>NC_142597.1:39327196-40039696 GCF_965207765.1 Zootoca vivipara | reverse complement strand
TAACCATGTTCTGGCCCTTATATAAATTCCTGAAGGCACACAATTAGGTCACTCAGCTTCAAAACATGGGCCAAAAGAATTTCTCTTCCATCCCTAAGATGTGAGATGGAATCAGTATTGATGTATTGATGCCTAAAACTCTAGCACCAAAAAATACAAACAAAGACCATTTTATTCTCCCAGATTTTATAGTTTTATTTTATTTTTTGATCTACTAAAAATTCCATTCATATTGGAGGCACTGGGTAGCATATAAATAACAAACTTATTATTTTTGAATATTATTATTATTATTATTATTATTATTATTATTATTATTATTGTGGGATCTAGTAAGAATAATACCCTACCCACAGAGCCTAGGTCTTGCCGATCAAAAGCTCGGCGGTTCGAATTCCTGCGACGGGATGAGCTCCCATTGTTTGGTCCCAGCTCCTGCCAACCTAGGAGTTCAAAAGCACGTCAAAGTGCAAGTAGATAAATAGGTACCGCTACAGCGGGAAGGTGTTTCTGTGCGCTGCTCTGGTTTGCCAGAAGCGGCTTTGTCATGCTGGCCACATGACCCGGAAGCTGTACGCTGGCTCCCTCGGCCAATAAAGCGAGATGAGTGCCGCAACCCCAGAGTCGTCCGCGACTGGACCTTTACCTTTTTACGACAATTGCATACCATAAATGGATGGAGAGTGGATGGCTCTGGGACGAGCCTCCCGCAGAAAGATCAGAGTCACATCTGTTGCTCAATGGAAAACACATCTGTTTTCCATTGGTCCCCATCCACCAATGGCATATGGCCCTTGGCAGGTTGTCCAGATTGGAATGCGGCCCTCGGTCTGGAAAAGGGTCACCTACCCTGGTCTGCACGGACTGACAGCAGCAACTTCAGACAGGATTTTCTCCCAGCTCCACCAGGGAGCAGTTTGAAAGCATGTCAAGTGCAAGTAGATAAATAGGTACCGCTACAGCGGGAAGGTAAACGGCGTTTCTGGGTGCTGCTCTGGTTCGCCAGAAGCAGCTTAGTCATGCTGGCCACATGACCTGGAAGCTGTACGCCGCAAGATGAGCGCCGCAACCCCAGAGTCGTCCGCGACTGGACCTAACAGTCAGAAGTCCCTTAACCTTTATCCATTTAAAAATCACAATGTTTTATGGTTTCTACATATTCCTGGGCAGCACCAGGTACTAGTTTTACTATAAAATTTATATATCTATATATAGAAGCTTGAGCCCCAACAACATGGTTTTTTCTTTCTTTCTGAAATTAAAGAGTGGAAGGGTGGGAGAGAGGCTATATATTTAAATTGAGGGGTAGCTTTCATTTATTTGCTCTTTTTAATGAGCTTGTGGCTCTCTAGCCCAGCCCTGAACAAATAAATAAGATGTAACACAATCAAGGTTCCACCTTAACACCTTCTCATTTGGGAGCCCAGCAAATTTGCTTCTCTTTAAAAGCAGGACGCCAGCTAAAGCTCTTCCTATTTCAATCACATGCTTTCCCTTAATTTAAATTAGAGTTTCACACACACACATTCTTCAACTAGTTGACTATGGTATATGACTCTCTGCTGGAACCCCTTTAAAAACAAAACAAAACAATGATTTACAAAGCATTTAAAGTGAAATCAATGTCATAAATATCGAAACACCATACAGTAATAGATAATTCTAAGAAAGTTTAAGCAAAAATGGAGCCCGCAATACAGTTCATTGTTTAGTTAGGATAAAGATGGTCGGATCAATCGAAACATGACGAATCTCAGTTAACCTGAGATCCTGAATATACCATCATGTGTGAAAACATATGTGCTTTTGCTGGGTCTAGAGTTGCCAGTCTCAATAGTGGACAGGACTTCTGTGCCTTTAATTGCCCTGCTCTCTTTTTGAGTCTGGAAACCTTAAAGAGAAACCAGCAGACCCTTTGTTTCATTTCCAAGCAAAGGGTCTACTGGTTTCTCTTTAAGGTTTCCGGACACAAAAGAGAGCAGGGCAATTAAAAGCACAGAAGTCCTGTCCACTATTGAGTCTGGCAACCCTAGCTGGGTCAGAGGGGGGTGGGCGGGTCCACTCTTTGGCATCTGCAGGTAAGGATGGGAGAAAGACCTGTGTCCGATGCCCAGGATGGCAGCTGCCTGCCAGTGTGCAGACCAGGGCTGGGCAACCTGTGCCCCTCCTGAGACTGTTAGAATTCAACTCCCACCAGCCTTATCCAGGAGGGAACTTACCTATGTAGAACTCTGGAGGGGCCCAACCCCTTCATTGAAAAGTTGTCAGTGCTTGGGTCCGCATAGATGACGCCTAGGTCATTGAGTGTTTTTGCCACAGTGGGTGGCGCTGTGGGTTAAACCACAGAGCCTAGGGCTTGCTGATCAGAAGGTCAGGGGTTCGAATCCCCGCGACGGGGTGAGCTCCCATTGCTCAGTCCCAGCTCCTGCCAACCTAACAGTTCGAAAGCACGTCAAAGTGCAAGTAGATAAATAGGTGCTGCTACAGCAGGAAGGTAAACGGTGTTTCCATGTGCTGCTCTGGTTCGCCAGAAGCGGCTTAGTCATGCTGGCCACATGACCTGGAAGCTGTACGCCGCTCCCTAGGCCAATAGAGCGAGATGAGCGCCGCAACCCCAGAATCGGTCACGACTGGACCTAATGGTCTCTCTACCTTTACCTTTAAATCGTCTTCAAATTTTGAGAATGGCTTTTCGCTGCCTAGGTGGAGGATTTTTGGCGGGGTGGGGTGGGGTGGAGAAACAAAAGTACAGTAATATTAAAATACGTTTCTGCACCCTCTCTTGCCACTGGCCCGTGGTCTGCAGAAAGTTGCCCAGGAAACAATGTGGCCTGCTGGATTAACAAAAAAAAAAAAAAAGCTTTCCTGCCCTGGTCTAAACTATGTCAGATAACAGCCATAAATCCAAAGGTTTTGGACACCCAATCCAAATTAACTGCAAAAAGCAAAGCTAAGGGGAAATTATATGAGGGCAACAAAAGATTTACTGCAGATCCTGGCAACACCACGGGGTTTTTGCTGTTGTTGGGGGCAGGAGGGGTCCTGCTCAGTAAAAACCAGTGTTATCACACCGTAAATCAAAAGCAACCCAAGGTAGTCTAGCAGGCAGCTATTTTACTGACCATCAAACTATCTTCTTTTCATTCCTGGTTATGAATTTGTAGGTGGTTGGAGAATTCTTACTGCGTCACATTTGAATCGGGACCTCGGAACATGAACAAAAAGTCAGAAGAACGCTAGATCTGAGCAAAGATTATAAGGTTAGAAAGGTTAGACCCTGCACAATGTAAGGATCAACGGTGCAGGAAGCAACTGTGGCACCCATGAAAAATAACTACAACCTAAAATCGCACATGCCTTTTTTGCTGCCGCATCACACTGCTGGCTCAAGCTCAGTTTGCAGTCTGCCATCTCTTCCCACACATCCTGTTCCCGAGAGCAGCCAGCAAAACATGTCGGGGGAGTGTCAGGGCAAGAACTTCCCCTGTATTCTGGCACCTGGTGCTTTGAGGTAGACTGAGCCTCAACCTGGAGGCTCCATTCCTGAGTATCAAGGCTGTGGCTGAAGAACTGCCCTGCCAGATCAGCGCAGCAGGGGCCCATCTAGTCCAGCATTCCAGTTCCCAATAGCAGCTGAACCATTTGGGGGGACATGACTGCAGCGGACGCTGGTTCATTGGGGAAAATGGGGCACTGCCCCACCAACCTCAGTTTGCTATCAGACAGCCCCCTCACCTACATGTAGCCAACCATAGTGTGGTTCTGCCTGTCATTGGCTCTGGAGCTATCAACTTCCCCTCACCCCCCACCAGTTCCTACTGGTTTCCAGTTAAAAGTACCAGGTGATGGGGATAACTTTTGTTAACCCAAGACCTGCAGCACTGCTGCCATTCACAGTGTAAACCCAGAAGCTTTGATATTATTGGTATTTTTAAAAATCATTTTAAGCATCCGGATCCTGGGGAACTGGGTTTGTTCTGCTTGTTTCCACTGGCGTGCATTTTTTAAAAAGAAAATTACGCCAGGGGTTTTGCAACTTCCTCATCGTGACACCTAAGCTCTCATCTGTCCAGACCACCCCAGGTGAAAGCATGGCTTTTGTTAAGGGGTCTCCGTTGTCGCTGTTGTCAGGAGACTCGTATCGATTAAGCATCACTCTGGAGGACTTAAGCACAGGATAGTGAACGCAGCTCTAATGTCACTGTTAAATGATGTGAGCGAGAATGAGCTGTGGAGAGGAGATTGGGAGAGGTGGGGGACGGAGGGGAAGGCTTCGCCACCCAGGTGAAAACAGAAGACCCCTCCTGCTCCACCCACCCAGAAATCTTGAGTGTGGCTTGCTTCTTCTGAGTTTATCTGGCCAGTTCAAGTTTAGGGTTCTCGTGTCATTTTTGATGGTTTGAACGCCCATAAGGACATAAGCAGCCCCACCACACACATACATCGGAGAAAATTTCATACCCTCCAACATTTCTCCAATGGAAATAGGTACATCCTCCTATTCCATATTAATGGCGATAATTTTACTATTTACAGTATACCTCTGACTGGGTTGTCCCAGCCATTCTGGACAGCTTCCAACAAAAACATAATAAAACATTAAACTTTTTTTTAATAAAAAAAAACCTTCCCTATACAGGGCTGCCTTCAGAACGCTTGCGGGGTCAGATAACTCTATACCTTCCAACATTTCTCTGAAGAAAATAGGGACATCCTAAGGAAAAGCAGGACATTTCTCAGGGATCAAATGAGAAACTGGGACGGCTTCTGTAAACCCAGGGCTGTCCCTGGAAAAGAGGGACACTTGGAAGGCCTGAAATTTTAAAACCATTTCCCACGACGGCCCACCCAAGAAGTCCACATGCAAACCTTAAGATAAAATCATAAGGACAGCCAATGCCCTACCTCAGGCATCCCCAAACTGCGGCCCTCCAGATGTTTTGGCCTACAACTCCCATGATCCCTAGCTAACAGGACTAGTGGTTGGGGAAGATGGGAAATGTAGTCCAAAACATCTGGAGGGCCGAAGTTTGGGGATGCCTGCCCTACCTAGTGCAGCATCCTGTTCTGACAGTGGCCAACCAGGTGCCCTGATGTGAAGCCCACGAGCAGAATCTGATCACAAGAGGACTTTCTCCCCTCCTATGGTTTCCAGCAGCTGGTATTCAGAAGCATTGTTGGCTCCAACTCTGAAGACAGAGCAAAGGAATCATGGATAGCCTGCCTTCTCCTCTGTGAATGTGTCTAGTCCTCTTTTAAAGTCATCCAAGCGGGTGACCATCAAAAACTTCCTGTGGGAGTGAGTTCCATAGTTTAACTAGGACTAGGCAAAGAAGTCTCTCTCTCTCTCTCAATTCTAAACTCAGGACCAGTCATCCCGAGCCTAAGGGGAAGACACACTGTTAGGTGATTCTGCTGCGACTTCCTGACCATCCAAATGTTGTCTTGTTCCCTGTAGATGGCAGTGAGCCTAGCGACCGTGAGTACCAAGAGGACTGGTGTGCTCCAGCTGCAGGGGAGGGGGGGTGTAACTGAGAACTGAGAAGCAGCAGGCACCCCCTTTGCCTAGAAACAAGTGCCTCGGTGTGCCAGGTGGATGGGAAGCCCAGATGGGTAATCTTTAATTGTGCATGTGTTTTAGATAGCTGTAATCTAAAAAAGGATGGCGGTGTGGAGGGGAGAATAAACAGACTACAGTAGTTGAATTGGATAGTTAGAACACATCTGAACAATTTAAACTAATCTATGTTTATATATATAGATAGCATCTTAAAAAGCAGAGACATCACCTTACTGACAAAGGTCCGTATAGTTAAAGCTATGGTTTTCCCAATAGTGATGTATGGAAGTGAGAGCTGGACCATCAAGAAGGCTGATCGCCGAAGAATTGATGCTTTTGAATTATGGTGCTGGAGGAGACTCTTGAGAGTCCCATGGACTACAAGAAGATCAAACCTATCCATCCTGAAGGAAATCAGCCCCGAGTGCTCACTGGAAGGACAGATCCTGAAGCGGAGGCGCCAATACTTTGGCCACCTCATGAGAAGAGAAGACTCCCTGGAAAAGACCCTGATGTTGGGAAAGATTGAGGGCACTAGGAGAAGGGGATGACAGAGAACAGTGTTCTTGAAGCTACCAACGTGAGTTTGACCAAACTGTCGGAGGCAGTGGAAGACAGGAGTGCCTGGCATGCTCTGGTCCATGGGGTCACGAAGAGTCGGACACGACTAAACGATTAAACAACAACATGTTTATTATATAGATTCTCCCCATCCCCCACCTCCATCCTTTTTGTTTTGAATTAGATTAGTATAGTTTGGCCCTGAGAGCAGCCCAATAGTCAGATTGATTGATTTCATATACCGCCTTTCTCTTCCAAGGATCTCAAGGTGGTGTACATTGTTCTCCTCCCTGTTTCACCCTCACAACAACCCTGTGAGGTAGGTTAGGCTGAGAGATGGCGACTGGCCCAGGGTCACCCAGCGAGCTTCATGGCTGAGTGGGGATTCGAACCCTGCTCTCCCAGGACCTAGTCCAACACTCTAACCCAGACATCCCCAAACTTCGGCCCTCCAGATGTTTTGGACTACAATTCCCATCTTCCCCAACCACTGGTCCTGTTAGCTACGGATCATGGGAGTTGTAGGCCAAAACATCTGGAGGGCCGCAGTTTGGGGATGCCTGCTCTAACCCTTACACCACACTGGCTCTCATCTGCTGTGGAAGAGAGCACCAGCATCTTCTAGCATGTAAGAAGTGCTATTCTCCCCACTTGTGCTGCCCAGCAACGGGTACCCAGAAGCAAACTGCCTCCAACAGTGGATGTAGAAACACAGCCACTAGTAGCCATCAACGGTCTTCTTTTCTGTGAACTCCATGAACTTCTGAACCCTTTTAAAGCCCTCCAGATGGACGGCCATCACTGCTGTCGCCATCCCTGGTGTGTCAGTGTAGGGGTGCGGCAAGCGTGTCACACTTTTTCATCCGTGAAATGGCCGAGGGCGTGATGTAAAGGCCTCTCCTTGAAGTTACTGCGCTCCTTAATGATTTTATAGCCCTTGCCTAGGGTTTCAGAGCATCTCCTGAAAACAAACAACGTTTGTGACTAAGATAAGAGGTGTTGGCGGTGGTTGGGGTGGAGGGAGCAGGGATGGTGTGGGGAGGAAGCAAGTGTTGGGTTTTGCGGTGGGGGGGGGAGGAAGTGGCAGTAAATCTCATCATTGATTCCCAGTGAGCGTCGTCGCCAAGGGAATGCCAAGAAGGCTCCTCCCGGGCCTACAAAGGCCTGTTTTAGTCACTGGGAATCATAGAGTTGGAGAAGACCATGTATACCAGGAATGGGGAGCCACAGGCTGAGGGACAACTGTGGACCTCCAAACCTCACCATCTGGCCCTCAGGACTCTCCCTTAGCCACACACCATCCTGAGCTACACACACCCTTACGGGCCTTGTTTGCACCCTTTATGAGGGGGTGTGATGGCCTGGGCCTCAGGCTCGGACTCGGAACCAGAGGAGTCTCAGTCTGTATCGGATTCTCTGCCTCGGGCATTGACTGAACCAAGTCTGGGGCCTGATTCTGAGGAGCCTCAGTCTGCACAGATTCCCCTGCAACAAGCACCAGCTGGGCCGAGTCAGGGGCCTGAGCCTGTCCTGGCTCCAGATGCGGGGAATACCTCCTTGCCGTCAGCTTGGTCATCACCGACAGGTGGTCTACTACAGGCCGAGTCGGCTCCTGGGTCTAGTAACCCACCGGCGTCTCTCGAGCTGCAGAGACTCAGGTCTGAGAGCAGGAGAGACCTGAGTACTCGCAGAAGGAGTGCTTGCCTTTGGGTGAGACAGGGTGGTGAGTCATGGGGGGATCAGGACCAGCCACTACCTCGTCAGAGATAAAAGACGGTCAGACCCCACCCCAGGTTGCGGGAGCAACATTGCTGCTTGCCAGATCCTGCCCCTGACCTCACCTAGTTTCCTGCTGTGCACCCTGCCTCAGCTTCATCGGACTGGTCCCTCATTGATTCCTTAGACTTCGGACCGGCCCTGCACCTCACCTCTCGGATTACCCTTGGACCAGCACAGGGTGTGTGTGCGAGAGAGGATATAGAGAAGGGCATTTAAGTGTGTGAAGAAGCTAGCCTACTATATCAAGGTAAAATTTACATTTGGAAGCAGTGCGGTGTAGTGTTAGAGTGTTGGAATAAGACCCAGGAGATCGGGGTTCAGCTGCATGAACCTCACTGGGTGACCTTGGGCCAGAGACTGACTTGCAGCCTAACCTACCTCGCAGGGTTGTTGTGAGGATAAAATGGGGAGAGGGAGAGCCACCTTGAGCTCCTTGTAGGCCAACAACATGTGGAAGGCCAGGGGCTCCCCACCCCAAGACTAGACACTGCCCTGAAGATGGTAGAGATGATTCTGGCATTGTAGCTTTCATATGCAGTGGTACCTCGGTTTACGAACTTAATTCGTTCCGGAGGTCTGTTCTCAACCCGAAACTGTTCTTAACCTAACTTTTGCTAATGGGGCCTCCCACTGCCGCTGCACCGCCGGCATGAGATTTCCGTTCTCATTCTGAGGCAAAGTTTGTAACCCAAGGTACTACTTCCGAGTTAATGGAGTTTGTAACCGAAAGCGTTTGTAACCCAAGGTACCACTGTATTAGGTTATAGTGCAAAAGTCCCCCCAATAAATTGCTCTAAGCAGTAGAGGGCAGAGTTGGGAAGCCTGTGGCCCTCTGTGTGTTGTTGGACTCCAACTCCCATCAGCCCCAGCCAGCATGGGCAGTGGTCAGGGATGATGGGCAGTGTAGTCCAACAACATCTGGAGGACCCCAGGGTCATGGCCCATGATACAAGCGGAGCAGAAACACAACTTTTCCTTTGCAAATGGTACACTGCCCAAGCCCACACAGCCTTTTATGCATGCAAACATAAGTGTGAGTGTGTGGTACAGTGATTCGTGTGTTGGACTAGCACCTGGGAGGCCCGGGTTCAAATCCCCCACTCAGCCATGAAGCACACTGGTTGTTTGGGGGCCTTTCACTGTTGCTTTGCCTAACCTACCTTGCAGGGCTGTTTTGAGAATAAAAATGGAGGGGAGGAGAGCCCATGTACCCCACCTTGAGTTCCGCAGAGATATAAATGAAACAAATGCGTAGTCAGAATCTCCTTTCTTGAAATGTATCTTCTTATCAGGAAGAACTTTCTGACACTAAGAGCTGCTAAGGCAGTGGAACGGACTCCTTCGAAAGATGGTGAGCTCTCCATCCTTGAAGGTTTTTAAGCGGAGGTTGGATGGCCTTCTGTCATGGATGCTTTAGTTGAGATTCCTGCATAGCTGGGGGTTGGACTAGATGACCCCCGGGTCCCTTCCAACACTATGATTCTATAGAAATGGAGAACCCACAAATTGCAGGAGAATTGAGGCCCAGGTGTCCCTCCTTATGTAGCTGTGATCAAATGGAACTACAGGGAGAGGAAAATGTACAAAGTTGGCCTTTTGATTCTAAGCGAATGGGGTACGGCAAAGATTTCATCCTTCTGGAGGGATGCGTTGGTGGGGGAACACCCGCTAGCTCTTCCTTAAACCTGCCTGGAGCAAGAGAACCTCATTGATATGCAGTTGTTCACGTGTGCAGTAAATTCCAATTAGTTTTATGGAGGTCTGCTTAACATTTATGGGAAAGAGAGCCACAGCATTGCTGTAATATTATCAGCGAAGGAGGTTTGGGCTAAGTGAGGATTCTTTTCCCTCTTTTTAAGGCTCTCAATGGGTTAATTATATTTTGCAGATTTGGGGAAGGGGTGCTGGGGGTGGGTGCGGAGAGGAGAGGATTTTGAATAACTCCTTGAGACAAGGCTAACAATCACATGCGTTCTTTTGTGTTCGAGTGACACTATATATATTTGCAAAGGCAGGGGTTCATTCTTCTGACCAGAAGGCCAGCATGTCAGCGGTGGGCGGGACCAGGGACAAAGTGGGCGGGGCAACAATTGTAAAATTTTGCCTTTGTACAGTAGGTTTGTTTCTACATGAGCCCTCCTCTCCATCCTTCAGCCAGGCAAGTGAGAGACATTATCCAGAGTTCAAGGGTACACAAAATACATTCCAACAGGGTTTGGATAAGGAGAATCCTGATAGAGAGGCTAGCCTTGATTTATAACATCCATTCCACCCCTATTCGGCAACTTTGTTGTGAACCGCCCTGAGATTGATGGGTGAAGGGTGGTAAACAAAATTAATTAATAATAGCCTCAAGGCAGCCTCCTATCCCTTTGCCACTTTCCCCAGAGGAGGAGAATGCAGAAATTGTGGGATCTAGTTGGTTAATGTGTCTAAGCTTTTTGAAATTCTGTGTGCTGCCAGGCCACTACCTGAGTGGTGCAGTTTGGTGTTCTTAGACTCTGGCTTTCAGGATGTAACAGATTTGGCTGGACACAGGGGAATGTTGGGAGGAACCAGCTGGGGGACCTCCAAGGAAAAAAGGCTCAGAGCCCAGGAAGTAGTGTTGGGATTACAATGAGTGGTCAGAGGGAGAAGACTGGGAGGAGGAGGGGTCAGAAGCTGAAGAGGTGACAGGGCTTGGTGAGCAGGGAGAGGTTGTGGCAGAGAAAAGTCCAGAATCGGGGGCAGAAGCTGAAGCAGGAGAGGACGGAGGCCAAGAGGAAGAGATAAGTCAGGCGGGTGTTCCCCACTCTCCCAGAACCAGAAGAGGCATGAAGAGGGTGGAGAAGTTAGCTTCATGGAGGCACAGTCTCTGATCGCTTGTGGAAAACCCTGTAGAGGAGGGGCCTTGGGCAGCTGTGGGAAGCTGGGGACCTTCAGTCTCAGCTTCATGGAGGCAAGACCTGCCGGAGATGAGTTGCTCTGCTCATTAGGCCTGGGAAGCTCACCCAAGTGCAACAACAACTCTTGTGACCCCCAACACAAGAGGTAGCATTGCTACCTCCAACAGTGAAGGAAGAACACAGCCATTGTGGCTACTAGTCATTGGTTGCCTTCTCCTCCGTGAATTGCTCTGATTTTCTTTGATAAGCCACCCATATTGGTAGCCATTACTCTATCTTGCAGAAGCAAGTTTCCTAGATTAGCTATGCACTGTGTGAACAAGTCCTTTCTTTTGGTTTGTCCTGAAACTTCCAGCCTCCAGTTTCGTTGGATCCGCTCACCCCCGGAGTTTTAGCATTATAAGGGAGGGAGGAAGAAAAACCTTCTCCCTAATCCACTTCCTCTACATACATGTATAATTTCATGTCTACACACACACACACACACACATCTACCCATAACACACACCTACAGCAGACCCTCCAAGTTTCCCTTTTTTCCAGGAACAATCCCAGATATACAGAAGCCATCCCAGTTTCTGATTTGATCCCAGACTGTCCCCCTTTTCCTTAGGATGTCCCTATTTTCATCAGAGAAATGTTGGAGGGTATGGAGTTATGTGACCCCCCGAGCAAAGGAGATAAGTAACTATACAACCTTTAGACATCTGAAGGCAGCCCTGTATAGGGAAGGGTTTTTTTTTTTTACATTTTTTTGTTTTTAGATATGTTGGAAAACGCCCAGAGTGGCTGGGACAACCCAGTCAGATGGGTGTGGTATAAATGTTGTTGTTGTTGTTGTTGAATACGATGTCCCTATTTTCATCAGAGAAACATTGGAGTGTGTGAAGCACCCTTCAAATACCAGGTCCCTTTTCCCAGTGACAGGCTTTGCTCTGTTTACTTCGATGCGGCTACTCGGTGTGGGGAAAGCGGTGGCAGCGAGGAAGCGAAACCGACACGAACCATGTGCTCCCCCATCTGCAGACACAGGCATAATCTTTCCGGCAGGTGTACATAAAAGATTTATTTTTGAATTAGCATGCTATTGATTTGTATTATGTAAAGCCCCGTGCCGGGGGCCAGAGCAGCCAGCCGGCATTAGGCTCCCATCGTGCGCACGGGGCCAGATCTATCGGAATGCCACGACGGTGTCAGCGATTGCTGCAGGTGCTTCGTTGTCATGAGGATGAATGGGATTAGCGCCGGTGATGGTAAAGTCGATCGAGCAGCGGGTGGGCCCCAGCGTTTAACTTCTGCTAAGAGATGATCTGGAGGCTTCCAGTCCCCTTGGAGGCGGTGCCCCTCTGACCCGGAAGCCATGGTCCCCAAGGCCTGGCGAGAAGGGGATGGAGGCAGCTCAGGCAAAGGAGCTTTCACAGAAGCACAGAATTGCAGAGTCAGGGGGGACTCCAGGGGTCATCTAGTCCAACCCCCTGCAATGCAGGAATCACAGCTAAGGAATTCCTGGCACATGCCCATCCCAACTCAGAAAAGTCTACTTGTCAATATCCCAGTGGTGCCCAGGACTGGCCACAGGTCCTCGGAAATGTGCTCTTCCTGCTACTTTTGCACACTCACAAGGGCTGAATCTGGGCCACCTGGAATCATAGACCTGGGGGAGACTCCAGAGGGCATCTAGTCCAAGCCTCTGCTCAGGGCAGGATTGGCAGGGCAGGTTGCAACTGCCTCATCCCTCACAAGTTGGCTGGCTGGCCTTCTTGAGCACCTCCAGGGGGAAGGAGAGCCCGCCACTTCCCAAAGCACACACCACACAAGTCTTCTCCCAAGGAATCCTGGGAAGGGTAGTTCACACATTGCAGAACTACAGTTGCCAGCACCCTTGACAAATTATACAGTTCCCATGATTTTTCGAGGGGGGTTGCTTTAAATGTGTGGCATATACACACCCCTAGTTCCACACTGTAAGCCTTACTGTTAAAGAGTCTCTGAATAGGAAACCCCAAATGCGGTCCTCAAGGCCTCTCCATCAGGCCCTTGGGACTTCCCCCACCCCCAGCAGGAGTGTCAGCTTGGTCCCGCAACCGTGGGTGCATGGAGCTGCGGGTGCCATGCAGCGGGCACAGCCATGGCACCAAAATTTGGGGGTGCCCAGCACCTTCATGTGGAATTTTGTGTGGGTGCTTGGGTACCTGTGCCCCCAGGCCACACACACCACCTTTTTTCCCCCCAGGACATACTCCTTCACAACCTCTTTTGTTTCCAGGTTGGAAATTGTCATTGGACAATTATCACACTTCTTGCTAGTCCATACGGAGGGTGGGGGAAGGCACTGGTTGTGTGCAGAAGCAAGCCTACTGCACAAAGTTAAAATTAATATTTGTTGCTCCTCCAGCCAGCACCTGCACACAACTGGCATGTGCCCCACCACACACACACACACACACACACACACACACACTTTGTCCCAATGTTTAGCCCAAAACTGCTTCCTTAAAATTTTCTATCTTTGGTTCTAATCCTACCAACAACCATCATAATGTCTTGGAACAGCCCACAGAGAACCCCTTTCATATCTCCACATCACTGTTGTCTCACTTTAACCTACCATACTTTGCAGGCTCGTTGTGCAGACATGGATATTAAAAAGATTGTGACACCTGATGATATTTGACTTTAGCACTTGGCCACAGTGTTTAATTTCCATCAGTTTGGGGTTTTTTTTAAAAAAACTTTATTGTTGGATTGCTGGCATGCAATAGGCTAGTATTTCACATCTGACAGTGTTTGGTAGATTGAGGGAAAACAAAAATTGTCCACTTCCTACTGGAATTGAATTTCTTATTGTGAGCAGTGAAAAGCTATGACTTCTGAGCTTCAGAAAGTCTGGAATGCCTTTACATAGAAAAGCATATTGGGGGGGGGGTCATTTTTAAATGTTTTTTTTAAAAAAAAAAGTCATTTGAATGATTTATATGAGCCATGCAACAATCACTTACGATCTTGGTGACTTGTGTTTTGTTTTAGACACTCATTCAGTTTGGTTACATCCTGTGGTCATATTTGGCATGAGACAGTGTTTACTCTTTGACCATTTTTTAATTAATGAAATGCGATGTCACCTTCCCCCCCCCAAAAAAAATTGACATGCAATGTGTATTAGTAATTGATAGCTGATAAGCAGTGCCATTGGCTGGCAGCAGGCATGTGGTGGTATTTCATGTTTCACAGCTTACATACAACATCTCTTAGGATGTTTGGAAGGCATTGTGATAGCATGAGTGGTATTTTTCCCCACTCTAGTCTTTTCTGGTGATCCATGATCTTTCCTCCTCCACCCCTATAATTCCCATTATTCCCACCCCAACACAGTAAAGTCTGCCTTTGAAGGAGAACCACTGCAACAATCATTCTGAAATTTAGCATGTTCCATCCCCTCAGAAGGGTGAGCATGCCTGCAGATTGCATCCAAGTCTGGAAGAAAACAAGACTTCTTTTAATAAAACACACACACACACACACACACAAACTTTAAGGGGTGCTCTGCCTAAGCCCCCCAGATATATCATCTGCTTACAATTTGGCAAGCTTGCTCCAATCTGGAGAACTTTCTGTGCCTGAAAACGTCATCTACTTTCCCAAAAAGGGGGTATACCGTATTTTTCACTCCATAAGACACACTTTTTTCCTCCTAAAAAGTAAGAGGAAATTCTGTGCATCTTATGGAGCGAATGCATGGTCCCTGGAGCCTAATTGCCATGGGGCAAAAAGCAGATCATGCTTGTGGTTTTTTTAGAAAGAGCTAAAGGCTAACAAGAGGGAAGGAGGGTGTTTAAAGGAACCCGCTCAGCAGCTGATTGCAAGAGATCGGGGAGGGAGATAAGAGGCGCTAGTTCCCTTCCCGGCCAGCCCCCTTGCCTAGGCCTCCATTGTTGTGTTTCCCCAGCTGACATGTGACTGGCTGATTAGATTATCTGTCTGGAAACTGTAGAAATGGCTCCCTTTCCTTTCCTAAAGAAGCTGCAGAACTCTGAGTTGAACCCTATAAAAACAGGATTTTTTCCCCTTGCAAGGTAAGCTCAACAACTTTGAGCTGATCCTCAAAAATGGAGCTTTCCCCCTTTGCAAAAATTTGTCAATGGCCGGTGCTTTCACACTATATCCTCTGCCTCTCCAGCCACTGCTGTGCACTGTGTATTGTTGAGTGACATTGGCAGCTGCCAAACCAATCCCGTTGTTGTTTCTTCTCTCTGTGTATTTTCACGCTGGGACTCTGCCGGACGCCTGGATCCCATGGGAGGGTCTAAAAGAGAGACAAAACTGCAGTTGTTACAAGTCCACAGCGAGGCAACTAAGACGAAACCTTTTATCGCTGCCATGTGGCATGCAAATTGCTGGTCAAACATTATAAAACGTCATTAGCCCCAGAACAAAGTTGAGTCCCGTTGAGTGAATCCATATGTGCTTCTGAATAGATCTGCATGGATGCTGATCTTTTTCAGGAGCACTGAAAGTCGCCCTCACAACAACCTTGCAAGGTAGGCCATATTATTACCCCCACATTGCATATGAACATGTGGTGTAGTGTGGTAGCCAGCATATGCCGCCTTGAGCCAGGATGAAAATGCAATGAAATGGTGTTTTAAAAGTTCCTGCAGGCCAGAAGAATTTGGCCTGTGAGAATTTACTTCTTTCACAGCTAGTTGGGTTCCAAGCCAATCTAATCTGCCTTGGCCAATTGTACAGCAAAAGGAGAAGCAGGATTCATAGCAGGCAATCCCTTTGTGGGTTTATGAAAGTGGACAACTCTTAACAATAAACCACCTCAAATCTTGTGTTTCAAAAACATCTGGGGTGGCAGGGGGTCAAGCAAGGAAGGGAATATGGGTCCGTGAAATATCTACACATTTGCATTTTTTAGTCTTCGGATATCGCTTCCTTGCTGACTGCCAGGGAGAAACGAAGCTCAGAGGCTGTCTTTTAAATCATTCTCACTTGCAGAAGTTCTATCAGGGAAAAAAGCCATTAATAAGAGGGTGGGGTGGGGGGGAGAAAGCATTACCATCTATTATTTGCCATAACATGAGTTTAAAACCAGGAAGTCGAATGATAAAATATGTGGTTGGTAAGTCTGGGGAGGGACAAGTGGAATAAGTGATAGCGCTGGGCCTCCGAGCCTTCAACTTAATGTGCTAAGTAAATCCCCGAGGTTAAAAATGTATGGAAATTGTTGCAGCTCAGGGAGACATATTTTTAGCTCTCCAAAAGGTTCCTGCAAATCTACTGCCAGGGTTCTCCCCCCCCCCCTTCTTCTCTCTCGTCCAAGAGTTGCATTTCTTTAGCATTTCTTTGTGTGAGGTGACACTACGGCGAGGGAAACCCATTGCACTTGGGACTGGTTCAAGGTCCTGATCTACAAGGCACCTCGATGACTTGGGTTCTAGGATACCTTGAGGACTGCCGGACAACCTTATATACCCCTGCCTGCAGTTTGCAACCTCCTAGCCCTTAAAAGACTGACCCTGCTCTTGGAAAATACCCCAAATCTCTCACAGACATGGTCAGCCTATGAATGGACCTGTGAAATTGTTTCGCAGGCAGATTTCAACATGGCAGTAGGTATGCAAACATACTTGTGGGGGACAGTGGGAGGCTAAATTATTGCCAAGGTTCACAGACCCAGACCCTGAGGATACAGAAGATGGGGAAGACTGGGGGTATTAACCACATTTGGAGAGAACATGCCTCGCAGGGGTGTCTAGTGGGAGAGGACCCACTGTTCCAGGAGGTTGGACTAGATAACCGTTTGGGTCCCACCAAACAATTCCCACTACAATTGGGTCCCACTACAATTCTATGATTCCGTGTATACCAACCTTTGCTTTGCCTGAGGAAGTAGGTCTGTCCCCCTCTGACTCAGAGGACGACAGCTCCGCAAAGCCCTCTGCAAGGCAAGTGGGGACCCACGCTCCATGTGGGTCTACCTTTGAAGGTGACCCGGAAACTACAACTAATCCAGAATGCGGCAGCTAGACTGGTGACTGGGAGCAGCCGCCAAGACCACATAACACCGGTCTTGAAAGATCTACATTGGCTCCCAGTACGTTTCCGAGCACAATTCAAAGTGTTGGTGCTGACCTTTAAAGCCCTAAACGGCCTCGGTCCAGTATACCTGAAGGAGCGTCTCCACCCCCATTGTTCTGCCCGGACACTGAGGTCCAGTGCCGAGGGCCTTCTGGCGCTTCCCTCGTTGCGAGAAGCCAAGTTGCAGGGAACCAGGCAGAGGGCCTTCTCGGTAGTGGCGCCCGCCCTGTGGAACGCCCTCCTATCAGATGTCAAAGAGAAAAACAGCTACCAGATTTTTAGAAGACATCTGAAGGCAGCCCTGTTTAGGGAGGCTTTTAATGTTTAATCGATTATTTTAATTTTATTCTTCTGTTGGAAGCCGCCCAGAGTGGCTGGGGAAACCCAGCCAGATGGGCGGGGTATAAATAATAAATATTATTATGATGATGATTACCATCACCACCCTATAACTGGGATAGACATCTCTGTCTTTCCAGAGCCTATACCAGGACATAGTCCCTTTATGTCACAGCAGGTTCCCGCAGAGAGGAGGTGGCTAGAGGCAACCTCTTGGCTGCAGGACAACGTAAGCGGCCAGCTCCCCCCCCCCCAACTGTTGCTGCAGCAACATCTTGGACTTTCTCTCCTGAATTTGCCTTGCATCCACCCTCTTGTACTTCCTCCTCCCTAGGGAGCTCTCCAGGGTCCTGAGATCTGAAGGAAATGGAGGGCATAGCACCCAACAAGCAGGAAAAGAGTCCAGAGTCTTAGAGTGAATGCTGTTTCGCTTTCAGGACAGCCACCCTTTTCAGCCTCTGGTCCTTGTTGGACGTCAAGGCTGAGCCACTGGAGAGAGCCAGGACCCAGGGTCAACCGGGAGTCAAGGCAGCGGGGCAATCAGAATATCAGGCTCAGAAGGCAGGACCAAAAAGTCAGGCCAGAAACACAAGGCAAGGTATAGCTCAGGTAGGCCATGTTGCTCAAGCAACCACCAGCAGGAAGAGGTGTGGCTTCCTGCCCAGGAGCAGCCAATGGCCATACTGGGTGGGTGGAGCTTGGCCAGATCCGGAAGGTTCTTCCCTGAGAGGCCGCAGTGATGCAGCTCACCACATGGGGCAGCGTTCAGCATCTCGCGACAATGGATCTTGCAGCGACTGGTTTCAGTGACCACTTCCAAGTCCAATCCTCTTTTAATTGGTTAAGCAAAGGTGATCTACCTATACGCGACTAATATCGCTCTTCTTTTGTGGTTGGCGTACCTAGTTTATTTCACAATATATATACGAGGACAAGGGTTTGCTGCTGGGTGTTCCAGATACAAATGGAGTGGCCAGCGTAAACTGCGGCCCCAATTGTAAACCCAGAAAATTGATACTATGTTTGTCCAAGTATGAAGGGACCAGGATGGGGGGGGGGGAGGTCTTTTTTGGCGTGTTTGTGTTGGCTAGGCAATCCATATTTAAACAGGCCCTAAGCTTGTCATCCAAAGCACATGCACACCACTCAGCCATCCTTTAACCTCTGAGTGAAATGTCACAAACGCGGTATGTAGATTGAAAGGCGAGTAATTGATCCCTTTGTGCGATGGCGGCAGCGCAGTGTTTAGACTTTGCTTGTCAGCCCCTTCCCCCCACCCCCCACCCCGCCTCGCAAGCTCCCCGTCTCCCTATTGAGCCGGCCATGCTGTTGAATTTATGAAGAGAGATGTTTTAGCAGAAAATCCCCCAGAGTCTCCCTTCAAGCCTTAAATCCCCAACCTGTTCCCCCCTGGAGACCTCGGGACACGGAACATGCCAAGCCAGCTTCCTCTTGCTTATGCATTAGCCATCTATTTCAGCTTTCTGACATCTCTCACACATAAAACGGTAAGAGAGAAATAAAATATCAGTCTCTGGGTGAAAATAAAGCTTTGCCTCCCTCCTGATCTATAGGATATAAAATAAAGCCGAGACTTTGATAGTGGCTTTTCCTTATGCTGGGGTTGTTCTTCCACACAGAAAGACAATGAAGATGGATGGCGCAGATTCTCCAGGTTTTACTTCACCCTTTCTTTCTTTCTTTCTTTCTTTCTTTCTTTCTTTCTTTCTTTCTTTCTTTCTTTCTTTCCTTCTTTCTTCTTTGTCAGTTTCCCCCTCTTTCTCTTCTTGTTTTTAAACTCCCTCTTCGAATCCTCTGTTCCGGTTGCACTGCTTGGTCACGTAATAATACTTTGCCAACATTTGTATAGCGCTTTCGGTCGTTCAAATCGTTTCCCATAGAATTGTAGAGTCGGAAGGGACCCCAAGGCATAGCGTGGGTTGCCAGTGCCCGGGACCACATGGAGGAGGATTGTTGGGAGGGAAGCAGATGGAGTACGCATGCACATTCAGCTGCATAATGTTATCCGCATCACCTAGGACATCACAGCCGCAGAGATAAGAAAATTAGAGCTGTTGTGTTGTCTGGAGAGGTCACGTCCTGGTTCTCATGGAGAAGCAGTTTTCAACGGATCCCAGTGACGGAAGCGTGCAGCTGTATTGAGGCAGCACCGGGTGCTGAAAGTATATGCCCCTAAGAATTTTGCACCCAGGGCAACCGCCCCTGTTCCCCCCCCACTACACCACTGCCCCAAGGGTCATCTAGTCCAACCCCCTGCAATGCAGGAATCCCTACTTCATACCTCATCCAGTTCAGGGGTAGGGAGTATTAGGCCTGGGGCAGTCAAATGTAGCCCTCAATTCTCCTCCATCGAGGAGGCTCTCTAGGCTATAGTTCCTTCCCAGAAGACAAATGAGGAGAAAAGTGCCTGTTATGATGCTTCATGTCACTGGCTCTACAAATTTTACCCTTTCTGGGAATGGGAATCTGGGCATCACAGTTCGTCTTACTCACCTAACCCCAGATGCCTAAAAGACACACAGACCAGACTCCCCATCTCCCTTCTCTGGAACTTGACCATCACCCGCCTGACTTCATCCACATCGTCTGCCTCTGGCCCTCTTGATCTTCATTTGCTTGTTCCAGAACCAAACCCTTCCCCTCCAGCCCTGGGCCACCTTGGGACTCTGCCAAGACCTGACAAGCCTAAGATACACATCTGCACACAGGCGCTTGTACTGAAACCCCGATGGCAGCTTTTGAGAAAAAAGCAGCTTCAGACAGAACCGATTTTTCAGTATAGGAGTGACGCAGGCTGCTTTACCCTTCTGCCCACCGCCACATCTTCCCTCTCCTAAACTGCTTTCCCACCATCATCACAGAGAAACGTTTTTCAGGGCAAACAAGCACCTGGAACCCTGCAAGGGGGAATGTTGGAGGGGAAAGGAGTTGCAGCATAAAAACGGGAGGAGGGTTAGGGTTAAGCACCTCTCCTCTGGACTTCTCGGCTGAAAACGAAGGCTACTTTTCCCTTTTGGAAAAAAGAACATAGGTACCTGTCACAGTGGCCGGAGCGGACTACTTCAGAGTAACGACGCTACGCAGCTCTGCATTTTATTCTTTTATTGGTGCTGCGTATTTACAGTGCTAAAGTCATTGCTATTTACACGGAGTGATGTGATCAGTCGGTTTCAGAACCTCCTAATGGCTTTTGGCGCGTCTTTCTCCAACACAAAAGCTTTGGCAGACCCATCCTCTTTCCCCTCCTCTTTCTGCGTAGTTCTGGCGTTGGGGGGATGGGTCTCCCTCCCTTATTCGCCCCTTCCTGTCCCGCCTGGGACCCTGGCTCCTCTACCTTGCCTGAGCCTCGGACCCGACTTCCTGCTTCCCTACTGGAATCGGAACTCTCTCTGCTTTCCCCTGTGCTCGGTGATTGGCTTGAACTCAGGAGGGGAGGGACTTCGCGATATCCCCTGTCCCTCACATCCACCCCCCTCCCAAGCTCTCCTTCACCCCTCCCCAGGTCCCCCCCAGGTGTCGGTGACGACTGGAAGCCTAAGAACTCAGTGCTTTCCGAGCCCGTTGGTGTGAACACCTCCCCCCAGTCCTGCAAGCCCCCCCCTTCCGCCTGGGAGGATGGGAATCCCAAAAAGTCCGTGGCGTCAGAGCTGGTGGGGGTAAAAATGTTCTGCCAATCTGCTCCTTCCTCTGACTGGGTGGATCTCGGTGACACCCATACCTCATCCTCTGGTTCCTCAAACTCCGCTTCCCAGCGCCATGGTGAACTGCTCTCCCGTGCTTCCTCCCCCTCCCCCTCCCTTTCCATGTGCCAGGGCTTGGGTCTATGGGGAAAGAGGGCGTGAAATTCTTCTACCAGGAATTCCTCCTGTATCTGAGTGGCTGGGACCCATTCATTCTGGGACGGTGGAGCATCCTCCCATGCCATGAGGTACTCCAGTCCCCCCACCCCCCACCTTGAATCCAGGATGGCCGTGGCCTCATTGAGTTGCTCCCTGCCTTCCCTCTCCCCCCCTCCCTCAGGGGTTTGTTCGCTGTCTCGGAGCCTGCTGCTTTCCCTGTACGGCGTCAGCAGCGATCTATGAAACACAGGGTGCACCCTCATGTCCTCTGGCAGTGCCAGCCTGTATGCCACCGGGTTTACCTGTTGCGTGACCGTGAAGGGGCCCAACCTTCTGGGCGCCAGCTTTTTGCATCGCCCTCTGATGGGAAGGCCCTCCGAGGACAACCACACTTTGTCCCCCACCCTAATGACCTCCCCCGGTCGCCTGTGGCGATCTGCCCCCTTCTTGTACGCTTCCTTGGCTCTCTCCAAGTGTTCTCTGAGCTGCTGGTGCACCGTCTCCAGTTCCTCTGCCCAATCCTCAGCCTGTGGGCCCTCCTCCTCCTCCTCCCCCTCCCTCTCTGGGAAAGATCTGAGGTCACGCCCGTAATTGGCCTTAAAGGGCGACACCCCTGTGGAGACGTGCACCGCATTGTTGTAGGCAAATTCTGCCAGTGGCAGGCGATCCACCCAGTCCGTTTGCCGCTGGCTGACGTAGCATCTCAGGTACTGCTGCAGAATGGCGTTGACCCTCTCCGCCTGTCCATTGGTCTGCGGGTGTCTAGCCGTCGACAAGCTGACCTCCACCTGCAGGAGGTTCATGAGCCGCCGCCAGAACCTGGAAACAAATTGGCGGCCACGATCCGAAATAACCCTTAAAGGTAATCCATGCAGTCTGAATACGTGATCCACAAACAGTTTGGCTGTCTCTTCTGCAGAGACCGCCCTGGCACACGGTATAAAGTGGCACATTTTGGACATGAGGTCCACCACCACCAACACTGCGGTCTTGCCCCTGGATGAGGGCAGGTCTGTGATGAAGTCCATGGACACTACTTCCCACGGCCTGTGCGGTGTGGCTAAGGGCTCCAGCAAACCAGCTGGTGGCGCTCTGACCACCTTTGCCCGCTGGCAGGTGTCACAGCCCCTTACATAATCCCTCACATCCTCCCGCACCCCTGGCCACCAGAAGTGTCTCATGACTAGGTGAGTGGTTTTATCCCTCCCAAAATGACCCGCCGTTGGGTTGTCGTGCATCTGCTTGAGGACCGTACGTCTGAGCTGGGTGGTGGGCAGGTACAGTGCACCCTTGTAGAAAAGCAGCCCCCTGCGTTCTGCAAAGTCTTTTGCCTGCTCCCCCCCCCTTCTCAGTTCTCTGAAGATGCGGTTGGCAAATTCATCCGCTGCCGTCAGTGCTGTGAGTTCTGCCTCGCTTACCACTGCTGCTCCGCAGGACCAAGCTGACGGGGGGAAGATGTGCCTGGGTGCCGGTGGCGCCTCCTCCTCCATGTACTCTGGCTTGCGGGAGAGGGCATCCGCCCTGACATTCTGCTCTCCCGGGATGTAGTGTATGGAGAAGTTGAAGTTCGAGAAGAACTCTGCCCACCGTATCTGCCGCTGGTTGAGCACCCTGGCAGTTCTCCAGAACTCCAGGTTCTTGTGGTCTGTGCACACCTGGATGGGGTGCTTGGCGCCCACCAGGAAGTGTCTCCAGTGCTGGAACGCAGCGTGGATCGCCAGCAGTTCCCGATCAAACACCGTGTAGTTTCGCTCTGGCTGGGTCAACTTCCTGGAGAAGAAGGCACAGGGTCTCCACTCTCTGTTGGCGTCCAGTTGCAACAAAATGGCGCCCACAGCTTTATCAGAAGCATCTGTCTCCACGCGAAGGGGCGCGTCCTGAACCACGTGGAACAGGTTCTGGTCTGAGGCGAACACCCTCTTGAGGCTTTCGAACGCTGCTTGCGCCTCTGGTGTCCACCTGAACTTCTGCTTGCCTCTTAGGCAGTCAGTGATGGGAGCCGTAACGCGAGATAAGTTCTTGATGAACTTCCTGTAGAAGTTGGCGAAGCCTAGTAGGCGTTGGGCATCTTTGCGCGTCCTGGGGCTGTGCCAGTCCAGGATGGCCTGCACCTTGTCCTTGTCCATCGCCAGCCCCTTGTCTGACAGCTTGTAGCCTAGGAAGTCCACCTCCTTGGTGTGAAACTTGCACTTCTCCAGCTTCACATACAGGTGGTTCTCCTTCAGGCGCTGCAACACCTCCCTGACATCCTTCACATGCTGCACTGGGTCATCGGAGTAGATAAGGATGTCATCCAGGAAGACCAAGCATTTCCTGAAAAGGAGGGACCCCAGGACGTGGTGCATGAAGGCCTGGAAGCATGCTGAGCCCCCTTGCAACCCGAAGGGCATCACGAGATATTCAAAGGAGCCCAGAGGCGTGAACATCGTGGTTTTCCATTCATCGCCTTCCCGGATCCTGATCAAGTTGTACGCCCCCCTCAGGTCTAGCTTGGTGAAAATCTTGCCCCTGCGTGCCGCTGTCAGGAGATCATCCACTCTGGGCATGGGGAAAGCCACTGGCTCTGTCACTGAATTCAGTCGTCTAAAATCCACCACCAGACGGCGCTGTTGCGTGTCTTTCTTGTCCACCCAGAAGACCGGGCTGCCCCCTGCTGCCTTGCTTTCTCTGATGAACCCCCGCTTGAGGTTCTTGTCGATGAAAGCGCGCAGATCCTCCAGTTCCTGGTCTGACATGGCGTACAGCTTGGCTGGGGGTATAGTTGCCCCTGGCACCAGGTTGATCTGGCAGTCAAAAGGCCTGTGTGGGGGTAGGTGGTCGGACTCCGCTTCGCTGAAGACCTCCTGCAGGTCCCAGTACGGCTTGGGTATCGCCTCACCCCCTTTGACGTGCATGGTGGCCACCGTGGCTATCGGAGGCCCCTCCCCTGGTTGGTGCTGCATGCAATGTTCCAGGCAAAAGTCCGATCCAAAAGTGATGCATCTTTGGTGCCAACTGATGGAGGGGTCGTGGCGCGCCAGCCAGCTCATGCCCAAGACGATGGGGGGGTCTGAGATGGTGGTGACGTTGAATGCCAGTGTCTCTGAGTGCCTCCCCACCGTCATTCTCATGGGGGGGGTTTGATGAGTGATGGCCCCTCCCAGCAGCTCTCTGCCGTCAATGGTTGCCACGTGCAGAGGAAAATCCAGCTGCAGAAGCTGGATCTGGTGCTCTTCTGCAAAGTTTCTCGAGAAGAAGTTCGCTGACGCCCCACTGTCAATTAAGGCGAGGACTGTCAGGGGATAGCCATTTGGGAGCGTGAGCGTCACTTCTAGAACCACTCCTGCTCTGGGAGGGGTGGGCTGGCTCTGCTCCTCTCTGTGCGGGTGGGTGGGCTGGGGCTGTTTTCTGCTGACTGTGCCTGGCTGCTGCCCCTTGTCTCCTGCAGCCAGGCTTTCCCGTTTCCCTGCTGTGGTGCTGCGTCAGTGGGGGAGGGCACAACCGTTCCCGCCTTTCCTTGCCACTCCCTGCGATGTGGGCAGTCTCTGACGAGATGCTGGGGGGAGTTGCAGAGAAAGCAATTCCCACCCCTTCCCTCCTTGCGTCTTGGCGCCGCTGGGGTTTGAAAAGCCCGCGCGCGCGCGCTATCAATCTGCATGGGTTCCTGGTCCTGACTGGCCCCAGGCGTGGCTTGAAAGGGTTGTTGGGGGAGTGGCTTCTCCTGCGACCGTGGGAACCAAGCCCGCTTTGCGCGCGTTGCTTGCTTGTCGCTCCACCGGGATTCCTGTCTCACCCCCACCGCCAGAGCCGCTTTGCTCAGCTGATCCATATTACTGGGCTTTGGACCTCTTGAGAGCTCATCCTTCACCTCCTCATGCAAACCCAAGTAGAACGCCGCTTGCATTGGGGGCGACTCGAGTTCCCACCCCAATCTGTGCACCAGCATGGTGAATTTCGCCCAATACGCGCGAACTGTCATATTTCCTTGGCGTAAATTATGCAGTTCCTCCTTAGTCTGGTCCATATGACTATCGGACGAATACATCGTTTTCAAACCTTCTAGAAATAGTTTGACATTCTTCATGCAAGGATTCTTTGTTGCGATTAACGGTCTCAGCCACTCCCTGGCTGCCCCGGTAAGGTGCTCCACAATAAACGCTACCCTGTGCTCATCATCAGGGAACTCAGCGTGGTGCAGCTCAAGAGCATACACAATCTCAGTCTCAAAGCCCTGATATTCCCTCGGGTCTCCATTGAACTTGCTTACTAGGGTCCCGGCTCTCCTTCCTGGCAGCACTTGGACTTGGGGTGCCCCTCCCGCCTTGTTTTTCTCTGCATCCAGCTTGTTTTGGAGGTCTACCGCCACCGCCCTTAATTCCTGCTCTCTTTCCTGTAGCGCTCTCACCTGTTCCGCAAGTTGTAGCCGGTCGTCCTGGACCTTCCTAGTCTCTTCTTTAGCTGCCTTCAATTCCCCCTGTGCCTGCAGCGACAGCTGCTGCAGTTCTTGCTGGGCTTGCTCCGCGATCTGCCGCCATTTCTCCGCCTCTGACACGCTCATCCCGGCAACTCCAAAGTAGCCCAAAAAGGATTAGGAGGTTGCTGTCACAGTGGCCGGAGCGGACTACTTCAGAGTAACGACGCTACGCAGCTCTGCATTTTATTCTTTTATTGGTGCTGCGTATTTACAGTGCTAAAGTCATTGCTATTTACACGGAGTGATGTGATCAGTCGGTTTCAGAACCTCCTAATGGCTTTTGGCGCGTCTTTCTCCAACACAAAAGCTTTGGCAGACCCATCCTCTTTCCCCTCCTCTTTCTGCATAGTTCTGGCGTTGGGGGGATGGGTCTCCCTCCCTTATTCGCCCCTTCCTGTCCCGCCTGGGACCTTGGCTCCTCTACCTTGCCTGAGCCTCGGACCCGACTTCCTGCTTCCCTACTGGAATCGGAACTCTCTCTGCTTTCCCCTGTGCTCGGTGATTGGCTTGAACTCAGGAGGGGAGGGACTTCGCGATATCCCCTGTCCCTCACAGTACCTTTTGCATTTATTTATTTTTAAATGCATGTTTGCATGCAATGGATTTAGTTTGGCTTCAGGGTCAGCTTTCACACTAGCAAAAAATTAAAGTCTCAAAAAGCTTCCATCTTTTCTACTTTAACCCCCTTTGTCACTTTACTTTACTTGCCTTTTCTAATTGTACCTTTCTTTTCCCCATCTCTGTCCAAGTCATGCTATCCAATGCCTTGAGTGTGCAAGAGAAGGGCTGCTCCCTTATTCATTCCATATGAATTCACCATTTGGGGGGGGGTATCGAAAGCCACTCATCTTCCACCCCCCCAACCCCCCACTCAAAGAGTACAAGAGAGAAAATGGAGTTTGAGGAGAGGGAGAAACTTAAAGTAAACATATATGTATATAACCCTATTAATTTTGAATCTGCTGTTCAGATTACAAGATGGTGGGCAAATAATATGAATAATTGAGGGCTATGGAGTTCTCTCCCTAACATCCTAAATGTGTTTGCCTGCACTGTTTGCCATATGGAAATATTAAAAGTATTTGTGAATATTTTAAAAATGAAAGCAGAGGGAACTTCAAAGCATTGTCTTCTGTTCAGGCTTGGAGAAAAGGGAGCTGCTGGGAGTTTGTCAACCTAGGGATCATAACTGTAAGGGCCGCAGCTCAGTTGGCAGGCCACGTGCCCTGCATGCAGAAGGTCCCAGGTTCAATCCCCGGCATCTCCAGGTAGGGCTGGGTGAGGCCCCTTGCTTGAAACATTGGAGAGCCACTGCCAGTCAGTGTAGACAGTACTGATCCAGAAAGACCAACTGTTTTTTGTTGAAATTCCTGCATTGCAGGGGGTTGGACTAGATGACCCCTGGGTCTACAATTTTGTGACTCGGTATAAGGCGGCTTTCTATATTCCTATTTAAACTATTCATCATAGAATCAAGCAGACCAGAATCTGCCTGCAGACTGTCTAGCCAGAGTGGTGCATGCTCTAGTTATCTCCCGCTTGGACTACTGCAATGCGCTCTACGTGGGGCTACCTTTGAAGGTGACTCGGAAACTACAACTAATCCAGAATGTGGCAGCTAGACTGGTGACTGGGAGCGGCCGCCGAGACCACATAACACCGGTCTTGAAAGATCTACATTGGCTCCCAGTACGTTTCCGAGCACAATTCAAAGTGTTGGTGCTGACCTTTAAAGCCCTAAATGGCCTCGCTCCAGTATACCTGAAGGAGCGTCTCCACCTCCATCATTCTGCCCGGACACTGAGGTCCAGCACCGAGGGCCTTCTGGCGGTTCCCTCGTTGCGAGAAGCCAAGTTGCAAGGAACTAGGCAGAGGGCCTTCTCGGTAGTGGCACCCGCCCTGTGGAACGCCCTCCCAACAGATGTCAAAAGGGAAAACAACTACCAGACTTTTAGAAGACATCTGAAGGCAGCCCTGTTTAGGGAGGCTTTTAATGTTTAATAGATTATTGTGTTTTATTCTTTTGTTGGAAGCCGCCCAGAGTGGCCAGGGAGACCCGGCCAGATGGGCGGGTATAAATAATAAATTATTATTATTATTATTATTATTATTATTATTATTATTATTATTTAATTAGAAGCTAAAATCCAAAAGAGAAAGGGAATAAATGAAGAAGGAAGGCACAGAAAGTAGCTGAGCTGCATGGCCCACTTCATAAAACAAATAGACATTCCTTTGCAAATATTCAAGACGTCAGCTATCATGAGGAAGAAGAAGAGACTCAGAGGTTTAATGTGCATCTGATTCTGCCCACCGGCTGGCAGACAGGATGGCGATTCCTCCTCCCAAGACAGGGTGTTTCATCTTTAACGATGGAGGCCTGAAAACAAAAACCTTGGGATTTAAATGGGAGGAAGGAATGATGTTCAAGTCATTTTGCCTGGTTGCCTGTTTTAGTAGAAGCCATTGGGCTTGAGGGCTGGGGAAAGGAAGCCCCAAAAAGGGAGATGTAAAGGCGTGCAGGTACAGAGAAAGAGAAGACGGGAGATGCTGGGGAACACCTTTTGAATAATCAGAGAGAGAGAGAGAGAGAGAGAAGCAGCTATTAAAAGCACTGGGGTTTTATCCATGAAATACAAGGTGTTAATATGCCGACTTTACAGGATTGGAGGGCTGAGGCAAGGAACATTTGTCCACAAAAGACGTTAATATCCCCATTTTACAGAACTGGAAGATGGAGGCAAAGACCACTGCAGCCATGGCAGGACCACAGAGGCATACAGCTTCTATTATCTAAATGCCAATCTTAGCTGTTGTTTTCTTGTTCAGTTGGCCCTGAAATACCTCTGTAGGTTTTGAGCTTTTATATAATAATAAAAAAGAGTCTCACTCAGCTGATCAAAGGCTTATATTTCCCAATTTATTAGGAAGTGTCACTATAGTGGTGGTTTGCCCTAAGCAGAGAAGGATGGAAGAGTCAGACAAAGGTGAGTTAGTGCTTTGCATCCCATAATGAAATGGGAGGAGGGTGGGCTTGCATATTGCCTTGCTCCTCGCAGCCTCTGCTGCAACTGAGGCTTCCCAACCCAAGTATTCAGCCTTTCGAGTCCCACTCAAACAGTCTTATGTGTTAAATAAAAAAATTCCTTCAGTAGCACCTTAAAGACCAACTAAGTTTTTATTTTGGTATGAGCTTTCGTGTGCATGCACACTTCTTCAGTCTTATGTGTTGTGTGATCCATTCATAATGCTGCAGAGTACATGGGAAATTGCAACCAGGGCTGGATGTGACAGGGCCCAGAAACTAGCCAGAGAACCCAGACACAGGGATAAGGGAGTAATTCAGTTCAGTGGTGCTGTGGGTTAAACCACAGAGCCTAGGGCTTGCTGATCAGAAGGTCAGCAGTTCGAATCCCCGCGACAGGGTGAGCTCGCGTTGCTTGGTCCCAGCTCCTGCCAACCTAGCAGTTCGAAAGCACGTCAAAGTGCAAGTAGATAAATAGGTACCGCTGCAGCAGGAAGGTAAACAGCAATTCCATGCGCTGCTCTGCTTCACCAGAAGCAGCTTAGTCATGCTGGCCACATGACCCGGAAGCTGTACGCCGGCTCCCTCGGCCAATAACGTGAGATGGGCGCTGCAACCCCATAGTCGGTCACGACTGGACCTAATGGTCAGGGGTCCCTTTACCTTTACCTTACCCAATCTGCACTTTCTGGAAGAATGCAGTAACCATAACATTGCCAATCCTGAGAAATTCGCACTTCTCCAAATTTTGCAACGCACTGTATATTGTATATTCTGTATACTGTATACTGTATATTCCTGCATATAAGACTACTTTTTAACCCAGGAAAATCTTCTCAAAAGTCGGGGATCGTCTTATACGCCGGGTCATATTTCTTATACAGCGAGTATATCCCAAACTCTATATTTTAACTGGAAAAGCTGGGGGTCGTCTTATACGCCGGAATATACAGATTTAAACTAAACTAGCCTACTCTACAAAAAATAAAAATAAAGTCAGTTTTCTACGTTGTTCCAAACCACTTTTGCCTCTGGACCCACCCTCCATGGGCATGTGTTTACCGGAATATTGGGCTGGGAAGTCTTCACCCAACACACATTGCCTGATATGTTTGCCAAGCTCCTGTCCAAATTCAAGGAAGCTGTTCTCTGCACACGTGCAAGAATTGTCTTAAGTGTACACACCTCTGCTTAACATTTTCCACTGGGACAGAAGCTGGCTTGAAGGGAAACTCACCAAACGGCAGCATTTCTCAGGAAACAACAGGATCTGCGTGGATCGTGGCCTGCTTCCCTGTGTGCTCTGCTTCAAACGCCAGCAGGTAGGAGCTTGCTGGAGTCAGACTGTACCCAGCTTAAATCTCACACATACTCAAATTTAGCTCAGCTGGCTAGGGCCGACTGCCATTGACATGCTCCAGAACTGAACCCCCCACAGTGGCTATTCCACCTGGTCATTATGTAACTATTATGTAAGAGCTGGCACCCAAATTAGCTTCCTCCCTCTCTGCCCACCCCTTTCTTTCTCCCGTTTGTCATTAAGCCAAAGAGGACACTCTCTGTTCTTGTACAGTACAGTACTTAGGAGAAATGTTGAGGTCTCAGCAGTGATACCCAACTAAACTATACTCAGAGTAGACCAAATGAAATCAATGAACTCTGCATTGATTTCATAGGGCTAGCGCGTGAGTAACATTGGCTTTCACCCTATATTACAACAACGACTCATTTCAGCACACACACCGATTTCAATCAATCTGCTCTGAGCATGATTAACATTGGCTATCGCCTTATATCGGCATTTGCCAACCAGCATAGCTGTCAAGTTTTCCCTTTTCTCGCGAGGAAGCCTATTCAGCATAAGGGAATTTCCCTTTTTTTAAAAAGGGAGAACTTGGCAGCTATGCCAACCAGGTGCCTGCCAGATGTTTTGGACTAAAACTGGGACTGATGGGAATTGTGGTCCAAGACATCCAGAGGGCAGCTGGTTGGCAAAGGCTGCCTTATATTATTTATAATACTTTCAGTGCACACAAATACTTTTCTGCCAAAGGTGAGCAACACAGATTTCCTCCTACACACACACACACACACACGCCACATCATTCCCATGATGGAACTCTTGTCACGTTAATGACCCAATGCAGGAACCAGCCTGGATAAACCCAGGAAACAACATTCTCCAACTCCCTGGGCTTCCTCCTTCCCCCCCCCCACCGCCCCGCGCTTTTACCTCCTTCCCTAATGATTTGCCCAAAAACCAAAGGAGGCTTTGCCAGGAAGCTCTGACAATAAATCAATGTAACCTTTCAAAACCCATCTGATCAAAAGGCAGGTTTGCTTTAGTGGTTTTGCGAGGGAAGTCTGACGCTTTCCAGATCAGTGCTCTTACAGGTTCCTAAAATCATTAAGGGGAGGGGTGGGGGATGCTTGAATGAAGGGGGAGAAACAGGTTTGTATAATAATCTCCTTTTGTGGGACCTTGGAAGCAATTACAGCCCTGACCTCCTCCCTTATTTCCCACACACACACCTTCCTCCTCGCCTTTTCATATCCTATAGCCCAGATATAGCCCACTGCACAGAGGAAACATCCCCACCAACGTACTGGAAAGAAAGGAGGGTGAGTGGCTGCCTGGTCCTTCTGGGGAGGAAATGGCAAATGTTGTCTTTCTTCCTCCCCACTTCTCTCTGTCTGTCTCTCTTCACCCCCCCCCATCATTTTAGATTGGAAGCTCCTCAAGGCAAAGAGCCTTCCTCTTGCTCTTCAACAAGCACTATGCATGCAGATGACACTATATAAAAACGCACCATCGTCCCCCTTGCCACCAGGATTCCTAGATCTGGGGTTGCATCCCATGCTAAGGGGCTCATGGCATGACTTGGCTCCATTCATTTCAGTCGGTCTAACTTGAGCAGTGATGGGCAACCTTTTGAGCTTGGTGTGTCAAAATTTGCCAAAAAACCGAGCATAACTCGGGTGGTGTGTCACTCCAAGAAAAAAAAACCATAATTTTGCGATATTTATAGTTTAAATAACAAAAATGTATAATTGTAATATATAACTGCATTTAATAAACCAAAAACTAATTATTTAACCTAACCAAACCAAAAAACCCTTATTTATCACAAAGTGCGCAGAGTTGTTGAGCTTTTTGGGGGGGAGCTGCTGACCAAAGTTTTGGAGGGGTGCAAAAGTTGCTTTGCTTTTTTGGGGGGGGGAAGAGAACAGAAATAAATGACGAATAATACCTTCACTGGAACTAACACGCAGCGCTGACATAGTCTGCCAAAGCGCCAAAAAAACCCAGCACAGAAAGGGTTAAAAAACCAATCTCTGGCTACCAGCAGCAACAACAACAACAAAAAGGATCCGGGTTTTTAACAGCGGAGACAAGCTGTAGCGTGAGGAGGAGCGGGAGAACAAATGGGGGCGGGGCAGGAAACAACAACAACAGCGCGAATGGGCCGATGGGGTGTGTGCCAGCAGTGAGGGCTCTGTGTGTCATGTCTGACACGCGTGTCATAGGTTCGCCATCACTGAACTTGAGTATATAAGAAGAGCCAGCTGGATCAAGCCAAGGGTTCACCTAATCTGGCAGCATCCTGTTCTCACAGTGGCCAACCAGATGCCCCAATGGGAAAAAGCCTGCAGGATTCGAGCATAAGAGCAACCTCCCCTCCCTTAGTCTCCAGCAGCTGGCATTCAGAAGCATTACCGTCTCTTAACTATTGGCTACAACCTTTGTTTGTTTGTTTCACTTCCATGTGAAATGTTATGATGATGTCTCTTTTCCTCTCTGTATCTCCTTCAAAACAACCCACTTTAAAAAAACAGCAACAACAACCTTTGCCTTCATGCCTTTAATCTTCATCTCCCCCCATCCCAAAACAAAGTCTATGTTCACTCGTACATGTGAACACATTTAATCACTTCCTAACCTTTTGCACGTCCCTGTTTTCAGTCTTGTTGCCACATGACTGCCACAGTCTTGTTTTAGTAACAGGTAGGTAGCCGTGTTGGTCTGAGTCGAAGCAAAATAAAAAAATTCCTTCAGTAGCACCTTAAAGACCAACTAAGTTTATATTTTGGTATGAGCTTTCGTGTGCATGCACACTTCTTCAGATACACTAGAAACAGAAGTCAATACACTAGAAACAGTCTTGTTTGTTTGCTTGTTTGTTTGTGGGTAACTCTTGCAAAGCCCAGCAGGGTCTTCTCGTCAATGTCATATTGTAATCCTCTTGGGAGCAGAGGCCCATGATTATTTAATTGTCTTTATTTTGGCTCATGAGACTGTCTTAAAACGGCGGTGTAGAATGATGCAACTATATTGGTGATGCTCTCAGGCTCGCCTTTGCTCTTTGATTGTAGGAAACCCATTCCAGACTGAGCTGGCAAACAAACACCTTATTACCTGCCCACAGGAAGAAATGCATTGTTGGGTACCACCCCAGTCTCTGAGTGATGAAAGACTCCAGGGGTCGCAGACTCGCAGTGCTTAACCGTGGTTCCGTTTCCTGGGAACTGTGGTGACTGTGCCATCTTTAGGATATATGGTTTTACGTCCTATGGTCAGAGGCAGTGTGCTTCTGAATGCCCGTTGCTGAAAACCACAGGAGGGGAGAGTGCTCTCGCACTCAGGGCCCTGCTTGCAGGCTTTCCATTGGGGGCATCTGGCTGGTCACTGTGAGAACAGGGTGCTGGTCCAGGAGGTCCATTAGCATGATCCAGCAGGGCTGGGTTATGTTCTTATTACGCAGCCCCCCCCCCCCGGATTTCACCAAACTGCATCAACTCCAGCCAGCGCAGCTAAAGCTCAGGGATGCAGAGAGCTGGAAGTTGTGTGACTCTGATTTAAGATCTAGATTGGAAGTCCAGCCAAGTTCATTCATCTCATACTCTAGTGACACACTAGATCAGGGTTTCCCAAATTCGGGTTCTCCAGCTGAACCCAAGTCCAGCTGGACCATCGCTGAAGTTGACCTGAGGGTTCCTAAGGTGGGGACAGTGGTGGTCTTTGTAACTGCTGAGATGCCAGCCACCAATTCGAAACAAGACAGTGGACCAGAGCATCACTTTGACATGACTTCACAGGGGTTTCGCACCTCTCAAGATATTGTCACCAAACTTGGCAGAAGGGTTCACAAGTCGGGGGTCTTTACCAAGGTTTGGATGCCAAGTGCCATGTTTGAATCAAGATGGGTGGGGCCAAATTACACCTTCACCCACTTTTTAAGCATAGGTTTGGCCACTTCTTAGGATACCATCTCCAAACTCAGCACGAGAATTCATGAGATGGGACAGCGGTCTTCATTGTCTTTGGATGCCGGGCGCCATTTTGAATTGAGATGCTGGACCAAAGATGGCAACTTTGCCTGATTTGGTGCTGCAGAAAAGGGTAATATCATCATAGGGTCCAGAACAAGGAAGAAACAAGCCCCCTCTTTTGTAACAAGTTTCTGATGTCCGGCCCTACTGAAAAACCAACAGTCAATATCTGTTTTGGATCTGAATTGATCTTAAATACATACGGTTGTCATTTTCTTTAACTGCGTTTATATTTAGGGTTTCTAAATGGTTTTTATATATGCAATCACTTTAATTGTTTCTTATATGTGCAACTGTTTTATATATGGTACTATATTGCTTATTGCTTTCGGGTGTCTCGGGGGAAGCAATTGTTATTGAAAGAAACAAAGTTTACTTTGTTTACAGGACAGCATTTCCCCCTGGAAGTCAGCCAAAATTTGCACTTAGCCACATAAATTAGCATTTGCAAATTTTATGCAGTTTTTAGCCATGTGTGCCTTGAGTCTTTTAAAGATCTCACAATGCCCTTCAGCCTACCAATAATCTTAAACAAAACATCCCTATGCCACTTAAATTAGGCCTGTGCAATTAATTGATGGGGTTATGTTGTTGTTGCTGTTGTTGCTGCTGCTGCTGCTGCTGCTGTCATTGTTTGGGGTATGGTTTTTGTTTATTATGCTATGTATTTTTGTGTTTTTATATTGTTTACTGCCCTCTGATCATTGGATGATGGATGGTACAGAAATAGTAGCAATAGTTGTAGTGGACTATAGCTGCAATCTGAACCTAGCTTGTTTGGGAATGAGCCCTGTTGAATTCTGCTTCTGGGTTGAAATGGTTAGGATCATACTACTGTACAGTGGAACCTCGGTTTATGAACACCTCGGTTTATGAATTTTCGGTTTATGAACGCCACTGACCTATCTGGAACGGATTAATTCATTTTCCATTACTTTCAATGGGAAAGTTCGCTTCAGTTTATGAACGCTTCAGTTTATGAACAGACTTCCGGAACCAATTACACCCATGCTTCAGTTTATGAACGCTTCAGTTTAAGTACTCTGCGGACCCATCTGGAACGGATTAATCCACTTTCCATTACTTTCAATGGGAAAGTTCGCTTCAGTTTATGAACGCTTCAGTTTAAGTACCCCTGGAACAGATTAATCCACTTTCCATTACTTTCAATGGGAAAGTTCGCTTCAGTTTATGAACGCTTCAGTTTATGAACAGACTTCCAGAACCAATTGTGTTCATAAACCGAGGTACCACTGTATATGGCTGCAGCCTCAAACACAGTTACTGGGGAGGAAGGCCTATTGAACAGAGCAGAGCTTCAGAGGAACTGGGCACAGGGTTGCAGTGTTCATACTTTTGTTGACTGGATGCATGGGGGCAAGTAAGGAAAGCCTGGAGCCTTCAGCCAGTCTGTCTGTAACAGTTTGGGAAAGTGAAAAAGGAGAGGGAGGGAGGGAGGGAGAGAGAATAAACGAGAGGGGGAGAGAGAAATAAATTGGAGAGAGAATAAATGAAAGAAAGAAATAGTGAACGACATGGACAGATATAGACAGAGGGGGGAAGGCAGGAAGAAAATATATATAGTTAGAGAATAAATTAAAGACAGTGAATGAATGAATAAATGAAAGAAAGAATGAAATAATGAACAAATAGATTTAGACAGAAGAAGAAAGAAAGAACAAACTAAAGAGATGAATAGAGAGATGAAGAGAAGGCAGGAAAGCAGGATGGATGGATGGATGGATGGATGGATGGATGGATAGATTAGATAGATATGGTATTCTCCTCCTAGCCTGCTCCTTCCTGGAAGTCCAGCCCTTGCAGGCTGATAACAAAGTCTCTTCTTGCTAAGCGAAATCCTCAGCTGGGTTTCTTCCCCCGCCCAATTCACACACACAAACCCCTCATCTCCGCAAACCGTTGAGGGGCCTGCGATGCTCATCTCCTGCGCCTTATTCATCCCGCATCAGCGCTTTTCACTTGGGGGGCTGGAGTCAAAGGCGAATGGGTCCCTCGGCACCGCTGGTGCATCTGTCGCCTGGGAGGGGATGGAGGGAGCCGGCGGGCCGTGCAGCTTGGCAGGAGGACAGAGGAGGAGGAGGAGCCCAGCGCTGGCCGCCAAGTGGACCCTCTGGAGATATGGGGCCAGGGACTCTAGGCTCTCGCCTGTCCCTCTTCTCCTTTGTACTATCTCTCATTCATTCTCTCTTTCTCTCTTTCCCTTCCTCTCTCCCATTCAGCGCGCTCCCAGTCAAGCAGTTCACTGAGCATCCTCCCCTGTTTCCGTGCAGAAAGATTAGACGGTGTCGGCTCTTTCACGCGCCCCGTGCATTTTCACTCTTTCCCCCCTCATCTCAAAGGGGGCTTCCACACTGTCGCTTTTTTTCAAAAGGAGGAAGTTTGATCCCCTCCCACCAAAAAATTCAGGTTGCGCAATTATAGCTGGGGAGCAGGGACTCTTGCTCAACAAACCGGCTTGCGCCCCAAAACTTAAGACTTTCTGCTCTTTTTTTGCGAAAAGGAAAGTAACGGAGAGGCACTGGGAAGTAACGCAAACAAATTCGAATTACAGTATAGCTCAATAAACCGGTATTTTGAAGCTCCCAAAGAGTCCTATTTGGAGCAGGGTATGAGACATGTGTTCCCCTTCATTTATCCTGTTCCTTCTGTCTTTTTCCCTTCTCCCCGTGTTTTCCCTCTCCCTCCTTCCCACTTTCTCTCTCCCTTTGCTCAATTTACACACACACCCCGAAAAATGGCACCCAATACATTTTGTTATTTCCCTTTTGCCTACATGGGGGGAGGGGAATCAGTGAGAATCATTATGAACCACCATACCTTCCCCCCCCCGAACCCTCCCCCTTTTTCTACACCCACATAGACAAAAAGTCAAGAAGCAGACAAGCACTAGCAGAACCCAGAGACAGACGCGGAATCCACAAAGTTAGGTGTGGCTTTAGATACGGAATCTGCAAAGTTACGTCGGAATGCGTCCCAGAGACGACTTAGACACGGAATATGTACAGTTACGTCGGAATCCGTTCCAGACAAGTCTTCGACGCGGAATCTGTCCATGCAAAGCTTTTTTTTTTTCCTCCAGCGTTTATTTGAACCCCTCTTGTTCATTAATGCAAACTGTCTTGGCTTCAGTAAAAGAGGAGCAAACTCGGAGAGGGTAAATCTCGGGACTACTCTCCTAGGAAACCTCGGACGCGACCAGCGAAGCCTAGGCACGCCTCTTGAGCAAAGCATGCGTAAACATGCGTAGAGTCGGGCAGTTGGGGCGCTCAGTCAGGATCGCGGTCTGAGCAGCTCGGTCCGACCCGCTGCGCTCCTTGGCTGCCCGGCTAAATCCTTGGGCGATCTAAGAACCTTCCAACGCCTGTTCATCTTCTTATGTAACGAAATTTCTTTGGAAGCAGGTCCCTATTGGGGTGCGCGGAGTTTCTTCCTAAACCACGCTTGCTGAGGATAGCAGCTATGCCATTCTCTTAAACTAACGGTAAACGCATCTAACTACCGGTAGTTTGGTGGTGGTGGGGCTGCAGTATTCCGTATTAATCGTTTCTGTAGAATTGACCCGCCAGTCCAGATCTGGAAACCGATTTCATGGAAAAAACATGGGCGGGATCTGCTCCCCTAAGCAACGTGTTTCAAACTGGGGAGCACAAAGAGGCTTCACTCTGGATTAACTAGGTTGTAAATCGGATTGAGAGGGGTGATTGGGGGGGGAATAGGGGTGTTGCTGACCTCACACTCCGCCCTATGTTAGTTTGGGGGGGCAGGATGTATCAGTTCATGGCAAACTTGCAAGATAGCAGAAATACTTCAGGGGTGGGAAATCAAGAGATTAGCTGGGGGCGGGGAAGGTTATCTCTTGAATTGATTTGAGCTTGCAAAAACAGCCCATTTGGGGGTGGGGTACTTTCTGGAGCGACTACGGTAAAAGAAATAGCAGCAGCGCAATCCTGTACGCCTCTCATCAGAAGTTAAGTCCTACTGCGTTCAATAAATCTTATTTCCAGAAAAGCGTGTTTTACAGGGGTTTCTAAAACAACATAGTTTCGCCTTCACCCCGTTGTTTTAACATCACATGTTTGGTCTCCCAAGCAAATAATTCATTTTAAAAGAACTGGCATCGGAATCCTAAGCAAATTTTAGACGGGAAATAAACGCTCTTTGTTTCGCATCCCTTCCAACTAAGGGGAGAAACTTTAGGGAACAAACCGATTTCACTTTTTGAAAAAAGGAAACTTGCGTTTGTGTGGCAGTTTTGGAGAAACCTTGGTTTGTAAGAATGTGTTCGTTAGATAAACGAAATAATAAGATAGGAGGAAATGTAGGAGTTCGATTTTTTTCCAGGATAAACAAATCTAAAATAAGTAGAAATGAGACCGTTAAAGGTAGCATAAATAATTACTGTATATTATTATTATTAGAATTAGAATTAATAGCAAGAGCAATCTTTTTGTTTCCATTATTTATTTTATCCCTTTTTCTAGTCATTCGAGATGAAAAACAATTACAACCAAATTCATTATTATTTTATTGTTATGGGTTTCTTGTTTGTTTGTTTGTTTGTTTTGGCACTCGGAGAGCCAAACCGAACCGGAGAAGTGTCGGAATACCGTCTGCCTGCGAAATTCTTCGGCTCCACTCATCTTGCTAGTCATGTTGTGTAAACCCAAAGGCGAGAACTTGTTAGCCTTCTATTTGAGAAGGGATTTGACTGGGAGGGGGATTTAAATGTAGCTCTCTCCTGTTAAAAAACAAACAAACACGGCTGTTTTCTCAGAGGTTTGAGCCTCTTGACCGAGAGCAGCAAGATTTTAGGTGGGGAATTTGTCAGAAGGGGAGATTTTAAGCGATTCGCGTTTCTGCAGTTAATGGAAATCGACTTTTAAAACTTCTGTTTTCGGGGAGGGGGCAGGTGAGGGCTGGAAAGAGGGGGTGTTTCCGGCCGCCCTTCCCCCAGATCAACAAGTGCTACCCGGATTAAGCGATTTGTACGACACACAGACATCTTTTTGTCTTCTCCTCGAGTCACCCATTTCCAAAGGCTGACCAGTCCCCATATATATACAGTATATGAGAGTAAAAGTACAGAAGACAAACGGGGAGTAAAAAGGGGGGGTACATATATGGATGAATATATTCCCCCACTTCACTTCAGCCTCGAGGCCTAACCCAGAGTTCCTCTTTCACGGAAATCCCTCCTCCCTCCACCCTCCCAAAAATGGTCACATGAAACAGCATTAAAGCATGGAGAGTTTGTGTACTGTATGATACATATATATATATACACACACACACACACACACACACACACATATATATATATATATATATATATATATATATATATATATATATATATACACATACACACACACACACACACACACACACATATACATATACATACAGAGAGAGGGAGACTAGAGCCATTGAAAATAACGAGCCCGATTAATTTCAGTGAGTAAAAATTAGTTGAATACAACTCATGCACACACTTGACACACGTATACACGCAGTATGCACACATACACGTCGTACACCCTTTTCTTAAAAAAATAAATACTAGAAGTACTGCAGATCTAGGGAACGTGAGGACGATCTTATCAGGACGTCTCCACCCGCGTCCTCCCGGACTAAAGTTCTTCCTTCCAAAATACCTTTTTTTTCCCCCTCGCGGATGGCGAGGTCTTTCTCCCTCGGTCCGCTCCGAGGCTGCCCCTTCCATCTGCGAGCACACTGGCTTTTGAAGGAGCTGTCTGCATCCTGTGTGATCTCCTACCCAGTATGCCGCCCCCCCCCACGCCCAGGATCTCCTCCTCGGGGATCGAGTGCCATTTGTCAAGTCCAGGCAGATTGCAGTCAGCAATCGAGGTCCTAGACAGCAGGAGGCTTCTCGCCCGGACATCTCGCAAAACGCACTCAGACTTTATCTTTGTCTCGCCTCCCACCCGCAACGTAAGAAGGCCCCGTTTCTATTTCAGACTCGGACGGAGGAGAATCTTGCCCCCCACCCTCAGCGAAACACCCACACGCACCTCCTTTGCCAGTGCTACACTTTTTATAAAAACACAGAGATAAATCGTATACAGACAATGAACTTGAGTTTCCTCCCTTTAAAGTCGGTCGAGCGATTACAAAAAAAAAACATGCCCCCTTCCTTTTCTGCTATGAGAAACCTTACTTCATTTATTAACTATTATTTCTAACTAAAGGGGGTATAGTTAACAAGATCCTGCTCAGAGTAGAGGCATTCGAAGCAATGGCCCTCAATCCGCAGGTCCTCGGTCTTCTTCAGTGGGTCTGCTCCGAGCAGGTCGAGAAGTTGCACCCCAACCTTAGTCGCGCTCAGAGCGGACCCCTCGAAACCCACGCGAGCGCTTCCAACGGCTGCACTCAAGAGCACAACCCTCGAGCTGGTCCCAGCATCGATCCCAGGCGTCTCCAGGGAGAGATCCCTCGCCTGAAACCCTGGGGGGGGGAGGCCGCTGCCAGTCCGTGTGGACAATATTGACCTCAAGTGGACCAAATGGGTCTGGCTCGGTATAAGGAATGACTCCCTACGTTCCTACTTCCATGCAACCCATTGGATGCAACCCCTTTTAAAAAGAAAAAAAGATACACACATACACACACACACACACACACACACACACATATATATATATCTATGCTTATGTTACACACACACACAAACACACACATTCCTATCTTATAGGTATATGAATGCTTGTATGAATGCAACAACACGACTCGCTTGCAGCTCTTCTCCGAAAGGACCTACCCGTTTGGGGCGGCGGGTGCAGAGGGGAACCCCTCCCGGTCCTCGGCTCAAACTCCCCCGAAAGTTCCCCCCTCTCCATCTCTCCATCAACTTCCGCGAAGAAGAGCGCGAGAGAGGAGGACGCATGCAGCCCCTTCTCTCCTCCTCCGCCTCCTCCCGGTCCTCTCTCGCCCAGGATCCTCCTCCTTCTCCCCATCCTAAACAGCCCCCCACCCTGCTCTGTCCCGTCCCGTGCACCGCCGCCCCCCCCCCCCGCGGCCGAGCGCGCGAGCGCAGCAGCGCACCTGGTGGGAGCGGCGTCCCCGCCGTCGAGCTGCGGGCTGGGCTCCCCGGCTGGCCTCGTCCGCCTGCCGCGCGCGGGGTCTCGCCGAGGAGCCTCTGATGATGGGCGAGGGGAGGGCGGGGCGAGAGGGGCGCCCTCGGATTGGGCGCCGGCGGCGGTGACGTGGCGGGTCCCTGCATAAGGCTCCGGCGTGGAGGCGGCGGCCAACATGCAGACTATAGCGAGGCTGGCAGGAGTAGCAGCAGCGGCGGCAGCAGCAGCAGCAGCCCGGAAAGGAGGCAGAGCGAGGCGCGCGCGGGACTGGAGAGAGCCCGGAGCAGGCGGAGGAACGGGGGGTTGTAGCAGCAGCAAGCGCACAGGCCTGCCAGCGGCCTCGTCCCCTCGCCTCCAGAGTCGGCAAGGAAGAGACTCAGGGGGAGAGCTCCTTTAATTCGATTTTTTATTATTATTATTTGGGGGAGCTGCTGGATGTCCTCAGCAGCCCGGGAACGTCCTCACCAAGCCAGCCCCGCATCAAGCGAGTCCCCATGGACCGGGCCAAAGAGTTTTTGACTCCTGGACTCACTCCGAGCCCATAGGGGTAAGGGAACCGCTGCTGGTCGCTCTTGATTGCTTACCTTACCCCCACCCCACCCCCAAAGGATTTTATATTATAGAAAGGGGAGGGGGCGATTATCAGCACCGATTGGGTGGTCCTCTTAAAATAAAATTAAAAAATTGTTTTTGTTTTGATTTTGTCACGAGGGGGAAGAGCTTGCACTTCCCCCTCCCGCTCGATTTCCTAATATGAACATCATTCTATTTATATAGCAGACATCATATTTCTCTCCCCGCCCCTCCATCCCTTCCTTTCTGGCTCCTCAAAATATCTCCTCTCTCCTTTTCTTCTTTAAATTGAGACCCCCAAGGCTCCTCGTTTTGAGATGCCCCAAGCATTGCAGCCTATGATTTCGGACGATTCTTTTTTTAATGTTGGGGAGGGGGCTCTGATGTGACTTGCACTTTGACCTCTGACTGCTCTACCTCAAACCTGCGAGGACTCCTTTGTTTCCACCCCCCATGCTCATTTACCTTCCAGCATACTAGCACCTGATCTGGCCTCCTTGATTGCTCTCATTCGTTGTTGTTGTTATTATTGATACTAATAATAATTCAGGTTCTTGAAGAAGGCTTTTTTATCTGGCAACAACCTCAGCCACCAGGGGAAAAAAGGACACGCTGGTATTACGAAGAAGATTAGCTTCCGTCTCTGGTTCTTGAGCCGCCAGCCTGGCCTCCTCTGGACGCTGGAGTTTTTAATTTTTTGGAAGATTTTTTTAAAGAGAAGATTTATTGATGATCGTTGGCTTTTGAGTTTGATGTTCCCGACGGGACTTCGTTGAGAAGATCAACTTCTGCAGACAGCTTGCTCCAACGTGAAGGCTTTTCAAAAGCGCCGAGCCTGGGGAGGCTCTTCCCTACACCCACCCACACACCCGGGTGTGTGTTTTGGGGAGCTTGTTTGGGGCATTGATTTCTGCCTCTGTTGTGGACATCTGAGAAGGGAAAGCATCTCCCGCCTGCCTCCTCCTCCTCCAGCCTTGCTTGCAAACTTTTGATCCTACTCCGCCTCCCAAAAACACACACACACAAAAAGCTGACAACGACATACCCAGCGCCACAGCCACAGACCCCAACCACCCGCCCGCCCCCCTAACCAAAGACAATGGTTCACTGTGCCGGTTGCAAAAGACCCATCCTAGACCGCTTCCTCTTGAACGTTTTGGACCGCGCTTGGCACGTCAAATGCGTTCAGTGCTGTGAATGCAAATGCAACCTGACCGAGAAGTGTTTTTCCAGGGAAGGGAAACTTTACTGTAAAAACGACTTTTTTAGGTGAGTCCAAAAGTTTTGGGGGGCTTTGGGGGGGAAGGGGTGCTCTCTTTTGTCTCACTTTCTGTGTCTGAAATCCTATGTGTTTCCTAGGGACTAAGCCCGCTGTGTTCAGTGAGGTTAGCTCCCGGGGGGGGGGGGAATATGCCCTTGCGCGCTTGGCCCTAGGGAAGCGCGTTTTAGGACTGTGCAAGGGTGTATGGGGTCGTCGCAGCTCGTATGCTTGCTTCTAAGGAACCGCGCATAGGATCGCGGCTTGCATGCTTATTCCTGGATGGGTGCATCTAGGATCGCAGCTTGCACGCCTACTCCGGCGTGAGTAGGGTCGCAGCTCCTGAGCGTCCTCCTGGGGGGTGGGCCCCGTTAAACACAGTGGGACAACGCCCCCCCCCCAAACACGCCGGAGATTGCTCTGTTCATCAACTTTGGGTAACAGGGAGGCGTTATTTCCCTAACCCACCTCCGCGGCATCGCGTCCAAGTTAAGGTACCATGCCTTAAACTTTTCTCCTGCTTCCCGCCCCCCCCCTTTATGTGCGTAAAGGAGAGGAGCAGTCAGTACCAGGTTTTGCTTGCTCCCCCCCCAAAAAAAAACCCCACAATACCTCCCGGGCTTTCCTATCTACCCCGGGCCCTCTTTGAATTGTCAGGACTTCCCCAGGATACCTGACGGAACTACCCGGCCTCTGAACATTTACAAAAGTGCTACCGTATTTCCACCACCACAACCAGACGCAAGCGGACTTAGACTTTCTAAGACCCCTTTAAAAAATATATATATTGCCTGGATAAAATATTTGGGGGAGGGCAGGCTGATCAGCCCTCAGGGCAAGGATATTTCTGTTTCGTGCAGCGCGTTATTATTACTATTATTATTTATTAATTAACTGCAACAATAAGAAAATGCGGGATCCGTTATGCGTCGGGAGGCTCGTCTGTTTTTGTCCAGCGGGCCTTTGTTCTAGAGTAGCGAAGAGTGATGGATGTGTCAGCTGTCAATCAGTGCCTGGGAAAAGGGAGGGTGACCTTAAAAAAGAAAATGATTTTTTTCTCTCTTCTCCCTCCCGCCTCCCAGGACGGGGGGGGGAGGGTTGGACTTTCTGCAAAGTTCAATTCGGGAAATCTCGTTTCTAATATGACCCACTTTAACAAGTCACACTTCCCTTCTCTCCCACCACTCCCCCCCCCATCGCCAAATCTCATCACCGTATATGGCCTTTTTGCTAAACCAAACAAAGGGCAGAAGGGAGAAAGCGGGATCCCTGGAATTTTAAAGTTGTTTTTAAAGCGAACTCCTATATTTCCACACACACCCTAAAATGTTCAGAACCCAGCTCTTCAAATCTGCCTGGTTTTCAAACCGGACAGATAAAATAACTAAGTCGACGTTCTCACTGTAGGTGAGCGGAAGCCTTACTCTGAGGAGACTCGTTGAATTTAACGAGCATGACAAACTTCGGTTCGTTCGTTTCAGTAGGTCGTCTACTGAGAGTACAGCTTGGCTGAATACAACCCTTGATATGCGCGCGCGTGTGTAGTTAGATACAGATAAATCTATCAGGATGGATGGATAGATAGATAGATTAGATTAGATTAAACCCCCTAGCAGCACCTACCTCAACGGCGGGGAAAGGACTTTTGCAGATCATTTTCTGTTTTCCTTTCCAATTTCGTAACAACGTGGCATCGGTTTCCTTTCGGCGCCCATCGATTCAATCGCGAGAGGGAGATCACTGCTAAAGCCACTCTTTTTGTGATCAAAGAAAAAGGTCTGAGAGTAAATATATAAACAAAAGGTTTGTGCAAGAGGGGAAGGAGGGGCTGACCTTGAACTGGCCAGGTTTCTTTCTCAGTGGAAAAATACACCGCGACCATAGCCCACCCTGTTACCATCAAGCGCTTCTTTTGAAAACTGGGCTTCTTTTAGGTGTTTTAAAAGGGCCAAAAAACCAAACCCGGTCAAACACGTCGTCCTCCACCCCTCGCCCTGCGAAATTGAATGATGCTCCCCTTCTGTGCCAATATTTCGTCTTGCTATCTTTCCAAGGAGGCTTCCTTTTTGCGGCATTCTTTGTTTCTTACTAATCGTAATTAAAATGATAGTAAACAGCATTTTTGGACAATTTAAAGAAGGTGGGAGGGAGGCCAACTTTTAAAAACAAAAAAGCACCAGAGGAAAATATGTCTCCTCCTTTTTATTTTTGCTTTATAAGAATTCCGTTGAGGCTCCGACGGTTATTAAAAACGATGCAGGCTAAAGGAGAACTTTCAAATGTGCCTTTAGGCAATAAAATAACAATTGTGATAATATGCCATTTTGGCGCATGGAAGCGGTATAAAAATTAACCTAAGATATTTTTTTAAGTGTGTTAAGTGAAGCGAGCTTCGTTTTCCTCTGGAAGCAAACGATCGAGTAGGCCTAAATAATACCCTTTTACGCGTAAAGCTTTTCGGTAGTATTTTATCCAAAGGAAGGACTTTGACCTGACAGGCAACAGAAACAGGATTATCTGAAGGGCTGGGGCAGTGGAGAAAATCTTAAAACATGTCCCTGCGAAAAATTAGGAACTTCTAAATGCTGCGATCCTCATTTCACCGACTGGAGAGTAAACTCAATTGAACTCAGTCGCGGGCTTTTGAGTAAACACGTTTGTGGTTACAAATTTAGTAAAAATCCGGGAGGTGAACAGCGGGGTCTTTCCTTCCTCTCAGAAGTAAATGCCATTGAGTTCAAATCGACTTACTCCCAGGCAAGTGGAGCAAGGCCTTGTGCAATGGCACTTACTCCTGAGTAAACGTACGTGGGGTTTCCCCCCTTCAAATGGTGAATTTAGGTTGGCTTGTGCCTTTCAGCAACCTCTCCCCACTTAACGCATTCTAGCGAGATGTTCTCTTAATTCCCAATTTATTTTATTTGCCAGCTACTTTCGGAGGTTAGCAAAAATTAAACAGGCAATGAACTGCGGGGGGGCGCGCGGAAGAAACCCGACTTTTGCTTATGTAGCGTTCTCTTAGGCGTGGGGTAGGTTTATTTTCACACATAATCAATAATAATAATAATAATTTTACTGTTTATACCCCACCAACCTGGCTGGGTCACTCTGTAGAAGTTATTTTCTCCTGCCGACTCGGAGCACACACGGGGGCTGTGTGTATTGGGAGAGGTGTGAGAATTCACCTAGGAAATTCCAAAGTCCAGACGAGCGGGGGAAGCAGGTTCCTAATGCGAGGATTTGCGCCTTGGGCACAATCCCTTTGCGTGTGTTTGCTTTGAAAAAGCCGGGTGATAACTAGATCTGAATAAGGAAATGCGTTTCCGGCTGACGAAGCCTGCGTGTCAACACGGGCAGGCACACACGAGGGTCCCGTCCTCTCTCCGCCACCCGCAGCAGATCTAAGAATTCACTTTGCACCCGCGCGGGCGACTTGGAATCCTGTTTTCACACGTCTGGGTTCCAGAAACCCCTTGATCTTTGTTGATCCCTCCCGCAGGGGACCCGCTGGAATGAATGGGCACTGAGGTCCATTAAGTCCAATGGGTCTACTCTGAGTAAAGTCACCTGGACGACGGACACACACTCCTTACCCGCGAGGGCAGGCATGAGTTAGGGTGGAGATGGCAAATCTGAGTTTCCAAGACTGGGAAGAGTATTTGAGGGGAAAGAAGCGGTTTTTTAGCATCCCAAGGCAGGAGGAGAGAAAAAGCTATTCCATCCGCTGAGAACTTCCTAAGAGGCCCAGTCCATCTGCCGCCTTTCTGCGGTTTGAAATGGGCCAACGCCTAGATTCTGCCGAAGCGGCTCTGTAAAAGGCTGCGACGAAGTCAGCGCAGTCTAGAGAAAGCGGAAAGGGGAATCCAGAGCACAGGGGTGGGGGGTAGAAATAAAAGAATAGGGGGGGGGATGACTGAGCAAAAAGAAGAAGAAGATTGGTTTTAAATACTTAGTTGGCGCTCTGGAAACCCTTTCGGGTCTGGAGAGCGGAGCGCGTAAAAGAGATGAGAGGGTGGATGGATGGCTCACAGCGCAGTCCGAGGCATGTTTACTCGGGAGTAAGTTCCTCTGGCTCCTACAGGCCTTGTAAAAATAATACGTAAAAAGGAAATGTTTAAGAGAAGGGAGGGGAAATATGGCTGGCCAAAAAGAACGTGGCACCCAGAATGAAAAGCGCGGGGGAGACAAAAGAGCTGCGGGACTAAGGGAGGCGAGGAAGTAAAGGGAAGATCTTCGCGCGGAAAGGAAATAAAAGCGGCGAAGGGAAAGGGGGTGTCCGGAGGGCCAGGGAAGGGCCGTGGCTGCTCCGTGGGCAGAGCACCTACTTTGCAGGCGAAAGGTCCACGGCTGAACCCCTCGAAGAGAAGCTGCCAGCCCGTGTCGGGAATACGGAGCCATAGCTGTCAAGTTTTCCCTCTTCTCGCGAGGAAGCCTATTCAGCATAAGAGAATTTCCCTTTAAAAAAGGGAGAACCTGACAGCTATGTACGGAGCGCCAAATCGGGACCCGGCGCCTGAATCAGCAGCGTTTGCTATTCTTTGAGCTTGGCAGAGAGGAAATAGATTGGGGGGCGGGGGTGTGTGAACTAATGTTAGGAGCCAGGAAGAACAGTTCCTTGTTCCTAGTTAAAAGGACGACCTGTCCCCATTGTTTAAATCCACCTGCTCTCTGTGTTATCCCCTCGCATCTCGGTTCCTTCACTGCGAGCGATCGCGCACCCCCCCCCCCAAATAAAACAAACTAGTTTGTTTCCCCCCCCTCCCCATGGAAAGATGCCATCCTGTGCAGGTCTACTCGCAAGTCAGCCTCGAAGGGGGAAAGAGGATTGTTCCCGGATCAGTGGGTGCCTAAGGCCCGCTTAGGCTTCGGAGTTTTAAGTTTCTCGGGACTTACTTGCGAGTAGGCACGGGTAGGCTTGTCGATGTCAAAAGACACCAGGGCGCTTGCCCGGGAGAGCCTGGCTTCTTTCTGCTTTAAGGGGAGGGGGGACTCCTTCCTTTTTCATCAAGTTTCCAGTCCCTCTTGTCCCGCGTCGCCAAGGAATCGCCTGCAAGCGGCCTCGGCTAGCGGGACGAAAGGCTTCCTGCATGCAATCATTCCCTGCTTCACCAACCCCGTCGCTTTTTCCTTAATTATTTTATTTTATTTTATACAGTATTTTAAAAAGCACCAGCAACCCGCTCCCTTGGAAGAAAGAAAAACAAATACATCTGATTTTTTTAAATAATAATGAAACAAAAACCAACAACACTCAAACACTTGGTAAGATGCAATGAGCCAAACCATTAGGTAAAATGGCCCCCCTTCCAATTTTATGCCCACCATGTGTGTCCACGGCTCTAAGCACGTGGGAAACATTAAACCCGCTAACCCATTCGACGCCTGGATTTCCAGGCGGCTTTACTCCTAGGTAAGCCAGGTCGCTAAATAGGCCTTCCTGTATCTGTCTCTGTCTTTCCTTCGTCCCTTTAATGAAACAATTCGCGTTTGATTCCTATTTCCCTCCGCGAGAACAAGCAGCCTTCGGCAAACGCGGACACGTATCTTAAACGGCCGTGTGCACGCGCGATGCTAGCACAAGGGAAGCGCACGTTGGTCGTGGTTGTTTTAAGGACCCGCTGGTTTCAGTGGGAGACGGTGAATGGGGGGCGGGAGAAAGGTTTCGACTTTGGCTGAATCGCGATGCCTGCCTGCGCACTTGGGGACAAGGTGGGGAATGGAGGGGCGACGTTACGGACCCCTCCTCGCCATAGCTGCCAAGTTATCCCTTTTTTTAAGGGATTTTCCCTTATGCTGAATAGGCTTCCTATGGCAGCTATGCTCCTCGCTGAACTTCAAGCTTGTGGCTAAGACTATCTCGGTCCAGCGGACCTTGTATTGCCCCGTGGGTTTTTCCATGGCTTGTTTTTACCCACACGGCTCCGAGACGCGAATATTTATTTTAAGGCGTGTAGAAGAAACCTCTTAGGTGAATAAATGCAACAAATAATTGAAATATCCACCCCCCCACCCCCACCCCGATTTTCTTTCTCTCTCTGAGATGCGTTGGGTTGCCTCTAGCGTTTGGCCATTCTGAGAGCAAACCCCTCGCAGTTGAAAGCTAAGTCAGCCGCGTTGCAATGGGTCTACTTTGGGTAGGACTAAGCTTGGATACAATCCATATGTTTACAAGTGACTTGACTGGCGATTGTACATAGGACAGCACCTAAAAATGTATTTTCGTGATGTGATTTGCCACGAGCAACTTATAGGCACACACGCATATCCGCATGCAGACGTATTCGTGGATATTTAGGATTGACTGCATACTTCCAGGTTCAGGAAAAAAACTTGTCTGGAGTGTCGTTTGGCGGTTTAAAAAATCGGGCAGATTTGTAGACAGAAACATACACGCAGCACACCAAATATATACTGCACCTATAGATTAGATACCTTATATGTCACTGCAAAGAATGAACAGTGCATAGAAGCTCTCTAGTCGTGGAGAATTGAGGTGGTGGGGGTGATGATGATCTTCGTGTCTCCTCGAAAGTAAGCCCCGTGGCATTGCATGGCAATTGTTCCAACGTAAAGCTGCATGGAAAGTAATGACATCGGGGTGTCATATCCCTACTCAAGAGTAGACCCATTGAAATTAACGGACTCGCGATAGACATTTCCAATAATTTCAGTAGGTAGGTCTACTCTGAGTAGGACTAGCGCTGCCGTACAGTATTTCCCCCCCAAATCCACGTAGAAGTAGATGCTTCTATCCCGGAGTATTTTAAACTGATGGAGGCGATTCATCCACCCAGAAGCATTTTTCAGGTGGCAGGGCTAGGCGTTTTTATCTGACAGCTGAGTACTGTACTACTTGGGAAGGGGCGGAGGGGGAAGTAAACGGGTAGATGAGATCAGGATTTCGGTGTGGGGAGCTGGAAAGCAAGGGCAACGAACTTTTCATTGGGTCGAACCTGTTAGGTGTGCCGAGTAGGAAGATTCAGGATGGAGAATAAAGGAATCTTTAACTGAGAGAGAAATTATTTAAGTGTTTTGGGGAGACAGTTAAAAATCCAGGTGAAAATTGTGTGTGTGTACATATGTGTGTGCAAATGAAAAAACAAAATAACATTTTTAATTAGTAGTATATATTATTATTATTATTAATAATAATAATAGTTGGGAATTTACCCCCTGCAAAACATGTGAATAAATGACCACAATAGTGGTTTTTCTCACATTTCTATTTGCATTTTCCCGAAAGGAGCCTACTTGCAGTCTGGTCCTGCCAGGCTTTTTAATTTAGGAATAAAGCCCTTCTTCATCTTAGCCATCCTTTAGGGTAGAGACATGAATCAAAACAAAGCCGGCACAAACTTATCTGGGAGTATTCAGTGGGGGGTTACTTTTGAGTAGGACGTAAGTTGACCATCCAGTCAACAAAAGTCCCCTGGGTTGGTCCCCATTGGTAGAAGATTGCACTGCAAGCAATGCATGGAGAGATCCAGCGATGGATCTCTTGGGGCCATCAATACCTGAGATCGATGCTTTCAGGAACAATGCCCCCCACCCACCGCAGTTGTTGTGATTGTAATTTTTAATACTGAATTTTAAATTGCTGCAACCGGTACCTCGAACCTGGTGGCGAAGGACGAGTAATAAATTGAGATAATATCAATTAATTCATTAATACAGGGTGACCAGGTCAAGATCTGGGCAGGCCTTTTGGAGGACAGATTCAATATCGAAGGGAATAAGCTTGCCTTGCTTCTGAGTGTGAGACACACACACACTACCTCCTGGGAGCTTACTTGTCCGATCAAGCCGTTCAAGGCTGTGTTTTCCATAATAGTGGCACCAGAACAAAATGGGGTGTTGGGAGCACAGTAGGGTCAACGTATATTTCTAGATGGGTGAATTGCATTTCTCCCATCTCTGGGTGTAGGGGAAATATATTTTAATGACAGGGGACAGAGCCCAGCAATGGGGAGGGGCAAGTGTGGACGAGCTCATTGTTTGTGGGGGGCCGTTGTCCCCCTTGCACTTCTCTAGCCCCACTCATGGCAAGCGAAGAACTGGTGGTTCGAACGATCTTACAGTAATAGATGAAGCCGCCTTGTATTAAATGCATCTAGCTCAGAATAGTCCACCCTGCTTCCCTGTGGGTGAGAGAGAATCTTACCCCATCACCTGTTCCCTGATCCTTTGAAGCAGGAGATGTTGGGGATGGAACTGTGGGACATTTCTGCATGCAAAGACCTAGGCCATCCTTTGCGTTAACTTGGCCAAGGAGATCTACTTCTTCTTTGGCACGGACGGAGCCATGTCGAAAGGCATCGCACATCTCCCAAATTCAGCTTTAATGGTTATTAGGGCGTCGTTAATCAAAAGTGTCAGTCCTCTGGAAAGGAAACTCCCTGCCAGGCCTCTCTCCCATCTCCCTGTACAAACTCCCTTGTCCTCTTTCCAGGTCAATTACAGCTGCAGCAAACCTTTTATTTATATTCATGCTAATACATTTTGGCCTACAAAGTCTGGCCGACCTATGTACCTGGGAGCAAGCCCCCCGCTGAATTCACCAGGGCTTACTCCTGAGTAAGACAGGGCAATTGGAGCAGCAGCCTTGCTAAATTTAACCCTGCACCCGCCCCCAGGAGAAGGAGCCAATGTCATGAAAACTGGAAGAGAACATGCAGTCGATTCTCTTGATTCTTGGCTTGGAAGGAGCAACAAGGCCCAGAGATGGCTAGCGGGCAATTGGAGGAAGCTTATAAGAATATCCCCTGGCTGTTTCCTCTCCTTCTCCCCTCTCTCTGTGGAAGGCAAGGCTATCCGTGGTTAGTAGCCATGAAGGCTGCGTTCTGCCTTCATTGTCACAGGCAGCAATGCTTCTGAATGTCAGTTGCTGAGAATCGCAGGATGAGAGTGTGCTGTTGCGCTCAGGCCCTGGTTGTGGGCTTTGTGTTTGGGCACCTGGTTAGCCACTAAGATAACAGGACCCTCGACTAGATGGGTCCTTGGCAGGACTCTTGTTTACGTTCTCCAGTCCCCTTTTCTTGCAGCTTAGAGAGATGGGTAGAAAGAGTGGCCAGCGGAGGGTTGGAATGCAGAGCACAAGAGCATCTTAAAGATCCCGGAAGCCGAGAATATTAGTTTTGCGGCTTTGCTTGGGGAAGGGCTGTGGGTCATGGGCAGAGAACCTGCTTCTCATGCAGGAGGTCCAATATTCAATCTACAACATCTCCCAAGTAAGGCCAGGAGAGACCTCTTGTCTGAAAACCCTGGAGAGCCTCTGCCACTTGGGGTAAATAATACTGAGCTAGAGGGAGTAATGGCCTGACTTGATTGGTACAAGGCAGCTTTTTGTGTTCCCATGTTTAGTTCATTAATTTGTAGTTCCTATGTTTCTTTCATTGCTCTTATTTGTAATTCTGTATATGCGACTTTTGTAGCTTAGTCTGGTGTGTCAGCATTATTAGGTCCTAGTTGTATGACAGTTCAAAACATCATCTTCATATTTCTAATAATTTCTACTTGAGTTTGCTTTTTTTCCTCCTCCCTCCCCAATCAATTTTCCTTTTATGTTGTGACTTTATAGACTGTAAGGCTCAGGATGCAGAGATTGCCCCCTCCCTCCCATTTCCCCCCCTTTTTGTTCATCTAGGATCTCCTCTGGAAGCCTCTAGGACTCTCCGGATTCAAATAAGCTTGGGATTCCAGACCCTTGTCCAAGGGAGCACTGGAACCATATAGAAAATGATCCAAATAATAAATAAGAGAAGCAATGTAGAACTTTACAATCCTCTTCCTTCCGCCCCTGTTCTTTTTGCGATGTCCACCCAGCAACCCTGTGAGGTAGGCAGTGCTTAAACTTTGAGAATAAAGTACTGGGGTTGTAGACCTGCCTGGAAGGCACAATCTGCACCCCAAATCTCATTTACCCAAACTCAGATTTGCTGGGTATGCAAGCTCCTTGCTGCTTGAACCTGATTTTTCTCCCTCCAGGCTCCTCCTATTATCCTCATTAGCTGCTGCTTCTAGCCAGAAAGAGATGCCTAGGACAGCTTCTGAAGATTATTTCCATTGCTTTTACAGCCAAGTCATACTACAGAAAACAGGTTCCAGGGTTGCTAATTCCCAGCTGTTGATCACTCTTAGTGATTCCATAGGAATACTTTTAGAACAGTGGCTGAAATGCCTCAAACCAGCTAGAGAATCCCTTGGGTGGGAGCTGGAGGTGAACGTAAACAGGATCATATCGGTACTATTGTCTTCCCAAGAAGGGTACGTTTATGTTGGTTGGCCAATGCGGGAAGGAGATGATGGTAGAGCCTGTTCCGCACCATACATTCAAAATGCACATGCCTTCCCTTTAAGGCAGGCACCCCCAATCTCAGCCCTCCAGATGTTTTGGGACTACAACTCCCATCATCCCTAGCGAACAGGACCAGTGGTCAGGGATGATGGGAGTTGTAGTCCCAGAACATCTGGAGGGCCGAGTTTGGGGGGGGTGCCTGCCTTAAAGGATCCTGGGAGCTGTAGTTTGTTAAGGGGCGCTATAATTTGCATCTCCTTGAGGGGAAACTACAGATCACATTATTCTTTTCTGGGCGGTACGCTACGCGCTTTAAATATGTGTAGGGTGTGCTTTTAAGTATACGGTGTAGATTTGTATTGCAGTGTATTATTATTATTATTATTATTATTATTATTATTATTATTATTATTATTATTGCTACAATGTCTTACCTGCCCTTCTCCCAAAGCTCCCAGGGCAGTTTACAGCAATTAAAACAGAGCAATGTTGGGAGCAGCTGCTGAGACCACATAACACCAGTCTTGAAAGATCTACATTGGCTCCCAGTACGTTTCCAAGCACAATTCAAAGTGTTGGTGCTGACCTTTAAAGCCCTAAATGGCCTCGGTCCAGTATACCCGAAGGAGCGTCTCCTCCTCCATCATTCTGCCCGGACACTGAGGTCCAGCACCGAGGGCCTTCTGGCGGTTCCCTCGTTGCGAGAAGCCAAGTTGCAGGGAACTAGGCAGAGGGCCTTCTCGGTGGTGGCGCCTGCCCTGTGGAACGCCCTCCCAACAGATGTCAAAGAGGAAAACAACTACCAGACTTTTAGAAGACATCTGAAGGCAGCCCTGTTCAGGGAGGCTTTTAATGTTTAATAGATTACTGTGTTTTATTTTTTCTATTGGAAACCACCCAGAGTGGCTGGGGAAACCCAGCCAGATGGGCGGGGTATAAATAATAAATTATTATTATTATTATTAGCAATACTAAATGCAATACTATGCAATATTTAAAGACAACTTACAACTAAAAAAATAAGATGGGTCCTTAAAACATACATCTCAGGTGCCCAAAGGCAAGGTGAAGGGGTGAAATCTCTCCCCACTCGCCTTGGTGGGGAGTTCCCCAACTTAGGTGCTGGGCTGCCACTGTCATGCCAAACTTCTGAGGGCAATGGAACAAGCGACAGGGGGGTACCCTCCACCGATCTCAGTGCTTGAGAGGGCCTGTCGGAAATGTTCCACTTCAGCGTACTTCATTCCAGCACGACCCCAAATAAATAAATGGAGTAGAAACAAAATCTTAGAGTAGAATGCCCAGCTTCAGGATACTCCATTCCGTTCCACCTCCTGCCCAGTTTTCCAATCCCACCCACCCTCCAAAACCACACCACTAAACCCATATTCTCTTGGCTATTTTAAAGCTATCTTTTAAGGAGTTCCTTCCATGGGTTTTTGTTCTTACTGCAAACCTCAGGGTTGTGCTTCGAGGTTGCTGCTGATGCCTCCCTTTCTCATGGATGGCGCCTTTTTGGCAACATAAAGGAATGGTCTGTGCCGGCTGTGCTTCAGGAATAGAGGGAATGTTCCTTATTAAATATGTCTGTCCATGTCACCCTTTGGGGTGGAACGTAAAACAAAAAAGGACCAGGCTTCAGCCCATAGGAACCTTCAGTCTGAATTTCAACCTTGCAGGGAATCGAGGAGGAAGGGAAAAACTAGAGTACGAAATCTGGGTTGCCAGATATATATATATATATATATATATATATATATATATATATATATATATAATCTGCCTTTCCTCATGTGCTGTTCAGCAGCAACCAGCACAGCAGATATTAACAGGTGTTGCTCATTATCTTTAGGCCAGGAACAAAATTCATCAGCTGGTTTTCCTGCAGATCATGTTGTCCTGCTTGGCGCAGGAGCCAAGCAGGCGAGGATTTTCTGTTTTTGTTTCCCCCCCTGGTTCGCTGCGAAGCCTAATAACAAGGGATGGTGGCGTTTGGGCTCTGAGCCAGGGACACTTTGCTACGGGGCGGAGTAGGAATGGGAAGCTTTTCAGCACTTCTGAGCGGAGATGAAAATAAGAGGACAAGCACACAGACTCCGCCTAGGAATCCCTCTGTAAAATATCTGTGCTTTTATGAAATTTGGGGAGCACAGAGTGTCCTTATTTTAACCTAGGATGACAAGGTGCAAAATGGGATGAGGGATTTTCAGCATTCAGTAAAAGCTCAGCAGCCTATTTTGGCATCAATAGATAAGCAACCCCCTAAACTGAGCTTTATCGTTTTTAATTGCTTTTAATTGCTATGCTTTCGAATGGTTTGTCTTACTGCGTATTTTAACTGGGGGTGCTTAAATGCCCCATTGGAACTGCCATTGCATATTTTAATGGTGTGTTGGTTTTACAGTTGTAAAGTGCTTGGAAGCCCTGTTGTCATATAAGCGGTATATATGTATTAATTATATATATAAATTAATTGTTATTAGCGGTAGAAGCATTTGCAGCTTCCCTCCCACGATATACACTTTCTGCACAACATGGATCTGTTTGTTTCAAACGTTTACCCGGTATTTCAAAAATTTACACTGAAATGCAAAAATACTTGATCGAAACAGAACCACGCTGAAAGAGTTACAACATTCTGACATGAGAACAGCAGCAGTTAAAACAAAGATATTTGGAACCTCGGCTTAAAAAGCAATTTTAATAATAATAATAATAATAATAATAATAATAATAATAATAATAATTGTGTCCAGGGTCTGTTGAAAAGCCAATAAAGCAGGAACCTTAAAAATGACCTTCTACCCAGTCAAACCATTGGGCCATTTAGCTCAGTGTTGTCAACACTGACTGGCAGCAGCTCTCCAGGGTTTCAGGCAGGGTGTCTCTCCTACCCTGATCTGGAGATGCCAGAGACTGAAACTGGGACCTTCTGCATGCAAAGCCTTGAAAAACTAGGATTAGAGCAGGCATCCCCAAACTTTGGCCCTCCAGATGTTTTGGGCTACAATTCCCATCTTCCCCGACCACTGGTCCTGTTAGCTAGGGATGATGGGAGTTGTAGGCCAAAACATCTGGAGGGCTGCAGTTTGGGGATGCCTGGATTAGAGCCTAGGCCACACCAAAAAGATCAATTTGCTTTGCCATTCATGTTGTTTGTTATTCATCCAGGTTACCAAATAGAGTGGTACCTTGGTTTAAGTACACAATTGGTTCCGGAAGTCTGTACTTAACCTGAAGCGTACTTAACCTGAAGCGAACTTTCCCATTGAAAGTAATGGAAAGTGGATCCGTTCCAGCTGGTCCACGGAGTACTTAAACTGAAGCGTACTTAAACCGAGGTATGACTCTACCCTTAAAAGGAGGCCTGACCTATTTCACCACAAGCCAGCCTATCTGAACCTATTTTCTTCAATAAAAAAATTCCTAAAGTAGCACCTTAAAGACCAACTAAGTTTTTATTTTGGTATGAGCTTTCGTGTGCATGCACACTTCTTCAGATACACTGAAATAGGAGCCCCAGGCACTTATGTAGAAATAAGTGCCTGGGGACTCCTATTTCAGTGTATCTGAAGAAGTGTGCATGCACACGAAAGCTCATACCAAAATAAAAACTTAGTTGGTCTTTAAGGTGCTACTTTAGGAATTTTTTTATTTTACTTTGACCCAGACCAACACGGCTACCTACCTGTAACCAGAACTATTTTCTTCAGTTTTTTTTCTTAATTTCAGTTGTCTTTTCTTTCTTTTTGTAATGCAGTGCTTCAGGACGGACCGCAGCTTAGCTGGGGAAACACATCCCTGCGGGGAGAGGCAATGATGGGGTCAGAAAAAAGCCTCTCCTGTTGAATTTCTGTCTGTTGAGTAGCTATTAAGTACACAGTTGGGGAGCGGGAGAAGCTGACTGTATTAGCCAACACAATATCCTCTCTCTCCACTGGAGACCCTTGTTTCATTCCCACCAAAACAGTCTTGAAATAACTCTTTAAAAAAACACCTCTAAAATACCCCCATCCTTTTAAAGGAGCATACAGTTGTTCGGAAATATAGCTTAGATGTGGGGCCTGCAACAAAGTGCTGCAGTATGGTGTTCCTGTTCAGGGTTCTAGCCAGCTTAAGGATTTGGCCAATGGCCCATCTGGTCCAGCATCCTATTCTTTCAGTGGCCGACCAAATTCAACAACAGCTCTCCCCACTTGCAGCCCCCAGGAAATGGCGTTCAGAGCCATTTCCTGTCTTCGAAAGTGCGGGGGGGGGGGTGCCGCCATTGTGGCTAGTCCCCATTGCAGACCGTCCAAGTGTCCCTATTTTCCAGGGATGTCCCTTCTGGCGGTTCCCTCACTGTGAGAAGCAAAGTTACAGGGAACCAGGCAGAGGGCCTTCTTGGTAGTGGCGCCCGCCCTGTGGGAACATCCTCCCATCAGATGTCAAAGAAATAAACGACTATATGACATTTAGAAGACATCTGAAGGCAGCCCTGTTTAGGGAAGTTTTCAATGATTGATGTTTCAATGTATTTTTAATCTTTTGTTGGAAGCCGCCCAGAGTGGCGGGGCATAAGTAATAAATAAGAATAACTATTATTATTAGATCCTGGAATGTCCCCCTTTTCCATAGGATAGGGTTGCCATGTTTCAAAGAGTAAAAAGTGATTTTTCAATTCATTTGCCTAAGATTCAGGACAAAGGATTCTGCCTTTCAGAAATCCCCCCCCCCGGGGGGACGTCAATTGAAATCCTGGTAATGTTCGAGAAAACCCAGATGTATGGCATCTCAACCTTAGGATGTTTCTGTTTTCATTGGAGAAATGTTGGGAGTTATCCGACCCCGGAGCCGTCTGAAGGCAACCCTGTATGGGGAAGTTTTTAAAAAATCTTTAATGTTTTATTATGTTTTCATATCTGTTGGAAGCTGCCCAGAGTTGCTGGGGCAACCCAATAAGATGTGTGGGGTATAAATGGTAAAAATCCTCATTGTGGAATGGGACGTCCCTGTTTTCATTGGAGAAATGTTGGAGGGTATGCATGCCATTGATGAATTTCCCCTGTCCTCTTTTGAAACCATCCAAGATGGCGGCTCTCTTGTGGGAACAAATTGTTTCGTTTTTACTTTCTGCTCTGTCGTTATTCTTTTTTTGAAAAAAAAGCGGGAAATGCCCTGAGTTTGAGTGAGGAGAGGGTGGAACTGGGAGCGGGGGTCTTTCATTTTGACAGACAGGGGTGGGTTTTCTTCCCTGGGCATTCCAGTCCCCATGATTTATTTTAGAGGGAGTGGGTAAAAGCTGTGCTTGTTTTTCGTGTGAATTTATGCTCCTTTACCCAATGCAAGTCAATGAAAGGGAATCTTTCTTTTGCAAAGAGAAGATGCTTTGTCTCCAGAATTCTGCAGTGGAGGCACAAGGCAATGGGCATAACCAGGCGAGTCGGGTGTGTGTGTGCAGCTGCCCCCCTAGAGCAAATAAATGAAAATGCTTAACTAAAAGTAGAAGTTGTAGAAAATTTTGACACGTTTTTCTGAGCACTTGGGGGTCAAAAGAAAGTTATATAAAACAAATGTTGTGGAAATATTTCATTCCGAATCTGCTAGAGTATAGACAGAGACACAGGATGATGACAGGTGGGTGTCCTGCCCCCCCCCACTAAATCCTGGCTATGCCTATCCAGAAGCCCCCCCCCTCTACCAATGGTCCTTGCACTAGAACAGTGGTGGCCAATCTTTGCCCTCCAGCTGTTTTGGGACTACAACTGCCATCATCCCTAGCTAACAGAACCAGTGGTCAGGGATGATGGGAATTGTAGTCTCAAAACAGCAGGTGGGCCAAGTTTGGCCACTACTACTCTAGAAGGTCCTTTCTGGGAGGGTGGCATGGTCAGCCCTCAATATCTGTTTTCTGCTGCCTGCCATTCTGCCTCTTGGTAGAGCCGGCACCAATTATTCCCCTCTTCCAGCTTGTCACCATGCAGCCCTGTTCTGGTTTCAGCCTCGTTCTGGTTTCTTTTCTGGTCCGTTTCATGAGCTCTGGCCTGTCTCTCTCCCCCCCCTCCCTCCCCTTGCTTTGATCCAGGTGTTTTGGGACCAAGTGTGCTGGCTGCTCGCAGGGGATCTCTCCCAGCGACCTGGTCAGGAGGGCGAGGAGCAAAGTCTTTCACTTGAGCTGTTTCACCTGCATGATGTGTAACAAACAGCTCTCCACCGGCGAGGAGCTTTATATCATCGACGAGAACAAGTTTGTCTGCAAAGAAGATTACCTGAGCAACAGCAGCACTGCCAAAGAGAACAGCTTGCACTCAGGTGAGGAGCGGCTCCGGACTTCGGTTGGGGGGGGGCAGTCCGAATCCAACTGATCAGACTATTGAAACGCCTGGTTGTCCGGGCTGTATACAACCAGTTACATCATGTGACTTTCCCCAAAGAATTCTGGGAATTGTGGTTTGCTAACCCAGGTGGCGCTGTGGGATAAACCAGTGTTTCTCAACCTTTTTTGGGCCAAGGCACACTTGTTCCATGAAAAAAATCACGAGGCACACCACCATTAAAAAAGTTAAAAAATTTAACTCTGTGCCGCCCTATATTGACTATATAATTATGACTGTAAGAAACACTTGCCAATTGCTGTGTTGGTTGCAATCTCCTGTAATAAGGCTTCACAAGCCACTGATTTCTCTGCCAGCACAATCCTTTGCTCAGCAAGTTTCAGGTTGAGCTCATCCAGCCAGCTTCTTTAAGTTTGTCTAAAACCACCCTCCCGTGGTGGTGGCTGTTGAGAGCTGCACTCGCCCCGCGTCGTGACCCGGCAAATCGCCCTTCTCGTCGCCGCACGTCACGGCACACTAGCCAGCGTCTCGCGGCACATTAGTGTGCCGCGGAACAGCGGTTGAGAAACGCTGGGTTAAACCACAGAGCCTAAGGCTTGCCGATTAGAAGGTCGGCGGTTCGAATCCCTGCAACGGAGTGAGCTCCCATTGCTCGGTCCCAGCTCCTGCCCACCTAGCAGTTCGAAAGCACATCAAAGTGCAAGTAGATAAATAGGGACCGCTCCGGCGGGAAGGTAAACAGCGTTTCCGTGCACTGCTCTGGTTCGCCAGAAGCAGCTTTGTCATGCTGGCCACATGACCCGAAAGCTGTCTGCGGACAAACGCCGGCTCCCTCGGCCTATAGAGCGAGATGAGCACCGCAACCCCAGAGTGGGACACAACTGGACCTGATGGTCAGGGCCCCCTTTACCTTTAAGGATGCTCAGAACTGCATCTTTGCAGAGGGTGAAACTACTTCCTCGGATCTGGCGGTGGGGGGTGGGGGGAGAGCCATGTGATGTCTGTGAATCTCACAGGAAGGCCTTACTAGGCTGTATTCCTAACCATTACTGAGGAGCTATTCTGCTGGAATCACTCAGTCTATAGAGCACGGGAATCTTAATCTCAGGGTTGTGGGTTTGAGCCCCACGTTGGGCAAATGATTCCTGCATTGCAGGGGGCTGGACTTGTCCATAATTTCCCTGAAATATTTGGCATTCAGCCCTCGTAAACAGCAATGGAAATTGCTGAAATGTCCAGGGAAATCCCAGACGTATGGTAGCCCATGTCAGTGGTGTATGTTCTCAATACACAACAGTGTAGAATTTGACAAATTTCATAAAAAATATCTTAGAAACTCAGGGTTGGCTTAAAAAAAAATTCGCAAGGAAAGCTCAGCAACTTTGGTCGAAACAACTTTTTTCTGTCTAGATTTCGACTTTTTGAAATATGGCAACCCTACTCATGGCCCCTTTCAACTCTACAATTCTGTGATTCTATGAGGAAGGCCCATTAAATTCAATGGGATATACTCCCAGGCAGGGGTGCCAATTTAATAAAATATGGGGGGGGGAGCAGGTAAGCTCTGACACATTCTCACCATTTGAATAGTAATGCTCATCAACCTGGGGGGGGGGGCAGGCTCCTCAAATATTTTATTGGGGTGTGTGAATGGTCCTTGGCCCCTAGGCCTAGTAGATAGCACCTATGCTCCCAAGTAAATGGGATTAAGGTTGCAACATTAGAATTTGTACCGTAGCTTTCGTGAACTCTATAATACTTTAAAACAGAATTGGAGAAATCCACCAAGGAGGGGAGGTCTATCAACACCTATCAGCCATGATAACTGGGGAAGGGACGTAGCTCTGTGGTTAGAGCATCTGCTTTGCATGCAGAAGGTACCCGGTTCAATTCCTGGGGTCTCCAGAACTGGGAGTGTCTCCCGGATGAAAGTCTGGAGAGCCACTGCTGGTCCTGGGCAAGATGGACCAGGGGGTATGACTCTGCATCCGGAAAATTTCCTATGATGCTTCCGGATTCAGAGATAGTGTAACTCGGGGTAGCCCCGGCCAGCATGCCTAATGGTCAAGGGTGATGGGAGCTGGCATCCAGCAACACCTGGAGATCACCACATTGACCACCTCTTCCTCAGAATATCTGCCACTGGTATTCATAACGGTGGGTTGTTGGCCTTCATGCCAGGGGAGGGGTTACGGAGGCATGGGTTTGGAAGAAGGGTCTTGGCTTACAACCAGCAGTGCTCATTTGATGTCTTTAAATTAATTGATAGGAGCAATTAATTTGCTTCCCTCACCCCACCCATTTTTGTTTCTGGTGCATTCAAAGTTTTCACAGCTACGGAAAATCAGAAGGTGACTGTTCTGTCATTTGGGGAAGAAGCTGAGAGTAGGTTATAAACTTGATTGCAGATGGAAATAAAAGTATCCACCACCAGGGGGAAAATTACAGAATCACGGGCCAATATTTGGAGTACAGTATTATTAAAATAGCATTGGATTGTATCCAACCCAAGTCTTATTCAGAGAAGACCCATTTCACATTTTTTTTTAATCACTATGAGTTTGTATTGGATTGTATGAATGGTCTGATGAATTGGTTACGTTCTCTCTCTTTTTGCCTTGTTACACTATTTTAGTTTTGACCTGCTTAGAGTGATTGCAATGTTTTGCCAGTGGCTAATGCTATTGATACCACCACGAGCTGTTTTGAGCTCAGCTCTGTCGCTGGAAAAGCAGAATACAAATTTGAAATCAAATTTAAGTCAACGGACCCAAGGTAGCCATGTCTTTTTTATTATTTTCAACAGGTCTTCTCTGAGCAGGACTAGGATTGGAGACAACTAATTGTTTTATTTTTATAGTATAGTCACATTATTGATTGATTGCCCTTCACCCCCAAGGTCCCAGGGCAGGCTACAGCAATGTTATAAACAATTTAAAATAACTTGCAGACATAAAAATAAGGCTTCTAAGTGGTGTAAAAAAAAAGGTAAAGGACCCCGACAGTGAAGTCCAGTCATGAACGACTCTGGGGTTGTGTCATGTGGCCAGCATGACTAAGCCGCTTCTGGCGAAACCAGAGCAGCGCACAGAAAGGACATTTACCTTCCCGCCGGAATGGTACCTATTTATCTACTTGCACTTTGACGTGCTTTCGAACTGCTAGGTTGGAAGGAGCTGGGACCGACCAATGGGAGCTCACCCTGTCACAGGGATTCGAACTGCCGAAAAATGAAAACCAATTGCACAATGTTATTCAAATACTGGTGAAATGGACCCAATTCCTTTTCAGTCTCTGTTTTGTGCGCTAAAGAAACTGGGGGGTCTGAGAAGATCAGATCAGAACAGGGTCTGCTAGGCACAGTTTGCAATCCACACTTAGCTGCAAACTCCTGGGAGGAGCATCCATAGGTGTCTATAGGTCATTTCCTTTCTTACATCCCTTTTGGGAAGAGGACCAGTGAATTGGAACTACTGGAGATCCATTTTAAGAGCCCAGGAAGATCAGAGAGAAACACATTTTCACAGAGAGTGAGAGAGAGAGTGATAGACAGGCAAATACCTTGTAGGAAACAGCTTCTTCTTCTTTTTTGAGGTGGTGGGTGAAGAAATTCACAGTCCAAGGAAATGTTTGGCCTGGCATACTTGTTGGGGAGGTGTGTGTGTCGGTTTCACACCCGTGTGTTACTGGCACACATGTGTAAAGTGTGGAGGTTTGTTGAAAGGAGAGGAAGAAGGAGAAAGGGTTGCGATTTCGCACCACGAGGAATAGTTAACACAGTGCTCCCCCTCCGCAAAACACACACACACTTATGGACAAAATATGGGGAGGGGGAAAGTGTTTTCCCTGTCTGAAACCTGGGGCTCAGTCCAGCTCACAAGTAGATCACCACCTGACCCCATTGATCCATTGCAAACAAATACTTAATGGTGCTACCTTTTGTGGGTCTACGCAAATGTAAGTCCCACTGAGTTCTATGGGTTGGTTTTTTGGGGGTTTTTTTACTCTCAGGTAAAATCATTAGTAGGCTGCCATCCTAGGCATGGACACTCAGAGATAGATCCTAGTGAATTCAGTGGAGCTCTCCCCCCCCCCCGGTACTATTTTCATTTTGCTTGATTTTGTGGGGTTAGGAATGCAGCCTTTATTTATTTCGTAAAATTTATACACAACTTGATTGCAAAAAGACTCCGAAATCCTCAAAAGCAGTTTGTAGAAAAAGAAGAAGGGTAAAACAATAAGAAAAAAGGTAAAACAATAAGAAAAACTAACAACAATGGTATAAGACAAAGTTAAAATAACAATAGACCAAAAAAAAGCCAGATTAAAACTCACATTAACATTAATTGCTTTAATCTCTTCCACTGAAGTAGACATAATTAATACCAAGCTATCTACATATTTATACATATTTATTTGGAAGAGAACTCCCCCACCCCATGTGTGTTTCAATGGGATTTACTCCCAAATAAATGGGGGTTAGGCTGCTGCCTTAAAAGTGCTTTACGCTGGAAGAAGCTTCCCTTACTTCAGAGGTGGGGAACTGAAGGGCATCCATGCAGGGTCAGGCCAAAGGACTATCTAGCCCAGCATCCTGTTCTCACAGCAGCCAACCAGCTTTCCCTATGGAAAGCCTGCAAGCAGGATATGAGCACAATAGCCCCCTCTGACTCAGGGTGATTCCCAGCAACCGGAATTAAGAGGCATAATGCTTCCCACACTGGAGGGAGAACACACGGCCAGTAGTTATGATAGTCTCGTCCTCCATCAATTTGGCTAATCTGTGATCATCCAGAAAACATCTGTTTCAAAAAATGTAGGTTGCTTTTCAACCTGTTGAGCAGGCACCCCCAAACTCTCGGCCCTCCAGCTGTTTTGGGACTACAATTCCCATCATCCCTGACCACTGGTCCTGTTAGCTAGGGATGATGGGAGTTGTAGTCCCAAAACATCTGGAGGGCCGAGTTTGGGGGTGCCTGCTGTTAAGTCTCAGAGTGGCTTATAACAGTATAAAATACACAAAATTTAAAAGTAAGCACACGAGATTCAAAACCTCAAGAATTTAAAATATCTATTGATGGAACTAGCTATCTATCATCATTAATACATGACGCCCCTCCCTGACCATCAGGTCCAGTCGTGTCCGACTCTGGGGTTGCAGCGCTCATCTCGCTCTATAGGCCGAGGGAGCCGGCGTTTGTCCGCAGACAGCTTCCGGGTCATGTGGCCAGCATGACAAAGCTGCTTCTGGCGAACCTTCCCGCCGGAGCGGTCCCTATTTATCTACTTGCACTTTGATGTGCTTTCGAACTGCTAGGTGGGCAGGAGCTGGGATTGAACAACGGGAGCTCACCCCGTCGCAGGGATTCGAACCACCGACCTTCTGATCAGCAAGCCCTAGACTCTGTGGTTTAACCCACAGCGCCACCTGGGTCCCAATACATGACACAGCTCGGTTGATTAGGGCGTGGTGTTGATAATGCAAGTGATCCACCTTCTTGTAGGAGGGGGTTCCACAGAGCTGGACAGTTCCCCATCATTCCCTGACAATTGGCCATGCTGGCTAGGGCTGATGGCATCTGGAGGACAGCGGCTTCCCCACTACTGCCCTCCCTTCCTTTAAACCCAAACCATCATCTGTTCCATTCTGAAGGAGCGTCTCCACCCCCATCGTTCTGCCCGGACACTGAGGTCGAGCTCCGAGGGCCTTCTGGCGGTTCCCTCGTTGCGAGAAGCCAAGTTACAGGGAACCAGGCAGAGGGCCTTCTCGGTAGTGGCACCCGCCCTGTGGAACGCCCTCCCACCAGATGTCAAAGAGAAAAACAACTACCAGACTTTTTAGAGGACATCTGAAGGCAGCCCTGTTTAGGGAAGCTTTTAATGTTTAATAAATTATTGCATTTTAATATTTCTGTTGGAAGCCGCCCAGAGCGGCTGGGGAAACCCAGCCAGATGGGCGGGGTATAAATAATAAATAATTATTATTATTACTTCCTTGTCATGTGTTCACACACACATCTCACTCCAAAAATCTACTCGGAACTTATTTTGTTGCTATTAAGTAAGTTTGTGGAGTTTTTTTTTTAAGTGACTTTTTAATACAGGTTTGGGGAGAGCCTGTTGGGACTTATTTCCCCCAAATTCTAATCTTTTGGAATATTTTCCCTAAATAACAATGTCTAGGATTGCAGCCCAAGTCAATGTGCTTAGATACAAATTGCTTCAGGTCTCAGTTCTAAAGTTCTAGGGATGTACAATTAGGAATATGTATTTTGGACAGATATTGCTGTTTCTCTCAGATCTTGTTTGGGGCTTTCCTACAGGCATTTGTCAGTTGCTAGGAATCACAAGGAGGGAGAAGGCCGTATTCAACCAACCTTTTCTTCTAGGGTAATCCAATAAGTGTATGGGATGCCAAAATATCTGGAAATCAAGGAGACTGACTTGATTTAAATCTCTTTGATGAGGGGGGATAAGCTGTGGAACCAATTCACACATGCATGGTTTTCACTTTGCAATCTGCATGTGCAAATGAGCCAGCCTGGATCAAGTGTCAGGTTTTTCTTTTTTTGGCATTCCACATGGTCTGTGGACACATCTAGCTACTGAAAATGTGGAGGAGGAAATGGGTATGGCTTACTTCCCTCCAGGATGATAGCACCAACCAGGAAATGGGGCTGGATTTTCCTTAGGACCAGGGCAGCTCAACTTCCTCTCCCTGATCAGTATAATTATTATTTAATTTTTTAAAAAACACAAAAAAACAACAACATTGCTTAAAGAGGCATTTGTTTAATCTCACATCCAGCTTGGCCCTCAGGAAGTCAGTGGGAAGTACATTAAGTGTATATACAATTGATGTGTTCTATAGTCGGCCAGCTGCAATGGACTGTCATTCAAGTTTCCAGTGGACTGTGAACTGGCTGTAACTTTAAGAAGAGCAAATTTCAATAACTTGTGCCTGGCTTGTTTTTTCCTCCCCCCTCCTTGTTCCTTTTTCCTCATATGCCATCTTTTTAGACTTTACCAGACTTTTAGAAGACATATGAAGGCAGTCTTGTTTAAGGAAGATTTTAATGTTTAATAGATTATTGTTTTTTAATATTCTGCTGGAAGCTGCCCAGAGTGGCTGGGGAAACCCAGCCAGATGGGTGGGGTATAAATAATAATAATATATTATTATTATTATTATTATTATTATTATTATTATTATTATTATGTTGTGAGCCCATCTTAGTATAGTGGTACCTCGGTTTAAGTACACAATTGGTTCCAGAAGTCTGTACTTAACCTGAAGCGTACTTAACCTAAAGTGAACTTTCCCATTGAAAGTAATGGAAAGTGGATTAAACCGTTCCAGACGGGTCCGTGGAGTACTCAACCTAAAGCGTACTTAACCCGAAATATGAGTGTAATTGGTTCTGGAAGTCCGTACTTAACCTGAAGCGTACTTAACCTGAAGCGAACTTTCCCATTGAAAGTAATGGAAAGTGGATTAATCCGTTCCAGACGGGTCCGCGGAGTACTTAAACTGAAAGTACTCAAACCGAAGCGTACTTAAACTGAGGTATGACTGTACTGGTTTTCGTAAGCTGCTCTGAGGGCCTTCATGGCTGGAGGGTGGGCTATAAACACAACATTATTTGTTTGTTTATTCTGTTGCCTCCCACCTCTGCGTCTCAAGGCAATGCACGCAATGTAATAAAAACTGCTAAAAAGCCATTGGAAACAGCACAGAAAGTATCTGGCAAATGAATGGGAAAAGAATAAAATATGGCATAAAGTAATTCATCTTGCTGGGGTAGCTTGTCCTAATTTGTATCACTATGCATACATCTAAACAAACAAACAAGTGGGACATTTTTTCATTTTCTCCCACATTATTAGAACCTGGGGTCCTGGAATTAATCTGCTTAGCCAGAGACTCAGGACGAGCAAAAGGAAGGCTTCCCGTGGAACTCCCTGACACAAGATGCAGTGGTGACTGGCTCCGCCTTAAATAGCTTTAAAGGGTGGGGGGGGAGACAAATTGACAGTGTGGGGAAGTGTTTTAAGGTGTGGAGGTGGGGGGGGGGAACATGGCATCCAGGACATATTGAGCAATACCTGCATTTATGGTGCTATCTTACACGTTGCTTATTTAGCAAGCAAACCATCCTGTGTGAGAAGCTACCCTATTCAGTTATGGTTGAGATGAGATGGTTGCAGCTGGATGTGCATCTGAGAAAAGGAGGACATCTAAGGACGTGTGTCTCTGTGTGTGTGCTTCTCCCTACCACTGCAGCCACCACCGGAAGCGACCCCAGCCTCTCCCCGGACTCCCAAGACCCCTGCCAAGACGATGCCAAGGACTCGGAGAGCGCCAACGTGTCGGACAAGGAGGTGGGCAGCAACGAGAACGACGACCAAAACCTGGGGGCCAAGCGGAGAGGGCCCCGCACCACCATCAAGGCCAAGCAACTGGAGACCCTCAAAGCGGCTTTTGCCGCCACCCCTAAGCCCACCCGGCATATCCGTGAACAGCTGGCGCAGGAGACCGGCCTCAACATGCGAGTCATCCAGGTACAGGTGTTTGATGGGTGGGACAAGGAAAGACAGAGGAAAATCCTAGCATGGGGCAGTGGGGAGGGGTGGGTATCTGGGGCGGTGGACGCCAGGGATGAGGAATGCGGCCTTCAAGGCGTCCCCATGTGGCCCTCAGGACTGTACTTCTGCTCCTGGGCTATAATAGCCTGATGAGATGTGAACTGTGATAACCTTTCTTCATTGCCTCAGAGGTGTGTGTGTGTGTGTGTGTGTGTGTGTGTGTGTGTGTGTGTGTGTAAACTTTTGACACTGGCTGGAATATTGCTTGGTTTTGCTCCACCTACCTTTGGACTCAGCCATCATTGGCTTTTGGCTCCCAAAAGGCTGGGAACCAGGAAATGCGGCCCACAGGGTCACAGAAGCAAAGAACTGTAGAGCTTGGAAGGGACCCCGGGGGTCTTGGAGTCCCACCCCTCGCAATGCAGGAATCCTTTTCTCAAACACACCTTACTCTTTTTCTTCTTTGGCGATCACTCGTATCCAAGTAAGATTGTGCTCTTCCATGAGCACAGTTTTAACACTGAGTCCGTAAGTGACTGTGGAGGCTAATTCTGGATCCACACGTCCTTCCACAGTGGGGACAACTGTTTCCAGGCGGGAGTTGATCACAGTGAGGGTTTGCCAAGAACTCCTTTTCACCCTGAGTTCTTGCTTCTTCAAAGCCTATGGCACCTTTCTCCAACTGGAGCGCTCACATGCCAGTGTTTCCCAATTGCCACATTTTTTTTTTAGATTTGCCCTGAGAGAATCTTTAAACCTCCTTTGTTGACCACCAGCATTACGCTTTCCATTTTTAATTTCGGAAGAGAGTAGTTGCTCTGGAAGACTATACATCCGAACAACAGGAACCAGTCCAACAAAGTTGCTGTTGAAGAATCATTGCTTTGACACTGGTGATCTTTGCTTCTTCCTTTGCGCAACGTGGGGCTCAAACCCACCACCCTGAGATTGACAGTCTCATGCTCTACTGACTGAGCTTTCCTCATTTGCCAGAAAGATTCTCTGGATATCTAGAACACTGCGTGTCAGAGAAAGGAATAATTTTGGAGGGAGGGCTTTTGAAATGTTTTTGTTAGGGGTGTTGTTTTGTTTTCCTTTTATAATTTCTGCAGAGTCTTCACGATGGAACAGCGTTGGTTATTTGCTCTGCTTTTTATGGCTTTGGGAAACCCTGTTAGAACTATAAAATTACAAGCTTGGGTCTCCGGGTGTTTTTTTGGACTACAGTTCCCATCATCCCTGACCCTGACCACTGGTTCTGCTAGCTAGGGAGGATGGGAGTTGTAGTCCAAAAAACAGCTGGAGACCCAAGTTTGGGAAACCCTGTTCTAGGGTGTCCTGGTGGCTTTATGAGCTGGTAGGTTATAAGTATTATAATAAATCAATACAGTAAATAAACACATCCAAGTCTGGGGGCCATCACTACACAGGGGGCGAGTCACAGAGTGGCTGGGGAAACCCACCCAGATGGGTGGGGTATAAATAATACATTATTATTATTATAAGTAAGTGTATAGTTACTAAAAAAAGAGAGGCAATATTTCATTCCACACCATTCTTCAAAATCCACAGCAGAATGGCTCTGTGTACCCTTGATTTCACATGGCCCATTTACAGCTCATCACACCACTGTTAAAACATCTGCCCTGGCTCCCCATCTACTTCCAAGCGGTTCAAGGTCCTTGTATTAATTAACAAAGTCCTGAACAACTTAAGTCTGGGGCACCTTTGGGGATCTCCTGAACTCTTATATCCCAGCTGGATCACTGGGATCATCTTCAGGAGCCTCAGTCCTCCTTGAGTTGGCGAGGCTCATTGGACAACAAGAAACCGAGCTTTCGGTGTCACCACTGAATATACACTGGCCGTAGAGATTCAGCAGGTGCCAACTTTTAACTTTTTCATTCTGCCAGGCATATGCAGGCAATTAAGAATGCATCTTTCCTTTTAATTAGTTGGTCGTCTCTGATTTTGATTTCTCAGATTTAAAAAAAAAACAATATTATATATATATATGTATATAGATATAGATATTATTGATTATAACTAGGAGGCAGGAGAAGGAGTGGATCCTGAACACCAGCATCACAAGTAGAGAGGTCTTGGCACTTTTAAAAGCAACTTTTTCTTCAGACAAAGGTTGTGGGGTGGTGAGGAACAATGAGTGCCCCAGAACAAGCTGATGCTCTGGAAATCTTGTTTCAGCACCAGTATGCGTTCATAATTTCAAGGATTATAAGCTATTGTATATAATAAATGGTTATAAATCAGGGTAGTCCAACTTTTCATGTTGGGCTGCAAGAATACTTTGACATTGGGGGGGGGAGCAAGGCCAAACTCTCTCTCTCTCTCTCTCTCTCTCTCTCTCTCTCTCTCACACACACACACACACACACTCCTGTCAGGGTTCTAAAGGTAAAGGTAACGGGACCCCTGGCCATTAGGTCCAGTCATGACCGACTCTGGGGTTGCGGCGCTCGTTTCGCGTTATTGGCCAAGGGAGCCGGCGTACAGCTTCTGGGTCATGTGGCCAGCATGACTAAGCCGCTTCTGGCGAACCAGAGCAGCACACGGAAACAGTGTTTGCCTTCCCGCTGTAGCGGTACCTATTTATCTACTTGCACTTTGATGTGCTTACCAGAAGCCCTAGGCTCTGTGGTTTAGCCCACAGCACCACCCGTGTCCCAGTCAGGGTCCTAGACCCCTCCTATCTCCTTCCTCAAGCTGGGAAAGTACTAACAGCTTTAGGAAGGAGGAAAGAGGACTCTAGGATCCTGTCAGAGCCCTCATGCCTCCTTCCTAAAGCCTTAGCACCTCACTTACCTGGCTCTGGGGAGGTGGTGTGAGGGCTAGGTAGGGTCAAATGTTGCTGAGGAACACCTAAAAAGGCCTCAAGGGCCACACGCAGCAATAAGATGCAGAGGCTGATGCTTTAAATAGCTGTGCCCACATTATTTTTAATGCTCTAGTGATAGATCTACCGCTGAGGGTGGCCTCCAGATGTTGTAGACAACAATTCCCATCAGTCTCAGCCAAAGTGGCCAGTGGTAAGGGATGATGGGAGTTGTAGTGTATCCCATGGTGGTAACTTATACCATATTACTTATACACCGCCGATCTAGAATCATAGAATCACAGAGTTGGAAGAGACCACAAGGGCCATCCAGTCCAACCCCCTGCCAAGCAGGAAACGCTATAAAAGCATTCCTAACAGATTAGGAATAAGGAAAAAACAACAAAATTCCCAACATCCCTGACCACTGGTCCTGTTAGCTAGGGATCATGGGAGTTGTAGGCCAAAACATCCGGAGGGCCGCAGTTTGGGGATGCCTGCAATAAGGCATAAGCTAGTTTCACGGTTGTCATTCCCCGTGCCCTTTCCTCAAAGGCCAAGCCGGCACTGAATGGACAAGATCAGGCTTCCTCAACCTCAGCCCTCCAGATGTTTTTTTGGACTACAACTCCCATGATCCCTAGCTAGCAGGACCAGTGGTCAGGGATGATGGGAATTGTAGTCTCAAAACATCTGGAGGGCCGAGGTTGAGGAAGCCTGGACAAGATGATGTCCTCCTGCTGGAATTGATAAACCGATTCAGTCTCAGAACAACTTCACTCCTTTCTAATGAAGAGATGCCTATAATGTCTCTTCACAGCTATGCTATTAACATCAGCTTGGCCAGTGTTCACAAGGAGATCTGTTTTTGGGATGCAGTGCTCTCTCGGGTATCCTAGGCCTCTTGTTATCCTTGGAGACAGTGATGCTTTTGTTTCATTATTTGTTGCATTTATTGCATTCATTTTCTCCAAGGAACTCAAGGTGGTATATATAGTTCTCCCCCTCATTTAATCCTTACAACAACCCTGTGAGGTAGGCTAGGCTGAGAGGCAGTGACTATCCCAAGGTCACCCAGTGAGCTTCATGGCTGAGTGGGTATTTGAATCCTGGTTTCCCAAGCCTGGTGCTCTAACCACTACACCACACTGCCTCTCACATTAAATGGAAGGCCGCACCTGTTGAATTCATACCTCTGCGTGTGTCTATATTATTGTTACTTATTTTACACAGGAGCCCTGCCTGAAATGGAAAATGGGCAATCTTAGTGTGATTGAACATGAACGAATGCAAGTTATTCATATTATTCAGATTTCTTATCTATCGTTTACCGTAAGATCCCAGGGCAGGTTACAACAATGTAAACATGTGATAGTAAAATCTGTTAAAATATAAACTCTCTTGGTGGGTGTGAGAGTGCTGTGATGTGTGTGTGTGTGTGTGTGTGTGTGTGTGTGTGTGTGTGTGTGTGTGTAAAACACAACATATTGTGTGCATGTGTTTTTTATGAAAACAATGTGGACACAATCTGATTGTTTGTGCTTTGACCTCTGCTGAAATAAACAGGGTTAGAATGCATTTGACTGAATTCCCTGAAGACATTAATTTTTCCAGAAATAAATGCCAGTAAAATGAATGCGGGGGGGGGGGGGAGGCTGCAACAAAATGTTGCATCCTGGAGTGCCCCTGCTCACTATCCCAACCACTGCCATTTCATTCCCCTCCACAATAATTTCCCAACAACAGTCAATCAATCAGCACTCCGCAGCCACTGAGCGTGCTCAGTCTTCACTGGGACTGTCTTGCTGTCGTCGCCCCCCCACCCCACTTTTTAACAGATCCCGAAGACTTTTGCTCCTCCTGAAAACCTCCCATTCCACAAGCCAGCTGACTGCACCTCTACTCCCACTGAGGCAGGACAGGAGCAAGAGCAAAGCTGTTAGGCAAGTGCTGAGAACCGTATTTCAGTGGCACAGCACACAGGTCCCCAGTTAATTCTTTGGCAGCTGCATGCATGGCAGGGATAGACCTCCTTCTGGAACTCTGGAGAGCTGATGCCAGTCAGAGCAGGCAGTACTGAGCTTAGGTAGACCATCTACCCAGAATACCTGAAGGAGCGTCTCCACCCCCACCGTTCTGCCCGAACACTTAGGTTCAGCTCTGAGGGCCTTCTCAGTAGTGGCACCCGCCCTGTGGAATGCCCTCCCATCAGATGTCAAATAAATAAACAACTACCTGACGTTTAGAAGACATAATAATAATAATAATAATAATAATAATAATAATAATAATAATTTATTTATACCCTGCCCATCTGGCCGGGTTCCCCCAGCCACTCTGGGCGGCTTCCAACAAAACATTAAAATACAGAAATCCATCAAACATTAAAAGCTTCCCTAAACAGGGCTGCCTTAAGATGCCTTCTAAAGGTCTGGTAATTGTTATTCTCTTTGACCTCTGGTGGGAGGGCATTCCAGAGGGTGGGCGCCACTACCGAGAAGGCCCTCTGCCTGGTTCCCTGTAACTTGGCTTCTCGTAGCGAGGGAACCGCCAGAAGGCCCTCGGCGCTGGACCTCAGAGTCCGGGCAGAACGATGGGGGAGGAGACACTCCTTCAGGTATACTGGACCGAGGCCGTTTAGGGCTTTAAAGGTCAGCACCAACACTTTGAATTGTGCTCGGAAACGTACTGGGAGCCAATGAAGGTCTTTAAGGACCAGTGTTATGTGGTCTCGGCGGCCACTCCCAGTCACCAGTCTAGCTGCCGCATTCTGGATTAATTGCAGTTTCCGGGTCACTTTCGAAGGTAGCCCCACGTAGAGCGCATTGCAGTAGTCCAAGCGGGAGATAACTAGAGCATGCACCACTATGGCGAGACAGTCCGCAGGCAGGTAGGGTCTCAGCCTGCGTACCAGATGGAGCTGATAAGCAGCTGCCCTGGACACAGAATTGACCTGCGCCTCCATGGACAGCTGTGAGTCCAAAATGACTCCCAGGCTGCGCACCTGGTCCTTCAGGGGCACAGTTACCCCATTCAGGACCAGGGAGTCCTCTACGCCTGCCCGCCTCCTATCCCCCAAGAACAGTACTTCTGTCTTGTCAGGATTCAACCTCAATCTCAATCATATGAAGGCAGCCCTGTTTAGGGAAGTTTTTAATTATTTACTGTACTTTTAATCTTTTGCTGGAAGCCGCCCAGAGTGGCTGGGGAAACCCAGCCAGATGGGTGGGGTAAAAATAAATTATTATTATATATACTAGGATAAAATGATGATGGAGCTCAGAGCTTGTGCTACACCTGGGTGGGGAACCTCAGGCTCAGGGGCTGGATGTGGCCCCACAGGCCTCTCTATCAGGCCCTCGGGAACCTCCCCACACCCTTCACTGGCTCGGCTTTGCACCCTCCTTCCGGGGTGGAATGTGCCCTTGAACCCGGACCCTGCCTCTTCTTTGCTTGGATGAGGGGTAGAGAGCAAGACATGGAGGTGCGAACCCCTCAAACTTTTGAATGCATGGGCATAGCCAGGGGGAAGCAACCCCCCCCCAATAATCCAGTAAATGAATAAAAATACTAAACTAAAAGTAGAAAGATTTTGACCAATTTTTCTGAGCAATTGGAGGTTATGATGACAGGTGGGTGTCTTGCGTCCCACCCACCCCCAAATCCTGGCTACACCCATGTTTGCATGGATGAAAAATTCGCCTAACATGCCAAGTCTGTTGCTCCACTCATTTTCACCTCTGGCCCCACCCAGTGGACTGTTCCACTTGAAGACTGCAGAGTCACATTTTCAAAATTCTCGCACATGTATCTCCCTGCTTGAAGAAGGCTAGCGCAGCCAGAAGAGAGGGCTATGCCATAACTTTTGCCTTTTGCTTTGCTACTTCCCCCCACACCCAGGCAATTAGGTTTGGCTGTGATTGGGGGCAGGGGAGTGCCAGAGGGAGAGGGAGAAAGAGGGAGGGGTGCAAAGTGATGCAGGCAAAGGGAGAAAAACAAAACAAAACTCTTGGCATCATAATATCATTATACAAACCTATGGTGTGGCCAGGTTTGCAATACTGCGTACGGTTCTGGTCGCCTCTCCTCAAAAAGGGTATTGTGGAGTTGGGGAAAGTTCAGGAAAAGGGCCACCAAAATGATCAAGGAGATGGAGTGACCCCCCACCCCCCAAAAGAAAGGTTGCAGCATTCAGGACGGGCGTTATAGAAGTTTATAAAAATGATGCATGCTTTGGAGAAAGTGGATAGAGGAAAGTTTTCTCCCTCTTGCCTAAGACTAGAACTTGGGACATCCACGGAAATGGAAGGTTGGAAGGTTCAGGGCAGATAAAATAAATGCAGCACGCAGTTAACTATGGAACTCCCTCCTGTAGGAGGTAGTGATGACCACCAGCTTGGTGTACTTTAAAGAGGATTGGACAAATTGAAGGCCGTAATGCTTCTGAATCTAGTTCAGGCATCCCCAAACTGTGGCCCTCCAGATGTTTTGGCCTACAACTCCCATAATCCCTAGCTAACAGGACCAGTGGTCAGGGATGATAGGAATTGTAGTCCAAAACATCTGGAGGGCCGAAGTTTGGGCGTGCCTGATCTAGTTGCTCCCTTAGCAAGGGAGAGTGATGCAGTGCTCGGATCCTGCCTATCTGTGAGGGCAGAGCACTGGACTAGATGGGCCACTGGCCTGATTCAGCAAACTCTTTTTACGTTTTTTTACACACATACACCACAACCCATAGATATCCTGTAGGTTTTTTTTAGAAGTACTGTGATTTGGCCGTGCATTTCCCCTCAAACCACTTTCCATTGGCTTTGGAAATGAAAGCTGCGTACATTTCAGACAGCCTTTGCACATGTGAAGAAGGCAGATTCATTGAATAGGAATTGGGGGTGGGGTGGGGGGTTGAAAGTGTGGGGAAACACCACAGGTGATGTGTATTGCGTCTCTGCCCCCTCTCTCAGGTGCGCAGCAAGCTAAAATCATGGCTTGAAATGCATGGAGGGAACCATCCTTGCTACAATTTGAGCTGCTCATGTATACCTTAGTCAAATCCCTATGTCTAATTTTGTATAATAGGGCATTTATTTGGGGGTGGAGGGAAGAGGAACCTGTTGTGGTTATATATGCTTTGTGTCACATGTAAGGAAGCTGCCCTATCCAGAGCCAAGCCATTATGTCCCTCTTCCTCAGTATGCATGCGTGCACTGCTGTCACAATTAGCTATGTACTCCACTGGAGTATCATAGAATCACAGAATTGTTGAGAGGGAACCCAGGGGTCATCCAAACTAACCCCAAATGCATGGTAGATGCATGGGAAAGATTCACAAGACAGGTAAAATGCTGTTTGTTTTGTTTTGTTATGTTATGTTAAAAAAACAGGCCTCATCCACACAATACATTTAAAGCATATTCAGCGTATATTTGTAGCGCATAGCTTCCCCCAAGGGATCCTGGGAACTGTAGTTTGTTAAGAGTGCTCTATAAGAGGTAAACTACCATTCCAGGATTTTATGTGGGGAGGGGGAACCATGTTACAGTATTTAAATGTATTGTGTGACTTACATGATATATTTTAGTTACAGGTAGGTAGCTGTGTTGGTCTGAGTCAAAACAAAATAAAAAAATTCCTTCAGTAGCACCTTAAAGACCAACTAAGTTTTTATTTTGGTATGAGCTTTCGTCTGCATGCACACTTCATCAGATATATTTTGTTACCTTTTAAAAGTGCTCCTGAGCTGCTTATTTATTTATTTTTGGCTAAAATTTTCTTAGTTTCTTTACCTTCCTACCCTGAAATTATAATTTTTTTCTGATGCTGCTGGGCTATCCTTATCCCTTTGTGTCAATACCTCCCTTCCTTGTTTACACCTCTCTCTTTTATCGGAACTTCAGATCACTAAGACACCCCTGAGCCAATCAGCGTCCTTGGAAGGTTCCAATTGGAGTGTGGGGGAGAGAAGGGGGGGAGAAATTGTGAATTCAAATGATTGGTGGGGGAAACGCGAGGTTTTTTTTAGATTGGATATGACCCACTATCTCCAAACCACCTCCCCCTGTTAATAATAGAATAACTCTTTGAAATTAATGGACAGAACCCCCTTAGGCCCATTAATTTCAATAGGTCTACTCTTGAGTAGAATACAGCCATAAAAGAAATAGTCAAATCAAGGCTTCTTCCTTGAACTTGTAGATTGGAAAGCAGAGGGATAAATGAAATGTGTCTATCAGTGTTTTCGTAGTTAAAAGAGGGGAACATTTGGGGAGCATTATGAAAAGACACGGTACACCCCTTACCTTGTTTTCTTAACTGCTTTTCTTGAGTGAGGGGGATAAAAAAGCAAATACTGTACACTTTTAAACAAATGTAAAAAATTTAATTCTATTTTTTAAAAACAAAATTTTCAAATTTATTTTATTTAATTATTTTGATGTCTAGCCAACCTCTTTCTTTTTCTTTTCAAATATCTGACGCACAGGCGTTGTTAGAAGGTTTGTGAATCCAGAGTTGGGAGATGAGGCGAAATTGCTTGCGTGGACGGACATTTTAAGACAAAGTTGAGCACCAAAGAGGTTCGGGAGTTCTCTGAATTAATTCCCTCATTCTCTTCATCACCCGCCGCATTCAATGTCAGGTCCCTGATATTTTAAAAGGAGGACGCTTTTAAAAACACTTTGAAATAGATGCCTCGTTACGCATTCTGAAAGACCCAAGCCTAGCAGCGGGTAGACCTTGGAAAAATCGTCCCGGGGCTCAACGTCCCCCGCGCCAACCCTACAGCTTTCCTGCTGTGCGGCGATTTTGTGAGCCGCGATTTGAGCCCACTGAAGCGGTTTACTCCCGAGTAAAACAGGCGGAGGCTCGGGTGGTAAAGCTGCAACCCAAGCCCCATCAGAGGTTGGGAGGGATTTGCTTACTTCCGAGTAGGATACGGCAGCGCGCTTGCGGAGCTGAGTTTAGCCGGGAGCTGGAAGGGCCCTCTGTCAAAGCTCAGAGGCTCTATTTGCTTACTGAAAACAGATCCAGATTAAGACCAGAATTCTTGTTTGTTTATTTATTGAAAAACATAGCCTATTTATCCGGGACGCACACAGAGAGCCTTTTCCGCTTCGGTTGAACGGATCTGTTGAGACAATGGAGAATGTTGTTGCTGTCTTTGGATTTAGCACAGGCACCCCCAAACTGCGGCCCTCCAGATGTTTTGGCCTACAACTCCCATGATCCCTAGCTAAGAGGACCAGTGGTCAGGGATGATGGGAATTGTAGTCCAAAACATCTGGAGGGCCGAAGTTTGGGGATGCCTGATTTAGGATATGAGACCCAGAGGCTTCTGTCTGCGGGGGTGGGGTGGGGTGGAGCAGAGATTTGGTTGGAAAATCTTACATATTTATTTATTTCGAAAATGTATATACTGCACCGATTAATCTTCTCTATAGATTTCTGCAGGGGAATGGGAAACACAAGGTGTGATTGATAGCCTACTTTAGCCCTACTTAGAGTAGACCCATTGACTCCCACGAAATTCAATATTAGAAGCAGCTCTTACTGCTTATAATATTGTTCCTAAGTAAATTCTGTTATAACATTACAGTGCTTAGGGGTGTACTACTACAATATAGATGATGGGCCCCGATCCAGCCAGAGTTAAGGCAATTTAATCCTAGTTGCAGAGTTGTTGTCGGGATAAAAGGGGAGGGGACAGCATAGGTTTTACCTTGAGCTCCTTGGAGGAAAAGAGGGATACAATTTTATTTTATTATGATTAAAATTTATATACCCCCCTTCATCCAAGGATCACAAGGCGCTTTGCTGTGTAAATTAATTAATTAATGAGGCGGAAATATTTTTTAGTTTTAATTATATTTTCCTTTAATTGACCTAAATTTGTGTGCGTGTGTGTGAACAAACTATACAGTACAGCCCAATTAAGGCTCCAGTTTAATGCACTCCCACGTGGGAGTCAGTCTTACGAAGGTCAATGGGAGTTCCTTCTGAGCAGACGTGCATAGGATCGCGCTATGTTAAACGAGCTATGCAGATCTTCAAAGCAAATCGCGTCGCTGGGATCGTGACCAATAGCTCGTTGCTGTTTGCCTCCACATTTTTAGAGGTTTGTGCCTCTGGATGAAAATCTAGAGGGCCGCTTAGTCCTGAATTCAAGGAGTCCGAGAATAAAATCATTGAACTGAGACTGACTTTTGAAGCAAACAAAAAATGTGTTTTAAGATCGAGGAGTTTGGTGTGTGAGAGAATCCAAAAAATTCACACCCGGGCGGGCAGAGCAACAATTATATTTAGGTTGCGTATCCCTCGCATGCCTAAGAGGAAGCTCCATTGAGCTCAGAGGAGCTTACTCTTGAGTAGACATGATAAGTTGTTTTCTTCCTCAAAATCAGCCGTGGAAAGTTTGCGGATGATCCGTGCGTTTCTGAAAAATGTGGATTTTTCGTCAGGGTGGCGCTTAGAAACTGTAGGAAGCGGCAGAAGCTGGCTTGATATTGTGGTCGCGAGTTTGAAACTGTTTCTCCCTTCGCCAAGAAAACATGGGAACTGTAGTTCACAGAACTACAATTCCCAGCACCCTTAACAAACGACAGTTCCCAGGATTCTTGGGGGGAGAGAGGGGCGATGTACTTTAAATGGATAGAGCTCACAGTCTTAAACTGGCCTGCTACTCAGAACACGTTTTTGTTTTATTTACCATGATTAGTCACCTATTAACCTAGTTCTCCGGGAGACTGAGAGGTAAATCCCAGGGAACACATTCGGACTTGCTTCTGAGTAAACATGTCCAGGTTTGCACTGCTAATTGGATTATTAGGCTCTGTGGAACTTTCACAGTAAGCATAAAAAACGAGAGAGGCAGTTCCCTGCCCCGAGAGGATCCCATTTCCACTGCTGTTCCAGCTCCGCATTGGTTTGAGGGCATTTCCGGCTTAACTCCGGCTGCAGATCCAGATGTGGACTGGGCAGTTCCTTCATTCTGTGAATCATTCGGGCCTGTAGTCTCTTAATCCAGTCACGACCTGGACGGATAAGGGAGAGGCCGCAGCCAGTGGCCAATGGTCTGCTATGCATGCAGAAAGCCACGAGTTCAATCCCCCGCCTCTCCAGGTAGAGCTGGGGAAAGCCTTAAATCTCCCCGAGCCCCTTCCAGTCAGTGTAGACTACCCTGACCTAGATGAGCAGCTTTGTAGGCTTCCATTTAAATCAGCCCTTAATTCAAAACACTGAGGACTTGAACCTTGCTTTCTTTTTAGAGGAAGGGAGCTCAGTGGTAAAGCGTCTGCTCTGCGCGCAAAAGGGTCCCATGTTCAATGCCTCTCATCTCTAGGCAGGACTGAGAGTCTGAAAGGCTGCTGCCAGTCAGTGCAGGCAATATTGAGCTAGATGAGCAGCTTGCTATTTGACCTGCTGCCTGAGCACCAGTAGATCCGGAATGGGATCATGGCCAAACCGAATCAAGGAGAATAAAATTATCCTGCCTTGAGAATCATTGGAGTGTGGTTGTGTGTGTGTGTGTGTGTGAGAGAGAGAGAGAGAGAGAGAGAGAGATCATGTATAATTTTATTGTAGTTTATTTTTTTTTGCTTCTACTACTAAGACATCTTGCAAAGTCAGCCTTTACAATTAAAAAAAATATACCGGTTTCAATCGTTTGCGGTGAGATGGCTGCAAGTGATAGATTTCATGTTGTTTGTGTGTGCTGGATTGCTACACACATTGCTGGTTTAGTAAAGGGAGGGGGTGGGGAATGGATGGTAACGTGCAATAATGTGGAAGGAGATGTTTTACACAATCAGGCAGCGCTGCCAAAAACACCGGGCAGAATCGTATGTGGTTCGTGAAAGACGCAGAGAATCCAAATACATTTAAAAAATAAAAAAAAGGAGGAGGAGGGTTATCTGTTTTATGTATTTTTGTGGGTTGGGGGGAGTTTCTAATTGGGGTGCGGGATTCGAAAAGCAGGTCTATATGAAATATGATTTAAAATGCAAGAAAACCCTCCTACTTTGAGCAAGGGTTCCTGAAAGGCATTGAATTGAATCCAGCTAGGTTTTAAGTCAAGAGTAAACCCATTGAAATCAAGGGACCCATAAGAGTTGTGTCTATGGAGTTAAGTGGGTCAGCCCTGAGCAGGATTAACTTTGGATACATTGACAATGTGACGTTTTGAGAAATCCTTCATGGGACGCTGGCCAAATGCAAAGTGGGTTGGCGGGCTGGGGGCTCCTGCACCTTTAATAGTAGCATAGAAGAGAGACTGTCTCCTGAAATCGCCTCTTCTACACAGCAATTAAAGGTACAGGAGCCCCCGCTGCCGCCTTGTAAGCTATGCCTGCTGAAAAGCCCTCGACTTTCTGACCCAGCCGCCCTATTTCCTACAGGATGTGTGTTGCACGCAGGTACAGTACTGCCCTCCTAAAACTGACCTGTATCTAAAAACAGTTCAGTTGGGTCCGGCTGATAGAGGCTGCAATTCCTTCTTCGCTCTCCCAGTCTTGGCGCAGATAAGATCGGTCTGCGTCTTTTACCCACAGGAGAGGAAATGCGCAGGGCGATCCTGGGCATGGGATTGGGCTTCCTCCTCAACCGAAGCAGCGCTAGCTTTAAAATCTGCCCTCAGCTGAACCAATCGGGGCTTCTTCAAAGCCTTGCGCTTTGTTCCTTGCGCCCACTGGCCTGCAAACCCCAGTTTGATTCTCGAGGGGGCTGCCTTGATCTAAGTACCCCGCTGATTTCAAGGGAATCTACTTCCCCGGAAGAAGATCCCACCTCCAAAGGTGTTTAGGAATCGAGATGGATTTATTTGGAATTAACTCCTCCGCTCCACACCAGAAATTGTGGGCTCTTTCCTTCCTTGCTCTCAAATCGCTTAGCGACCGAGGATTGGCTGGGAATTTGGGTTAAACCCTGCTGAATCCGAAGTATCTTATTAGGGATATTTCAGGGAAGTAAATCAGATGGATTTCCAGTTCTTGTGTACGTTTGGTAGGGGGGGAGGTGTTTTTTCTGGTAGGAGGGAACTGCGCTCATCTCCTTGGAGGATCCCAGTTTAAATCCGCAAAATATCGCGCTCTCTACCGACTCCCATCAGTTTTCCACATATGTCGCTCTTCTTCATAGCCTGCAGCCCCTAACCGCACTTGCCTCGGAGTAAACCCCACTGGATTATAAAAAGTTTACTTCTGAGAAGACATAGTCATGGTTGCGTTGCTCCAAAGATCGCCTTGCGCCTCTTTTGCGCCTTAGCGTGGTGAATAAGAGAAAACGGTGAACCGCCGTGAGGTCTACGGATGAAGGGCGGTATACAAATTTTAATAATAGCAACAATAATAGGCAGGGAGGCGTTTTGCATTGCAGGATCCGCTTTTAGTCGTAACTGCCCGGTTTTTAAGAGTAGGGTAGCTTGGATTTGGATATTTGAAAGCTGATAGGCCCTGCAGTCATCTCTCTCTCTCTCTCTCTCTCTCGAATCCAGAAATTATAATTAACCTGCTCTGGGGATTACAGCAAAAAAAAAAAAAGAGCGAGCGAGAGCAGTATATATTCTGGAGGTGTAAAATCTGATTATGGCTCTCGGCCAAAGCGGGCGGGCGCGCAGCTCTATGCATACCGATTCTGGAGAAAGTCTCGTTGGGTTTTACGTCCGAATGAACATGCATGAACTAGGACTCCTCCGAGAGCAAAACGTGGCCTTAACGACCCGGCGGGTCTCGGCTATTTCGAGAAGGGTTTTCTGCTTAGGACGGTCAACCACAGAAAGGAAGGAGGTTTCTTTCTGAATAAGGCCCCGAGTCCACGCGCGTTGAAATAAAGAGGTCCCCTTTCCTCCCCAACACACGCACGTTAACACGGAGGGAGGCGTCGAAATCAGTTTCAGGCTTCGCATTTCATGTAAACCGGATTGCAGATGTAAGCGCGTCCGTTACTCCGGATAGAGAGTCAGTGAAAATCCGGACCGAGGTTCCTTTTGCAACCCTCGAACCGAAGCGCGCGTTTCACTTGGAAACACTTCGCGTTGGGGTTGTGGGTTTTTTTTTTTTTTTGGTGTGTGTGTGTGCTATTTTCTTTCTTTCCTTCTTTCTTTCTTTCTTTTCCCTTGAAAGGCAGCTCCGGGTCTCCGTCTCGGCTGGGCGCGCGGGGGACAGTCCGTCGGCGCGCGGGTTAGTGGAGGATTTGGTTAACGAAAAGAAGCGCGGTTTTTGTTTTGTTTCTCCGTTTTTACGAGGGAGTGGCAGGGGGTTAATTCAGAGAAAGAGCATTAGACCAAAGCTAGAGGTGACTACGCGAGTGAGAGAAGGAGGGAAGGAGGACGAGCTTGGTCACTTTCGTCTCTCGGAAAAAGACTCTGCGCGCTCTCCTCTGCCTCTCCCGCTCTGCCTTCGCGGCTCCGTTGCGCTCCTTTCGCCTTCCTTCCCCTCGCGCCCAGGTTTCCGAATAGAAAAGCGGGGCGCTAAGGAGAAGGCTGAGGTGGGAAGGCTCCAACCACACCTCAAAAGAAAAACCCGAAAGCATACAGAGGAGAGTTATATCTTCCAGGTGCAGGTGCGCGATATTATAAACTGGGTTTAAAATGCAATACTTATAGATGAGGATATTAGATATTCAGCACAATCCGGTGGAGGAGAGCCACCGCTAAGACTAATTAACTGCTCGCTCTCTGTAGAATACATACACCTCTCTATATGATATCATACATTTATATCTGCTCATTATATCTTCTATATATTTGGGTATGTGTGTACTATTGTATGTAATCATAATGTGTTTTGACTGTTTTTAATACCGTATTTTGAAAATTGTAAGCCGCCCTGAGACCTCATGGTGAAAGACAAGTAATAAATGTATCGCAGCAGCAGCAGCAGCAGCAGAGCCACGCGAGGATGTTCCTTGTAAAATGGAGCTAAAGAGAAAAAATATTATTCGCAGTTTGTTGCTTGCAGATTGCTTTAGACTATATAGTCTATACATTGAATACCGAATAGCCTGTTGTTGTTGTTGTTGTTTGGATTTCTTACTTGCCCTTCACCACAAGGGCCCAGTGACAGCACTCTAAAAAGGCAAGGTTAAAATAAATTTAAACTATTTGCTTACACAGAGAGAGAGAGAGAGAGAGAGAGAGAGAATGAGAATATCTCATATACTTCTTCGGGAGTGCATCCCATTAAGCTAATGGCCCACCCTAAATGTTTACGGGCTCAGAGCCCATATACACGTTTACTCGGGTGTAAGGCCTCTGGTGTTCCAAGGAGGCGCGGAGCGTGCGGTCTAACCAGGTGAAAATTCAGCCCCGCGGACCTGAGCTGGAGAGCTTCTCCACGAGACAAGCAAGTCCCCAACCTGCCTCCTTGGAAGTAAGCGCTCTTCTCTGTTGAAGTCACGACTTTCTTGACTAAACAGAAGCGCTTTTTCTGGGAATTGAGAAAGGGGTGGCGGTGGATCGGGGTTGTCTTGCTGGTGAGCAAGGGCGTGCAGTATGCAGAGCAGAGTGGGCTCACAGGCGGAGTGTGTGTGTGTGTGTGTGTGTGAGAGAGAGAGAGAGAGAGAGAGAGAGAGAGAGAGAGAGAGAGAGAGAGACTAGCTTTATTAAGGATTCCGCTCCAAAACGCCTTTTGTTAATTCTTGAGCTTATCGGATCAGCGTTCAAGGCTGGCAAATAAGAGCTATGGGGTTGCTTAATGTTGAGCTGTGTCTTATGCAAGAATGGATTGGAGAGAGAGAGGCGCACCTCTGGTTGATGGAGGGGGGTGGATGGGGTTAAAGGTGGGGAGGGGGACGCTGCCTTGACTCTCCTGCTTGCTAGGATATGTACCGGTATATCCGAGAGGGAGTCCCGGGAAACAAGTTCCCCGAATGGTTCGCATGTTTGTAGCAGAAGTGCGGGTACGAGAGGGCGCTCAAGTGAGCGGAAAGCCTATCAATAAATAAGAGAGAAACAGCAGAGGAGAGAAGGTAGCCTTTTCTCCTACTGCCTTTGCCCCTGCAGTTCTGGGGTGAGCTTAAAAACGAGAGGAAAGACGACCCTTAGCTCAGTTGTTAGACCATCCATCTACTTTGCACGCAGAAGTTCCTGATTTCAATCCCCGCCATGGGGGTAAGGGGGCTTGGAAAGACTTGGAACCCAGAGGAGCTGCTGCCAGCCAGTGTAGACAGTACTGAGCAAGATGGAGTATTGCTCTGGTTCAGTACAAGGCAACCGCTTTGCGTCCCTGGTTAAATTCTCGGCATCTCCGCCTCCAGTTTATATAGAAGAGCAAGTTTCTCGGATGGAAGTGTTCCAACCAGCACAGATGAGGTCAAAGGATCCCTTAAGAAAACCGATGGGAGTTGTAGTCTGACAACAACAGGGAGCATGGCAGTGGCTTCCCCTGGTCTACACATGCATACTTAGATGTGCACATATGCCCATTTTCTCTGCAGGGAGAATGCTCTGGGGCTGTATTGCAATGTTTGCAAGTAAGTCTGTGTGTATTTGCATGGCTTATCCATGTATTGGTTAAGCCCAGGGTCAACTCCCCTCTCAGCCATGGGTGACCTTAGATCAGGCATGTCCAAAGCCCAGCAAATCTGGCCCTCTTTGAAATCCACATCCCTCTGCCTAACCTACCTCATAGGGTTGTTGTAGGGATAAAATGGGGGTGGGGGGTGGAGAGAGACATACCACACACACACCGCAGAGCTGCCTGGAGAACAGACTCTTATTATTAGTGTTGTTGTTAATTCATTTTATTAGTCCCTTGACTCAGAAGGACTCACAAAATTTAAAAGCGTAAAAGGATGGCATAAAATCGGGGGGGAGAGGGAGAAGAAGAATGCATTGCAATAAAAGCCATACAGTAATCTATAAAATAAACCCAATAAAACAGCAGGGAAAACACATCACCACAGCAAAATCTAAATGGATGGTGGGATGGGACTGTAAGGTGGTTATTATCCCTCCTATTTAATGCTGTTTCCCAAATCTCTGCCCGCTGCAAACACTGTTTGTCTAGTTTTCCCCACTCAGATTATAAAAGTATCTAGACACAGACGGTGTGTTTGTACAACTCCTGACACTAATATACAGATTGCAATTTAATGGGCATCAGTTTATACATTTTGCAATTTACACCAGGCGTGGGGCACTTTTGGCCTTCCAGATGTTGCTGAACTACAACTTCCTGTAATGGTCAGTGTAGATTGCACTACTTCAGGCTGCAGATTGGGAGGGGGGCATATTTTTAATGCTTTGTCCAATATTGAACATAACCTGCAAGTAGAAAACTAGCCCAGCAGGGAATGAGCTGGGCTACCACAACTTCTCTGGCTAGTGTGAAATTATTAGTCTCAGGGAATTCATTTCTGTCTTGGGGGAGAATTCAAATCTGGCGCCTCTCCCTGCAGCCTGAAATGGTACTGTCCGTTTCGGCTTGTGTAGGCCACCCCACAAATATGCTGGCTGGTGGCTGATGGGAGTTGGAGTCCAACAGGGCTCCATGTTGGCTACCCCAGATGTATGCTCAAGGGGAGGGGAGGTATTTACACAGGGGGTGTTAATTCTTTTCTGCTAGGATCTGCCTCTGAAATGTGAAACAAACGTGCAAATTAGATCTTTCCCTGTGGGATCTGGAATTAAATAAAGGCTGAAGGCTGAAAGCACATGCGGTCACCACTCTGCTGGAGCCAAACAAGTCCCAAATGTAAGAATGGCCTGTTGGATCAGGCCAATGGCCCACCTAGTCCAACATCCTGTTCTCACTGTGCCCAACCAGATAGATGCCCGTGGCCAACAAGGAAGCAGGATTCAAGCACAACACCACTGTCCTCTCCTGTGGCCACCACCAACCTCAGCCTGCCTTCAGCCAGCCCCCCCCCCCCCCACCGAAACTGCCTGCTTGCTTTCCTGCAAACAGCACAGGATTTGGCATTGGCAGTGAGATTCCTCCTCCTTCATCTCTGTGTTGCCCTTGTAGAACTCAACAGGGAGGTGAAAAGGGTGAATCTAAGACTAAGTTGGCTCTGCTTTTTAGTGACTCTGACTCCACCCACTGTTTGAGCTCCTTGCATTCCACCACAGCAGTTTCAGTGGACCGCAGTCACCAATGGGTCCTGGTCATTGCCGGATTTGCGTACTATAAGCTAAACAAGCTATAGCTTAGGGCTCCACTCTCTTGGAGGGTCCCCCCAAAAAAATTAAAATGGAAAAATCTGGATGTACATTTCCAAAATATAAGATAAAAATAAATAAAATAATACCTACATACAGCAACAGTGTTTTGTGTTGTGTAGGCTCCTATTTGTTATGTGCAAATGACTTTTAGGTCCATAAATTACCATATATTCAACACACAAAAAACAGCAACAATTTGTTGTTGACAAAGGACAGCTGGACATATAAAGGGCCCCATTACTTTCAGTAGTTTAGAGCCTCATCAAACCTAAACCTGGCCCTGGCCCTGGTACTCTCAGGGACAGGGTTGAGATCAGACAGAGCCCCCCCCCTATTCCTTTTAACTTTGGGTACTGCTGGGCAAATATGCCTTTCTATTTCAACAGGCATTGTAGGGAAGGTATCTGGTTTTATGGTTCACTTTGACTTAATTTTATCCACTGTGTCTGTGTGTGCTTTTGGTAATCTTGATATACACTGCAAAGTAGTGTTGGTGATTAAGCGGTATATACATGGCATAAACAAAACAAAATAAACAGGACAGCTGGGGGAAGAAAGAAAGGTGACTTAGTGCAGATCCACAAAAACTTGCTTGTGTGTATTACAAGATGTCTTGCTTTAGACATCTTGTAAAGACATACCAGGCTTTTACTGACCATAATATCAGACCCTGCTTTTTTCTGTATTAATTCCCTTTATTGTTTTTTTTTAAATATGCTTTTATACCACTGTTTTACATGTTTTATATTGTATTTTTGTTTCAATGATCTCATTTACCACTTTAATCGTGTACGCCACTTAAGGGATTTTAATTTTTTTAAGTGGTTTATCAATGTTTTAATTGCCTGATTGATCGATGAATCAATGAATACTGGGGTTGTGTCTTGCACTGGTGTACGGTATATTTCAAACGCACACACGGATCTTGGGAACTGTCGTTTATTAAGGGTGCTGGGAATTGTAGCTCTAGGAGGGGTAAACGACACCGTGCTGTTTTTTTTTTTAAAGGATAGTGTGTGCATAGCTATGTGTGTACCCGAGTTCTGTCTCTATATGCAAGACCTGCCATTCATTCCACCCTTCTGCGAACGTGGGGACCTGGTGTGTGTGTTTATCTGCAAAATGCGTGCAAGCAGGGAGGGGACTATGTCCCTGTGAGTGTGTGCTTATCAGCGAAAGGGAGTACTGTATTTGCATTTGCGTATGCTGAGCCAGGCGAGGGGTGGAGAGCGGATTCTTTCCGGTGGTGTGTAAACCGCGGCGCTCCCCGAATCCGGATTTGCGCTGTTCTTTCTTCTGAGTCAGTCAGAGGATATATGAATGGACATTGGGCAGCCTTGAAACCCGATAATTTTACCTCCAGTAAAATTCTCTCAGACAGAGAGATTTACCTTCAGTAAAATTATAATTAGATACATGTATGAGCGAATAAGAATCGAGCCAGTTTCAACTCCAGATCTCTGCACACCATTTCACTTTAACAAATTGCGGATTGGGTGAATGACGTGTGGTTGTCTCCAGCTAAATTGTACTCCGAGGAGACCCACTGAAATCAACGAGCCTAAATTAGTCGTACCAATTAAGTTCAATGGGTTTGCTCTGAGTGAAACTGACGTTGGATACAACCGAGAGAGGCATTGCTCTAACAATCCTGGCGTCAAATCTGGTTCCCTTCACGGCCCGCTTGTCAACCCTGGTATATGTGTTAATCCAGCACTGCTCCTTCCGTTTAGTTGCTTTGAGAATCCGGTTTATACCTGTGTGTGTTCTTGGGTTGTATTTTGACGTCTCTGAATGATCAGCCTAGTGTCCTCCATCCCCACCCCCTGCCTGCCTGGCGCTTTGGCGAATGCCCTGGGCGGGTGTTCCAAAAGCTCTCCAAACGGCATCTCTCCGTGCGCCCTAGGCGCACCGCGGAGGCGATCCTGCTTGACTGCTCCTTCCCAGTGGCTCTAGCGTTGATCGCCGCGCCCTTGTCCTCGCCTCGGTATCCCAAGCAGCCTCTCAACTCCGGCTTCTCTTCCTCCTTCTCCCTGGCAGGTTTGGTTCCAGAACCGGCGCTCCAAAGAAAGGCGCATGAAGCAACTGAGCGCGCTGGGGGCCCGACGGCACGCGTTTTTCCGCAGCCCCCGCCGCATGAGGCCGCTGGTAGACCGTCTGGAGCCGGGAGAGCTCATCCCCAACGGGCCCTTCTCCTTTTACGGAGGTGAGTAAGAGCGGGGGGTGGTTCCTGGGCGTGTTCACACGTCTCTATAGCTGCATCTACACACAAAAGCCAGTCTAAGAATTTAGATTTTACAACTCTTGACAGGCCTGGAGCCAGACAGTTTGCAGGGAGGGGGCACTGCAAAACTGTCAGGAAATAAACTTGATATTAGGCTGTTTCATTGTAGATATTTATAATATTTAAATTTTATAATTTTTTGGGGTGGGAACCTAATCCCAGCCCATCAGCCAGAAAACTTACTTCTGAATAATTTGGCACTGTATCTTTTCCCTTTATCTCCAACTAAAAAGTGTACCTTTAAGTTTTACGGTTTGTTTTTAGGGTAACTGAAAATTCAGCAGGTGCCTGTAATCTCCCTTGAGGGGAGGGGGTATAAAGGCTTTATGAAATCCTTAGCCCCCCCCACCTTTTAGCCAAATCATGCTTCCTGGCCTCCTATAAGCAGTAGCTAAAGAGGATCATCCTAAATGGTAAAGAAGCTGAACTGCCTCCCTCACAAGAGAAGAAGCTGCTTCACGCTGAGTCAGACCATTGATCCACCAAGCTCAGTGTTATCTACATTGACTTGTTAGTGATTCCCCCAGGTTTCAAGCAGGATCCTTTCCCAGCTCTGCCTGGAGATGAGCCTGGGATTTCCTTTATGCAAAGCAGATCCTCTGTCACTGAGCTACAGCTCTTTCTACAAAGGTCCCCTGTGAAGCTGAATCCCAAAAGAACCTTGCTTTTAGAATCTGGAATGAATCTCTTCATGCAACAACAACAACAACAACAACATGTTTTTATACCCTGCCCATCTGACCCCAGACACTCTGGGAAGCTTCCAACAAAATATAAAAGAACAAAACAAAACATCAAACATTAAAAGCACCCCAAAACTCAGAACCAAACTAAGCATGAAATTAACTGCATAGTTCTGTCCTGAAATGCAAGGGGTGAGTGGGAATCCCCTCCAGTTGCCAGTTTGGGGGGGGGGGTCTGGTGCAGATTGGTACCCTAGCATGGGGGCACTCACAGGGATAAACAATATGTGTTGGCACTGTTCTTCCCAATTGGTCAGAAAGAAGCAAACCTGATCCTGCCTCCCTTGTGTTCTGGGCCAATTAGGTCAAAGGCACTGGGATGACTGGCAAGCCCTAACCCATTTTTAAGGTGAGAGGAGGGTGTCATGTTGACTAGCCCTGGTGTAAGGGATATAATGATCTTGCAGTGGGGGCCTGAGGGTGATTCCACACCGTTGCTATTTTCAGGAGGGATTCAGATTCATTCATTTATAGAATTTGTAGACCACTCTTCAACCAAGAAGGTTCCCAGAGTGGCTTAAATGCAATCAGTTAAAACGGTCCCTGCCTGTAGGCTTAAAATTGGGAAAGGTGGAAAATTACCCACCAGGGAAGGGGGAGAAGGAAGAAAAAATAAAACTCAGGCACCAGTTTATTAAATACAGTGGTACCTTGGTTTATGAACACAATTGGTTCCGGAAGTCTGTTCATAAACTGAAGCGTTCATAAACTGAAGCGAACTTTCCCATTGAAAGTAATGGAAAGTGGATTAATCTGTTCCAGATGGGTCCACGGAGTACTTAAACTGAAGCATTCATAAACTGAAGCGAACTTTCCCATTGAAAGTAATGGAAAGTGGGTTAATCCATTCCAGACGGGTCCGCAGAGTACTCAACCTGAAGCGTACTTAACCCGAAGCATGGGTGTAATTGGTTCCGGAAGTCTGTTCATAAACTGAAGCGTTCATAAACTGAAGCGAACTTTCCCATTGAAAGTAATGGAAAGTGAATTAATCCGTTCCAGATGGGTCCGTGGCGTTCGTAAACCGAAAATTCGTAAACCGAGGTGTTCATAAACCGAGGTTCCACTGTAGTTATTCTTATAATGACTAGCTGACACAGTTCAGGGGTAAGAGGTGCGTGACAGAGCTGGTCTTTCAGTAAAGCTGTTGGAATAAGCACTGCTTTCCATATCTCCCACTGAGGCAGTCCACGGAATGACTGCCCCAAAGTGAATGCCAGATGGAGTTATCACATTTTAATGGGGGGGGGACGGGACGACGACACTGTTGTTCAGTGGTAGGTTGCACAATTATAGCTGATTGGGAAATATTTTGTAATAAACCCACTCTCCTAAAATATCAGACCTTTTTGCAGTAAGGAAAGTGACAGGGAAGGTGTGGAATGACACTGGCTTTGATGCAGTGCCATCTAGCCTACCCACAGACAAGCCGGAATGAATGCTCATTAAATAGTCAATGTAGTCTAACCTCCCTGCAAACAAAGACTGTAATCCTAAAAACCCACTTTCCTGGGAGTAAGCCCCACTGAGGAGATAATGTTTGCACACCACCATATTAATACTGGTTCCACGGAAACACAGGGAAAGTTCTTGGCTGCAGAGTTCAACTTCAGCTTTATAAGAATCTTGGCGTTCTCTCATTCTTAAAAACAAAATCAAGCTTCTCTTATTGTTGAAAAAAAATGTTATTTAAAGTTATGTTGGCAGCACTGGGTGAAATCAGAAACCACAGAAGTTTCTGTGCCCCCTCTTCCCCTTATCAGCATAATCAGATCAAAGTGTGAAAATAATAACAGTTTAGCAAAATTGATTCAGCTTGGCATCTTATAGCAGAGTGTGGTTTTAATTTATTGCAGAATTTGCATTCATTATATTTTAATTTAAAGTTGAGGACCTGCAAACAAGTTTTAAGATGCAACTAAGGGAAAAGGTGGGGTTGTTTAGGACCAGCATTTGCAACTGTGTATGTGCCTGGTCCTTGCCCCCCCCCCATAATGAGTGGGGTTTTTTTAAGTAAGGAGAAATAAAAGTTGCAATCATCAGCATCAGGCCTAGAGCTGTCACTGGTGGCGCAGATGCTGATACAGAGCATGTTTGTCACTGTAATTTGCCACTTTCTGGGGAAGGGGTTACTGGGGGGGGGGTCAGAGCCTGGGCTGTGGTGGTCCGGACTTCAGCTCTGAGGTCCAACCCAAGTTGCACCACTGTTGAGGTGGTAGCTGGGGGCCTCATCAGGGCCTCCCCAAATCATTTTGCTAACTGTGGTAAAGCAGAAAATGGCGCCAGGTCAAGGTGCAAGAGAAGCCAAAGCTAGGCTATATGCCTCTGAATACCAATTACTGGAAAGTACAGGAGGGAGCACAGGGAGCCATATTGCCAAATTCTGCTCCTGCTTGCAGCCTTCCCATTGGAACATCTGACTGGCCCCTGTGAGAACAGGATCCTGGACTAGATGGGCCATTGGCCTGATCCGACCGGCTTTTCCTATGTTTCCCCTTCTCTAATCGAGACATGGGGAAGCTCAGCCTACCACAAACCACATAGTGAAAAGGGCGACATCTTGCTACGTACTAATCAAATTTGGTTATGCAGTATTGACAGCTGATCAGGCCATCCTCTGCTGTTCTTATGATGTAAAATAATAATAATTTTATTGTTTATATCCCGCCCACCTGGCTGGGTTTCCCCAGCCACTTTGGGCAGCTTCCAGCAAAAGACAAAAAAACACAACCAAACATTAAAAAACCTCCTGATGCAGCAAAGAAAGAAATTTCCATGGCATGTACGTCAACCTTTTATCTTTCTTTCACCTGCCAGATTACCAGAGCGAATACTACGGACCGGGGAGCAACTACGATTTCTTCCCCCAAGGACCGCCTTCCTCTCAAGCCCAGACGCCGGTGGATCTCCCTTTCGTGCCATCGTCCGGGTCGTCAGGAACGCCTCTCGGGGGGATGGACCACCCCTTACCTGGACACCACCCTTCCAGCGAAGCTCAGCGTTTCACAGATATCATGTCACACCCACCTGGGGACTCTCCGAGCCCCGAACCCAACCTACCTGGCTCCTTGCACTCCATGTCGGCGGAAGTTTTTGGGCCGAGTCCTCCGTTTTCCTCGATATCTGTCAACGGTGGTGCTAACTATGGCAGCCACTTATCACATCCGCCGGAAATGAACGAGGCTGCTGTATGGTAGCTTTAAATGCCAAGACTGGGGGCAGAGAAGTAAGTGGCCAATCAACACCCACCCTTGCTTACATCGAGGTGTATAGAAACAAGTTTGAGCAAATAGTTTCTTTTTTTCTCTCTTCTTGCCCTAAGACGTATAGATATATAGATATATTTGTTGGGGGTTTTGCCTTTTTTTTGTGAACTTTGGGAATTAACTGAATTATTCATTTCAGATCGAAGCCCAGGGAGATTTTGGTATAAACTGGAGGACAATCTTCATGATACAGAATCAACAAGAGAAAAGGAAAGGAAAAATAAATATGAAGAAAGTAATCTCTTTTTGTACCAAGTGAAGAAGAAGAAGAAAAAGACACTGGCGAAGTGGATTTGTTTCGATACTGCCATATATTATGGGATGGCGAATAGTGAGTGCCAGCATTCACTAGACTATAACTCTAGGGGGGGAAAGAACAAGATTCTCAGAGACTTTTCTCATAGGAAAAGAAACCAATATTGAATAAAGGCAAGGTCAACAAGAACAAGAAAAAAAAGCTTCAAGGAATTCTAGCATTTTTAAAAAATGATTCTTCTTTTGGTATTATTGATTTGTTTAATTTTGCCTCCGAACATTCAACAAGAGCCACAACAATAGACTTTTAAAGCTTCAGAAATGTCAGGTGGGGCAAATGAAATGTAGTTAATTTTGTTGCTATTTTTTGGGAGGGTGGTGCTTTTATGTTTATTTTATTTTTATTGGCCAAAATAGCAAATATTTAAATATAAGCCCTCCAAATCAACTCTTCTACCTTCTCTGAGCGACACACACCAATAATCCTCAAAACCCAGAAGTCTTCTGCTAGACTTCTAAGTAGAAAAAAAAAACTGACTTGAAAAGAAACGAACGACAAAGTATTCTACCTTCAGAAAAATAAAAGCTAAACAAACAAAAATAAAAGACTCTATGAAACTAGAAAAAAAAAAGCAGTCAACTGTTTACGTCGAATGTTAAATTCAGGAGCGCAATGTTTTACTTAAAAAAAAATATCCTGTTTTAGAACCTCTTGTTCAAAAGCAAAGTATTTTGAGCAATCAACCAAAATAGTTCATTTTTCTTTCTTTTTTCCTTTTTTTTCTGTAGTTGTTATAAGACATTACAGGGCTTGTGTTTCACTGTGCTAGTTTGTAAAGGTGGCGTTTACAGCAGGCAAAGAATAAAAACTTATAAAATCAAACAGTTGCCAAATAAAACAATTCTATAGCACAAAATACTCTTTGGGGGTGCTGTACCCACAGCCCGGGGGAAAAACGCAAAACATTTTAAACAAAGTGTTACAAGGTTAAGAGGGGGGGAAATTTACCATCTTTGCTAATGTTTAGTCCTGTTCAACATTAATGGAATTGTTAACATGACTTATATAGACCCACACAGGTTTTATTTTTGTGTCTTTAAAAGAAAAAAAAAGTCCAAAATATTTAAATTTTATGGTCAAATATGCAGTCAGCAGCTGCTACTTTTTTTCCTTTATATATTAAATTTCTCATATGTCTTTTATTGTTCAAATAAACCTAAGCTTGTGTGACCTCCAGTGCATACTAGACCATTCACTGTATGAAAGGGGGGGAAAGTTGGATTAAAAAATTTGTGAATTTTTAATAAAATTAGAAAATCTGATGTTTAGATAACCTGTGTTTCATTCAGTGCTTTAAAAGATTTATGACACTGGGGGAGAGAGGTGGTCAAGAAGGAGGATTCTGATCTCGTTTTAAATATTGCCAAAAGCAAAATTTTAATTGTGCGGGTTTTTCCTCAGGCAATTATTTCCTCGGAACTTTTTTCCCTTTGAGATTCTGAGGAATAGCGGAACATCTTTTTATAAGAATATCGAAATCTGAGGATGTTTTCACCCATCCATGACTTGTCTTTGGATTCTGCATTAATTCAATGAGAACCTGGTGGTTTCTCCTCAGATTGCGTTTTTGAGTCGTTTTGAGGAAAGCGCTACGAGTTTTGATAATGCTGGCAACATTTCTCAGGTTGGATTTCATGTCATTGGATTCCATGTTAAAATTAAGTTTGAAGTGCTTTTGGAGCTTTCTCCTCAGCAATTTGAAGAAGCATCTTGGAGAATCCTGAGAGAAACTCCCAAGGCTTTCCCGCCACGTCTGATGAAACTGTCACAGCAGGGTGTTCACCGCTTTCTTGAATATTTCTGGTAGCATGGGACCTTCTTACAGCAGATAGTTACCGAGTGTGGATTTGAAGGATATACATACACATTTGAATGAAGCTCACTGCCCCAAATACCATAGCTGCCAAGTCTCCCGTTTCCCCCGGGAAATCCCCGTTTTTCCAGCTGTTCCTAGCTGAAAAAACGGATTTTTTGTTTTTTCCCGGTTTATTATGGCGCGACAGCCATTTTGGAACTGGGCGGAGCAGGCTCAGAAGCGACTTTTGATGCTGCTCTGCCCAGTTCCAAAATGGCTGCAGTGCGACTTCTGGCACGGCGGCCATTTTGGAACTGGGCAAAGCAGCATCAAAAGTCACTTCTGAGCATGCTCCGCCCAGTTCCAAAATGGCGGCAGTGGTACTTCCGGTCTTCTATTTCCGGCCCGGTCCCTTATTTCTCTGACAGCAACTTGGCAGGTATGCCAAATACATGTAGGATTGAAGTCTTAGGCTGAGTCAACCGCTTCAGGTGGCAGAGTCCCCTGTTCCAGCCATTCCTCCAATTCCCCTCCAATGGAGGACAGAGCTGTGTGTGCAACACAACTAAGCTAACCTTGAAAGAAGATGAATTTCTATTGTCATGGTTTAACCACAAGACCAAGCCGCTATTATATTCCCTGTGGCTTGGCCTACTCTTGAGGATTGCAGTGGATTCTCGAGTGGTGTCATGGTGGAGTCGGGCTGGCTTGTGTTTGTCTCTTTGACATCAGTGCATACGTTTCACAGGGGCAGATTGAGGGGAGCGCAACTGGTTCAGTTGCACTGGGCGCAGAGCCTTGGTGGAAAGCGAGAAGTGGGGGGGGGCACTGAATTTTGGCACCTCGCAGGGCACCATGGAAATTTGAGGCTCCGAGGCCCGTCTCTGTGCTTCATAAGAAGTGTTTGCCTCCCTCACGTGTTACACTTTTCAACCCACATTCGCGTCGTGCATTTATAACGCTGGTGCACCACTTTAAGCAGTAATGGCTTCCCCTAAAAGGATTATGGGAGCTGTTGTTTGTTAAGCTGGCTGAGAGTTGTAAGGAGGCCTGTTTTCCCCTCTCAAGAGCTACAATTCCCAGACTTCCTGAGGAAGAGAGATTGACGAACCGCTCTGTGAATTATAGTCCTGTGAGGGGAACCAGGGGCCTTCTAACAACTCTCAGCACCCCTAACAAAATACAGCTCCCATAATTATTTAGGGGAAGTAGTCTCCTAAAGCAGAAGCGACAGGCACCCTCTCCGTTCCTCTTGAACCCAGGGCCATTCCCCTGTGTTGGAGATCAGACCTCCACAGGCTGGAGGATGTCATCCTGTCGCCAGGTTGAAGTTAAGATTCAACAAAAGCTCCAGTCAGCTTCTGTACATGGAACAGGGAGGGCGCCATCTTGTCCTCTGCCCCAGGCAGCGCAGTGTCTTAGACGAGCCCTGCCTATTCATGAAGCATCTTCACTCAACCTTTATTTTCAGGCTGGGTAGGGTTGCCATGTTCTGGTTCGCCTCAGGTGCGAAAATGTCTTGGGCTGGCCCTGGGTAGCATCATGTTCTAAATGCAGGGGTGAGGAACCTTTGCAAGCCTGAGGGCTGCCTCCTCTCCTGGGCAAACATTTGAGGGATTCACGCCATGTCAGTGCTGGATGGGGCCAGAGGCAACACTTGCCTTTGTACATTCCAGCCATGTGAAAGTCATACACTTTAACACACTATCTCTCCATCCCTCATTCAGGGGAGCTAGAGGCATGGGCAAAGTTTAATGAAACATTTCATTCAGGCGAAAGGAGTTGAGGAGGAATGTCCAGAGGCATGGCCTGGGGTTGTAGCACCTGTCCTGAGGGGAGTCCTGAGGCCTACCTGGACGGACCTGAGGTTCCCCACAACTCTTAAATGCCCTTAATCTACGCTCTCTTTTCCCCTCTGGACATAATTTGGAAACCCAGCACCTTTTACCAGTTTCACTTTCCCTTCCCATCAGATGTCAAAGAGAAAAACAGCTAGCAGATTTTTAGAAGACATCTGAAGGCAGCCCTGTTTAGGGAGGCCTTTAATCTTTAATAGATTATTTTATTTCATTTTTCTGTTGGAAGCCGCCCAGAGTGGCTGGGGAAACCCAGCCAGATGGGCGGGGTATAAATAAATTATTATTATTATTATTATTATTATTATTATTATTATTATTATTATTTCCATGTTTGCTGTGTCACTTCAAAGGCTATTATCTGAAGCAGATTGATCTGGAACTGATCAGTCCTCCTACCCGACTTGGTGGGGCTTACTTCTGAATAAATGTGTATAAAACACAGTGGAGGTGGAAGAAGAGGGCAGCCCCAGGCAATGCTTCCTATTTCTTGCCCGTTAAAGTACTATATCGTGAAAATATTAATTTATGAAGGGGGGATCCACCAAAGTACATTTTCCTATTGTAATTTCCATTTTCCTATACAGTATTGGGAATAAAAGCATTAATTTTGTGTTGTCCCTCAGATATTATGAAGCTTATGCGCCGCCCCGCTGAATTCTAGCACAATCCTACCGGTATGTGTGTTTACTCCAGAAGTAAGCCTCTCTTCATTCAGTGGGGTTTACTCCTATGCAAGTGAGCACAGAATAGCAACCTTACAGTGCAATCCTATACAAGTCTACTCAGAAGTAAGGTGCAGTGGGGCTTCCTCCCAGGTTAAGTGCAGCCTTAGAGTCTTTCAGGAGACAAAGAATTATCAATTTTGAAAGTGAGGTTGCTGGTAAAAGCCAACACAATTATTCTCTCAAAATATGCACAACACCCATGCAGGCTTTCCATTATATATTTAGTGCTTTTCTATATTGGGAAGAAAAGCATTAATCTGGCACTCTGGGGGGTTAGAAATACATGGGTCGATATATTGGGATGTTTTCTGGTATGGCTGAATGCTTCCACAAGTGCTCATATCTGCTATTGAATTCCCAGTACATTCTGTGTATGTTTGTTGTTTGATTATATGACATGGGTGGGAGGCTGTTCTAACTACACTTACCAGGGAGTAAGCCACACTGAGCTCTTGGCATGCACAGGATTTTGCTTTTGAACACCTCTTTTTATTAAAATTCATTCTATAGTATGGTCTTACATTTTGAAACCCAGGTGCCAATCAAATATGCAAATGGAGAATCACAAGTTGGGGGACAAATTAGGCTCAGTACTTTTGTTTTCAAAAAGAAATAATCAAACATTTTATGGATGGAATAAAAACCTTTCCAGTTGATGTACTCCTTGACCTGGCCAGTGAGTGTGATGAAATGTAAATGGCACTATAAGCACCCACTGAGGGAACCAAATCTTTCTAATTCCATCCATGATCTGTATGGGGAAAGGAATGCAAATCAATAAATCATATTGATTCGTGAAGGAATGCTTTGTCCCCGAATTTGTGAAATATTAAATGTTGTGGGGATGGGGGAATGTATCCAGCATGTTAGTTGGATCCTTAACTGTTCCCATTTCTTAACAGGACAACTTTTACAGATAGGCAGTGCTATCCACTTATCAATCACCTGACATCACAATGACATCAGGCGACCCATCTTCCTTTGCTTGCATGGCTTGAAATCAAACCACGCAGGCAAAGGCACAGCACTTTGAAAGTGCTGGTGATCAGTTGACGATCAGCGCTTGCAAAGCCTGGTGCCTCTCTTGACCTGTCCTGCACCTGACATCAGGGGTAGCACAGGTGTGCATGGCTTGGTTGAACAGCCTTGCACATCAAAGTGGGAAGCCTGGGAGGGCTATTTAGATCAGGGGGCAGTGGTTAGAGTTATATGTTGGAAACAGCACAACCGCTTCGAGGATTTTTACAATCAAGCAGTGTATAAATTTTATGAAATAAAACACAAGCATATATTTTCCACGCCTAGTGCCACTTTCTGAACCTGCAAAATACACACACACTCCCTCCCCAAGCCCCTCCTATCCAATCATTTAAAAGGTAAAGCAGCTTCAGCAAGAAGCTCTCTTATGAGCAGACCTGCATGGGATTTGGGGCTAACTGTTTGTTAACTCTTTTAAGGCTGTCAACAGGGGACTCTTGATAGCTTCCCCTCCCCCCCAAAATATGTTGAGGTACCCAGGAAACCAGTGTTTGTTGAAGGGTTTCTACACTACTGGTGCGATGCAGCAGCTAAGAGACCAAACTATGAATCAAGAACGCAGTAGCTGGGCTCAGGCCATACACTCTTTTCCTTGGCCTCAGTTTCCACTTCTGTGAAATGTACACAAATGACGCTCGCTTATTGTCGTAAGAATTTCACTTACGTGAAGTGCTTTGGGCATTTGAAACGTTAGCACATTATTAAGAGCGCAGCATGAAGATCGAGGCGGCTTAGACTGAAATCCATCCCCTCAGCCATAAAAGTTAACACACACAGACATACTTGGTACACTTAGACCTGAGAAACCTCGCTGATGAAGAATAATCGAAACAGGGCCTTGTCCTGATGTTGATGCTTACTGGAATTTATCCTGAATAAAACTTTGTGAAGACCTTTTGAAATTATGCTTTTTGAAACTATCCTTTTTGGCCCGAGTTCTTGTCATTTATCGTTTAACACACACAGGTAGACATATTGGCCTGCGTTGTCACAAAAGCAAGGAGTCGTCGTAATAAATGTGTTAAGTCTTCAAGGTGCCACAAGCGTCTCCCTGTTCCCCTCCCAAAACTACAAGACCCAGAGTGGTTTAACAATTGCTTCTTCCCAGGGAACTTTGAGAATTTGTAGCTCTGCAAGAGGAAATTGGGGGGGGGGGTGTCTCCTAACATCTCTCAGTACCCAGAACTATGGCTCTTAGATTTTTTGGGGGGAAGCCATGCCTGTTTCAAAATGGTGCCATAATGCTAGCGCTGCTGTACAGTACGTCCAGATTTTCCTAGATATTACCAGGATTTCAAAGGCGGAAGTGATGTCTGGAGGGAATTTGCAGAAGGCCACAGTTTGTCCTAGATCTTCGGCAAGTTAACTAACTAACTAACTAACTAACTTTATTTGTGTGTTTTCAGTGTTTTCCTAAAAAAAACAATAATAATGAAAAGCTAAACAACTTTCGGGGTGTCCTGGTTTTTACTTTTTGAAAAATGGCAACCCTACCTAGCAGGGGCGTACCCAGGATCAAAACTAGGGGGGGCAAGCCATAGTCGTTCAGGGGCGGGGCCAAGGCACGGGAGGGGAGGGGCCACAAAGTGGGAATGTGGGCGGGGCTACAGGGCCAGCGGGCCTGACGAGACTGCGGCGGCTGCAGCCGCTAAATGAACCCACTAAACTCTCTCACACGAAATTCCCCTGCTCTGAAGCTGCGCCCGCTGAGAGGCACGGTGGAGGCCGCCCAAGGCGCACCTCTCAGCTGTTCATTGGCTTCAGGCTGCTTTCCGGAGGCGTGTGGGCCTGGGGCCGCCTCCGCCGCGCGCAGGGGCGTCGCAACAGGGGGAGGGCAGCACCCCCTGGCCCAGGGCTGGCCCTACGGCCAGGCTGGGTTGCGCAGGGCTTCGGCCCTCCAGGCGTCAGCCGTGCAGTGAGCTGCGCCCGCCGTGCCGGGAAATGGGGCGGGGTGGGGGCAACAGAGGGATCCGTCACACCACGGTGCCAGGGCGCCAGGTATGCTTAAGATGGCCCTGCTCTGAAAACACCGCTCCCATCCATTTACGGCTAGCCACCCCCCTGAAAAACCCCTTTGGGCCCCGCTTTCCCTCCTCCAGGTCCCCCCGAAGCCTTGCCAGTTCCCACCCTATATATCTGGGATGGGGAAGGAGCTCAGAGGTCTGCTAGTCCTGGGGGGCCATCCCCCCGTGGCCTGGGAGGATACTGGGAACCCCCACGCCAAGCTGAGACCCTCAAAGAAGAAGAAGAAGAAGCTGCCACCACCGCCTCCCCATCGCAAGGGAGCAAAAGATGGGAAAGGTGGGGTGGCGCAGCGCAGGTGAGCCCCCCCAGCTGCGACCCTACAGCGGCGACAGCGGCTCCCCCGCCCTCAACGCCCCTCTCGGCAGGGGCAGCAAGGGAGAGCGGCTGGGGGAGGGACGCATTGCAAAGAAGGAAACAGCAGCCAATGCCCGGAGAGGGCAATGCACGCAGGGGCAGCGGAGAGCTGTGCCGCCCCCCAAGGCAGCTTCTTTCCTATTGCCAGGGGTGGGGGGCGGCGAGGAAGGGTCACTGCCGCTGGGCTACTCCTGCCGCCGGCAATCCGGCGCAAACGCCCCCACGCAGCTTCCTTACAGCAGCCACGACCACCGCCTTCGGGCGCCGCCCCCCACTCCTCCTTTGTGGGCTTCTGCCCGCTGAGGCTGAACTGGCTCCTGTCGGTGCACTTCCTCTCCCGGCCCAAGAGGAGTCTCAGTAGCAACTCCTAACTCAGGGGGGGTAGGGGGTGCGGAGGGGGGAAGGGGGCGATTCCCAGCCCGCGGCGCCGATGATCGCAGTGCAGCCTACCGGGAGGCAGAGTGCGGCAGCGGCTGCAAGCAATGCAGGGAGCCGCGTCTCCTTCGCTTGCCAGCCCAGCAGAACTCTTAGGTAGGAGAGGTTGCCGCCCGGCAGGGCTTTCCATTGGGAGGTGCGAAAGTTTTAGTGGACGGGAATTGGTGCAAATGTAGGCAGGGTGGGCACCAGCAGCGTTTCCTCCCCCTCTCCCCTCCCGTGTCAACAAGCGAGGCGCCTGCGCAGGGTATTTGCTTCCCTAGTCGGGCCCGCAGTTTGGTCTTCTGGGGGGGCAGCTGCACCCCCCTGCCCCATGCTGGGTACACCCATGCTACCTAGTGCTTTAAAATATATTTGTTGTGAATGTGGCCACTGCCATTATCATCACCCTCACTTTTAATTAGCATGCTCCCTTGCCATAGAAAATCATGCTGAAGGCAGCCCAGAACATGGGAAAAAAGTTACACAATTAACTTAAAAACATACCATAATAATAATAAATAATAATAATAATTATAATATAGTAATTTATTATTTATACCAGCCACTCTGGGCGGCTTCCATCAAAATATTAAAATACAATAATTAATCAAATATTAAAAGCTTCTCTAAACAGGGCTGCCTTCAGTCGTCTTCTAAAAGTCAGATATGTCTTTGACATCTGATCCATAAGTTGATAAAAGCGCCTCGTTAAGAAACAAAATAAAAAAATTCATTCCAGTAGCACCTTAGAGACCAACTAAGTTTGTCATAGGTATGAGCTTTCGTGTGCGGGCATGCACACTTCTTCAGATACACTGAACCATAAAGAAACATGCACCGAAATTAAACAACAAAATTTATACACTGCTTGATTGTAAAACACACACACCAACAACCTTTGAACCCCCTAAATGCAAAACCACGCAGCAAAAAATGAAATAAAGAGGGATGGCAGCTGCAGTGGTGCTCTAGCCATAATGAAACCCAACCTAGGAATTTGAGGGGTGTAAAAATGTGCGAATTGTCGAGAGGCCCGCCCCCTCTTCCCCGGGCCTTTGGGCGGCCCTTTGCCGCCTCCGCCTCCTTCTTCCGGGCGGGCGGGCGAGGAGAGGCTCAAAATGGCGGCGCCCTTAGCGGAGGAGCTGGAGCGGCTGCTCAACCCGCTGCCCCGCGCCCTGCACGACCCGGAGGACGACCCCGAGGATGGTGAGGGGGTGCGGGGGGGGGGAAGCAACCGCAACGGGGCGCCTTCGGGCTCCGTCTCTCTCCGAGAAGCGGGGCAATAAGCAGGCGCCGGTGCTTGTGTGTGTGTGGACACGTGGGTTGGAAACGGTGGTGGAAATGCCCCTCGACACGTGTGTGCGCGCGCGTCGCTGAGTGGGGTTCACCAAGCGGGTGGAAATACCCCTGGACACACGTGTGTGTGTGTGTGTGTATGTCTGTGTCGCTGAGTGGGGTTCACCAAGCGGGTGGAAATACTCCTGGACACACGTGTGTGTGCGTATGTCTGTGCCGCTGAGTGGGTTTCACCAAGCGGGTGGAAATATTCCTGGACACGTGTGTGGTGGTGTGTGTGTGTCGCTGAGTGGGTTTCACCAAGCGGGTGGAAATACCCCTGGACACGTGTGTGGTGTGGTGTGTGTCGCTGAGTGGGTTTCACCAAGCGGGTGGAAATATTCCTGGACACGTGTGTGGTGGTGTGTGTGTGTCGCTGAGTGGGTTTCACCAAGCGGGTGGAAATACCCCTGGACACGTGTGTGGTGTGGTGTGTGTCGCTGAGTGGGTTTCACCAAGCGGGTGGAAATATTCCTGGACACGTGTGTGGTGTGGTGTGTGTCGCTGAGTGGGTTTCACCAAGCGAGTGGAAAGGCCCCCTGGACACGTGTGTGCGTGTGCGCAGTGCAAGTATCTCTGGACACGTGTGCGTGGGTGCATGCGTGTACTTGGGTTTCAGAGAGTTAGTGAAAGTTTCCTTAGTCACGTGTGCATGTTATGTGGTGGTTGGGTTTTTTTTTTTTAAAGCAAGCTAGGGGAATTGCCCTGTGTGTATGTGAGAGAGATGTTGTTTGGAGAGTTGTTAGGTGAGACCCCTCTTCCCCTCCCAGAACTATAGTTCCCATAGCTTTGAGAAGAGAGATTGATTGTTTAAGCCGCTCTGGCAATTGTAGATCTTGGAGGAGAGCAGGGGGTCTCTCTTAACAACTCTCTTAACAAACTACAGCTCCCAGAACTCCTTGCAAGAAGTTTAAGGTAGCTTCCTGTACTAGGGCGTATCAAGGGGGTGAAAGTTTTTGCAGGTGTCTTTTATGAGGCATCTTAAAAAACATGTTTCCAGGTGTGGGGAATTCAAATCTATTATTTTTGTTATTGGACAACATTTAGCTTGGTAAGTTTGTTTGATGAAGAAGCACATAAACTGCTTTCAGAAAACTAAAGAATTTTATTTTATCTTCTGTAAATGTCAGGTAATGCTAAATAATACTAATACTGCTAATAGTATGATATAACTGCAGGTACTTGGCAACCATTAAAAATTTACGCGCATTTTACTTGCCAAGGAAAACTACATTATATTAATTTAATCAAAATAACATTTGAATTCTCAAATCATGTTACAACTTTTTAGCACCCCTCATTTTTGGAATTTGAAAGTTGAAAAACTCAACACACCCTACTTCTATATGCTATCCACCTGGGATCTTTAATGTTGTGTTTTTATACAGTATTGTAAACTGCCCTGTGATCCTTGGATGAAGGGCAGTGTAGAAATTTAATAAAATAAAAATAATCCAGGTTTGCAGCTGGTTCATTCAATGCCACTGACTGGTGCATGATGTAAATGTGTTTATTGCTGAGATGGTATCTCAGTTTAACATCACGGACCTGCTGTGATAATTGGCAAAGAAATTCAGAACTTCATCTCAAGAAGATCTCTCCTTAGTTAGGACTGATTTGTTGTAGTTGGTTGATTCATTACACTACACTGCCAGGCTTGAAAGGTTTTGATTGACTAAAATAGTTGATAAAGGGCCCATGCAATTAGTTGAGTAACATTTCTTTAATGGGGTGACAGCCCTACTTCGTAAAATGTGTGTTTGCATCAGCCCCCAAGAGTGTAATGATGATGCTCTTAGTAAACTAAGAGACTAGGAATGTGCCTGGCAAATTTATTTGAGTATTTGTAATCCATGCTTTCATAAACTATTATCAAGGTGTTTGTTATACAAAAATAATACAATCAATCCCTAAATATAACTGGTTGGTTAAAAAGAGAAATTCATATTGTGAAGGCCTGCCTAAACAGTATGGTTTTCAGAAGACGTTTGGAAAAAAGGCAAGTGGCAGGGAGTTCCACAGGGCAGGGCCTGGAATGCTGTTCCCTCTCCTATCTTAACCATGTTTTAGGGATGTGTTGGTAGCTGATGGTGAAAGCTAACCAGAGTTTCTGCTGCTACACATGGCAGGAATAATCTTGGCTGCATCTGAGTGAGGTCTTATTAGTCCAGCATTGTGATTGAAACAGTGGAACTCCCAGACATGGTGCAGAGACCTCTCATTGTTGCTTGTTCCTGGTATTTAGAATTCCAGCGTATCGTGCCTTGCTGCACGGGAATATCAATTTAACCACCACTGTGAATATTTGGTGGCGTATCTTTCTGCGCAGAAGCCATCTCTGACTCTCCAGATGTTGCTGGGCTGCAACACTCTTTATCCCTGATCGTTGGGTCGTGTTGGCTGAGGGGCTATTGCAAGATCCGGCCACATCTGAAAAAAGTTTTGTGTTCCCCATTCAGCCAATGAATGCGGCAAACTTCTTGGACCACTGGAGGGGTGGGGTGGAATTTTCCCCCTTCCAAACCTCCCCCCCCCCCAAAGTTAATCTCTTTCACCTTCTCTCCCCCTTTTGCAGCCACCGCAGCCAGGGTGGTTGACAAGTTTGACGAAGGAGATGAAGATGACGTCCTTGCACTTGGACACATACGGAAGGGAGTCTCCTCCCACCTTTTGGATGCTGATAAGAGATACCATGGGAAGGCCATATCCCGCAAAGCTTTGGAGGAAGAGATGTGGGGAGACGATCAACTGTCAGGTGAGATCCTGCACCATTCCCTTTTTTGTGTGTGTGTGTGGGTGATTCCCCATCTCCTGTCAAGCTGTCTTAATGTTTAGGGCAGTCTTTTCCAACGTGGTGCCCTCTAGATATTTTGGGCCACAACTCCCATCAGCCCCAGCTACCCACCCCAGACCCTGAAATCGTCACCTGAGGCCCATCTTCATGGGCCTCTGCTGCGAGACGTTCAGAGGGTGGCAACATGAGAGTGGGCCTTTTCTGCAGTGACTCCCTGTTTGTGGAATGCTCTCCCCACGGAGGTTTGGCTGGCAGCTCCAGTCTCCATCTTTAGACGCCAGTACCCCTCTTTAATGCTTTTTGGGGAAGGTTTATTTCATTTTATTACTTTTTAAAATATTTATTTGCATTTTTGATATAATTCTGTATCAACAGAATATGAAGAAAAGCAATGCAAAAAGATTTTCTTATTCTAGTGGTCATCCCTGTTAGCTCTGCATTTTCTAACAGTTTAATATACCATTCTTGTTTTCTTGGAACCTTATCTGTTTTCCATTTTTGCCCTAGTACCACATGGGCGGCTGTTGTCGCATATAGGCACAAATTTCTCTCTCTTTTTTTTGGTGACTTCTGTTGTTATTATCCCCAGCAACAATGCTTCTGGGCTTTTGAGAAAGGGATTTCTTAAACATTTTTTGAAGTTCATTATCGATCATGGGGGAAGGGGGGGTTATTTTGTGGGTGTCCTCCCCATTTTTATTATGCACTTTGTGGTTTTATTCTGTATTTTTATGCTGTGAACAGCCCTAAGATTTTTTCAGATGGACTGTATACAAATATAATAGATTATTATTATTATTATTATTAGTAATATTTTTGAATGCTAAGTTTTGTGGGGTGTCTTGGTTCTGAGCATCCTAAATCAGACAGTTGGCCAGTGTTGGAAAAAGCATGCAGAATGAGAATGGTGGCGTTCTAGCATGCTTAAGCAGTCTGCAGGCCGCTCTTTCTGTCCTGAGACGTCACTGTAATATTTTCATGTTGCATTGAGGTCTTAGGTTGTCAGGTTGTTGTTGGATCAGTGAGAGGGAAATTGGCAACTTTTTTTAAATAAAAAACATTGATAGATTTCTCGGAGACTGTATCCCTGTGTACGACGCCTCACTCCGCCCCCCCCCAATAAAGATGTACGTAAGGGTGCTTGATCACCTTGTAATGCTCACCCATTATCTCATTATTTAATGGGAAAGGCTGTCAGCTAATCAATGGGTCTGATAATCGGTTCAGCTGCTGCAGGAAAGTGCAAGTTTGAGGCGTCAATCTGCCGAGGTGGGGGAGGGCAGGGGGAAAGCTCCATGAACTTCCTTGTCACCCCCCAACCCCCCCCCCCTGTGCCTGAGCCAAAATATTGAAAATACACATATTGTAAAACGGGAGTTGATCTTTAAACGGGCAGCCAGCCCTTTTTTCTTTTTTTCTTTTTTTGCGGGGGTCTGTGGGTGCATTTGCAAACAGGAGAAACTGTTGGGGGTGACACGCACACATCCTGCAAGAGACACTGCAACAGATTCCATTAGCTATAACAGAACGCTTCTTTCAAGCTTAATTGCAGCGGTGGGAGGGGATCCTGTGGGCACCAGTGAAGGCCTTTACCAGCATATGTGCACCATGTTGGTGACCTCTGCCTTTAAGGAAGCCATGGGATTGCTATAATTATTTTAATGTTACCCTTATAGCCAAGGAATACCAGATCGACTTAGGTTGCGTACACACTTTTTATGTTTAAAGAGCATGACTTCTCCCCTCCTCAAAAGAATCCTGCAAATCGTAGTTTAAGGGTACTGGGAATTGTAGCTCTGAGGGGCGTAAACTACAGTTCCCAGGATTCTTTGTGGGGTGGTTGGGAGTCGTCGTGCAGGATTCCATGCACAAAACAAATACAATACCTTGTTACGCAGATGCAATACAGTGGTCCCTCGACTTACAAAGTACTCGACTTACGAAATTTCGAGTTACGAGTGAAAAAAATGGCCGCACGCTTATGTTTTTTCCGACATCCGAAAGGAAAACCGTAGCGGTTTAGATGGGGTTTTCTTGACTTTCAAATTTTAGATGTGGTTTACTCGACTTACAAATTTTTTCGTTCCCAATGCATTCCTATGGGAAACCGCTTTTTTTTACTTACAAACTTTTCGACCTACGAATGTTCATTTGGAATGGATTAAATTCGTAAGTCGAGGGAGCGCTGTAATTACAACATATAGAGCACAACAGGCTGAATGGTAATGTTTGTAACAAATTTATTTACTGCTTACTTCCTAACGTACGAATCAAGTCCAAGATGTATGCCATATACAATCCATCCGGGGACCTTTCCTTAATCACATTTGAGGACTGTGTAATATATGAACTCGAACAAGAATGTATTAAGGAAGGAAGAAATATATCTGCATTGGATTTAATTAAATAGGTTATATACCTTGCTTAAGGACTGTATATGGCGTACATCCTGGACTTGATTCGTACGTTAGGAAGTAACCAGTAAAGAAGTTTGTTACAAACATTACCATTCAGCCTGTTGCGCTCTATATGTTGTAAGGATCCCATGCACACCCTCCCCGCTAAAACAAGTGTACAGTCATACCTCGGGTTGCGTACTTTCAGGTTAAGAACCGTGCGAACCCGGAAGTGTTTACTTCCTGGTTTCGTCGCATGCACAGAAGCGTTCTGTGCGCTTCGTGCATGCGCAGAAGGCATTATCATCGCTTTGCGCATGTGCAGAAACCCCCGCTTGGGTTGCATACTTTTGGGGCACCCCGGAACGGATCGGGTACTCAACCCGAGGTACCACTGTAAATAAACTTTTCATTTTAGTAGCACCTTACACCTGACATCATGTGATTGACTGGTGCATGGCCCTGCCCACCTGTCAGATTTGCCCCACAAGACTGATCTTGATAGAGATCTGGCTCTTGGAGCTGAAATTGTTCCCAGCCCCTGATGTACACAGTTAAGCACCAGCTTTGACCTGAATGGATTGGGTGCAGTTCGTGACGGATAAGTGTCAACAATAGTCTTTTTGTTTCGTAATTGATAGATGAGCAGACTTCAAACGAGGAAGAGGAAACAGATGAGGAGGACGAGGACCAGGATGAGGAGGATGCTACCTGCAGCCAGGAGGAGGAAGAAGAAAGGAAACCGCTGGGGAAACTGAAGGACGGAGATTTCGTTTTCCAGGCTGTGGACGATTTTGCGAAATTTGCAGAAGGGATGGACGAAATGGGCAGTGCGATGGAAATGCTCGAGGAAGATGAGGAAGAAGACAGTGTCGAAGAAGGCAGCGGAGATGAGGAAGATAGCATGGAAGAAGGCAGCGAAGGTGGAACAACGTCAGAGGAAAGCACCGCGGGGAGTGAGGAGGAGGAGGAGATGGTGGCGGAGGATGTGAGGGAGAGTAAACATCTCGGGGGACTGTTGCCATTGTCTAAAGACCGAGTGGCCGAAGAAGTTGCTAAAGGAAAAGCCGTGAAGAATCAAATAGGTCAGTGGGCAGCCTCTTCTCCTTTGTGGCCCACGATGAACGTGGGAAATGTTAGCAGATAGAGTTCACGTATTCGCAGCAGGAAAAGTCAGATCTTAGTTAAATGAATCCTTGCTTGGAGCACACATTCAGTTGAAAGGTATTGAGGCTGAGACTTGGTATAAAATAAGAACTCTTAGGTTTGTTAAAGGAAGTACATTATTATCTGCTACTCCTCTTCTCTGGCACTGTTGTCGGCCAAAGTGAGAGGGGGGTGAACAAGCGACCGGCTTGTCATGGCAAAGAGGAGGGGCAGGTCCTGGGTACTCTTGCCAGCAGGTATGGTCTCTGGCATGTGCCTGACCATGCTCACCTTAGTATGCTGCCATCTGGAAGGTGCCTTAGAGATAAGGAGAGAGAGCAGGCTTTTTTGCATTTTACCCAAACCTTGAGCATATTGCTTTCAATATTTAGGAATCTAATAAGGTACTGTTTGCCATCCCTCTGGCAGGCAGTTGTGGTGGAGGCGAGGGAATACTTGAGGCTTTGATACCTTAGCTCCATGAACGGCCATAGCTGCAAAAACAAAACACCCCTTAGTGACCACATCTGAGTGGTAGAGCATCTGCTTTGCATACAGAAGGGCCTTGGTTCAATCCCAGGCATCTCTGTGTAGGGATGGAAGAAATCCTTGTCTGAAAGCAGCCGTGTTTGTATTTGTTTCATATAGTGCTTTATTGTTAAAAAAAAACCAACACAAAACCACCCAAACAAAACTCAAGCCAGTTTATGAAATAACAAAACAAGATTATCAGTACTAACACTTCGAAACAATACTGAGCTACATTTAATTTAATAATAATAATAGGTAGACCAGTGGTCTGATTCAGTATAAGGCAGCTTCCTATGTTCCTATTTAATGACGCTGTTTTGTTTTTCTCTTGTCTACCCTGCTCCCCGCTTTACTAAAGCTCTGTGGGATCAGCTCTTGGAAGGGCGAATTAAACTGCAGAAGGTTCTCCTGACAGCCAACCAGCTTCCCCAGCCAGATACCTTCCTGGAGTTTAAGAAAAGAGGAGGACAGGAGTTTGCCACTGCACTCAAGAACAGTAAGAATCTCTTTCCTTTCCCCAGACAAGACTGGTTTTGTGCTTGTATTTTCTGCACTTGGGCGGGGGGCAGGGATCAGAATTTGGAGCCACAAATTTTGGGACATGTTCATTATTTAAACCAGGTGTCAGCAAGCTTTTTCAGCAGGGGGCCGGTCCACTGTCCTTCAGACCTTGTGGGGGGCCGGACTATATTTTTTTGGGGGGGGGGGGGAGGAACGAATTCCTATGCCCCACAAATAACCCAGTGGTGCATTTTAAATAAAAGGAAACATTCTACTCATGTAAAAACACGTTGATTCCCGGACCGTACGCGGGCCGGATTTAGAAGACTATTGGGCTCCATCCGGCCCTTAGTTTGGGGTCCCCTGATTTAAACTAAGCACATGTGTAGGATTGCCTACTTTTCATCCCTTATTTGAGGAGGCCGGATTTGAACGTAGCACTGAAGCATCCGCATGCAACCATTGGTGAAAACCTGTTCAGTCGCTTCTCTCTGGGATTTCTCCCTGAGATCTTGCCAGGCAATGCACTGTAGGATTTCAGACACTTTGTGGAGGTTAGAACTATTCCTTCTTTCATTTCCTTAGAAAAGTAAACAAAACCTTGTTGTTCTTTGACTTGCCAAATCAGATTCTGTGCTTGTACCGGTACTTCACAGTCATGGAATTGTGGACCCAGCTGTATTTTTTTAATGCCCCTTGTTGCAAGTTTTATTGCTTAACTACAGTCATACCTCTGGATATGGAATCTTTGGGTTATGGCCACGACAAACCCGGACGTGTATACTTCTGGGTTTTGCCACGCGTGCATGCACAGAAGCACTCTGTGCGCATTGCGCGTGCGCAGAAGCACACCTCTATTTACGTTATTTTCAGGGTGCGAACGGACCCCTGGAACGAATTAAGTTCGTATCTGAAGGGTCCACTGTTGTTGTTGTTCTTCTTCTTCTTCTTCTTCTTCTTCTTCTTCTTCTTCTTCTTCTTCTTCTTCTTCTTCTTCTTCTTCTTCTTCTTCTTCTTCTTCATTGAATTTATATACCACCCTATACCTGGAGGTCTCAGGGCGGTTCACAGAATAAAATCAATAAAACCACAAAATACATAATCAAAATAAAAACCTAATAACCCCCCAAAAAAACCTCCACATTTTAAAAGGACATAGGATGTCAATCAAATCAGCAAAAGGCCTGGTTAAAGAGGAACATTTTTGCCTGGTGCCTAAAGCTGTATAATGAAGGTGCCTGGCGAACGTCCTTGGGGAGAGCATTCCACAAATGGGGAGCCACTGGAGAGAAGGCCCGTTCTCGTGTTACCACCCTCCGGACCTCTCAAGGAGGCACACTAAGGAGGGCCTCAGAAGATGATCTCAAGGTCCAGGTAGGTTCATATGGAAAGAGGCGGTTCTTGAGGTATTGCGGTTTAATGCTTTGTAGGTCAAAAACCAGCACTTTGAAATTGGGTCTGGAAATGTAATTGGTAGCCAGTGCAGTCGGACCAGGATCGGTGCGATATGCTCAAACGGTCTTGCTCCGGTTCTCATAAAGAAACCATCCATAGAAAATGGGACGCTAAAACAATAAAAAAAGTGATCATACCTTAAAATACCTGCTGGGACAAAAAAAAAATCACATTTAGAAAGGAGGGTGCCTGTCTAATCTCAGTTGGGAAGGGCTTCCATAGGCTTCAGCCTACAGCACTGAATGCACATCTGCTAATAGTTAAGAGCTGTGCACCTGAGCCATCCATAGTGGACCACCAACAGAGACTCCAACCGCCCGCCCCCCCAAAAAACCCCATCAGTGATTGGGCCAAGATATATGGGATCAGGTGATATTTGGGAGGCTGCTGTGTGTAGAGAGCATGGATGGGGAAGTCTGGGGCCCTCCAGGTGCAGCTGGACCCATCATCTCTGACTATTGGCTGTGCTGGTTGGGGCTGATGGCGGCTGCAGCACAGAAACTTCGGGAGGGCATCAAGCTCCTCATCCTTAGCTGAGCACACAGAAAACAGAAGCCAACAAGCAACTCTGAGCCATAATTTTGCCCGTTGTATGTTTGGAAGCTCAAGCCAGTGGTCTGCATTCTCAGCTGTGGTTGGTGCAAAGCACCGTATTGGCCTGAATATAAGCCTCCTTCCCCCCCCCCCAAATTCCGGCCGTGAGAAGTTAAAAGTGCGGCTTAAATTCGCGAACTTACAAAAATTTGCTTTTACGATATCGCTGCTGAAACAGACATACGGTAAAATGGATCAGGTGGAATTTTAAGGGAGCAGCTTATATTTGGGTATTGTCTTTTTTTCCTTTCCCCTCCTTGAATTTTAAAGGTGTGGCTTATATTCGGGCCAATATGGTATGTGGTTTCTAGCCAGGAATTGCTGCAGTCCCCACACAGTTGTTGTTGTTGTTTAGTCGTTTAGTCGTGTCCGACTCTTCGTGACCCCATGGACCATAGCACGCCAGGCACTCCTGTCTTGCACTGCCTCCCCACACAGTAGTGTAAAAGTAATCCCCTTTTTCCTGGTGAACTCTGGCAATTGCAGCTCTACCTGGGAATTAGGGTTCTCCTAGCAACTCTCGGCACCCTTGGCAAACTAGAGTTCCCAGGATTCTTTGGCAGGGCAGAAGCCATGACTGTTAAAGTGGTATCAGAGTGTAAGGTGCAGATGTTGTTTTAAGTGACAGCTCACATGATGCTAATTCATCAGCTATGAACTTTTAAGTGGTTCCTTGGTGTTTTCGCAGATCCACATCAAGTGAAGTGCTTTATAGTTCACACAGTTAGCTATAGCTTTAAAACAAGTTCCTGCTTTTTCCCTCTTTGCCTTAAAAGGCAAACTCCCACCAATACTAAACCTGACCTTTTAGTAAAACGTGTGCCATTAACGTATTTAATGAGATGCATTACAAACTGCAGCCAGCGTCGTGTTTTCATTACAAGTCCAGAAACCACGATATCATTAAAGACCTTTAACAGAAACAATGGTTGACATTTTGATATTTCCCATAAGCAAAACACTGCAATGAACATGGAGTTTAATATATAAATTCCATAAAGAGGTGGGATTTTATATATATTAGAAACACTTAAAAAAAAGAAAGAAAAAAGCTCCCCCGGCGAGTTAAAAGAAAACCATATATTTTATTTTGCACGACTCCTGTTATTTGCATCTTGAGCTAGAAAAGTGTCAAATATCTAGAACTAAAACTGTGTGTGTGTGTGTGTGTACACACACACACACACACACACACACACACTGTTATTGGCTTATGCATGATATTTCAGATTCTAGAAATTCGGAAGCTTTTGGCATGCATATGTAGCTCATACAGTAGATTCCTAGTTTAATCAGAAGTAATTTCCACTTTGTTCAATAGCACTTGCTTCTAAGTTAGTGTGGATGGGATTCTATCCTTGGATCATTTGTCTTCTAATCAGTTGAACTGATTTTTTAAACATCTAATTTTTAGCTGCCTTGAGGTGTCTTGTCTTCGCTGAAAAAGCAGGATAATATTTTCTTTATGTATTTGTGTATTTTCTATGAAAGAGATAAATTTAAAAGTAAATAATGCATATCATGAAAAATCTCAGCACTGGGTCATTTTCAAGATACCTAAGGAAATGTGGGCACTTGCTCCCTGATCCTCTGAAACAGGTTTCATTGAGTTCAACAATGCCTCAAAATTTGATGAAGGCTTCTGGGTAATAGAGGCTCATGCTTATGAATACTTTGGAGGAGGAGGAGGGTCGCCAGTTCTGCGCACACACAAGACTTGCAAGTCATACGAGTTCTGTCTGGGTCATTTCACCTGCCGATGGTCTGTTAAAACTTAAAAGTTGTCACTAGTGAGTGAGGTTCTTGGGGAAGGCCGTAGCTCAGTCGTAGAGCATCTGCTTTGTGTGCAGCAGGTCACAGCTTCAATTCCCACATCACCAGGTAGGGCTGGGAGATACCTTAAGCCCTGGAGAGCTGCTTGCCAGTCAATGTAGACAGTACAGCATAAGGGAGCTTCCTATGTTTGCTATGTGCAGACGGCGGTATTTACTTCCGGGTTTGCCGTGGTCGCAACTTGGATTGGGCCGAAGTAGAGGTGGTCGTAAGTAGAGGTTCTACTCTATACTGTATTTCTCCGTGTATAAGACAAGGTTATTTTGGTTTTTTTACCAAAAGATTGGGTTTAAAATTGGGGCTCGTCTTATACACGGGTAGTGCTGAGGGGGTGTTTCCTTAATTGGGAGTCCCCCAAAATATGGGGCCGTCTTTTACATGGAAAAATACAGTATATGTATTTCTTTGGGGTACTCCTTTTGATTCTTAAGAATATAGACATATTCCTTAAGTCAGACCATTGGACCATCCATTTAGCTCAGGACTGCCTGGCAGCAGCTCTCCAGGGTTTCAGACGGGGGGGGGGGGAGTCTTTTCCAGTCCTACCTGGAGGTGCCGGGAATTTTACCTGGGACCACCTGCATGCAAGGCAGATGCTCTCTATCCTCATCTATGGCCTTTCCCTCTTGAGCAGTGGATTGCGGGCATGACAAGTCCTATGCAAGTTGCATCATGGGAGGCTTTTGGTTTGCAGAGTTTTAAATGGAGATTTTAAAAAAAACAGTTCGGAGAACTGTGGCACCGGGGGGGGGGGCACCTGTTTTCCTACACAGAAACACACAAACACCGTTTATGTTACATCTTTTGTATCTTGGCTAAGCCACCCCAGCATGGTCTGGCTCTTCCTTGCTGCCTGTGGATCTTGGATTCTGGCGGATGATTTACTGCAAAATTGCTTATAAATTGAAGTAGAAAATGTTTTGCCGACGTGGCAGCTTTCAAGCTCTGCACCCATTTGTCACCCAGCATTTTCCCTTTGTGTATAGAGCAGGAATTAATTAGGCTGCACTGCAGGGGGAAAAAAGTTTATGGCCATAATTTATATGGGGTGATTCTTTTTGTTGTTTTCTTTTAAAGGGGCGGTGTTTGTTTGTTTTTGTTTTTTAAAGACCTTTGGGAGCGGGGAGGGGATATCCACATAATGCACATCCCTGCTTTGCAAAAAAAAATGAATATGCAATATGGGTTAGAACACTGATAGAATATCTATATATCTCACAACTAAATCCTGCCCAGGAGTAGACCCATTGGAAAGAATGGACCTTTGTTAGTCAAGTCTATTTATTTCAATGGGTCTACACTTCCGGATGAACCTGTTTACAGTGCCTTCATTCTGATTCATTTGCCAGAAGATTAAGGGACACTGGCTAGGTAATGAGCATTCATTCTGATTTGTTTGTGGAGAGGTTAGATGATGTTCCTGCAAAGCAAGTGTCATCATCCTGCACTTTCCAATGCATATTCCCACCACATCACTTCCCTTACTGCAAAAATGCCGATCTTTAGAATAAACTTTAAATTGTGTGGCCTGAGTTTGCCGTTATGTGACTGATTCCCAGTTGAAAATAGCAACAGTGTGGAAAAACCCAGCATTATATATATATAGAGAGAGCACAATATATATTTTGGAAAGTTACTTGTTTGTCTATTTGCTATACATTTGGACACCTCTTAAGACAGGAACACCAAATTTCGTGTGATGGATTCTGAGCTCAAGGGGCCTGTTTTCATCTATTTTGGGATGTGAGTGGATACCATTTTTGAATCAAGATGGGTGAACTGGACCTTTCAAAATTGCACTGATTTTGTTGTTGTTTGTTTCTTAGAATTCCTGAGCAATGCTGGGTGTGAGGCTGCTGGTGTAGTGTAATATTTAGTACATATTATTATTTGCTACTATCATTAGACCACTTAACCACCTCCTAAAATGCTGCTGCTTTCCTTTATATCAGCAGTGAAAAGGTGCCGGGTGTTTCAGTTTTACACTTTTGTTTGTGAAGACTGTTTTGTTCTGGCAGGCCTTTTGGGAACAGACCGCTTTTAAGGAAAGAGCTTTTAATAGCCCTGTCCTGTTTTAACTATCTGTGTTTTTCTGTCTGTAATTTTAATAGATTTGGTTTTCACATCCTTTTAATTCCATTATATTTTAATTAGTTTTTTTTTAAACTACTGTCTTTTATATGTTTTTTTAGCTTTCTGTGCTTGATCATTGTGTATTTTTTTGGTTTTTTTTGTAAATTGAGTCTCAATTCTGGGAAAGTGTGGTTTGGTTGGGGGGGTATTTTAAAATAATAAATAAATAATAGTTTGTTTAGTTATTAAAATATTTACATACCACTATGTCATTAAAAAAATCAAAGTGGCTTACCACAATAAAATATAAAACTCTACAATAAAAGCCATACAGAAAGTTAAAAACATATATCAACTTACCATTGTGGAAGGTTGTATTCTTAGTTGCCTGTCTAGGCCTAGCGGAAAAGAAAGGTTCTTAGAAGGCATTTAAAAGTTGTTGTTAAAAGATTTTCAGCAGGCATTTAAATGTGTGTATTTATGTACAGTATGTATGTATTTTCCGAAGATACAGGGTGGTTCACAACATAAAAATACAATACAGTGCCTGCTGTCTTATTTATTACATTTATATAAGACCGTTTCCTCAAATTATCTCAAGGTGGTGTAGAAGGTTCTCCCCTTAACGTTTTATCCCCGCAACACAGCCAGATGAGTGGGGTATAAGTAATAAAATAATAATAATTATTATCATAACCAATAAGTTCAGATCTTACTCAGCTCTGAAATTTGCTGGGTTGATTTCAGCTTCTCGCCTTCTCTGCAGGGTTGTTGTGACGAGAAAATGAACAGGGGGGTTTGGGGGGAGGAACTGTTATGTATCATTACATTTTATATCCTGCCTTTCATCAAAGACGCACATTCTGTGGTGCAATGGGTCGGTGTGTCGGGCTGATAACCAGAAGATCAGTGGTTCAAGCCCACCAAGGGATGACCGTGGGCTGGATTCCTGCATTGCCGGGGGTTGGACTAGATGATCCTTGGGGGTCTCTTCTCACAATTCCTGGCAGAGTGGGGATTTGAACCCTGGTCTCCCAGGTTCTAAGCCAATGCTCTAACCACTATTCCACACTGGCTGCTTTAGTAGCTACCTTGAGAATACTGCCGGTTTCTCAACCAGGTTTACAGCTTGCTTTTAGTCACCTACTGTGAGTTACCGTATCTCCAATTTGTTTTCTAAATTTGTATCTGAATTTGTTTTCTCTTGCCACTGCTCTTTCAACTCCTCTCTGGATGCCTGTGTTTAGGGGTTTTGCATGTTCAATTAATGTTCGGGAGGTTTTTTTCCTCCCCGCCCCCCAACTTTCCATAACAATTGCAAGACAGAACTAGCAATCTGAGCTTGATTTGCACATTAAAGAGACGCATTAATTAAAAATCCTACTCCCTGGTACGGTTCCGGGACCCTTCTATTTATACAGAAAAAGGTCCGTGATTCTCTGTTGGGTCTCCCACATCAATTCCATGTGGCGCATTGATCTTTTCTGTGTTTGGTTTTTGTTTTTGTTTTTTTTAAAAAAAGAAAGATCTTGCTGAATTTCCAGAGGACTGTGTTGTTGATTTTCTCTTATCCACTCACCCCTAGCCCCCTTTCTCTCAAGTCAGGAATAACACCATACGTTTTTGAGGCTGAAGGAAATAGGAGTGACAGTCAGTGGTGGGCTGAGAAGTTTCAGCTCTAGAAATTCAGCGATCAGGGAAACTGTTCTTCCTCATTGCTAGGCGTTTTTAAAGGCCCTGTTTGGCTGGGAGCGATGGTGGTGAATTCATGTATCCAAGACAAGGGTACGGAAACTTCCTCAGCCCAAGGGCCGCATTTCTTTCTGGGCAACCTCTTGAGGGCCACACGCCAGTGGTGTCTGGGCCAGAGGGAAAAATAGTCGGAGCAGCAAATGTAAATAGCACCTTATGCAGAATAGGCCACTTTTTACATACACACACCCATCCCGGCATGCGAGATGCATTATTGGAGTTCAAGGACAGATTCCAGACAGGCAAAAGCCCTAGGGGTGGAGCAGGGCCAGTGAAAGGGCCAGATAGCATAGGCAACGGGACGCAGGTGGCGCTGTGGTTAAACCACTGAGCCTAGGGCTTGCTGATCAGAAGGTTGGCGGTTCGAATCCCTGCGACGGGGTGAGCTCCCGTTCCTCGGTCCCAGCTCCTGCCAACCTAGCAGTTCGAAAGCACGTCAAAATGCAAGTAGATAAATAGGAATCGCTACAGCGGGAAGGTAAACGGCGTTTCCATGTGCTGCTCTGGTTTGCCAGAAGCGGCTTTGTCATGCTGGCCACATGACCTGGAAGCTATACGCCGGCTCCCTCGGCCAATAATGCGAGATGAGCGCGCAACCCCAGAGTCGGTCACGACTGGACCTAATGGTCTGGGGTCCCTTTACCTTTACCTTAGCATAGGCAAACTAAGGCCCGATGGTTGGATCCGGCCCAATCGCCAGCGTGTTTTTACATGAATAGAATGTGTGGGTTATTTGTGGGGCATAGGAATTCGTTCATTTTTTAAAAAAATCTCAAAATACAGTCCAGCCCCGCACAAGGTATGAGGGACAGTGGACCGGCCCCCTGCTGAAAAAGTTTGCTGACCCCTGGCCTGGAGGGATGCGTTCCCTCTCCTGGCTTGAGATCTCCCACCTCTGATCCAGGGGTAAGGACTTTCCTTGGGCACTGTTGGCTAGGGAAGGAGTAATGGCTAGGGAAGGAGTAACAGGGTGAGGTGTGTGCATCAAGATTTGATGGGGCACAACGCTTCACTTAACCTGGAGCTTTCATAAAGCCGGCCCTACCGTTTTGCAGAATAAGGCAGCTGCCTTGGGCAACAGTTTTGTGGGGGGTGGCAGCAGCAAGGAGATGAAGGGCAGAGCTGTGTGTGTGCGTGCGCTCTACATTCTTTAAGCTAGCCCACTGCTCTTGGGACATCACCCCATTGCCAGTATTGAATTGAGATTCGGCTGCCAATCCGATTGTCTCATCTTATACGAAATGGGGCTAGGCATCTTTAGCCTTTGTTTCAGCCCTCTCCATCTCACCTTGGCCAAAGAGCAGATCAGAGCAACATCAATGGCTTGTGGCAACCGTTGCTTTGAAATTGTTGCCCGTGTCTGCTGCAGCCTTTTGCCCATGGAAGTTGTACTTTTAAAAATGGAGGGGCTTCAGTTCATCCTGAATGGTCTCCTTTTTTTGGGGGGGGGGAGGAAGTTTGGGTGCAACTCAGCTTGGAGGAAAGTGTTTACATGCGGTTAAAACAGATATGGAGCGAGGGACCATCAGCTTCCCAGATTGTCCCTGTGCCTTTGACCTCTTTGCTGACAACTTTCTTGCTTTTGGACACCTGGCACCATTTTGAATCAAGATGGCAGACTCTGGCGTGACTTTGCTGAGGTTTTGGTGTGACAGGCCTAAATTACACTATCCGTTTAAAAATCACTTTTTGTTTGTTTGTTTCCACAAATTCCCAGGCAGTGCTGGGCAGGTCCCACTGGTTAGATATAATCTGCTATTTTGGAGAATTCTTTGTCCGTTCCCTATGTATTTGGACACCTCTTAAGATATCACAACCAAATTTTGCATGGTGGTTCCCGAGGTCAAGCAGCAGGTTTTCCTCTAGGTTTGGGTACAGTCGGATGCCATTTTTAAAAAATCAAGATGGCGAACCGAACCTTTTGAAAACTGCACCAATTTTAACCCCTGGTTTCAAAATGGCACATATTCTTTGGTTTCTTAGAATTCTTGAGCAATGTCAGGTTCGAGGCTGTAGTGCTAAAGGAATATCGTGTGTGTGCAAAAATGTGTGGGCAAAAATCAAATATAATTTTATACCAACTTACCTAATCTGTTGGAGCTAGAAAAGATGAAGCCTGCCATTATTGGGGTGCAAAGGAATTTAAACAGCCAGGACTGGTTGCAAAAAAACACCACCTGTCCTAACTTTCCTCAGCAGTTAGTACAGTGGAATCTTGGTTTATCACTACCTCTGTTTATGAAAACCTCTGTTTACGAACGCCATGGACCCGGAAGTGTTTACATCCGGGTTCTGCGGCGTCGGATGTGCAGACGCGATCTGCGCAGCGCGTGCGTGTGCAGAAGCGCTTTATTGGTGCTTCGTGCATGCGCAGAAGCGTGCCTTCGGCGAGCAAATACCTCGGTGAGCGAACGCCTCCGCGGAACAGATTGCTTTTGCAAATCGAGGTACCACTGTAATGGTATTAATCCAATAAATAAATAAAAATACAAAACTTAACTATTTATGTTCCTGCCGGTGTTAGAAATCCTCCAGGCGCGTTTTGTGACTGGCACAGGTTACGGTAAATTGTGACCACATTGAGATCTCGGAGTGCCAGCTTGGCAACTTGACATCTCCATCTGGCTGGCCCCTCCAGCTTTCTTAAGCAAGTAAGCTTATTGATTGCATTTATATCCCACCTTTTTCTCCAAGGTTTACATGGCTCACCCCCCTCTTCAGTTAATCCCTACAACGACCCTGTGAGGTAGGCTAAGAGAAGGTGACTGGCCCAAGGTCACCCAGTGAGTTTCATGACTGAGTGGAGATGTGAACTCTGATCTCCTAGGTCCTAGCCTAGGCATAGGTGAACTCTGCCCTCCAGATGTTTTGGGACTACAACTCACATCACCCCTAGCTAACAGGACCAGTGGTCAGGGATGATGGGAATTGTAATCTCAAAACATCTGGAGGGCCGAGTTTGCCTATGCCTGTCCTAGTCCAGCGCTCTAACCAACTACACCACACATAGGCTTCCTAGAGTACTTCTGCTATGGGACAACTGTATAAATTATGTAGGTAAATAAATACGGGGAAAGCCAAATGTCACTTAGAGAAGGATCTGAAATATTTCCCTTTAAGCTAAAATTTATTTTATTCTTGATTGTTTCACTCGATTGTTTCATTCGATTGTTTCATTTGATGTTTTAATGTGTTGTAAACCACTTTGAGATTTTAAAATAAATAAATAAATAAATATATATATATATATATACGGTAATAAAGTATAGAAATGAAATGGAAATAGTAATTTTAATAAGGAACAGGGGGAGGAATATAACTTATCTTAAATACCATTGTAAACAGTTAAAATTGTTAGTAGGATTGGAATATCACTTGTAGCTTAATGGTGAATTTTGGACACAATGGAGAGATAAAATATTTGGATTATTATAAAAGATGCAGGAGGAATGATTAACAATAGGACCCACAAAGTGGAGGAGGAAGTCCAAGAGATTCCTTGCGATCTTGTTTTTATGTTGTATGTTCGATATGTGACTAAAAATTTAATCTGAAAAACTAAACAAATACATTTATTATGAAAAATATTTTTTAAATATAATTAGGTATAGAAATGAAACGAAAAAGTGTAGTAATAATAATAAAAAAATCACTGCCAAAAGAAAAAAAGCTGCCTAGACATTCCGTTGCGGCAACCCTAACCTATGTTTAAGGTGGCATTTAGCGATTAGCTCATCTCACCGGAGTTTCTAACACGGGTTTCTGCTACTAGACGTCGGTATGACTTTTACTGCAGGGAATCTGTTGTAAGCTACTTTTGGGAGCTGCTTGGAGCGATAAAGTGAGATCTAAAAAGAAAACAAATGGATGGGTGACTGGGTGTAGAGCAGGCAGTGTTGTTGGCCGATAGATAGCCTTTGTCGCTGGTAGGTCGGGAGGCAGAACCTATGATGGGGCCTGATTGGTTTTAATTAAAGCTAGTGAGGATGGGGGCTTGTGGAGGGCGGCAGACTGAGTTTAGTGCCCCTTCGCCCTCATCTTCAATCTCCACCAAGAGTATGTGATTTGCATGTAGAGAAATGAGAACTGCAACTCCCATTAGCACCACAAACATGGTCCTTGGCTGGGAATGGTGGGAGATGTAGTTCATCTGGGCAAGGAGGCAATAGGCTCCCCTCTTTTGATGTAGAGGGACCTGGGCTCAATCCCCGACCTGTCCAGTTGTAGGGATTTCTAGTTTCTGGGAAAGACCTTTCTCTGCTTCAAACCGTAAAAGGGCTGCTGCTGCCACTGCCGGTCTGAGTAGACGCTACTGTCCCTGATGGTCAAATAATCTGGCATGGTGTAAAGCAGCTTCCTGTTTTCAAGCCATAATTTTGTACTTTTCTTTTTCTTTTTTAATTAACCCTGGCACCTTGCAGGATCTGACTGCTAATTACCAACTCCCTCCCTCCCCTCTGTTTACAGTTCAAGCTATTTTATTTATAGCTAATCTTCAGTGGGCACTGTTTCAATCACTGCTAGAGCTGGAAGCCTGTACTTCATGCTGTTGGGGAAACAGCTGGGAATCCTAGTTATTTAAACAATATATAAATCATTTAATCTTGTAACAAGTAGGGTTTGTGTTTTTTCTGGGGGGAGGGGGAGAGAAATCTGGCGCTCTGCAGCATCACAACCTATGTGGGATGGGAGAAGGGCCATGCCAGGAATTGGAACAGCAAGACATTGGAGGGTGGGGCCTTCTTTTTAATAAACATAAAATGGACTTCTTGAGAAATCTGTCAAAAAAAATTAATAGGTGCTTGCAAAAAATTGGGAATACTGTAGCCTCTTAGTTTTCTTTTTAAAAAGTTTTGTTTTATTATCTACAGTGGTACCTTGGTTCCCGAACATAATACAGTGGTGCCTCGCTTAACGAATGCCCTGTAAGACGAATTTTTCGCTAGACGAATGGATTTTGCGATCGGAGGTTGCCTCGCAAGACGACGAGTTTTTCTATGGCCGCCGCTTCGTCTTGCAAAGTGTGGCCATAGAAAAACAAACCTCTGACTGCAAAGTCCAGCGTGCAGCGAAAAATTGCCAGGGCTTTTTGCCGCCTGCCTTCCCCTTGGCTTGGGGAAGGCAGGCGGCAAAACACCCCCACATCGCCGCACTTCTGTCGGGCGGGGGGAGGGAGGAAATCCCGGATCTGTTGGGCGGGGGGAGGGAGGAAATCCCGGATCTGTCAGGCGTTTTCGCTGGCTGCCTTCCCCAAGTCAAGGGGAAGGCAGCCGGCAAAACACCCCCCACATCGGCGCGCTTTGGCCCCATCACGCAGAGCCAAAGCGCGCCGGTGCAGGGACGTTTTCGCTGGCTGCCTTCCCCAATTTTCGTAGGACGAATTGAGTCCTGGAACGAATTAATTTCGTCTAGCGAGGCACCACTGTATGTTCCGGAAGACTGTTCGAGTTCTGAAACGTTTGAAAACTGAGGTACCTGTACAAAGGACTGGCTGCAAATGCAATTGAGAAAAAAACACGCAGCAGAAGTCGTTCGACTTCTGAGGCGCGTTCGAAAATGGAAGCATTTACTTTCAGGTTCTGAAATGTTCATCAATGGAGACATTTTGAGAACCGAGGTACCACCGTATTACCATAGCTGCAAGTTCTCCCTTTTTTTAAAGGAAATTCCCTTATGCTGAATAGGCTTCCTCATGAGAAAAGGGACAACTTGACAGCTATGTGTATTACCCACCCTTCACCCTAAGGTTGCAGGGCAAGTTTCAATTCTCTCTAAGGTGCTACTGGAAGGAATTTTTTTATTTTCTTTCGACTACGGCAGACCAACACGGCTACCTACCTGTAATTAAAACACAGTATTAACAACAGCTTAAAACAACTTAAAACCACCAAAATAAAATGGGTCTTATAAACAAGCACCTCAAGTGTCGGAAGCCAGGGTAAAGAGATGCATCTTAAACATTCACCAAAAGCTATACTATGAAGGTACCAGATGCGTCTCCGTGGGGAGGGAGATTAGGGGTGCCACAGCAATGCCTTCTCCTGCCCCCTCCCAAGCACCTGAGATTGGAGGAACTACCAAGAGGTTACCTTCTGCTCCTCTCACACCTGAGAAGGTCTGTAGCGAAGGAGGCCGTCTTTCAGATACCGGTTTTATGCATGCCCTGGGAGGGTTTTTGCCCTGAAGAAATATTTAAAATGCGCTCTGTGTGGGGCTGCCCTTGGGCCTGGTTCGCGAGCTAGAGCAAGCTTAGCGCTAGAGTGCTGATGGGGACTGATGGCCGACAGCAGGTGATGCCTCTACGGAAACATCTGCTAAACTGGCTGCCCTTGTGCTACTGGCTAGGTCCAAAGTTATTGTATTAATATACAGAGCCCTGAACAACTCAGGCCTTAAGGACTGCCCAACCGCTTCTGCCCCATGAGATCATTCACAGCAACTCTCAAACAATTGCTGAATTGACTGATGGCACAAAAAATTGTAGAAAGACAAGAACTCAGGCCACAAAAGTAAAATTGTGTTGGACTAATAGTTCAAATGATTCAAATTTTTCAAATAGTCTCTTATAGATAGATTTATTTCTTGAAGTTTATATGTCAGGTGAAGTTGACGCGCCAGAACAAGGCCCTGTTTAATTCATCAGAGACCCTCTTAGCATGTTAATTATCATATAAACAATATAAAGTCATCTAAAGGTTTACAAACATATATGCAGAAATGTACAATCAAAATATATAGTATTACCAAATAGTCTTAAAGTCAACGTGTACTGGTAGATTAGAGTTAGGTGACTGAGAATGCGTTTGTAATATATAAAGAAGAGATTGGGTGTGTTCTAATACCGTGTTTCTTCTAAAATAAGACGGTCCTCAAAAATAAGCCATGTCAGGCTTTTCATTAGTAGAGTAAATATAAGACATCCCCCGAAAATAAGCCGGGGGTGGGAGCCGCTTCGGGGAGCGCAGCACAGCGCGAAGAGCCTGGTGAGAGGCAGCTGCGGCTGCAGGTGAAGCCCGGGATCTGCGTGGGCGACTGGGGGCGAACGCCCTGAGCGCTGCGGCGGTGGCGAAGAGGCGCCCGATTTATTCCTCTTAAATAAACTTCAAATAAGCGTGCAACTAATTTTCGTTTCGAAATTCCCCATGGCACTGAGAGAGCGGGTGTGTGTACATTAAAAACCCCCACAAAAAAACCTGGGCTGCCCTCCCATTTGTGGATGGAACTCCATTGTCCCCAAAGCAACCCCCGCTTGGCCTGCGCTTTCTTCGCCTCGGGCCGGCGCGGCAGATGCCGCTTTGACGTCCTTTCTCCCGCATGCGCGCCCAAGCCCCGCCCCCGGGCACACGCGACGGAGCTCCGGCAATAGCCGGGTATTTAAGCAGCAGGGAGCAGAAATCCCTCCTCCTCCCCTTGGCACCGTTCTAGCCCCTCCGCCAGCGAGCTTCCGGCTTCGCAGGTTCCTCGGGTCCTCGGTGTTGGGGGACGAGGCGGATGGCGGAGCAGGTAAACCGCTTCCCGCCGTGCTCTCCTCACGCGCTCAGCTGAGCAACAGCCGCGCATCGGGACAAAAGGCTCCGGTAGTCTCACCCCCCCCCCGTATCTTGGTGCCGTCCCTTCCCGGTCCTCGCTTGTCAGGGACCTTCTCGGCTCCTCGGGTGGCGGGTAGCATCTCCGCAGCGCTCAGGGCGCTCGTCCCCAGTCGCCCACGCAGATCCCGGGCTTCACCTGCAGCCGCAGCTGCCTCTCACCAGGCTCTTTGCGCTGCGCTGTGCTCCCCGGCAAGAGGCGGCTGCACACAGCGCAGCGCAAAGAGCCTGGTGAGAGGCAGCTGCGGCTGCAGGTGAAGCCCGGGATCTGCGTGGGCGACTGGGGACGAGCGCCCTGAGCGCTGCGGCGGTAGCGAAGAGGCGCCCGATCAGCCCGCTTCTCAGCACGCAAATGGGAGGGCCAGAACCCCACTGAGCTCCGCAGCATTACGGTATTATTGTGCTTTGTTACAAGGGCAGCCTTGCCATTTTTCTGCTCCCCAGCTCTCAACGGGTCCCGCGCGGTGCGCTGCTGCCGGCTCTCAACGGGTCGGGGCTCGGCGCAGCATGCTGTTGCCAGCTCCCGCTCCAAAAAATAAGACATCCCCCGAAAATAAGCCGTGTTGTGTTTTTTTTGGAGGAAAAATAAATATAAGACGTGTCTTATTTTAGGAGAAACACGGTATTTCTCTAAGTCAGGTCTCTCTTCCTTCAAACAGCTCCTAAAAAAGGTTGCATCTTAGCTGCCTACCTGAAACTATTTAAGAGATGGAGCCAGGCGCAGCTTTGTAGGGAGGGAGTTCCACGTGCGAGAGCAGCTGCTGAAAAGACCCTTCCCCAAGCCATGTGCTTCACCCCACATACAAAGAGGGCCTCACCTGTTAACCTTAAAACACAGGAAGGTCGATAGGAAAGAAAGCGTTCCTGCAAATATTTCGGCCCCTTGCCTTTTAAAGCTTTAAAACAGGCACCCCCAAACTCAGCTCTCCATATGTTTTGGGACTACAATTCCCACCATCCCTGACCACTGGTCCTGTTAGCTAGGGATGATGGGAGTTGTAGTCCCAAAACATCTGGAGGGCTGAGTTTGGGGGTGCCTGCTTTAAAACGTGAATGCAAGCACCTTGAATCAAACCTGGAAAACACAGGAAGTTGTTTTACAATGAGTCAGACAAATGGTCCATCTAAGTTAGCATTGCCTACACTGACTGGCAGCAGCTCTCCGGGGTTTTGGGCAGGAGTCTCTCTGCCGGCCCTGCCTGGAGATTGAACCTGGGACTTGCATGCAGAGCAGGTGCTTCAGCTACAGCCTTAGCCTAATAACCTGCACCCCAAAAAAATGTTTGCAGGAATTTTTCTGGGTTGTCGGGGAGTGGGGGCAGAGGTTGAGAGCTGGCTAATTTCTCACAAAAAGTTAGAATAATTTGCGCCTGCTATACTTTGCCTCTTTATAGGTGTTATAAATGTATAGTATTAGAAACTTAAACATTGTTTTTAAATGGAATATGGGGATTATGGTTCATCCAGAGGGGGAGGGAAAGAGGAACTGCCACACATACAAACGTCCCCCTCCCGCTTCCTCTGTGAACGGCCATGCTTCAAATGCCAACCTTTCTGTGGTAAATCTGGCGGATAATGGTGGCTGGGAGGACGTCGCTGACTCTCGTACAGGCCACTGCCCAACTTTAGGGGATGGTGACGCAATGGAGCGGTGGCGTAACTTCTTTGTTGCCAAAGTTAGAGGCCTTAAAATGTTAAAGCTTATTGTTATTCTGAGTTGATAATCTCTCCCTTGCTTTAATAATTTTTCCTCATGCCTGGATAGCCCGCGAGTTGCACGATAATCACTCACACAGCTTTGTAATCAATGCCCAAAGTAATAGGATTCCGCTGGCCAACGGCAATTAATAAATTTGTGTCTCTCTCCCCCCCCCCTCTTTTTTTAAAACACTAGCAAGTCGGGCCTGAAATACGACTGACTGGCTTTTGCTCATTTGCATATTTATTGCAGTGGAAAAATTCTTGCGGAATGATTGATGTTGAGCCTGCCTCTTGAATTCCAACCAGTGCATTATTATGAAATGAAAAATGCCAGCCATACAGTTGATTAAAGTTGAAGACAGTGGAATCAGTGTTTTTTAAGATTGTGGGAGAATTAAAGGCATATTTTAATAGATGTTGACAAGAAGTGAACTAACAAAAGCAAAGCAAAGGATTTGCTTGAAAAGATTTAATCAAACGTGTTTCTTGGGGGATTAATTGCCGGGGATGACTAGCCTAGCGCCTGGGGTAGGCTGGGGGGGGGCAGGCGGGGAGACGGTGCGGGAACCAGGGGGGGGGTCCCTAGCTTATGGGTTTGAATGAGAAGTATTGTTCTTGGGCCAACGTATCGAGCGTTGCGTTTGACCTACGGTTTAACTCCAGTCTCGGAGCTGTCTGTGAAAAGGAACGAGAGTAGTCCCTCTTAATCCTAAATGTCCAAACTGGACAGGGAAAAGTGACGTAGACCCTTGGTTTTGCCATAAACAACTTGTTTTGAGTTGGGGGGGGGTTTCAGGAGGAGAGAATATATATTCATGTTGGTCTGTGTATTTGTAATAATTCTGTGCCTACAATATTTTGCAGCTGTGTGCATGCACACGCAGAGCAGCTAAGCACATAAGCATGGATGGGGGAAGCTGTTGGTGCCCTCTAGACTACAACTCACATCATCCCTGACCATTGGCCATGCTAGCTGGGGCTGAAACGAGATTGGAGTCAAACAACATGCAGGCCCCTTCGCTTTGCTTAGGAGTTGCATTACTATCACCTGAGCAGCAGCTAAAGGAAACTTCTGGCCATTGGTCCATCTAGCTCTATGTTGTCTGCACTGACTGGCAGCAGCTCTGCAGGGTTTCAGGCACACTCAGCTCTACCCGGAGATGCCAGGGATTGAACCTAGGACCTTTTGAGTGCAAAACAGGTCGCTCTGCCATCTTCACCTAAAAATAGATTCAAGTCCTCATGGCTCTGAATGAAAAAGGGCTGAGTTAATAGGCACATAGGAAGCTGCCTTATATTGAGTAAGATCATTGGTCCATCCAGGCCAGTATCCTGATTGGCCGTGGCTCTCAAGGATTTCAGACAGTCGACATACCCAACCCTGCTTGGAGATGCCGGGGTTAAGAACATTAGAGCCTGCTTTGTCAGGCTAAAGGCCCATCTAGTCCAGCATTTATCTTTAGCAAAATCCCTGTTGTCAGGGTGGGCTAGGGTTGCATGCAAAGGGTTGCGTCTTAAGGGCTGCCGTGTGTGTGAATGCATGCAATATATTTTGTATATGCTTTGCAAAGGCACATTCACACACTTTTGTGTTATTCCTGCCAGGCCACCTAAAAGTAGGATTGGAGGGACAAGGGTTTTGTTTTTTGTTTTTTTGCCCTTCCTCCAACACTGTATTCCAAAACACGGTGCTTCAGTTCTCTCCGTGAAATGAGTAAATGGCAGGTCTTCAGTTACACGAGAGGAAGTACAAAGCTTGTGCTCTGAGACACCGCTGGGGTGAGGCCGCCATCTCTTCCTGGGCCTTCTGCTATATCTGTTTCTGACTCCCATCTTAACATGAGTCCCAGCCATCATGGGCATTGGTTGGGGATTACAGGAGGTGTAGTTTTCCTCTTTGTTTCATCTCCGTTTTTCCTTTTATGCTGTTTTCTTTTAGACCATGAATCTGCAGGGTGGGCTACGTTTAGTGTAAGCAGCTGCAGAAGCCATTTCATACAACGAGGAGCAGGCATGATGATGATGATGATGATAATAATAGCAACAGCAATAGTAATAGTAGTAGTAGTAGTAATAATAATAATAATAATAATAATAATACTTGTATGCCGCCCATCTGACTGAGTTGCCACAGCAACTGTGAGCGGCTCCCAAAAGAATATTAAAAACAATAAAATAAATGCAATGAATACCGGTAACTGAATGTTTATATTTCGTTGCACCCTACATGCAATGGCCCATCTCTTTGAAGGAAGGGCAGAGTTGCTTTTGTTCACTTCAAGTTTGCTTGAGGTTGAATCCTGACAAGACAGAAGTACTGTTTGTGGGGGACAGGAGGCGGGCAGGTCTGGAGGACTCCCTGGTCCTGAATGGGGTAACTGTGCCCCTGAAGGACCAGGCGCACAGCCTGGGAGTCATTTTGAACTCACAGCTGTCCATGGAGGCGCAGGTCAATTCTGTGTCCAGGGCAGCTGTCTATCAGCTCCATCTGGTACGCAGGCTGAGACCCTACCTGCCTGCAGACTGTTTCGCCAGAGCGGTGCATACTCTAGTTACCTCTCGCTTGGACTACTGCAATGCGGTCTACGTGGGGCTACCTTTGACGGTGACCCAGAAACTACAACTAATTCAGAATGCGGAAGCTAGACTGGTGACTGGGAGCGGCCACCGAGACCACATAACACCGGTCTTGAAAGATCTACATTGGCTCCCTGTACGTTTTTGAGCACAATTCAAAGTGTTGGTGCTGACCTTTAAAGCCCTAAATGGCCTCGGTCCAGTATACCTGACTGAGGTCCAGCACTGAGGGCCTTCTGGCGGTTCCCTCGTTGCGAGAAGCCAAGTTGCAGGGAACCAGGCAGAGGGCCTTCTCGGTGGTGGCACCCACCCTGTGGAACGCTCTCCCATCAGATGTCAAAGAGAAAAACAGCTACCAGATTTTTAGAAGACATCTGAAGGCAGCCCTGTTTAGGGAGGCTTTTAATGTTTAATAGATTATTTTATTTCATTTTTTTGTTGGAAGCCGCCCAGAGTGGCTGGGAAAACCCAGCCAGATGGGCGGGGTATAAATAATAAATTATTATTATTATTTATTTCCATGTGAGCTTAACTTGTGCTTTTGTAAGCTTGTAGGGAAGACAGATGCCTACAAAAAAAAAGTTTGAGGCCAACCAACAGAAGTCTGGTGGCCAAACAAAAAAAAACAAAAAAAAAATATTATTATTATTATATATGTGGTTGGTTGTTTCTGCAACGACTTTGGATTCCTAAAAAAAGCTGCTCAACTTTGGTCAAACCAAAGGGTAGATCACTGCCAGTTTTTTTTATAGTGGGAGTGGATCGCAGTCTCTTGGAAGTTGGACATGCATAAAAATATAAAATCCTGGCAGCCTCATTCCCTGCATTGCCTAGGAATTCTGGGAAGCAAAAGGTCAGTGAAGTTTTGAGATCCGTGGTTCAAATCAGCACTGTTTGGAATGCTTCCATCAGCCATCTTCATTCAGAATGGTTTCTAGCTGTGTATCTAAACATAGATGAAAGCCTGCTATTTGATCTCAGGAACCATCATGCTCAATCTGGTTATAATATTTTAAGAGGTGTCCAAATTCATTGCACACAAACAGCTTTCCAAAATTGTTGTTGTTTAGTCGTTTAGTCGTGTCCGACTCTTCGTGACCCCATGGACCATAGCACGCCAGGCACTCCTGTCTTGCACTGCCTCCCGCAGTTTGGTCAAACTCATGTTCGTAGCTTCGAGAACACTGTCCAACCATCTTGTCCTCTGTCGTCCCCTTCTCCTAGTGCCCTCCATCTTTCCCAACATCAGGGTCTTTTCCAAGGATTCTTCTCTTCTCATGAGGTGGCCAAAGTATTGGAGCCTCAGCTTCACGATCTGTCCTTCCAGGGAGCACTCAGGGCTGATTTCCTTAAGAATGGATAGGTTTGATCTTCTAGCAGTCCATGGGACTCTCAAGAGTCTCCTCCAGCACCATAATTCAAAAGCATCAATTCTTCGGCGATCAGCCTTCTTTATGGTCCAGCTCTCACTTCCATACATCACTACTGGGAAAACCATAGCTTTAACTATACGGACCTTTGTCGGCAAGGTGATGTCTCTGCTTTTTAAGATGCTGTCTAGGTCTGTCATTGCTTTTCTCCCAAGAAGCAGGCGTCTTTTAATTTCGTGACTGCTGTCACCATCTGCAGTGATCAAGGAGCCCAAGAAAGTAAAATCTTTCACTGCCTCCATTTCTTCCCCTTCTATTTGCCAGGAGGTGATGGGACCGGTGGCCATGATCTTGGTTTTTTTGATGTTGAGCTTCAGACCATATTTTGCACTCTCCTCTTTCACCCTCATTAAAAGGTTCTTTAATTCCTCCTCGCTTTCTGCCATCAAGGTTGTGTCATCTGCATATCTGAGGTTGTTGATATTTCTTCCGGCAATCTTAATTCCGGCTTGGGATTCATCTAGTCCAGCCTTTCGCATGATGAATTCTGCATATAAGTTAAATAAGCAGGGAGACAATATACAACCTTGTCGTACTCCTTTCCCAATTTTGAACCAATCAGTTGTTCCATATCCAGTTCTAACTGTAGCTTCTTGTCCCACATATATATTGTCCAAAATATATAGCAGTTAACAGTAAGATTATTGATTCATAGCTGCCAAGTTTTCCCTTTTCTCGCGAGGAAGCCTATTCAGCATAAGGGAAAATCCCTTAAAATAAGGGATAACTTGGCAGCTATGTTGATTGAAGGTCAGAAAGTTAAAAACAAGTTAGCCTAACCCTCTTTGAAATATAGTCAGCAGTTAAACAATATACACCAGGCATGTCCAACAGGTAGATCATGATCTACTAATAGATCACTGGACATCTGTGGTAGATCACTGGCTCCCCCCAAAGAAGCTCAGCAACCTCGGCTCCCTAAAAAAAGCTCTACATCTTTGCCCTGAAGCTCCCAAAACAGGGCTTTCCTTCCTAAAAAAAGCTCAACTTTGACCTGAACCCCCTAAAACATGGATGGCTTTCCTTCCTAAAAAAAAGCTCAACAACCTCGACCTGAACCCCCCAAAAGGGGGTAGATCACTGCCAGTTTTTAACTCTGTGAGTAGATCGCAGTCTCTTGGAAGTTGGCCACCCCTGATATACACTATAAAATAAAATTACAGATTAAAAATTATAGTTATATTCAGCTATGTATTTCTCACAGTTGACCCGATGAAATGAACCAAGGTTCATTGGGTCTACTCTGAGTAGGACTCTTGTTGACCACTACCCATAGATCAGGCATGCCCAAACTTCGTCCCTCCAGATGTTTTGGACTACAATTCCCATCATCCCTGACCACTGGGCCTGTTAGCTAGGGATCATGGGAGTTGTAGGCCAAAACATCTGGAGGGCCGCGGTTTGGGGATGCCTGCCATAGATTGTATTCAATCTTAGTCAAGCTCAGAGTAGACCCACTGAAATTAATGTGCTTGTCTATCATAGGTCTATTAATTTAAGTGGGTCAGCACTGAGTAGAACTTAGTTTAATACATCCCTGTGCATCTAGGTATAGTCATGTCCATACATTTCAATGGGTCTCCTCTGAGTTGTACTAACATTGGACGCAGTAAGTGACCAAATAGAGACTTCAAATCTATTTAAGTGTGTTATTGTTATTATTCTTAGTAAGCTAAACTGGGGCTAAATGATTTGACCCCCCCCTCCCTTTTCGTCGGTTGCTTAATAAGCTTATAGCACAGTCTTGTACTTGCTTACTCAAGAGTTGAGTCAGAAAGTTTTACATGGGAGCATTTTCCCAGTCACAACGCAAGCCTCACCAGGGACAGATCCACTCATTTAAAGCACACCCAACACATTTAAAACCCACAATTCCTCTCCCAACACACATTTAAAACTCACAATTCCTCTTCAAAGAATCATGGGAGCCAGAGATATAATTCCCATCACCCTTAATGAACCACAATTACCAGGATTCTGGGTGGGTGGGTGGGTGGGGGCGGTAAATGTGCTTTAAATGTAAGGTACGTGCTCCAGAGGTAAGCCCTCTTCAATAGGACTTATTCCCAGGTAAGCAGAATTAAAGTTATGGCCTCGTTTACTTCTTTTTGGGTGTATGTGAAGGGGTGCTTGTTTTATTCTCTCTCTCACTCACTCACACACACACACACACACTTTTTTATTTCAGTTTTGTTAAAAAATTTTTTTATCCAAGCAAACAGTTTGTGTGGGATGGCAGATTCTCCTCAACCTGTATTTATTTCTTTTGCACCTCTGTTCCCCCCCCTCTCTTTCTCTCTGAGCCTTTTCAGACAGTGTCTCTCAGACCCAAATATAATAACCTCTGTTGCCGTCTCTTTTGCATATGTTGAGTGTCAGCTGCAGCGGGTGTGACCCCCTTTCCACCACCCCCTCCCCGGGCTCCTCTCCTCTCTCCCCGCTGTCATATATCTTGCGGTGCTCCTCGCCATTCAGGAATAAACATGTGTAATGTGCTTGATGGTGAAAATAATTCCCCACCTTATCTTTGCTTTGTTCTCTTGCCTGCCTGCCACTTGTCACACAGGGTGATACGATGGCTCCTTTTGTGCTTCCTCCCTTGCCGCCGCGCAAGCCCACATTTGCTATAAATGGGTTTGGTTGGGGGCCCACCCCTGTTTTTTAACAAGATGGCAAGCTGAAGGTGGGGGGTGGCTGGGTGAGTGAGAAAAGAGGCGCTTTTCTCCCTCTCCCCAGTCCAAAAATACGGGCTTACAAGCAACCTTGTGGATTTTAAGCAGGGGTCAGCAAACTTTTTCAGCAGGGGGCTGGTCCACTGTCCCTCAGACCTAGTAGGGAGCTGGAATATATTTTTTGGGGGAAAATGAACAAATTCCTATGCCGCACAAATAATCCAGAGATGCATTTTAAATAAAAGCACACATTCTACTCATGTAAAAACACGCTGATTCCAGGACCATCCGTGGGCCAGATTTAGAAGGCGATTGGGCCTGAACCGGCCCCCGGGCCTTAGTTTGCCTACCCATGATTTTAAGCATTAAGAAAAACCAAACAGCCAGCCCTGCACAAAATATATATGTAATTTTAGGGGATATGTGTCCCTACTTGACCCTTAAGGCAGGCACAGGGTGCCCTTTTTGCCCCAAAGTATGCATTCCATCATGGGCAATGTTCTGGGGGCCACATCAAGACTCTGTGATTGGCAGGTGTGGTCTTTTTGGTGTCAACCACCACTGTGTATTGCATGGTTGGCGCTGACCCGCAGCAGAGCCTTCTTGGTATTGGTTTCACCTGCTTGAGGAATGCCCTCCCTCGCGACATGCATCTCTCTCTCATTATTGACTTTTCTGTGGAATTCAAAAGGCATTCTGGTTCTCCCAGCCATTGGATGACTGAGAGATCCATGTTTCCGGCAACCCTGAAATCCTTGTTATGAGACTTTGATCATCCATTTAAGCAGCTTTTATAGGGTTTCTAGTGATCTAGTTTTAGTTATGGTTTTGCCACCCTGAGCTCCTTTGGAAAGAAGAACAATCTTCTATATAAATAAAAATGTAAATGTCCGCTTGTACAAAATCTTAAATCTCTGAAAGTTCTTGCTTTGAAATTTTGACACAACGTTGCATTCAAATACGTGCATGTTTCTATCTACCTATATGATATAGATGTCACACCTGTGACAGGTAAAAACATGTTTTTTTAAAAAAAACCAGTGCCATCTGTTGGACGTCAAAGCAACACCCGCTATATTAAATATTTTACTCCCAGGATGCCTTGGGGCGCAGGGTGTCGTCCTTCTGGCGCGAGTGCGCAGAGGTTGCTGGGAGCGGGTGGCAAGCGGCTCCTTCTGGGAGGGTGGGGGCCGGATCCTGCCCCTTCGCCACCGCTGCCTCACCTCTCCCCGCCGCCCTCGCCGTGTCTGCCTTGGAGAAGCAGCTGCAGCTGGGCCGTCTGCCCCTTCACCCGCCAGGACCCGCCGGGGGAAGCGGCCAGGCCCTCCCCAATATGTGCATGGGGTATGCAAGGTGGGGAGAGAGAGGGGTCAGGGTGGCGGGTGATGTCATGCGGGAGGAAGATGATGTCACGCGGCGGGGGGACCAGAGAGAGGGGTGTCGTGCCGTCATGCGCCTGCCCTGGGAAACGGCGCTGACTGAGCCACAGAAACGCGTGGCCGGGTATAGCTAGTAGGCTATAAAATAATGATAGTGACCAGACACGCAACAATCTCCATCTAGCCAAGCACGAGGTAGTCTATCTCAGTTCAAGGATGCTTTTCCCAGCCAGGTAAAATCACCAGAGGAGGGTTTGAAGCCAGGCAGTGAGGGATGCGACTTTAGCAGGTTCCCCAGGCCTGAATCAAGGAGCCTTCAGGGCCAGGTTGGTTCCATCCTCCAAAGCCTGAGGTTCTTCAACCCTGCATTAAGGCAAGTTGAGAGGAGCTGTACCTTAGTGGCTGATTGCCCCCTTTGGAAGCCCCCAACATCTCTGGCTTTAAAGGCTCCTGCAGGAGGTGATAGGATACACTTGCCTTTCCCTGAAGCCCTGGAGAGCTGCTGCTGGTCTGAGTAGGCAGTATTGGACTAGATCAGTGTTTCCCAAGGTTGGGTCTCCCGCTGTTTCTGGACTACAATTTCCACCATCCCTGACCACTGGTCCTGCTAGCTAGGCATGATGGGAGTTGTAGTCAAAAAAAATAACAGCAGCTGGAGACCCAAGTTTGGTAAACCCTGGACTAGATGGGCAGGTAGACGGAGCTGGTTCAAGGCAGCTTCCTATATTCCCACTCCCTCCCCGCTAAGAGCAGTGGTGGGGAACCAATGGCCCTTGTAGGTGTAGTCAAACTCCAGTTCCCACCATCCTCCAGTGGCCAGGGATGATGGGAGTTGTAGTTCAGCAGAAGGTGATGGTCCTTCAGTTCTGCACCCCTTCCCTAGGGCTCTCTTTCTCACCTTCCCTTTGTTGGGAGTGCAACAGAAGGGATCATTTCATTTGCAACTTAAGAGTTACCGGTAATTCTGATCTCCCAAGGCGGGTGGGAGGGGCAGAGGTGTTGCTTAGCAACTAGCCAGAGTGACATGATCTTCCTGGAGGTAACACATGCTCTGCTTGGGTGTTTAGGTTGAGGCAGGTTTAGTTGCACCTAACTCTTCTCTTAAAAAGGCAGGCCCCTGAAAGGCAAAAATCTCTCTGTTTATTTCTCCTTGAACGGTGCACTGTTCTTGTTTGGTTTTGCTCCGTGAAGCGTTAACCGAGATTTCTTTCCTCTCTGGGCTCCCTCTGTGTTATTCAAGCGACTTTGCGAGCACCCTTTGCATGTCTTAATTCTTTACCACTTTCACCGTTCCGGATTCTGCAGAAAACACTTTTGCAACCAGAGTGCAAAGATGTGCAAATTTATTCCCATTGTTTGTTGTGTTTTCTTCCCGGACGAAGAACTTAAAAGTGCAATGGCAAATAGCATGGTCTTCCTGCTGCCACCGGAGAAGTCACATTGGGGGGGTGAGGGGGTGGACGTGTCAAAACTGCTGCTGCCCCACCTGCTGCCTGCAAGGTCCTCGATTATTCTCTCTCTCCACCCCTACCCCCCCCCCCCGTCTCCTGTCTTTGAAGCTTTCCTAGTAGTGACTCTTTGGTAGTGACATTAAATGCCATTTCCATTTTGTTCCGCAGATTACAAAGCCCTCAAGGCTTTGCTGAGGACCTTGGTGGATCTGCAGGACGAGCTTTTGCACCAATACTCGGGCACGAGGCATCTGGTCGACGGAGAGCAAGGGAAAGAGGAGAGGTAAATGCAAAAACGATGGTAGTTCTGTCGGCTTCAGGGATGAGGCTGGGGAAGCTTTTCCTTCTGGCTGGAAAGGAAAAAGGCCCATAGCTTAGTGCAGGGGTCCCCAAACTTACCTGGCTTCGGGCCGGTGCCGATCGCGTGGCGGGCAGGGGAGTGCACGCCCATGCGCATGCGCACACACTCTTACAGGCGCGGTGGTGTGCTTCCGGGTTGGGAAAAACCGCCAAAAATCGTTTGTGCGCATGCACATGGGCCTCCCCCCGACACGGAAGTGCACCGGAAATAACGTTTGCGCAAACGTCATTTCCGGTGCACTTCCGGGTCAGGGGAGGCCCATGTGCATGCACACAAACGATTTCCGGCGCTTTGTTTTTACCCGGAAGCGCGCCGGTAAGAGCGGGTGGTGACAGTGGGCGGCGGGGGTCGTCGCGGGCCGGATAAAAGAGGCCTTCGGGCCGTATGCTGACCGCGGGCCTTAGTCTGGGGACCCCTGGCTTAGTGGGTAGAGAATCTGCCTTGCGTGCAGCAGGTCCCAGGTTCAATCCCCGGCCTCTCCAGTTAGGGCTAGGAAAGACCCCTGTCTTATACCTTGGGAGTTGCTGCTGGCCAGTGTAGAAAGTACTGAGGTAGATGGACCAGTGGTTTGCCTTGTTATAGACCAGCTTCCTTTTTTTGCATTCTGCCCCACCCTGCCCCTATGCATCTCTCCACCCAGGCATGCAAGAGGCATTATGATCTCCTCAGTTCAAGAGCACATTCCAAATGCTGTAACTTTTCTTCCTTTATGGGAGTAGATGTTGAAGGAGGGGAAAAAAGGAGATTTGCCAAGTAATCCTCAGGGGGAGAACCCAGCAGTTAGGGACTCGCCCAGAACTGTCATAAGGGAGAGGTTTTGGGGCTCTGAGAGCACTCGTGAGTTGGCTGCTCCCACCTGGGGAAGATTTTGGAATGAGGGTGCTGTGTTACTACTGGACCAAGTTCAAAGTGCTAATATAGGTATATTAACAGGTTGGGACCAGCTTCCTTGCAGGATTGCTTTACCCCATATGTGCCGGTTCACCTCCTTAGGTCTGTAGAACTGGCATGGCTATGGGTCCCACATAGTAATGGTTCCACACTGGTGAGAATTCAACTTTTTGCTGTAGCATCATGTACACTCCCTGCCTGTTGACATTAGGCAAGCGTCTTTGCTGTTTCCGGTGCCTGCTTAAAACATTTCTGTTTAAGCAAGCCCATCCAGATGTGTAGATGTCATATGTATTTTATCCCTCTTAGCCAATGTTGCTTTTGATCACCTTCTGGATCTGTCTAAATACTTGTTTTTTAACCGATAATTTCAATGTTTTATATTTGCTATAAGCCACTTAGAGGTCATCCTGTCCCCCCCAAATCATACAGTGGTATATTGCTAAATAAATAAATGCATTGAGTTACAACCTTCTTCATCTTGCTTTTTTTTTTTTAAAAAAAAAGCAACGAAGAGATCCCAAGTAGTGATGATGACGATGACCAAGCTGAGATGGAAGACAAGGAGAGGAAGAGGCCACCCAAACGGAAGCTGGGAATGGACGATTACCCAGAGTTCGCGGCCAAGCGGTTTGCCGACTTCCGGGCCTATCGGAACAGCACGTTGCAGAAGTGGCATGATAGGACCAAGCTGGCTTCTGGGAAGCTGGGGAAGGCAAGAGTCGCTCCTCTCTTTTGGGGGGGTGGGCACAGGTCATAGGTCACATGTGGCTTGTGGCTTCCTTGCAGTTGTAAGATCCTGTTGTCAGGGAAAGCTGCATCTTGTGCAGATCCCCACTTTGAAAACTTAAAAGGGGAAGAAAAAGCTACATAATCAGGAGCGTGCGTGTAAAAATGCATTGTGAACTGCCCTGAGCTCTATAGATGAAAGGCGGTATACAAATTCAACGCATACATACATACATAATAGCACCTGCATCAAGAAATAGAAAATAGTAACAACAACAACAACAACAACAACAACAACAACAACAACAACAACAACAACAACAAACAACAACTTATAAGTTGCCACTCTGGGCGACTCCCAACAGAATATAAAAAACATGATAAAACATCAAACATTAAAAACTTCCCTAAACAGGGCTGCCTTCAGATGTCTTCTAAAAGTCAGATGGTTGTTTATTTGCTTGACATCTGATGGGAGGCTGTTCCACAGGGCGGGCGCCACTACCGAGAAGGCCCTCTGTCTGGTTCCCTGTAACCTCACTTCTCGCAGGGAGGGAACTGCCAGAAGGCCCTCAGAGCTGGACCTCAGTGTCCGGGCTGAACGATGGGGGGTGGAGACGCTCCTTCAGATGTCTCTGGGGAAATCCTTGGCTGACAATTTAGGAAGGAGGGTTAACAAATTGGAGGGAACTGAAAATGCTCTCTGGTCCAGCCATCTATTGGAGAAGGATAACTGAAATTGAGTGTTAAAGCCTCACTCACATAGGAAATCTACTGGCACAGAAAGATTGGGGCAGGGGAACGGAAGATGGCTTTCCCTGCATTTGTCTGACCTTGGTTAATGTCTCTCCAGGGTTTTGGTGCCTTTGAGCGTTCCATCTTGACCCAGATCGATCACATCTTGATGGACCGAGAGAGGTTGCTCCAGCGGACGAGGACCAAGCGGTCAGCCTACAGGGTGCTGGGGAAGTTGCAGCCAGCCCCTGAGCCGTTGCCAGCGACTTTGCCAGGACAGGCGGTAAGATGGAAATTTGGGCGGGTGGGCTGGGGGGGGTGGAGTGAGAAAGGAAACAGATTGGCTGCTGCAGTTTGAGAGCAAGGCGCCTTTCTTGTTTTGAGAAGATCGCTGGAAGAAGGCAGGCCGAGAAGGAATTTTGTAATGCAGTGGAGTGAAAAGATTGTAAGGTTTGCAAGCGAAGCTAGCAAAAGGTATTTGACTTGCCATAGGCTATATTCCCTGAGCTCCTTTGGGTTCCTCTTTTGGATGCGGAATAAATTTAATAAATGAGTAAGCTGCGGTTCGGGGATTTTAAGCACCAAAGTGACGATGGGTATTTCCACAGTTTCTTCGATTTCTGTTTGGGACCCTGTCATAACCTGCCACTGGGGAACCCCCACTGCGACATTTGGTGAGGCAATGGCTCCAAGGAGTAGGGGAGAGAGAACAGGCTTGGGGGCAGCTAGGTCCTTGTCCCCTGAACCAGAGATGGGGATCCTGTGGCCCTCCAGATTTTGTTGAGAAGACTCCCAACTCCCATCAGCCCCAGCCAGTGTGGCCAGTGGTTGGAGATGATGGGAGTTGTATTCCAGCAACACCTGGAGGGACTGCAGGTTCCTAAACCCAAATCATTAAGCCCCTTTGAGTTTATGTTATAAAGTCAAGCGGGATATGTCGCCGTGGCTTCTCAGCAGCTCAGTCGTCACAGGGGCCCACTGAGAAAGCAGCCTCTTGAGCCCAGATTCAAGCCCAGAGTGTCCTCATGATTTTTCTCTTGCCTTACTAGGAGGCCCTTCCACCAACAACATCCAACGCACACCTCAAAGACCTGGACGAGGAGATCTTTGACGACGATGACTTCTACCATCAGGTGGGGGCCTTGTGGCAGTGGGTGGAAACTTTTAAGCCGAGCGGAAAAAGTTGCAAGCACCTGCCCCCGTGTGTCTTTCTTTGCCCAGATGTGCTCCGCTTTTCATGCTTGTAAATGAACAGCTATCTCGGGCCCACCACCCATTGAGAGATAGCACCGTTCCCTTTTCCACGGGGAGTTCCTTTGTAAAAGGAATTGGGGGGGCGGACGACTTTTGTAGCTGCATTCCATTGTGCGCAGCCTTCGGCAGAACGCATAACCCATGGTGGCATAAGTGGGTGTGCCCAGACACACTGCTCTCCTTTGAGGCAAGCAAGCGGCATTATCGCTAGAGTAGGGCGAAAAAAGCAGGGCCAGCGAGCAGCGGGACCTGAGCAAAGTTTCTGTGCTTGAGGGTCCCCACTCCTGTTTTACATGCTATCAATGACACACAGGCACCACAGCCCCAGCAACAAAGTTCTCAATTTCACAGCTTGTAGCCATATAATATAGGATAGCACCAACAGTTCTTTTTTCTTTTTTTGAAAGGCATCTCTTTAAGACCTTATTTAAATGATGATGATGATGAACCAGGCTTTTTCAGGGGTAGCTTTGTTGGATGTTGTTCCCCTTTGGCTTTACAGATGGACTTAATCTGTTCTTACAGTTGTAAATTTGTATTTTTGTGTCTCCTTTCTTTTTATTGGTACACTGCCAGGATGTTTTTCAAATGGTGGGTGGTTTATAAATCCTTTAAATAAATCGTGTAGCATATGTGCAGACAGAGAGAGGAGGGAGGAAAAGAAAGAGAGAGATGAACATAGTAGGATGGACACAGAGAAGGGCAGGCAGAATTCTCTTTCCGCAATAGGGCTTTTCAGCTATGCAAGTACTATGGGAGATTTAGGGGCCCTCTGGAACAGCGCTGGGGTGGGACAGGAAATTGGGAGTATTTGGCAGGGGTACTTTGCCCCCTCCTCAGTTAATCGGGGTGCCAGGGTTAATCTAAATTAAGACTTAAAACGCATAGAGGTCTTGGAAGGGAGCACCTGACTTTCAAGCAAATGGAGCTGCCAGGCTCTGCTTTGTGTGTGGTTGGCCATTTCCCGAAGTGCGAGGGGTGTGGAGGAAGGAGCCTCGACTTCCAACAGAGCACATCAATGGCGGGTGTGGAAATGATGAGTGTGCAAATGGTGGATGAGTCTATACAAAAGGAGGGAGGAACTGCCTTTGGCCATGACTTACATATCACACATTCGTCGCTTTGACGTGCTGCTGTTAGGCTGCACCTGCTTGAACAGAGAGCAAGAGGGAGAGGCGGGGGGGAGGACGACGTTTTCCAGGTGCTGCCAACATCTGGCAGCTCAGCAGGGGCTGGTCCTGACTCCTGGCTACCCTACTGTCTCTAAATACGGTCCTTGGGAAGCGTGGGGGCTTCAATCACTTCCTTGGATTTGGCAGTGGGCTGCGAGGGCTTATCCGTGCCTCGTACATCACGCTCGAGACATCTGCTCAGCTGAGAAATACACCTTCGTTTCTCTTTTCTTCTTCTTTTGCTTCTTTTTGCTTCACACCCACCCACAACCGTCAGCTTCTCTCTCTCCCTTCCAGTCCCCAATATGCTTCTTGGGGGAGATGATCTGTTAAAAGATTACCACTTCATTGTGCCCCAAGTAATTGTGGGAATGCTAGGCCACCTTGACAGGCTCTGTGTAGCCGTACCTGTTCCACTGACCTGGCTCATTTTCCTCCTGCTCAGTAGGATTTGGCAAAGAAATTGGACCTGGAGCCTTTTTCAACGACAAGCCTGAGAGGCGAGTCGGGGAGCGGATGCACGTGTTTTCTGCCAGCCTCCCACTTAAAAGTGGCTTCATAAAGGACCTTCCTTTTTATTTGTTAGGCGTGTGAGCCAGAGCTTGGAAGCTGCTTTGGGGGAGCGAGGGGTTGGATTGGAAGAGCACAAGTCGATCAAAATTGACCCAAGACTAGGTGCTGAATGCCTGGGTCTGCTACTCCCCACATGATCCTATATGGACTAGATGAGCATCATCAGAGCCCCTTCTCTGCATGCTTCCTCCTCTGAAGGGAGGGGTGGAGAGGCAAAAAGGGGCTTTTTTCAGTTGTGGCTCTCTGATTGCAGAGTGCTCTCATCAGAGAAGTACCCCATCACGGTCAGCTTTTAGCCTCTCGAGGAAATGAAGAGAGCTCATTTGGATCGGGCCAGTGGCCCATCTAGTCCAGCAGTAGCCAACCAGATGTCCAAATGAGAAGTTCCAAAGCAGGACCTGAGTGCAACTACAGCTCTCTCTACCTGCGATTCCCAGCAATTGGTACGAACAAGTATCGCGCGAAGGAGAAGCACAGCTGTCATGGCTAGTAGCCACTGATAGCCCTCTCCTCCATGAATTTGTCTATGATCGTATTTTAAAGCCATTCAACTTGGTGGCCGTCACTGCCTCTTGTGGCAGCGAGTTCCGTAGTTCAACTATGCGCTCTGTGTGGTGAAGGGAATTCTTCCTTTCTGGCCCGAATCTTCTAACATTCAGCTTCATTGGATGTCCACAAGTTCTAATGTTAGGAGAGAGGGTGGACATTATTTTAGTTCTCCACTTTCTTCGTGGTAGTGTGCTCCTGAATTCCAGGCATCACATGCAGGGAGAATGCCCTTGTGCTTCTGCTCACCTGGGGCATATGGTTGGCCGCTGTGAGAACAGGATTGCAGAACTAGACGGCCTCTTCTTGAGTCCTTAATTACTGGATCTTTTAACTGCTTAAGCACTTCCAGCTCTGATTTTGCAGGCACATGTTGGGTATGACTTTAAACAAGGCAACTTCAGTGCGCACTCTCTCTTTCTCACACACACACACACATGAGATTTCTGATAATGCCATGCAGACAAGTAATTACAAAATCCAGCAAACTATTACAAGTCAATAATGGTGAAAAATGGAGAGAGGAAGTGGGCTTTTTTTCCTTCTTCCATCCTGACAAGTTGGTTTACCTTAATTAAACTGGTGAGCGATTAATATGGACAGTTGATCTTGTGGCTCTCATTAGATGCATTTAGAGGTTGGTTGTTGTTTTTTTGCGAAAATAGGAGCTGCCTGCAACTATTCCATAGGTTAATGGCAATACAATAATCTTATCATAGGCATGTGTCTCTGGAATGGCTGAGTAGGTGGTTAATAGGACGTTTTTAAAGCTTGGTCTGGGGGCTCCTCTTAATGGGTTACGAAGAAGAGGGCATGTCCTTTTTTCTGTTGCTTTTCACAGTTACGCAGTTTTCCCCAGCGGCATTCTTTATATTTAATTTTTGGTGGGTCGTTGCTGAGCTGGTGGTAGATGTAATTAATGCCTAACCTTCAGCAGCTCTGGATCGGTGTTGGTATATTCATGGTGAAGCTGACATTTAGAAGCTAAGAAGAGCTGTGCTGGATCAGGCCAATGGATCCTGTCCTCACAGTGGCCAGTGAGATGCCTGTGGGAAACTCAAATGCTGGACTTGAGCGCAGCAGCCCTCTCCCCTCCTGCAGTTTCCAGCAACTGGTATTCAGAAGCGTATTGCCTCTGGCAGGAATGTAGCCACCATGGATAGTAATGGGAAGCACGAAAGCAGGACCTGAGCCCAGCAGCACCCTGTCCACCTGCAGTTCTCAGCTCCCAGTCAGCTACTGTGGAGGTAGAACACAGGCGTGCTGTTGAGTAATGGTTAGTAATGTTAATTTGCAACCTTCCTGTTGCAGAACTGATAGCTTTCTGTGACTCTCCACAGGTGGATTTAGACATGCGCTTGCGAGGTCTAATTCTCAGTGTTTGTTTTCGCCCATAACCAGGTTTAGAGGGGCACTTTCGCCTTTCTGACTGTTGGCTGCTGATAGCTTGTTGCCCCAAAACAGTAGGATACTTTTCCAGTGTGTAGCCAACCTGGACCCTGCGATCCTCATCAGAGGTCCTTCTTTGTGTGCTTCCTCCGCAAGAGGTCTGGAGGTTGGCAATACGAAACTGGGCCTTTTCTGTGGTGGCTCCCTGCTTGCGGAATACTCTCCCCAGTAAGCCTCGCCTGGTGCCTTTGTTACATATCTTTAGGTGCCAGGTAGAAAAAGAAACATTCCTCATCTCCCAGACCTTCGGCTAATTAAATCTATGACCTTTAAGACTGTGGTTTGGGGGGGGGTATTATTTTTGCTTATTATGGTATGCATTTTTGTGTGGTTTTTTTAATGTGTAACCTGCCCTGTGATCCTTGGATGAAGCGCGGTATAGAAATCTAAACAACAGCAGCAATAATGAACTCTGTACACGAACATTGGGAGAGTTCTGCTGGATCAGGCCAAAGGCCCATCTAGTCTAGCATCCTTTCATCGCAGCAGCCAACCAGATATCCATGGGAGAGCTGCAAGAAGGCTCTGAGTGCAAGAGCAGTCTCTCCACTTGTTTCCCCCAACAACTGGCATACAATAGCATTACCGCCTCCCAACAGTGGAGGCAAAACAATACCATCTTGGCTTTGTAGCCCTTGACCCTCCCTGAATCCGCCTAACCTACCGTGTTGGTGGCGGCCGTCATTGCATCTTGTAAATGGACGAAGAGAAAGAGGGAGATGGAGGATGAATGAGGGCATTAGAAAAGGCATGCCTGGATCAAACCAAGGGCCTATCTAATCAGCCCAAATTAACAAACGAAGTGCCTTTGGAAAGGGGCCTCCCCCAAAGTTCCCCCAGCTACTGGTACTCTTATGCATAGCTAGGTTATGCAGAGCTAGGAAGGGCTGGTCCCCTGTTTCAATTCTGTGCCATTTCATATATGCTCACTCATATGATCTTAAAAAACAAAATGAAAAATTGCACCCACCTGACTTGCCACTAAAACAGGCATTTTTGTGCACCACCTGCCCTCACTGTGCATGCTTTCCAGTGCATATTAGACACACTTTCGTGTACGTTTTTAAAAACCACATCACAGACATTCATATATTTGAATGCTTTTCAGGACATTTGCCCCCTGTGTGCATTTCCCTACATCGCAAAATTGTGAGACATGTGTAGTAACTCGCCCGTGGTGCAAAGGGAACGTTAGCATCGCTTGAACTCTGTTTTCTTTAGGCCCTACCTGGCTCTGCCTGCCACTGGGACGTGGCCCTTGGAACCTTGCCCAGAAGGGAATGTGGTCCCTGGGCTGAGAAAGACTTCCTGCCGCTGACCTTGGCAAGTTTCAGCCTTCCGAGGCAGGCTATAAGGGGGGACAGTATTAGGAGATTTGCATCAGTGGAAGTCGTTCGGTGCCAGTTTGATTGAGAGAACTCGCCAGCCACAGTTTTATTCCAGTTCCTCAACCACCACCATTTCCTTCCCCTCTGCCTCAATCTTCACACATCGGGGGCTTAGTGCTGATAGTGTGATTTACTTGCGTTTCCTACTTAATAATTAGACACTGGGAGACTCCATCTGTCACTCCTAATGGAATACGTGGGGGTCTGACTAGAGTTTTTCTGTTTTGACTAATAAATTCTAACTGGGATTGCTGAACCTAATGAAATATTACAACTTCAGGAACGGAGAGTGGTGTTCTTTTTCTTTCTCATTCCTCCCCCCCCTCCATTCTTTTTCTTCTTCTTCTTCCTCCTCCTCTTCTTCTTCTTCTTCTTCTTCTTCTTCTTCTTCTTCTTCTTCTTCTTCTTCTTCTTCTTCTTCTTCTTCTTCTTCTAAGACCCTGTAGTGGAATCTTTTTTTAAAAAAAAATATTTTGCTGCTTCCTTCAGTAAATTGGTTTATCATTCATCTTCTTACTCTGAAGCCTTGGCTCTGCTCTGGAACCTGGTGCAGTCTGTGTGTGCGTTTGTGCTGGCTGCAAGGCCATAGGACAAAATAGCAGAAAAACAAATCAATTAAAACACACACACACACACAAAACCAATACAGTCATACCTCAGTTTAAGTACGCTTCGGTTTGAGTACTTTCAGTTTAAGTACTCCCCGGTCCCGCCTGGAACGGATTAATCCACTTTCCATTACTTTCAATGGTAAAGTTCGCTTCAGGTTAAGTACAGACTTCCGGAACCAATTGTGTACTTAAACCGAGGTACCACTGTAATAGCAGAGGCACCTATGCAGAGCCAACCAGACTTTTTCCATTGGGTAGTGTCCCTTCCCTGTCTGTGTCTTAAGTTTCCCTTAAAAAAGAAAAGAAAAGAATTTCCATTGTTAACATGACTTCAGTGGGTGGGAGAAAGGATAGCTCAGTTGGTAGAGCATATGAGACTCTTAAATCTCAGGGTCATGGATTCAAATCCCATGTTGGGCAAAAAGATTCCTGCCAGCAACCCAGTGAGGTAGATTAGGCTGAGAGGGAGAGAGACATTCGCTGTCCCAAGGTCACCCAGCGAACTTCATGGCCAAGTGGGGATTCGGACTCTGAATTCCCAAGTCCTGCTCCAACACTAAACCCTACAGCACACTGCACACACACACAAACACAGAAACTAGCTAGGTCAGAGATGGGAGACCCCTCTCCTGATTGCTGAATTGATGCTTTTGAATTATGGAGGAGACCCTTGGGAGTCCCATGGACTGCAAGAAGATCAAACCTATCCATTCTGAAGGAAATCAGCCCTGAGTGCTCACTGGAAGGACAGATCGTGAAGCTGAGGCTCCAATACTTTGGCCACCTCATGAGAAGAGAAGACACCCTGGAAAAGACCCTGATGTTGGGAAAGATAGAGGGCACAAGGAGAAGGGGACGTCAGAGGACGAGATGCTTGGACAGTGTTCTCGAAGCTACCAACATGAGTTTGACCAAACTGCGGGAGGCAGTGGAAGACAGGAGTGCCTGGTGTGCTCTGGTCCATGGGGTCATGAAGAGTCGGACACGACTAAACAACAACAATGGATGGGGAACCTCAGGCACTGGCCTCTGGGCCTCTTTCTCCAAAGTGTGCCAGGAGTTCTTGATACAAAGAGTGTGGTGGATGCTCAGAGCAGAAGCCCAGGGCATGAGTGTTTGTGCTAGAAAAAGAGACCTATTGATTTCGTCGGTGGAAGTGTGGTGTTTGTGTAGGACTGCAGACTAAGTTTATCTAACTTGGGCGGCTTTCTAACCCCCAACCCCCATGCAGAATTTGCCCCCTTTTCTTCCCCTACCTGGCCCCAAAGGCAGTTGTCTACACAGCCCCCCATGCTCATGTGACAGATCCACCAAGCGAACTTGCCCAGAAGGAACAATTTGCCGTGAAGGTAAATACGCTTTGCTGCAGAGTATTCAAGCTTTCTTTTCCCCCTCTCCCTTTCCAAAAATAAGATCAACCATACCAGCCGGCGCTGTAGGAGAAGAAGCAAGGCATCTAATAAGTATCTCCTTCGTTTTGCTCCACTCCAGACTCTTTGCTCCCGTGATATTGACTGGGCAAAAGGAGCAGCCCATTTTCTCCCCGAGCCCCAGAGGGCAACTGTTTACAGAGCGGTGCCGCGGTTAACACGGGTTTTAACGTGTCGCCCGTCTGCGTAAGGCTGGATTTGGATCTTGTACTTAGCTGCCAGGAGTGACTGTGATGAAGTGGGAGAGATAAACTGATAGATTGTGTGCCAGGAAGATGTTGGGGAATCAATCAGATAAACAGGGCAAAGAGAGAGAGAGAGGGAGGGAGGGAGCTTGCTGGGTTTATTCTCTCTGCTCCCTCCCCTGCGGGAACAAAGCAGCGGCCTCTCTGCCCCTTAACGGCTCTGAATGTAATTGCTGCAGTAATAAGAATTTAAAGGGTGTGTGTGTAAGCAAATGGAAAAAGCATCGCAGGGGGCTTTTTAATTGCCTTTATGTTTTTTAATAGAAGAGTTGTTGAGGAGGGAAGGAGAGATTTAAATAAATATATACACACATCCTTTAGGTGTCTATCTGTTAAGGGCAGCAGGCCAGGTTGGGTGAAACCTTTCTGGGATCCGTCTCTGTGTGTGTTTGTGTGTATTTGTGCATATGTGTGTTTGTGTGGTGGGGAAGCCAAGAGTAAGCCACTTGGGACCTTCTGTATGCAAAAACCGCAAGCGAGTTGCATTTTCAAAGGAAGGATTTGAACCCTCCTTAAAATATGCGGGCCATAGCTACTCTATTCCGAACTTTAAAATGGAAAGCGTAATGCTGGTGGTCAACAAAAGAGGTTTAAAGACTGTCTCAAGGCAAATCTAAAAAATGTAGTTTAAACAACTGGGAAATACTGGTCTGCGAGTGCTCCAGTTGGAGAACAGCCTTTACCAAAGGTGTCATGGGCTTTGAAGACACTTGAACTCAGGACGCAAGGGAGAAATGTGCTAAGAGGAAGGCACGCTTGGAAAATCCACACTCTGATCAACTCCTGCCCGGAAACCAATGTCCACACTGTGGAAGGATGTGTGGTTCCAGAATTGGTCTCCACAGTCACAGACTCATTGTTAAAACCGTGTTTATGGAAGACAATCTTACTTGGCTACGAGTGATTGCCAAAGAAGAAGAAGTGAGTAGAGCATCGGCTTTGCATGAGTGCAACTGTGTCGTATAACTTAAGGAGGACTAGAAGTTTGCAGTGCCTGTTTTAAAGTGAAATCGGGGGTTCCCAGGAATCTCACAAAACGTGTTACGTTTTCAACTGTGTTGCTGCCTTTTGTTATCGAGCCAGAAGTGGAACATAGCCATGCATCGAACATTATCTTGAGCATTAACGCATCCCACTTCTGGTTTGCATTGAAATCCAAAACAGCCCCAAACCCACTTGTTTGGGCTTAAAAGATCGTTAGCTCGCCTGTTCCCCCCGTCCCCCGTCCCCCCGTGTAGAGATGGATGCCTTTATCCACCTTTTCTTTCCCTGTGTTTTCTGCCTGACCTTTTAAAGATTCTCTGCTGATATAGATGGGGTGGATTAAACTAATCATAAAATGATGAAGGGAAGCCTGCAACGCTCATTGATTTCGTCTGAAATTAACTGTAGTACAATAAGTCTTCCTAATGGCATTCTGTGTTGCGCTCCAAAGCGAGTTCCAGCTTCCTCCTATTCTCAACCCCCACCCCACCCTCCACAATTTATCTTGCCCCAAAGGGACCCCTCCCCAGCATTCTTGATGAAGAAACTATTGCAACGCCATCTACTCCCTTTCCAAAACAGAAGGCGGCTTACAATAATACGTCAGAGCCAGTGTAAAGCCCCCCCCCCCTGATTACCAGGATTTAAGACAGGCCTGGGGGCAGGGCAAGTGTGGCCCTCTGGGCTTCTCTATCTAGCCCTCTGAACTTCTTGAAACACATCCCACTGACCCGGCTTTGCAACCTCCTTGAGCAGCGGCCAGCAAACTTTTTCAGCAGGGGGCTGGTCCAATGTCCCTCAGACCTTGTGGGGGGCCGGACTATATTTTTTTGGGGGGGGAAATGAACGAATTCCTATGTCCCACAAATAACCCAGAGATGCATTTAAAATAAAAGGGCACATTCTACTCATGTAAAAACACGTGGGCCGGATTTAGAAGGCGATTGGGCCGGATCCAGCCCCCGGGCCTTAGTTTGCCTACCCATGCCCTTGAGTGTTTTTGCCTGGCTGTAAAGTGTCTGTGCGTTCTGATAGTGCCTCTTGCTCTTGCCTAGATGGAGGACACAATGATAAAGGCATCCTGAGCAAGTTTGCAGATGACACCAAATTGGGAGGGGTGGCTAATACCCCCGAGGACAGGATCACACTTCAAAATGACTTTAACAAATTAGACAACTGGGCCAAAGCAAACAAGATGAATTTTAACAAGGAGAAATGTAAAGTACTACACTTGGGCAACAAAAATGAAAGGCACAAATACAGGATGGGTGACACCTGGCTTGAGAGCAGTACATGTGAAAAGGTTCTAGGAGTCTTGGTAGACCACAAACTTGACATGAGTCAACAGTGTAATGCAGCAGCTAAAAAAGCCAATGCCATTCTGGGCTGCATCAATAGGAGTATAGCATCTAGATCAGGCATCCCCAAACTTTGGCCCTCCAGATGTTTTGGACTATAATTCCCATCATCCCTGACCACTGGTCCTGTTAGCTAGGGATCATTGGAGTTGTAGGCCAAAACATCTGGAGGGCCGCAGTTTGGGGGTGCCTGATCTAGATCAAGGGAAGTAATAGTACCACTGTATTCCGCTCTGGTCAGACCTCACCTGGAATACTGTGTCCAGTTCTGGGCACCACAGTTCAAGAAGGATATTGACAAGCTGGAACGTGTCCAGAGGAGGGCAACCAAAATGGTCAAAGGCCTGGAAACAATGCCTTATGAGGAACGGCTTAGGGAGCTGGGTATGTTTAGCCTGGAGAAGAGAAGGTTAAGGGGTGATATGATAGCCATGTTCAAATATATAAAAGGATGTCATATAGAAGAGGGTGAAAGGTTGTTTTCTGCTGCTCCAGAGAAGCGGACTCGGAACAATGGATTCAAGCTACAAGAAAGAAGCTTTTACCTAAACATTAGGAAGAACTTCCTGACAGTAAGAGCTGTTTGACAGTGGAATTTGCTGCCAAGGATTGTGGTGGAGTCTCCTTCTTTGGAGGTCTTTAAGCGGAGGCTTGACAGGCATATGTCAAGAATGCTTTGATGGTGTTTCCTGCTTGCCGGGGGTTGGACTGGATGGCCCTTGTGGTCTCTTTCAACTCTTATTATTCTATTATTCTAATGTCTGTAACCTGCTGTGCAAAGGTAAAAATTTAGGTTTGTTGCCCCAGCCACTTCCGCCTCTGGTCCCAACCAACACCTTACACGTGGCCCTCGGAAGGTTGTCTAGAAGGGAATGTGGCCCTTACCGCTGGAATTTTTTTTCCCCCATTGTGTGCTTTCAGTAGTCTCAAAGCTTTTGCTGAGTAAGGGAGCTTTTCAAAGAAGGAAATACAAATGGCAGAGGCCAGGGGTGGAGCACCTGCTTTCAATGCAGAATGTCCCGGGTTCAATCCCCAACATCCCTTGGAAGGACTGCGACAGTAGTCTTTGTCTGAAACCCTGGAGAAATCTTGCCAGCCAGGGTTGGTTATATACTGAGCCATTGGTAACCATGGCCTGACTCTGCATTATTCTGGTTAAAAAACCTCTTTGAGGTTTAATTCAAAGCTACTTTATGCGATATAGATTTGAGGAAATAAAGAAGCCGATGGCGTACTACTGCTGGCATGGGAGGGGAGGGTGAAATTCATGGTTCTGGTTCTCATTCCTTGAGTTCAGAAGCTGGGTAAGATCCGTTGGGAGTTTCGGCGAATTCATTCCAGCGGTGTGCAGAAAGAAATGATCTGGCAAGGCTGCTGGTTGAAGGGACAAGGGACGCTTGATATTTATGGTTCATGGCCAGCAAAGCCATTCTAAGTATAGGAGCCAAGATGTTAACACTGGCCTGCTAACTTATATGGAGTGAGCCTGGGGAAGAAGCAGGAAGGAAGTAAAGCCTAGGCGAGAAGGAACAGCAGTCTGGCTTTCTTTTCTGTCGCCCACCTTCCCCCCCAACAAGGTGGTTGTCCAAACCCAGTCTGAGAATTTCACAATCTTGTATTGCTCTTTTCAAAAAAACAAAACATGGCTTCCTCTTTCTTCATTTTCAGCTCCTCAGGGAACTTATTGAACGCAAAACCAGCTCCTTGGACCCCAACGACCAGGTGGCAATGGGCAGGTAAGTGGCCTGTTTAAATTGTGAGTACTTTTGTCAGAGGTCCTTCTTCTGGCTACCCCTGCCTTGAAACATTGCACGAAGGGCAACACACTGCTGGCTTGTGCAGGGTAGTGCAATGAATACTCAAGTCTTGAGTTTGAATTGTAATCTTTGCAAAAAGGCAAGGGGATAGGTGGGATGTGATTTGTGTTTATCACACCACGTTTGTGTGTGCCAAAGATATTTGGAGGAGACTGAATTGGAGGGAAGGGGGTGGACAGGAGGCAGGGAATGAAAATTCTTCCTGCTAGTTAACGCACATTTTTATTTTTAAGCTAGAAGCTGGCATTGCCTTCACCTGATTTACTTGTCGGGGAGCCCGGCATCGCAGGGTGGGGTGGGGTGGAATCTCAAAATCCAATTACCACAATCTTAATATAATCTTAATTACCGCAATCTATTTTATTGTAAAGTCAGATAAATGTACAATGTAATCACCACTTAAGTGCGGGAGGTTTTTTGGGCTGCCTCCTGTTTAAATGATAGCAGAGCCTTGTTTCCATAATATTCCAGGCATACCACCAAATAAACAAAAACAAAACACCACCAGGCAATATTTTAACAAGGATGAAAACCGTTTCACCGATGCGCCTGAGCTTTTTTCTTTTTTTATACGCATCAAACAGCTTATGGGCAGTGATTTGTATGCAACTGACTCCAGCTCAGTTTTTAGTTGTGTGTGTGTGTGTGTGTGTGTGTGTGTGTGTGTGTGTGTGTGTGTATGTGCATCCATCCTGGATATATGTGGCTGTGTACATACTATACCTTTTAAAGCACATTCAGAGCACTGTCACACTGCCCCCAAATCCTGGGAACTGTAGTCCCCCCCCCACAGAATTATAATTCCCAGCACCCTTAACAAACTACAGTTCCCAGGATTCTTTGAGAGAGGAAATGTATTTTGAACGTGCTTTAAGGGTATGGTGTGTTCGCAGCCAGAGGTTCTTTCCTAACTCTCGTTATTGTGGTTTTTTCCTTCTCTTTTTAATGTTTTTCCAAATTTTAGCTGGTGGCTGTTTTCCAAATGTGTAACATTCATTAACCAGATTTATAAATATTGCTGTGTGTGGTGATGGGATGTGTGTGTGTGTGTTTTCACTTTTTAACAAAGCCTTTTTTTCTAAGCACCGAAGTGGAGATAGAAACAAGGGTTTGCCCCTTAGCTCTACATTCAACTCTGGGGATACAGAAAATGGGCTCTTAGGCAGCTTTAAGGCAATCGTATTTTTAGCTGCACTGCAGTTCTGGCCTTCCTGCAGAGCCAATAGCTGCCAAGTCTCCCGTTTTCCCCAGGGAAACCCCTTTTTTACTTACCTTTTCCCGGTGGTCCCCCGTATCGCTTCGTCTCCCGTTTTTCTCCGTTATTTTCTCCTGCCGGCGGCCATTTTTTTCCTTTCCGATTTGCCCTTCTATGGGCACCAAAAATGGCCACCGCCAGCTCCAAAAGTCGCATCTACGCATGTCCGGAAGTGCATAGACGTGACTTCCGGTGTTGGCGGCGGCCATTTTGGGTGCCCATAGATGGGCGGAGTGACACCGGAAGTTGCGTCGGCGGACTTCCTGACATGTGTACAAGCGACTTTCGAAGCCGGCAGCGGCCATTTTGGGTGCCCATAGAAGGGCAAAGCGACACCGGAAGTTACATCGACACAACTTCCGGTGTCAAATGGCTGCCGGTCCCGGATTCTGCAGTCCGGAACTTGGAAGGTAAGGCAGAGCCTCTGCTGCTAATATAAGCAGTGCAAGTCCTTCCTGTTCCCTCAGCTTGTTCCCTCAGCTGTCAGTACCTTTGGGTACCTCCTATGATGGTCTCTGGAAATATCCCTTCAAAAGTCCTCCATCCATGAGAGGCTGTTTGCTTCTTCCTGCTCAGTTCCTGTTTGCACTGGCTCAGCGTCTCTGGCAATCAACCACATGCCCAAATTTTACTGGGTGCCAGGGTTCAAATAAGCCTAGTGGAAGCTGATATGGGTGCCTTTCTCCCTGGGAGCTGATAGTTTTAGATTATTATTTAAATTTATCACCCGCCCTACATGCCAGGGTGGTTCACAGGACTAATACACAATATGGAGAACAGATTAAAGCAACTTACAATCAGAAAAGCTTAAGTGGCTCCTAGAAATGTACATCAGCCCAAGGGGGGGGGGAGTGCATCTTCAGCATTCGCCAAAAAGCTGTGCGATGATGTCCCCACCCTCTTTCAAGGAACCATAACAATTCCTGCAGTTTCTCTCCCCCCCCCTCCCTTAGGCAATGGCTGGCTATCCAGAAACTGCGGAGCAAAATCCGGAAGAAAGTGGACAAAAAGGCCAGCAAAGGAAGGAAAATTCGGTGAGTAAATTAGGCTGGCTTGTCTTCACTTGCCGGATCGCCTTGCACCATACATGCCCGTTTGACTGTTTCGGTCAGCCAAACTGGCACTGGTGCATAATGCTTGTTCCACACTTGTAAGAAATCAGTCTTTTAGAGTGGCTTGACTTTGGAAACTCCTTGCCTGTTGACATGAGGAAGATGCCTTCCCAGTACTATTTTTGGTGTCTGCCAAAAAAGCATTTTTGTTTAGGTAAGCCTGTCCAGGCATGTAGAAGCTGTCCTGTGCTTTAATCTGCTTTTAGCTTATTGTTGATTTCATTTTTGGGGGGTATGTTTTAAATACTTGCTTTTAACTTTTATATATATATATATATATATATATATATATATATATATATATATATATTGATAACTTTATTCTTTTGTAAACTGCTTTGAGGTTTTATTACAATCAACCGGTATATACCATATTTTTCCGTCTATAAGACGGCCCCATGGTGAACTCCAAATTAAGAAAACACCCCTCAGCAGTACTCGTGTATAAGACGAGCCCCAAACCTATTTTTTTGGTTAACACCCCCCCCCCTAGTCTTATACATGGAAAAATACGGTAAATATTGTGAAATAAAAACAAACAAACTTCGGTCTAAGGTGCTTGGCCAGTTGTAGCTCACCCTCCCATCCCACTCTGTGCAACCTGACTGCCTTCTTAGCTTTGAGTTTTATTTATTTGTTCCTTCTTATATCGATAGGCAGAGGCTATCAAAGTAGTATACAGTAAAGGAAAAAAAGGAATGGGATAAAATTGCGTTCATCATCAGAGGCGATGCAGAGGGTGGCAGCACAAGAACAGGGCCTTCTCAGTGGTGGTTCCCCATTTGGGGAATGCTCTGCCAAGGGAAGTTTGCCTGGCGCCATCATTGTTTGATCTGTCGCTGCTAGACTAAAATTCACGCCCCTGAGACTCTGAGCAGGAAGATGAGTGTGCATGGCTACAAGGCAAGTGTGCATGGTTGTGTTGCATGTGTGTACTCAGGTGGCCCACAATAGTTTCTCATGTTCCTAAATGTTTAAGCCAGGACCCCAAGCATTACAGGCTAATAATACCAACACTTTTGTTTTTAATCGAGCTTGGAAATGAATACTTAGCCAGTCCAACTATTGGAGCAATGCGTCCAGATCAGTTGTGGTTGGACTCGAACTCCTTGCATCCCTGACCGTTGGCCATGTTGGGGGGCTGATGGGAGCTGCAGTCCAGCAACACCTGGGGGGCTTCTCTGGGGCCAGCTACCACCGATTCACCTTTTTTTATCCCGAGTTGTGCGTCAGAATAAATTTGAAGTAGATGTTTCTCTTTTGATGCACTGAAGCCAGAAAACCTACTGTACTGCCTTCCCTGCTGGTGTGGTTTGGTTTTGGGGGTTGGAGGTAGGGGAGAGATGGACAACGCCAAGCACCCCTTTCTCTTGTGTGCCTGTGTGACCAAAACAATAAATCCCGTGCTTAGATGGGCACTTGATAGCAAGTCAGCCGAGTGGGGCTGGGTCAGGCCTGGCATAGCAATTTTTAAGATAGATGTCATGAGATAATTTATGAAAAGAGGGTAGAGCTGCTTTGTTGGGCCTAAAAGCCTGTAATTATTGACTATCAATATTCCTTCCTGTCAGCGCCGTACGCAACTGGGATATATTCATGACTCCGCCAGAGCCCCCTGACAAGCATCGCACCACCCTGAGCTGGGCTTATACTACCTTTCTATTTTATTATTATTATTACTATTATTTCTTCTTCCTTTTAGCCAAAGGGATTTAGAACAGTTTTTGTCTGTGGGATTATGTCTCTCTCTCCCCCTCCCCAGTCCCCTAGTTATAAAAACCCTAAGAGGGGGAGGGGGGTGACTAGGGCCGGATTTAGGTTTGATGAGGCCCTAAGCTACTGAAAGTAATGGGGCCCTTTATATGTCCAGCTGTCCTTTGTCAACAACAAAGTGTTGCTGTTTTTTTGTTGTTGAATATATGCTATATGGTAATTTATGGACCTAATAGGTATCTAAAGCCATTGGCACAGGTTACCATGCAACCAGTGCATGCAGAATGTAGGCACCCTATATAGAAATGAGCAAACCGGTGATATTTTACGGAGCAGGCTAGCAGGCAGGGGCCATGACTTACATCATAGGAGCCTACACAACACAAAGGAATACAAAACAAAACACTGTTGCTGTATTAGGTTTTATTTTATTTGTTTTTTATCTTATATTTTGGAAATGTTGTTTTTCCTTTAATTTTTTTGGGGGCCCCCAAGAGAGTGGGGCCCTAAGCTATAGCTTGTTTAGCTTACACGTAAATCCGGCACTGGGAATGATGGCAAGAGGAGATCATAGCAAAGCTGCAAGATTATAGGTTGGGGATAGAGGAACTTCAGGCCCGGGGGCCAAATATGGCCCTCCAAACTTCTCGGCACACCCCTTTTCTCACGTCATGCCCCTTTGCCATCCAATTTTACATTCCCTTTGAATGCTTTTGCTCTGCTGGAACGTGACCTTGAACTCTGACACTGCCTTTTGCTTGCCTGGATGGAGGATATAAGAAGAGGGAGTATGTGTAGAAGTTGGCAGAATTTATGGTTGTTCCTCTGCCCCACGTTTGGGGCCCCAGAGGGCTGCATTTTACACACACACACCCCCGCAGTCCTGAGGTCCCATCTCCCTGGCAACATACATGGTAGTGCATAATGGTAGAATGGAGAGACAGAGAGAAAAGATAAACACACACCATAACTAGAAATGAAAGCGGAAGAAGAGCAGCGGTCATAAAGAAAGCAAAAGTGGTTAGCGGAAGAAAGATCTGGGTGAACAGGAAGGCACCCAAATTAGTAAGTGAAGAACACACCTTTTCTGGTCATGGCAATTTATTTGGAACAAAACAGACTGCGGCCCCCAGTTTGGACATGAATGCTAAGCTGGGGAGGGTGGTGGCTAGAGGAGACCAGCGAAGCAGGAGCTCTTGGTGCAGTCATGGTTAAGCTTTGAAAGCATAGCTGCCATGCTGGCTTTGTTCTGTCTCCAAATGGCTATACTGGCCGAATCAGTATAACAGTGGCTGGGGATCACAGGTGGGGAGAGTTCTGTTATGGGCGACTTCTTGCTTACAGGCTTCCCATTAGGGCATCTGGTTGACCACTGTGAGAACGGAAAGCTGTACTAGATGGTCCTTTGGCCTGATTCAGCAGGGCTTCTCCTCCTCCCTCTTCCTTTTTTTTTGAAATATTTTTCATTAAAGATTTACTTGTATTACAAAAGAACGTGCAATCTCTCCCCCCCCCCCCGATACGGTGTTGTATCTAGTACAGTGGTACCTCGGTTTACAAACTTAATCCGTTCCGGAAGTCTGTTCTTAAACTAAAACTGTTCTTAAACCAAGGTGCGCTTTCCCTAATGAGGCCTCCCGCCGCCCGTGCACTTCCACCGTTCGGATTCCGTTCTTAGACCAAGGTAAAGTTTGCAAACCAAGACACTATTTCCGGTTCTTCAGAGTTTGTAAACCAAATTGTTCCTAAACCAGACTGTTCTTAAACCGAGGTGCCACTGTATAGGGTTGAAGGGAAAGAGAGGTGGGAGGAGAATTGCTGGGGAGAGAAGGGGCTCTCTGGCCTTCCCACCGCTGCCTTTGTATGGCTGGGATCTGATGCTCTGAATCGAAACCTCACGCAAGCGCAGAGGGTGCTCCATCGCTTCGCTGCAGCGATTTCCATGAAGGCGCAACAGCTTTGTGGGAGGACAACAGCTCAGTAGCAGAACATCTGCTCTGCATGCAGAAGGTCCCATGTTTAGCCTGCAGTACAGCTGGGAATTGTTCCTCGCCTGAAACCCTGGAGAGCTGCTGCCAACCAGTGCAGGAAGTTCTGAGCTAAGCAGACCAGTGGTCTTGACTTGAGAAGAAGGCTGCTTTCTGCTTTCATTTCCTCTATCTGAATAGTTACAACGCATCCTCTGTGTGTGTGTGTTTCTCTTCTCAGGTATCACGTCCACAGCAAGCTGGTCAGCTTCATGGCCCCGATTGACCATTCCACGATGACTGATGATGCCAGGTTAGTAAGCGGTTAATTACGCTTCTCGGAGGGCTCTGTGACAGCTTGATATTGACCTGTTCTTCAGGCTGTCACCGTCCCTGGTTCTTTGTATCAGTTAGCCATTTGTCACCGGCACAATGTGGGCCTTCTGTCCTGGCCGGGCCAGATGGGTGCGTTTCACCGCTAGAATTGCACGCTGCGTTTCTCTGCGGTTCAGGCCGGGCTCTGCCCTTGCCATTTGCTGCTCAGACACTTCAGCTATATCTTGCTTTGTGTGTGCTTTAAAAAAGAAAATAGAAAATTTCCATGCAGTCAGATTGCACTGTTTTCAATGTCACCAAGAGTCTTTCGTGACATATTGTAAAGGAGAACGCATTTAAGGCCCCATCTGCAGTATAAATTTAAAGCCGTACCGTACCACTTTAGACAGCCTTGGCTTCACCCGGAGGATTCTGGGAGCTGCAGTATGTTAAGGGTGGTTGGGGAGACCCCTGCTCCCGTCACAGGACTACAGTTCCCAGAGTTCCCTGGTCTGGTTGTTAAACCACTCGGAGAACCCAGAATGCAACCTACCATAGCGTGGTAAGATTAGCACCCTCTGCCCTGCCCTCCACTGGCATGTGGCCCCCAGAAGGTTGCCTGCGAGGCGTTGTGGCCCTCGGGTTTTAATTTTTTTTAAAAAAAAATTCCACCGCAATTTTTAGCTTAGCACAGGCTTTGGTTTCACACAGACCACCCGTGGTTTTGTCCAGGCTTCCCCAACCTGGTGCCCTTCAGATGTTTGGGTCTGCGCTCATGCTTGTTTAATGTGTCATGGCATGGGGATGTGGCCTTTATCGCGGTTGCAAGAGGCAAACACGGCTACCGTTTGGGAAGCTTCTTAAAAATATAAGAAGGACGTTCCTAAGTTTCACAGGAAACTCTGTGCACCAGTTTCTACTTGTAAATGATGCACAGGTGGAATGCATAGAGCCTGTTGTCCTCGGCTGTATTTCTGGGGACCACATTTTCTATGAGGCCAAGTTAATTTCACAACGTCCAATTCAAAACTGCTCCCGGAATTTCCCCCCTCCCTTTCCTTCCATATATATATATTTTAATTCCAACCCCACCCCCCCTTTTGCAATGCAAAACCTATATAAGCATGAAAGAGGGAAGGTAATGATAACGGCACTTTCTGTAGTGCCAGTTGAAGGTAATTTCATTGTTTGCAAGTGTGAATTACGAGATTGAAAATGCAAATAATGCATTTCACAGCGGTGTGATCACGCACTGGGCTTCCCCCCCCCCCCTTCCGTCATTTTGGAGGCTTGACCCAAAATAAATAAAAACACTGCATGTTTATAGTGTGAAAAATCAGGCGCTGTGGGGTAGTGGGGGGAAACAGCAGCATGCTTACAGCCTATAAAATAAATTAATTGCCTGGTGGTGGGACTTTTGGAGGTGGGGAAGAGAAGGTGCATTGAGGATTAAGGATGCAAAAGGAGTTGGGATGCACACAGTTGTCTCCAACTCAGCAGACAATAGCTTGCAGGGTGAGGGAAAGCGCCTGGGACTTTGTGAAATAGCAGTTTGGGGTGCAGATGATGGCACAGGAGCTCTGGGTAGCCAAGGCAAGAGTCAGATATGCACTTGGAGGAAAGGGGGTCTGGCATTTCAAGGTCGCTATTGGTCTGGGATTGAAGGCATTTGCGCAGAAAGCAGCTCTTTAAGGAAAACCTTGTTTGTCCACCTGCCTTATCCTTTTGAGACTTTGGTAGTCATTGCTCTGCATAACACCTCTTGAGAACTAAAAACCTGCTCTTAAATAAACAGGTTGTTTTAGTCCCTGCACGTAGCACCACATTCTGGGCTGCTTTGGGAGGAAAAGCAGGATATAAATTTAACGTTTAAAAGGATCAATTCTGCACTTCTGTGGAATTGTGACATACGGACACCCTGGAGGCATCCAGTAATTAAATAAACCCTGTGCTTTTTTTAGGATGCCAGATTCTGTACTAGGTATATACTCTCCATGTAAAATAACACTTTGCAATGGACCTTCTCTCATAAGTTCAAAGTCCCCAAGTTGTTGCAACATCAGTGGCTACCAGTCAAAATGGCTATCGATGCTTCTAGGTACCAGTTGCTGGAAACCACAGGAGGGGTGAGGAGGCTTGCACAGGGCTCCTCCTTCCATTTGATTATCCTCCATGAGAACACAAGCCTCAGGGAGTTGGGTAAAGGTGGATAAGGATGCTCCTGGCACATGAAAGAGGACCGGGGCAAAGATTGTGCAGCCCCCCCCCCTTTCTAATTGGTCCGGAACTAGAGCAATGTTTCTAAACTTGGCAGTGCCTCTTAATGGCATCGTTAAAAGGGTTCCTCGTCGCTCCTTTCTTTATTAGCGTCTCCCTCTGTTCCTTATCAGACGGCGGGACAAACATAACTCACGGCGCAGATTTTGATCTCTAGTTAAAGAGGATTACAGCTTTGCATTAACTTGGATTGACATGGTTTATAATTTGCCCGCTGATACAGATGCTGTCAGGGACACCCACGCCATGTGCGCGCGAACATGCTCAGGCACACCTGGCGCATTGCTGTTGGGAAAGAACACTTGAACACAGCAATTTTTTTTTTAAAAAAACAACTATTTTATTTTATTTTATCCCACCTTTCATCCAAGGAGCTCAAGGTGGCGTACGTGGTTCTCTCTGTCCCCACTTTATCCTCACAACAGCCCTGTGAGGTAGGTTTAGGTAAGAGGAAAATCTAATTTATCCTCCTTCGCCCCCACTTTGTTCTTTTTTGGGGGGGGCTGCAAATACCAGGAGTAAAAAGTCTACCCCAAACAATCTCTGTGGCTTTGGGGGCACCAAGAACCCCTCTCTGCCTTGTTGTCCTAGCACCGTAAAAGGTGCCCAGATTCCATCAAATCTTATCGACCTACTGCTCGTCCTGAAGGACTTGACTCCACTGTGCTAAATTCTTCTGATTCCAATGTCCAAACTCTGGTCCACAACATCATCACCGATCGATACCACCCAGTGCCAAAACGGTGGCTGTTTTTCTGCGTTTGGGGACCTGATGTTTAGGGGTTTTCCCTCATGCCGGTCCTGCTCAAAATAGACCCATTGTTAATAGGCATGACTCATGTCAGTGGTTGAATAATAACCCAGCACAGAGAGGAAGAGTCACCTGAGTTTTCCGGCTTAGCAGTGGAGGCTGCCGCCTTTCTTTGCATAGTTCCTAATATTTTATCCCACCCTTCCTCCAATGAGGACACCATACATAGTTCTCCACCCCGTGCCCCATCCACACAACAACCCCTTGAGGTAGGCTGTGTTGAAAGATAGCCATAGGCTCGCTCTATCCACTGAGTTACGGTGGCCAGACGGTTCGGCGTTCTCTGCGGAAACTCTCGCGAAACTCTTCCTCTGTGTCAGTCACTGCCTGTCTTGCTGCGAGCTGTAGGAGGTTCTGCTAGGAAATCCGGGCATTAAAGGATTAATACGTTTCTGTGACATAAGAGTTAGCAGGGGGGAAATCTTCACAAGTTCCTAGTCTTTTACTCTGCGTACTTTGTACGTCTGGTATTAAAAACACTGAGTGGTTGGATTAGTGGGGGAATTTGGGTCTGGAGCTGTCAGTCCCACTATCTCTGCAAATTCAAGAAGTTATATTTTGAAAGTTTACTTGGGGGGTCGTTGTAACCCGCATGTGCGGCCAGCTGACCGCTTCCTTCTGCGGTTTCTGGCATTTTCACGAGTTCCACATAAAGTTCATTCTGCACTGGTGAGAAATTGGCATTATTAGTGTGGCAGCACCTATTATTATATTATACAATGGTACCTTGGCTCTCCAACTTAATCCGTTCCGGAGGTCCGTTCCAAAACCAAAGCGTTCCAAAACCAAGGTGCGCTTTCCCATAGAAAATGGATTAATGCTGGCATCCCCAAACTGCGGCCCTCCAGATGTTTTGGCCTACAACTCCCATGACCCCTAGCTAACAGGACCAGTGGTCAGGGATGATGGGAATTGTAGTCCTAAACATCTGGAGGGCCAAAGTTTGGGGATGGCTGGATTAATGGATTAATCTGTTCCAGACTTTTAAAAACAACCCCTAAAACAGCAATTTAATATGAATTTTACTATCTAATGAGACCATTGGTCCATAAAATGGAAGCAATAAACAATGTACTGCAGTCACACAATCAATCAGTAGCTGAACTGGGCTCCACAGTGTCACAAAAATAAAACAAAAAAGAGCCGCAAAAATAAAAACGCAAAATAAATAGCAAAAACAGACAGACCTCAGCATAACACTCAAAACAGAGCACATCCAGCTTCCAAAAAAAGTTCAGAAACCAAGGCATTTGAGAACCAAGGTACCACTGTATTGTATTACGTTACGTTACGTTACGTTACGTTACGTTACATTACATTACATTACATTACATTACATTACATTACATTACATTACATTACATTACATTATTCTTTGGAACTCCCTGCATATTGATATTAAGCAGATGCCTTCACTGAACTGTTATCGCCGCCTGCTTCAAAATCTTTCAGTTTAGGTAAGCCTACCTGGGCGCAATGTAATTTTACATGTATGTTAATTTTTAAAATCTGCTGATTTTTATCTATATATTGATAATTCCAATATGTTTGGAAGTCTTCTTACTGCTATATACGTATATATTGGGACGACGACAACGACGACACACACGCAATAGCTCTGTTCATAGCCAGGCCTCCCCAAAAGTCAGCTCCCCTCAAGGCTTTGCAATTGAACGGGTTGTAAATGTAGGCAATGCCCTCGCAAAGCAAAATTTCCTGGACTTCTTTGGTTATGGAAATGTCCTTTAAAAAACAAAGGCGAAGAAGTAAAATAAATAAAGCTAACCTGTTAAGAGCGGCAGGATGATTTGTTGCTTTCCCCCAGCGAGACAATTTGTCATCTCTTGCGCTGAATCTGTTGCGAAACAGTCAAGCTGTGGAAGGGAAGGAACCATTTTAGGGCTGCGGGATATTGAAGTACACAAAAAAGGACCCCCTCCTTGGCCAAGTACTATTTTTTTAAAAAAACTTTTTGTTTGTGTATGTGCTCTTTTTTGTGATTTATCTGTCCAAATTGTTTGTTCTCTCTTTATTCACCCACTGGGGAAGCCGTAACTTCATTCAGCTCTGCATAGTTGACTCTGTGCTGCTTGTGGGGCTGAATATGCTTCCTTTGCACGGTCCGTTCTCGATTTCTTGGTCACAGCGGAGAGTATGCAGCAGCCGGGCGCCAAAGCCCATGCCCTGTCAACAAGGGGGATTCCTCCTTGACCAACCCCTCTAGATTCTAAGGGCGCCATTGTCCAAGTGGGATTCAGTCGCACCCCCCCAAATTCAGGCTAAGCAATTCCAGTTGATGGCGGGGCTGGCCACTTCCCCAAAAGATGGGGCTTCTTGGGATAGATAAGGAAGGTGACAGAAAAATGAAGTTGGAAAGTGTAGGAAAGAACACACTTGCTTTGACGTAGCTGTCATCTAACCTTTTTGCAAACCGATTGTGATGAATGCTCAGTGGAACTCCCTGCCTGTTGATATAAGGCAGACGTCTTCGCTGTACTCTGTTTGGTGCCTGCTAAAAACATTTTTGTTTTTCGGGCAAGTCTACCTAGATACTTAGAACGCTGGTGCGTGTTTTAATCAGTTTTTAGTTTTTAGTTGATTTTAATTTTTTGAGTGTTTTAAATTGTTGTTAATTATTTTCTCAACATAGTTTTACCTTCTTTGAAAACCGCTTTGAGGTTTTGATTTTTTTAACAATTCAGTAGTGTATGGATGTTATGAACTAACTAACTAACTAACTAACTAACTAACTAACTAACTAACTAACTAACAGGAAGGGCCTTAAGCTTCAATTGTCACATCCTTTTGGGTATATCTTCACAGCAATATTTTTTATTTCTATTAAATAATCATCTTCATTATTATATTAATAATCTCCATTATTATATAATAATAATAATTATATTAATTGAGGTGTCTCCTTTCACTTAAACCTCAAGGCGAGGTTTAAACCTTAAATCTCCTAAAAACAGGTTTAAAACAATTTTAAAAATGTATAAAGTTGGGTCTTTATATACCTAAGCACTTAAAGCAGATAGATCCCCCCAATCACAGCTGCCAAGTCTCCCATTTTTTGCGGGAAACCCCCGAATTTCCTACCTGCCAGGGAGGCTCCATTTCGGGTGCCGCTCTGCCCATGTCTGGGCACCAGAAATCGGGTAGTGCCGGCACCGGAAGTTGCTTCTACACATGTCCAGACATACGTAGAAGCGACTTCCAGTGCCGCGCCGCTGCTGATCCCGCATTTTTCAGCGGGAGACTCGGCAGCTATGCCCCCAATCCCATTGAAGTTGGAGACAAAAATGTCTTTTCAGTTGTTTCCAGAAAAACAATTTGTGGACAGACACCTGTCGCATCTCAGTAGGGGTGCTTGTTCCGCAGACCAGAGGTGTACCTGCACAGTGGGCCAAAACTTTGCTTAAAAGAAGAAGAGAGACAGCTGATCTCTGCGCTCGCTACTACTGAGTGCAGAATTGTGGAGTCTTCTCTCAGAATCTTGTTGATCATTGCTGCTGCTGTGCTCCTAGGTTTCTGCAGAAATGGAGTCACAAAGGAATCTGGTATTTTACAAGTCTGGTTGACTGCCTTAAGACAGGTGCCCTTACATAACTGAGCCTGCCCTCTTTTGACCATGTTTCGGGGGAAGCCATTAAGCCTCACCACCATGGAGCAGGACGAAGTATATACAGGCCACAAAAGGAGAGACAGTAGATCAGGATTTCCCTCTTTGAGACCACTGGGTGATTTGTAGTTCACCAGGGAGAGTTTCTGACTCTCAATTATTTTAACAATGACAACAACAAAAAGACTTCCCCTGCCACCACTGCCCACAACCAGCCTTCGCAGGGAATTACAGCTCAGTGAGGGGAATAGGAGTCCCCCCAACAGCGGGTGGCGCTGTGGGTTAAACCACTGAGCCTAGGGCTTGCCAATCAGAAGGTCAGCGGTTCGAATCCCCACAACGGGGTGAGCTCCCATTGCTCGGTCCCAGCTCCTGCCAATCTAGCAGTTCAAATCATGTCAAAGTGCAAGTAGATAAATAGGTACCGCTACAGCGGGAAGGTAAATGGCGTTTCCGTGTGCTGCTCTGGTTTGCCAGAAGAGGCTTTGTCATGCTGGCCACATGACCTGGAAGCTATACGCCAGCTCCCTCAGCCAATAATGCGAGATGAGCGCCGCAACCTCAGAGTCGGTCACGACTGGACCTAATGGCCAGGGGTCCCTTTACCTTTAACAACTCTCAACACCCTTAGCAAACTACAGTTCCCAAGATTCTTCACGTGGAGTCAGTGCTATAACGGTGCTTTAAATCTATAGGGTAGTTGTAGCCACAGTGAACCCACCCAAAAGGGACGGTGGGGGCCGGATTAAGAGCATTCCACCCACTCCCACAACGCAGGGGAGTGGGGTGAAAGAGAAGCCATTGCTGTCCGTGGCCGTCATTTGCACAGCTGGGTAGGAAGAATCCCTTTTCCTCCTCCTCCATTTCCCACCATTGCTGCCTGTTTGAAATCCTTAGAAATCTCGATCTTATCTCGGGAGGAGACCTGTTGGAGCTCACCCTGTTACCCTTTGAGATTCCATGGCATTTATTCCACTTTTAACGTCTTTCTCCTGTTAAGTTCTGCATAGAAGCCACTTCCTGGAACTGTAGTGGAATATCGTACAAGTTTTGTGCTCGTTTCCGTGTTACTTTCCTTCCAGGAAAAATCCCGTTTGCAAACAATATGGAAATGAGTGCACCCGTTGTGTGAAAGATAGTGTAGAAATTGACAGTTTGGGAAATTAAATAGAATAAACTACCATGACGTTAAATAGAACAAACCACCATGTGATTGCAGCCTAAGAACAGGGTGGGGGGGGGGGTCCTAAAAAGTGGCTGTTGTTTTAGAGCCCCCGATCCTGACCTGGGGAGAAAGAGAAAATGCTACAGGCTAGCTTCTGGTTAATTTACGGCCTGGTATAATTGTTATCGCCCACATTCTCTGGTGTGGTTTCTATGTTGTGTGTGTGTGTGTGTGTGCCCTTTTCCTGAAGTTTTGCCTGTTAAACGAGGGTGAGATTGCCCCCTAGTGCTCACTCTCTCCTTTTTTTTATAATGCCATCTGAGATACTGAGAATGTGGGTGGCTTAAAATAAATGCAGCTGCATTTTGCCTTGTTTTGATAGTTTTTTTTTAAACCACGGAATGGTTCACTTCTACAACACTTTGCCCTGTTCCCTTTGGAGATCAAACCATCGCCAGCCCTTGGTTTTGCTCTGATCGGCATATGGGCACACAAAAAGCTCCAGGCTCACCCTGCGTTTGGAGTTGCATGTCCTCAAAATCCCATAGCAGTGGCGGGCGCGGGGGGGGGGGAGTACCCTGAATTCTGTGACCTGCATAAGTCATATGCAGATTTAGCAAAGTTGCTTTACCCCAGCTGCTGGGAATCGCAAGTGGGGAGAGTTGTAGCTGTTTGCACTTTGCATGCGGAACCCTTTGCAAGCAGAAGGTCCCAGGTTCAATCCTCAGTATCTCCAGGTAGGACAGGGATGTCTGAAAATCCTGGAGGGCCACTGCCACTCTCTGTGTACAATAACAAGCTAGATGCAGCAACAGTCTGACTCCATATAAAGCGAACTCCTATGTATCTATGCTGCGGACTAGCCGTCCATTTGGGAAGGGCCATTGCTTATTAGAACAACACCCTTGCATGCAGGAGGGCCCTGGTGGCGCTGTGGTCTAAACCACTGAGCCTCTTGGGTTTGCAGATCGGAAGGTCGGCGGTTCGAATCTGCAAAACGGGGTGAGCTCCAGTTGCTCTGCCCCAGCTTCTGCCAACCTAGCAGTTCGAAAGCATGCCAGTGCAAGTAGATAAATAGGTACTGCTGCAGTGGGGAAGGTAAACAGCATTTCCATGTGCTCTGGTTTCCATCATGATTTTAGTGATGCTGGCCACAGAACCCGGAAAGCTGTCTCTGGACAAACGGCGGGTCCCTCAGCCTGAAAGCGAGATGAGCACCGCAACCCCATAGTCGCCTTTGACTGGACTTAACCATCCAGGGCTCCTTTACCTTTGCCTTTATGCAGAAGGTCCCAGGATCAAACCTCGGCCTGTCCAGGTTGGGCTGCAAAAGACCCCAGGTCTGAAATCTTGGAGGGCTGTGCTAACTGGATGAGGCAACTTCCTGTACTGCTACGACTGGGGGCACCTGATTCCCTTCTACACCAAGGGTACCCCTCCCCCCCCATTTAAGTGGGATGGGCATGCGCTGACCTAGATTCTTTTTCCTAAATCAGGGTGGTGTTTCTTTCTTATGCAAATATCCTAATTACAGCGCATAATATTTATAGTCTCCCAGACCTCACACTCAGATTTGATCTCGTTCTACCTCCTCTCAGTTTCCCTTTGACTTTTTAGGGGACAGGCTTCTGTCTATGGGAGAGGTGCAGAATTCCTGCTGCAAACTGCATCTAGCTGGCGCCCTGCATTCTAAGGTAAAAGATAAAGGGACCCCTGACCATTAGGTCCAGTCGTGACCGCCTCTGGGGTTGCGCGCTCATCTCGCATTATTGGCCGAGGGAGCCGGCGTATAGCTTCCAGATCATGTGGCCAGCATGACAAAGCCGCTTCTGGCAAACCAGAGCAGCACATGGAAACGCCGTTTACCTTCCCGCTGTAGCTGTACCTATTTATCTAGTTGCATTTTGACGTGCTTTCGAACTGCTAGGTTGGCAGGAGCTGGGACCAGGCAATGGGAGCTCACCCCGTCACAGGGATTCGAACCGCCGAACTTCTGATCAGCAAGCCCTAGGTTCAGTGGTTTAAGCCACAGCGCCACCTGGGTCCCTTACCCTGCATTCTACCCCCCCCCCCAAAGAAACCCCGCTCCCTTTTCTAACGAAATACATAAATAATAAAGCTAAGGTACTCACGTGTTTTATGGCAAACGGCCCGTAATCACTCGCCCCCCTCCACACTCCATCCTTGCTCCAAAGCAAGGTTTTATGATAATATAGTAAAAATATTAAATTAGAAAATGCCTCACTAAGGGTGATAAAACCTTACTGCGGTAGAAATAGGTAATTATCCCCAGCTCAGCCTAAAATGACAGTTTAACAGAAATAAAAATGTTACTGCTCATTACTTGATTTTTGTAGGTTGCAATAAAGGGTAAGTTAAACTTTAATTCAGGGGAGACCCCTGTTTCGACCCCACACCCTCCTGCACGCTCTTACCTTGGGAGCGAGCGCTATTAATTACTCGCTAGATGGGCCACTCCTCGGCGCTCGGCTAATTTGAACGCCCTCCGTGTTTTCCGCAGAGCCTTTCGGGCAAACTGTCCAGCCAGCCCAGATTGATGCTCTTTCCCTCTCTGGCTTCTGGTCTGACTATTAATAGAAATGGCCTCTCGAGTCGCACGTTAGAGGTGCAGCATTTTGCCATGTGCTTGACCTTAAGGCTGTGCGGAAAGCTGCTCTCCTATGGTTAAATCGAAAGCTAGTGGAGCAGGAAGATGCCATTGAGCTCAGGAATGCCGACACTGACCAGCATTGGCTCTCCAAGGTTTTGGGCAGGGGAAATTCCCAGCCCTGTCAGAAGACACCGGAAGTAGAGCATGGGGTCTTATACACACACAAAGCAGGTGCTCTACCCCTGAGCTTCAGCTCTTCTGCTAAAAATAAAACGATAAATAAAAATAAAATGATAAAAATTCCAGTCCTCATCGTCTGAGCTAATAGGAACATAGGAAGCTGGCTTAGACCGATGGAGACCATTGGCCTGCTCAACTTAGTATTGATAGGCCACGCAGTAGCCCAGGCTTCCTCAGCCTCGGCCCTCCAGATGTTTTTGGCCTACAACTCCCACGATCCCTAGCTAGCAGGACCAGTGGTCAGGGATGATGGGAATTGTAGTCTCAAAACATCTGGAGGGCTGAGGTTGAGGAAGCCTGCAGTAGCCGTTAGGAGGGTAACCCTAGATCAGTGCTTCCCAAATTTGGGTCCCCAGCTGTTTTTGGGCTACAACTCCCATCATCCCTAACTAGAATCATAGAATCATAGAGTGGGAAGAGACCACAAGGGCCATCCAGTCCAACCCCCTGCCAAGCAGGAAACACCATCAAAGCATTCTTGACATATGCCTGTCAAGCCTCTGCTTAAAGACCTCCAAAGAAGGAGACGCCACCACACTCCTTGGTAGCAAATTCCACTGCCGAACAGCTCCTACTGTCAGGAAGTTCTTCCTAATGTTTAGGTGGAATCTTCTTTCTTGTAGTTTGAATCCATTGCTCCGTGTCCGCTTCTCTGGATCAGCAGAAAACAATCTTTCTCCCTCCTCTATATGGCATCCTTTTTTATATTTGAACATGGCTATCATATAACCCCTTAACCTTCTCTTCTACAGGCTAAACATACCCAGCTCCCTAAGCCGTTCCTCATAAGGCATTGTTTCCAGGCCTTTGACCATTTTGGCTGCCCTCTTCTGGACACGTTCCAGCTTGTTTGTATCCTTCTTGAACTGTGGGGCCCAGAACTGGACACAGTACTCCAGGTGAGGTCTGACCAGAGCAGAATACAGTGGTACTATTACTTCCCTAGCTCTAGATGCTATACTCCTATTGATGCAGCCCAGAATTGCATTGGCTTTTTTAGCTGCTGCATCACACTGCTGACTCATGTCAAGTTTGTGGTCTACCAAGACTCCTAGATCCTTTTCACATGTACTGCTCTCAAGCCAGGTGTCTCCCATCCTGTATTTTTTGCCCAACTGTAGTACTTTACATTTCTCCTTGTTAAAATTCATCTTGTTTGCTTTGGCCCAGTTGTCTAATCTGTTAAGGTCATTTTGAAGTGTGATCCTGTCCTCTGGGGAATTAGCCACCCCTCCCAGTTTGGTGTCGTCTGCAAACCTGCTCAGGATGCCCTCAAGCCCATCATCCAAGTCATTGATAAAGATGTTGAATAAGACTGGGCCCAAGACAGAACCCTGTGGCACCCCACTAGTCACTACTCTCCAGGATAAGGAGGAGCCATTGATGAGCACACTTTGGGTTCGGTCAGTAAGCCAGTTACAAATCCATTGAATGGTAGCATTGTCTAGCCTGCATTTTACCAGCTTCTTTACGGGAATATCATGGGGCACCTTGTCAAAGACCTTGCTGAAATCAAGATAGGCTACATCCACAGCGTTCCCTTCATCTACCAGGCTTGTAATTCTGTCAAAAAATGAGATCAGATTAGTCTGACATGACTTTTTTTTCAGAAACCCATGCTGACTTTTAGTGATCACAGAGTTTCTTTCTGGGTGCTCACAGACCGTTTGCTTAATGATCTGCTCTAGAATCTTTCCTGGTAGTATTGATGTCAGGCTGACTGGGCGGTGATTTTTTGGGTCCTCTCTTTCCCCCTTTTTGAGAATAGGGGCAACATTTGCCCTCCTCCAGTCTGCTGGAACTTCGCCTGTTCTCCAGGAATTTTCAAAGATTATTGCAGGACCAGTGGTCAGGGATGATGGGAATTGGAGTCTAAAAACAGCTGGAGAGACTCAAGTTTGGGAAGCACTGATCTAGATAGACACACAACTCCATAAGCATTTTAGGTACACAAGCATTTGAGATTTGGTGTCTTGTGCCTGTGGCTGCGACTCTCCAGGAATCCTGGAATCTGTTTTGGTTGTCTCACTTGCTGAGCAGCAGAGATTTGAAAACTTCTCAGCTGAGTGTGTTTGGTAAGTGTTATTTACTTCGTAGCATCTGATCATGACGTTTGTTGACATCAAATTTTCTCACCCTCGTCTAACCCAGCCATGAGGATTAGCAACTTGACCATGTGTAAAGATACAGGATTTCTGAGCTTGATGGTGGTCGTGTTAATATACACAAATTCTGAATACAGTGGTACCTCTACTTACGAATGTTTCTACTTACGAATGGAGCTCCGTCCGCCATCTTGGATGCAGTTTAGATAGGATTTTTTCTACTTACAAATTTTTAGATAGGGTTGCTTTGACTTGCAATTTTTTTCTCCCAATGCATTCCTATGGGATTCGACTTACAATTTTTTTCGACTTACAAATGCATTAAATTCATAAGTAGAGGTACTACTGTATATGCTGTACACACACACACACACACACAATATACTAATATAGATACTTTTGGTTGTTCCTTAGCTGAATCTTTCTATTGTCGCAGGTTTCAAATATATGAACTTTTATATTTATTTATGAATCATAGCCTAATTTTGTCTGTGTGTGTGTGTTTGACAAAAGTTGTCCTGTTCCTGTTATCAACACCACTGTTGATAGTGGGCCCTATTAATTTGAGTCTTTTGTTGCTGGGCTGTTTTCATTCCCCCCTTCCTTCCCCCTCCGGTTCTGTGTCAACCTCAAGGAAAAAAGAACAACATATATGAAAACTAAATTATAGTCCCACGCAGCCTGCCTGATTGAATCCTCCTTACACCACCGCGGTCTCATACATCCTATTAAAATATTCAATCTTGTTCTCTTCCTTGAAAAGCCTTGTATGGAAAGGGCAAACTTATAGGGGGAAGGAAAACCTCATTCCCCAGAGAGATGGAATCTAGCCCTGGCGCAGTATTTACATATTTCTGTGCCGCAAGAGAGGGGCACTACACAACGTCTCCCTAGCCCTCGTGTTTATTAATAAAGATTGCCGAATGCATTTTTAATTATCTCGCAGCCTTTTCATTTGAAGCCGTGGATGATGGTCGCAGCTTGCTTCTTCCAAATTGACCTTGAAAAGTTGCTTTCTCTCCCCCCCCCTTTCTTGCCCCTCCTTTCCCTTAACCCTCGTGTCACCTCAGAACTAGACCGCTGCAGCACTCTCCTCCTGGGGCACCCCTTGAAAGCTGCTCAGCTGGTGCAGAACATTGGAGACTCCTCCAAACAGGGGTGGCCTTGCACTGGTGGCTCGGCATCTGCACATGCTCTGTGTCTTTCCCCAGGAACAGACTCATTCCCTTCCTGTGTCCCTCTTGCCTGCAGGCTCAGGTCGCCTTCAGAAGACCTGCTTGGTGTTTGATCTCCCATGTTCCCCCCCCCCCCCAGTGTTGCCCTCCCAGCAGTGTCACCAAAGTTACAGAACTTGGTTTCCTGGGAGGCTAATATTGCAGCTTGCTAGTTTTTAGAGAATGGGTCTGGCCCATTAGGGTGAATGGGGCTCTGACACCCCCAGCCTTGAGTGTGGCCAGCTCTCATCTCTGTGTCTCCTTACTTGCAGGGAGTCAAGGGGGTGGCCCTGGCTGGCAGCTTCCTCCTCCTCCTTAGCCCCAGTGTTGCCCTTACAGAGCTCAACAGGGGGGGGGGGGAGACAAAACTAGAATTCTTTGCCCCCAGCTCTGCTTGTCATTGACTCTGTGGCTCCAGCGATGGTTGGACTCCCAGCCACTAATGTGTAGGTCAGTGGTTCTTAGACTTTCCCCCCGGGCCACCCTTTCAGAATAAACATTTGCTCGCACCACACCGAATGTTTAATTGATAAGAAATAACATTGGGAAATGAAAAGGAACATGGCCATCTCTCATGGATACTTTAGCTGAGATTCCTGCATTGCAGGGGTGTGGGTGTGTGTCCTGGAGCAGATGACCCTCTGGGTCCCTTCCAAATTAACAATTCCTTGATTGATAACATAGCAAACAACTACGGTCGTACTTTGGATCCCAAATGCCTTGGCTCCTGAACAAATTGGCTCCCGAACGATTGAAACCTGGAAGTGACTGTTCCGGTTTCCAAACAATTTTTGGAAGCTTCCTGCAGCCAGTCAGAAGCCGCACTTTGGTTTCCGAACGTTTTGGAAGGTACGACTGTACTTTATAATATCACCATGGGACACCCAGGAAGGATAAAACAACGCAGCTTCATACCATACCATACTATACTATATACAACATGTAAATGTTCAAATGTTTCTTTGTCCTTGGATCTTCCTGCCGCGCTTACCATCCTCTCCTCCCTCACCAGTGTGGCACACCCCATCCTTTGAGAACCACTGGCGTAGGCGGATGCAGCCACATTTCAGAGAGCGCTTGGGGTCCATTGAGTTGTATGTTTGTGCTTATAACTGCTGGCTGCTTCCAGCGGGCAATTTTGGATCTTCCATTAGCCTATTTTGTTGCTTGGTGGTCCTGACATAAACGAAAGTGTTGTTGCTTGAAAAGTAGGGTTTTCTTGGTCGCTTGCGATTTTCAAAGGTGCCCCCAGTCTCCAAAAGGCTGTGGGACTCGTGTTCAAAGCTGGTGAATGAAATTGAATAAAACGGTTGTGCTTTTCTGTTCTCTTTCTCCCCCCCCCTCCTCTCCCACCCAGAACGGAACTTTATCGATCCCTCTTCGGCAAACGGCCACATCTCGAAGGAGGCGACCACACTTAGTGGTGGGTGTTGTGCTGCCACAAGCTCTGAACCTAGGAGAGGGGAACGTCCACCACATTCGGACACTATCCATCGCTCTGCAACTTCTCCTGCTCCCTTCCCTTCGTCCCCAGTCGATGGAGCCGTCGTTTCTTGAGCATAACCAGGAGCACCCACCATACTTGATGCAGTTGAGAAGCCCCCAGAGGTATCTCCACTTCCTTGGAGTTGGAATGCTCCTGGAAGCTAACCTCAAGGCTCACCCAACGCACGACGACCTCAGCAAAGATGAGTTCACATGGAGAACTGCGTTTTGGAAGCGTTGGGCAACTGCTCTGCCAAACTGTGCTTTCCCCCCAAGTAACCAGCCACTTTAAGGGCCTATGAGCAATCTGGAAGCGTGAGAATAACTTCAAAGTTTCACGGTAACCATCTCTGGGTCAAATCCGGATGAAAGCAAACCATCGCACCCTGGTTCTCTGTACGAAGGACACTTCATAGGGGACCTTTTTAGCATCATGTGTACTTGGAACTCCTTGACGGTGGTCAGAGACCCTGTGGAATGAAATCGGAATTAAAGAACTGTGTGTGTGTGTGTGTGTATGTGTTCCTGGGGAAAAGATTAACAGAGGGTACAGCACAACCGTGTTTGTTAGTGACACACCCTTGAGCGGAACTTGACGTCTGTAACTATCCAATCATCTCTGTTCTAAGGAGACGTGATTTTAAAGTGGGAATTAAGGAAATAGAACACCAGAATAGTTGCTTATGGTTATGCCCTAAACCACCCTCTCTTCCTGCCTTTGTTTGCCAGAGCAGCTGGGGCTGATGGGAATCGTAGTCCAGAACTTCTGGAGGGCAACCAGGTTGGGAGTTAGCCAGTCCTCAACTCTCGGGAGGTCTGTTCTCAAATATGTGTGGCCCCATCATCTGAGTGGTGGCTTCCAAGGAGACCAAAAGTGGGAAGCAACCAATGGAATGCTTTTGGTGATTTCTACTCCCCTAAAGTATTTAATTATTTTTGCTGATGGGGGGTTTGTGGATTGCCTCTTCTGCCCCTCCCCCAGTTGAGAGATGCTCTTTGTTAGATTTACACCGGGACTAACCTCTACAGAGAGAAGATGATTCACTTGTTTTTATTCAGAAGGTCAAAAAAGCTGGAAATTAAATCCCTATAAAGTGGATTTATTAGCCTGCTGTGATCAATCGCCGATGGAGATTATCTTGCATAAGTATCATGTGCATATGTATGTTACCTGTATTGATTGCCGGAGGTGTTGCCTCTGCAACCCCCCCCCCTTTAAAACTGAATAAAATAGCTTTACAGAGCTGGCCACCTCATTTATTTATTCAAAATGTTTCTAGGCTGCCTTTTTTTAAAATAAGGGTGAAATCCTCCCCCCCCCCCATACAAAAGACAAAGCAACTATTTGTTTATTTTGTTTAACGAAAGGTATATATGCCTCTTGAGTGCAAGGAAACCTCTTAAGGGCATACAATAAATATTAAAGTTTATCCATAAAGACAGTAAAAAATAAAAAAAATAACACTATGTCGTCCCATTCTAATGTAATGCAGTCAACACTCAGTATTTCTTTGAATGATTTAAGAGTAGTGGGACAAAACAGTTTAAGAGAAAATGAAATAAATGGGGATTTGGTTGGATTTTTCTCCCTCTCATAGAATATTAGCACTCGGGGGGCATCCAATGGAGCGGAATGTTGGAAGAGTCCATACAGACCGAAGGAAGTCCTTAACGCAGCACATAGGCTGTGGAACTCCCTCCCACAAGAAGTAGTAATGGCCATGAGCTTAGAGGTCTTGGGCAATTTCACTAAGGATGAAGGCTATGGGTTTCTCCCCACAATGTTCTGCCTCCGAATGCCAGTTCCTGGAAATGGCAGGTGGGGAGAGCACTGATAAGTTCATGTCCTGCTTCCAGGCTCCTTGTTTGACCGCTGAGAAGAGGATGCCAGGCTAGAATGGCCTTGAATACAGCAGAGCTGCTCTGGCGCTCTTCAAAGCCAGCCTTGAAGGAACCGGTGCCGTTTTCTCTTCAACGTGGGGCTCTCAACCAGAGCCTTGGAGGTCCAATGCAACCTGAAATGTGCTGGGGCTGATCTGTTCGCAGTTCATTTTAGCTGCTGAATGTATTTTATTTTTAAACATTTCTCCGCCATTTCTTCTCCAAAATCTCAAGGCAGTATACTCCTCCTCCCCACCAAACAGTGTTGATGGCGGTTGACAGTATTGCAGTATTTCTGTATTTTTTAATTGATTTCTTTTTTTTAAAGCCTAAAATGAAGACAGGTAAGGCATGACTAAAAACTACCAGCAAACACCAATTTCAACAACAGTGGCCTGGTTGGAACCATGGTTTCTTGAAATTGTGATGTAGTGTTATGTGTGAACCCAGCCGATCTGCTTAACTAGAGTTTGTTTGCTTCCAGGAAACCATGTTCTGAAGCCGTTATTGGCTTACAAACCTTGGTTGGTTTTAACTATGGTTTGGTATCGCCTGTGAAGCCGGTACTTAACCCATGGTTTTGTTTGGCCACCAGACTTCTGTTGGTTGGCCTCAAACTTTTTTTTTTTTGGTAGGCATCTGTCTTGTCTCCAAGCTTATAAAAGCACAAGTTAAGCTCACCTGGAAAACAAACCAAGCTTTGGAGAAACAAGCCTCAGTTTGTTCAACCGTCTGTGGGACAACTCATGGTTGACTCTGCAAATCACAATTTAAAACAAAGCATTGTTGAGTGTTCTGCATGAACCCAGATGAGTTACATGTCAGCTTTGGGGACAAAATGTCTTGGCCTGCCTGTGGAAAGTCACTGGATGGAGCTAGCTTGAGTGTCCCTTGGCAAGGGGCTCCAGAGCTTAGGAGAAACCACCAAGATGAAATGTTGGTCAGCAATGGCAGTCACACAGCTTGAGAGGGGATGTAAACAGTGTGATGACATCACCTTGTGTTTATGGAGGAGTAGCTGAAATCTAATTGGATAGAGCTTATTGAAATCTAATTGGATAGAGCCTATATCTACCAGCTAGTTCCAATCTCATCACCATTCTGCCCTTCCTGATCCTCGTCCACATAGCTGAAGCTTCAGGAATTCCGTTAGAGCCACAGTGAACAGAGGAGGAGGTTCTCGTTTAAAAGAGAGGGAAGGGTTTCTAGTCCTCTTGATTGTATTAAAAAAAAGGCAGGTGGGGGAAGCTTGAAAATGAAGCTGTTGGCCAGTTAAAAGACCCTTTGATTTATTATCTAGCTGCTAAACACTGAACAATTAATTATCTCCTTCATTTTGACAGACATTTGATAAGTTGCATTGCCTGCCTTGTAGCTTTGGGCAGTCCTGTGCAAAAGTGATGCTTTGACAAGATTTAGAAAAGGCAAGAGGGTAGGGTAGGAAGATGTCCACTCGCCTATTTGCTGTTTTGATGGTAAGCCAGCTCTGTTGGATTCAGGGTCCCCTCCTGCTCATTCTGCTGTGTAGGGCTCTGGGTGTCTGCCCCCACCTGACTGTGCCACCGTTCTTTAAAAATAATAATTAAAACTTCCCCCCTCCGTTTCTGCTGTGTGGCCACTCCAATCCAATGAAGCTCAGTTATTTTCTGTAATTCTAGCTGTGACTTGAGCTAAAACAGGACACCCTCTTCTTTCTTTCTTTTTTTACAGGCATAAGGACTAGAAACTTTGCTAGTTTTTGTGTTTTAATGTGAAGAAAGGTGGTATATTGAAAGAGCTGGATTTTGCTCCTCTGGAGATACCCTCAGCCCCAGATGGTAAACCTAAATTTAAAAATAAAAATAGTGTGCGCTTGTTGCAAAAAGCTACTTTCAGGAAATGAAATGACAGTGTGAATTCTATCTTAACGCGGGCACTCCAAGTGGCGGAACGAGGACAGTTATCCCCATCAGAAAATCGAAGATTTTTTCCCACCCCGCCCCCTCCAGGGTGCAGAAAGTATCTGTGTCAAGGTGAGTATTGACTTTTGTCTTAGAAAATGTATGTAGCATGGATGAATAAATCTTTATGTGCATTTGCAGCAAAGCCAGAGCTGTAGATCTTAGAGAAGGACATTGATTTTTGCCCGCTTCTCCACCCCCCTCTCCACTGCCTCCCATTTTCTCCAGCTTTCCAAAGAGTCAAAATTTGCCTGGCATAAACTTCTTTAAAAACAACCACCACCACCACCATTCTGTGGACCTCTTCAGAGTTTGCCATATTTCTATTCTTGGATCTAGTTGCATGGCCCTCCGCCCCTGGGGAAAGTTTTTGAGAGTCATGGTCTATCCTTTTACTAAAACTATAAGTGGTAAAGCTAAGAACTGGGGTGTGAAATTAGGTTGCAGCCAGCTGTTTTGGGGTTGGACGTGAGTCTTTAGATGTGTACTATTGGATACGGAGTGGAGAAAAGCACATGATGCAAAAAGGGTGTCAAGTAATGGCAGGAAAGCACCAAAGCACAATTGTTCAGCACTTTCTACACAGAAGGTCCCCGGTTCCATCTCCAGATAAGGCTGGGAATTGTCTCCATCCGAAATCCGGAAGAGCTGCCGCCAGTCAGGCAGACAGCGCCTGAGAAAGGTAGACCAGCGGTCTGAATAAGTATATGGGTAGTTTTAAATGTTTGATGTTTTACTGTGCTTAATGTTTTTAATTTGTTGGAAGCTGCCCAGAGTGGCTGGGACAACCCAACCAGATGGGGTGGCATATCAACAACAACATGTCTCCCTGGGTTTTAGGAAACAACAGTTCCTACAACCCAGGGAGACATGTCAATGTTCATTTCCCAAAGTTCCAGTAGCTGGGGCCGATGAATGGTTTTATTTAACGAATTTAATTTGAGACACAATTCCTCCTTAACTCTTCCTATTGTTTACAAAACACCCGGTTTTGAAGACCGCCTCTTTTAATACTGTCTTCCGGCCTCACATCTTCTCTTTTGCCACGTCAGGCAGACCTCAGGAGTAGGACCATATTTTCAAGTGAAGGCTTTTGGAATTGCTTCCCTGTGCCATCTTGCAAACAATGAAGGGCAGCATGTAAATTGAATAAATAAATAAACAAACAAACAAAATAACCCCCAAGCCTGTTGATTGCAGTGTGGACTGTATCACACCTATATTCCTCTCTTTTCTCTTGTTATAACTAAACTCAGGGCTGGGAAGTCCGTGGCCTATAAGATGTTACCAGGCTACAACTCCAGTCATCCTTGACCTCCAACTGGGACTGTTGGAAGCCCAGCCCAACGGCATCTCTGACATAACAGGTATGTTTAGCCTGAAAAAGAAGAGACTGAGAGCAGATGTGATAGCTGTCTTCAAATATATGGCAGATGGAGCAAGCTTTTTCCCTCGAACTGCACAGAGTAGGACTCAAACCAGTGGCTTCAAGTTACAAGAAAGGAGATTCCGGCTAAACATCAGGAATAACTTTCTGACCGTAAGAGCTGTTCAACAGTGGAACAGTCTCCCTCGGGAGGTGGTGGTCTCTCCTTCCTTGCAGGTTTTCAAGCAGCGGGTCGATGACCACCTGTCACGGATGCTTTAGTTGAGTTTCCTGCATTGCAGGGGGTTGGACTAGATGACCCTCTGGGTCCCTTCCAACTTGTACAATTCTATGATTCTACAATGGGGTGGAGAACTGTAGCTCCATCCTACAGCATCTGCTTTGCGTGCAGAAGGTCCCAGATTCAGTTGCCAGAGTCACCAGGTTAGGGCTGGGAGAGACTCCAGTCTCAAACGTTGGGAGAGCTGTTGCCAGTCAGTGTTGACAGTACTGAGCTAGATGGGCCAGTGGGTTTGACTTAGTTTCAGGCAGTCTCCTATGAGCCTGTGTTTGCTAATTGGTTAAGCAACGGGTCTTCTGCTGAATCCCTCTCTCAAGGTTACATCACTGCTTATAGATTGGCAGTTGCATCTTGCATTGTGAACCCACCATGGAGCCAGGGGTCAGACTAGATGACCGCTGGGATCCCTTCTTCCCCTAGATTAAATTAAGGTTACCAGATTTTTTTTCAATGAACCTGGGGACACTTTTCAACTTCAATGGATTTTGTATGGGGGCTGATTTGTAAATCTGGGGACTGTCCCTGGGAAAGGGGCACCTGGTCTTTGAAATGGATATTAACATGCAAATACTCAGTACTGGTTTACTGTGTGTGTGTGTGTGTGTGTGTGTGTGTGTGTATCTATATACTTGGGTTTTTTCTGTGTTTTGGCAGGGTTGTGTGTTTGTGTTTTTAGCAATATCACACACAGACACACAATCTATATAATCACTGGTTATACACAGTGGATAATGAAGTAAAGCTGTCAACCAATTAAAGAATTTTAGCTGATTAATAGCCCTCCTTTTTAACCAGTGCATTGATTTTAATGAATCAATTTAAATTTAAAGACATTTGCATATTATCACCATCTTTGCTCAGGTGCCTTTTGGAGATATTGAAGGACAGATGAGATAACAACCTGTTTAATAAGCAGGGCCACCACTCTGCGTTAAAACTGGAGGGCAAGGTAATAGAGGAGGTGCTTTTGCACCCAGAAGGGTTTAGGGTCAGTCCCCACCCCACCCCTCCTACCCCACCCTGAAAAGGGTGCCGTTTGAGGTGCAGCGAGAGGGGGGTGGTAACCCTAGGCAGGGCCTGCTTGGTGGTGACACCCCAACTGTGGAATGCCACTTCCCAGGAAGACCTGCCTGGCCCCGGCCTTGATATGGTGTCATGTGAGCACTCTTGTATGTTTGTTTCCTTGGCCTTAACCAAACAGCCGCCTCACGGTCTCAGATCTCCAGTCTGCCATATATGGGTGTTTTTTTATCCTTTGGAAATGGTTGCAGTGATTTACCTTTTGTTTTTGTTTTTAAGAATAATCTGTGTTTTAAAGTCGTTGCTTTCATTTTGTTCCTCTGTCCCCTCTTTTAGCTTTTTCTCTTAAGGAAAACCATGGGGCATATTTATTTATTTTCATAGAATCCACAGGCCACTTGATTGTAAAAAAAAAAAAAAGCTTCAAAGTGGTTTACAAAAGAATAAAACAATAAAGGCTTATGGCAAGCCCTGCTATCATCAGGCATCTCTGAAGCACAAAGGTTTTTGTTTTTCCCCTGTTCAGCTGTGAGCCATTGAATGATAAAAGGTGTTGAGATGAGAGTGGGGCCTCTCCGCATGTGTGAAACTTATCAGATGAGATAGATAGATAGATAGATAGATAGATAGATAGATAGATAGATAGATAGATAGACAGACGTGTAGGCCCATAGATCTCAGGGCGATTCACAGCACACATCAAAACCACAAAATAGCTTAGAAGTGGGGAACTTCAAAAATGTGGGGTTTGGGGGCAGGGGGAGGATTCCTAGCTTTTAACAGAATAAGGAAATGCCCATAGCTCAGTGATTCAGAGTTCGATCTCCGACATCTTTCCGAAAACCCTGGAGAGCTGCTGCCAGTCAGTGAGGACAGTATTGAGCTACATGTATTGAGCCCCACATTGGGCAGAAGTTTCCTGCATTGCAGGGGGTTGAACCGGATGACCCTCGCGGTACCTTTGAGGTCTACAGTACTATGATTCTATTATTCTTATTAGCATCGCCCATCAATGGACGAAGGGCACAATGGCAGCATGGAAAGGAAGGCACCTTTGAAGCTCCCGATTCCATCCAACTGATGGATCCCGAGCCATGTAGGACCTAGCCCTGTGGACATGCCCTTCCCCCCCTCCCCTTGACAGCGCTTGAAGTCCATCTCTGCAGATTTTAAGGTTGAAATGGAAGCTGGTGGGGAACCAGTCCTACTATATGGAACAGATCCTCCCAATGCAGGCCAAGGGATTTTCAGTCCAGATTTCCTCTGGCACTGAACTCATTAGGCACCTTGTAGACAAGCAACGGAAGTTGGAGAAGGGAAACCCTTTCTCTCTCTCATTTTTCTGGTGAATTAACATTCTTCCATGTTTGTTTCCTAGACTTTGGGCAAGCAGCCACTTGCCAGCCTCAGTCCCCCAGCCTGCAGCATGGGCGTTCTGGGGAGGATTACAGAAAGAATCTTGGTTTTGTGCTTGGAGCCCTCTCTCCCAAGTAAAGGTATTATTTATAAATCCTTGCTATTATTATTAGAATAGGGAATTTGCTAGTTTGGCACCTGTTCTTGGCATAGGGTTTTCCGTGCTGTGGTTCGATGAGAGGTGTGTGTGTGTGTGTGTGTGTGTGTGTGCGAGTGAGTGTGTGTGTGAGAGAGATGGCTGCTTCTCTGTTTGACACAAGTGTCTTAAAGTTACCTCCTGATGCTTCTGAGTTTCTTTGCAGGCATATTAAAAGGCGAGCATGGAAGCTCTTAAAATGCTTGTTTCATATTGTTCGCAGAGATAAGCAGAAGGTAGGGTAGTGGGGAGAAGAGAAATTCAAAGCCTTGCCAAGGGTACCCTTGAATCTTTACTTATCAGCGTCCTGGCAGGCTTTCAATCTTTCCCCCCTTACCTGGGGGGTGCGATACCCTGGGAACGCAGGCAAGGAGGCTTCAGCTGGGACTCGACCTGGTTTCATCCACTGAGGTTGTTTCTCTTATCCTCTCCACCAGTAGGGGGGGTGGGAATGGTCTGTTTCCAGGACAGGCAGCAGAGATCCGAGCTTGTTCATGTAACTCCCAGCCCTGGATCCTAACCAAGCCCTGGATCCTCTCCAAAGTGTGTGGTTTGGCAGCTGCAGAAGTTAACCAGCTCTACTTCCAGTGGCAAGTCTTGCTGTCTGACTGTGGCTAATTTCCAGCGCTGTGGTCCAAACCACTGAGCCTCTTGGGCTTGCCAATCAGAAGGTTGGCGTTTCGAATCCCCGCGATGGAGTGAGCTCCCGTTGCTCTGTCCCAGCTCCTGCCAAACTAGCAGTTTGAAAGCACGCCAGTGCAAGTAGATAGATAAGTACCACTGCGGCGGGAAGGTAAACAATGTTTCCATGGTGTTCCGTTGTGCCAGAAGGGATTTGGTCACGCTGGCCACATGACCTGGAAAACTGGACAAACGCCGGCTCCCTCAGCCTGGAAGCGAGATGAGTGCCACAACCCATAGTCGCCTTTGACTGGACTTAACCATCCAGGGGTCCTTCACCTTTTTTCTCTCTCCTTAATTTTTCTCCATCTTGTGTGCAGGAGAGAGAGAAAAATAAGACGCAGTCCTATGTGGGCACAAGGCTTGTGTGTACTTAATAAATGCTTCACAGTTTCAAAAAGGGGCTTTCTTTTTAAATGTCTTCTTAAGCAAAGGGTGTTGTTTTAAACATGAAACAGACGAATCTGCCCCTCCTTTCCAGCAGCGTATGCTTGCTATTAAAATGGCGGAGAATCTGGTGTCCTATTAATGCTGATACTGGGGACGCGGGTGGCGCTGTGGTTAAACCACTGAGCCTAGGGCTTGCCGATCGGAAGGTCAGCGGTTCGAATCCCCGCGACAGGGTGAGCTCCCGTTGCTCAGTCCCAGCTCCTGTCAACCTAGCAGTTCTAAAGCACGTCAAAGTGCAAGTAGTTAAATAGCGGGAAAGTGCAAGTAGTTAAATAGCTACAGCGGGAAGGTAAATGGCGTTTCCGTGCGCTGCTCTCGTTCGCCAGAAGCGGCTTTGTCATGCTGGCCACATGACCTGGAAGCTGTACGCCGGCTCCCTCGGCCAATAACACGAGATGAGCGCCACAACCCCAGAGTTGGTCACAACTGGACCTAATGGTCAGGGGTCCCTTTCTTTACCTTTTATGCGTGCTGATGGGGTCTCTCCAGCTCCCCATCAGGCTTGGCCAATTGGCCATTGGCCCTGCTTGCTGGGGCTGAGGGTAGCTGGGGGTCCAATTCCACCCAGCTCCCTAGAGCCCACACTGAATGACAGCGGCTGTCCAGGATTTCAGGGGGGGGGGGAATTCCCAGCCCTAGCTGGAGATGCCAGGGATTGAATTTGGGACCGTTTGTGGGCAAGGAAGATTCTCTGCCACTGAGCTGCTGCCCTTCCCAAAGAATGATTCATCACTCCGAGAGAATCTGTCCACTTTGTCTGCCTGTAGGAGAATCGCTCTCCAAGTCCCAGTGACTGAAACTCCCAAGGACTCTCTCTCTCTCTCTCTCTCTCTCTCTCTCTCTTTGGTGCCAGAGGTCTTGGCTGAATGCAGGAGCGGAAGGCTAAACTGCATTTACGAGAAAAGGGCAACCACAGAACAGGCTTTCCTGCAAATGTTTCTCCTTAATACCATCAATTAACAGCTATCCCGAATTTCCCAACAGAATCTAAATTCTTTAGCCATATGTGATACCTCTTTTAATTAGCTTTTTTTTAAAAAAATAAAAATAAAAAAATAGAACAACAGAAGATAACCCGCCACTGATTTTTTTTTAAAAAAACCAAACAAAAAACAGAAGGTGAGTGTAGCAGAAATGATACACCCTCCCTGTCCCTCCCCCCTCCCGAAAATAAAACCACACAGAATTTCAACTTTCAGACAAACAACTTCATTTACAAGTGTGGCTCTAATTAGCTGCTGAATTAGTAAAGCGGAGTTCCCCCCCACTCCCCCAGATCAGCAAAAGCCCGGGGGGAAGCGGCGGAATAGCGAGAATCGCATTTCCAATTATTTTGTTGAATTGCTAATTTAGTTATTGTGGCTGCCGTAATTGTGAAGGGTATTGGGTGTGCAATTCAATTTGTTTTAAATATTTGTGGGAAGGCTGTTCGGTAATGGAGCTGACCTGTTTTGCGGCCTAAATTGAGAGAAGGGACTCAAACAAGGAGGTTTGTGGGGGCAGGCGGTCGGGGGGAGAAATATGGGAGGAGAAGGAGGGGGGGGAAATGTGGCTACAAAGCCGTCTTTTTTTGTTTCAGTTTTTATTTTGATCTTTTCTCTCTTCATCCCTCTTAAGACCGTTGAAGCAACAAAAGGTTTAAATTAAAAGATGATAGCACTTTGATCTGCCGGCTTTTGAAAGCTTTAGCCGCTTTGGAGGTAACCCTTCCGGGCATTTTTAATATGTAGATTATTATTTTTTTTAGGCTAAAGTGTTTAAATATGCATTTCCAGGGTTCAGTAGGGGCACTCTCTCTCTCCACCCTTTTATTAAGTTTGTTAAATCGATTAATGTATTTAAGCACACACGATACACACAGATGCATATATCTCTATATCTGTTATGTACATACGTATTCTTCCTCCCCAAATCTTAATATATTGGTTCTGTGAGAGCAAACACACAGAATTGAATCTGTTGTGCTAATTTGATACGATTTAACACCATTTCATCTTAAATTATGTGTAGGGTTTGAAATACACATCTCGCGGGGACCTGTTTTGGAGTAAACAGGTCCCTTTCCGTATGCCTAGTAAGGGAGAAGCACTTCCATTAGCTTATACCTACAATTAAATTCAGTTGAGTAACAGAGGGGGCATTTGTAAAACTGTTTTAATGGATGAAATTGTCCCACCGGCACCCCCTTTCCCTGAATTTTAAGAGGTGGGTTTTGTTTGACCCAACACATCTGTGACCGTGGGGAGCGAGAACACAGTACAGGATATTGAAGCTTTTATGTACATTCTGCACTTCATCCACAGTCCTTTGAGCACAAAGCTAAAAGTTAGTGCACAGAACTTCATTTTGTGCTGGTTGGGCAGGTAAAACAAATAAATAAGGCTACACATGAGCGTCTCTCATACAATCACTTTAGTCTGCAAGAAGCAGCAAACAGAGTTGTTAAAAGCAAGATGTCACTCTGCACGTTTTAATAGTTGTTTTATTGGTCTTAATAGCTTTTATGTATATTGTGAACTGCTTTGCGATTTCTAAGAGAAAATCATTTTTATAAGCTTTTCTTGTTGTCTTTGTCCATGGAGTTTTCTTGGCAGGGATACTGGAGTGGCTTGCCAGTTCCTTCTCCAGGTGGATCACGTTTAGTCAAAACTCTCCACTATGACCTGTCTATCTTGGGTGGCCCTGCATGGCATAGCTCATAGCTTCTCTGAGTTATTCAAGCCCCTTCGCCACGACAAGGCATTGATCCATGAAGGGGTTCCTTGATCACTGCAGATGGTGACAGCAGTCACAAAATTAAAAGACGCCTGCTTCTTGGGAGAAAAGAAATGACAAACCTAGACAGCATCTGCTCCCTGGAAGGACAGATCGTGAAGCTGAGGCTCCAATACTTTGGCCACCTCATGAGAAGAGAAGAATCCTTGGAAAAGACCCTGATGTTGGGAAAGATTGAGGGCACTAGGAGAAGGGGACGACAGAGGACAAGATGGTTGGACAGTGTTCTCGAAGCTACGAACATGAGTTTGACCAAACTGCGGGAGGCAGTGCAAGACAGGAGTGCCTGGCGTGCTATGGTCCATGGGGTCACGAAGAGTCGGACACGACTAAACGACTAAACAACAACAGACAGCATCTTAAAAAGCAGACATCACCTTGCCTACAAAGGTCCGTATAGTTACAGCTATGGTTTTCCCAGTAGTGATGTATGGAAGTGAGAGCTGGACCATAAAGAAGGCTGATCGCCGAAGAATTGATGCTTTTGAATTATGGTGCTGGAGGAGACTCTTGAGAGTCCCATGGACTGCAAGAAGATCAAACCTATCCATTCTGAAGGAAATCAGCCCTGAGTGCTCAACTGGAAGGACAGATCGTGAAGCTGAGGCTCCAATACTTTGGCCACCTCATGAGAAGAGAAGACTCCCTGGAAAAGACCCTGATGCTGGGAAAGATTGAGAGCACTAGGAGAAGGGGACGACAGAGGACAAGATGGTTGGACAGTGTTCTCGAAGCTACGAACATGAGTTTGACCAAACTGCGGGAGGCAGTGGAAGACAGGAGTGCCTGGCGTGCTATGGTCCATGGGGTCACGAAGAGTCGGACACGACTAAACGACTAAACAACAACAAGCTTTTCTTAAAAAAAAACAACCTCATTGCAAACTAGAATGTCAAAGTGAAGGGCTCTGGCATAACCCTGGACTGACTATTTCTAAAGGGCAGTGACTTGATTTCCTTACAGGAACATCTTCAACTATTGCTGCTCTCTTAGATGGCTTTTAAAGGGTATTAGACAAATTCACAGAGGATAAGGCTGCCTGTGCATACCAGTCCATGATAACTACCATATCTGGTGGCAGTGCGCCTCTGAATACCAGTTGTTGGGGGGGGGGGGTCACTACTGAATGAGAGTGGGGCTGTTGTGCTCAGGCCCAGCTTATGGGCTCCCCATAGGCATCTAGCTGGCTAGTCTGTGAACAGAATTCTGCCAGATTAGATTAGCCTCCGTGATCCAGTCGGGCTCTTCTTGCAAGAGGTCCTTACTGCCTGGGATCCAAAACCTGTGTCTGTTCTTACCAATACTTTCCCCTAAGTGTTTTATCTGTGGCCACATGGACTAAGAACTTGCCATTTCTGTTTTCGTAAATCTGCAGCTGGACTCCCAACTCCCCACTGACTCTGAGGGCTGGGGCTGTCGGGCATTGAAGTCTTGACAACATTTGGAGGGGAAACACTTATCCTGGTGTAAATGAAAAGATCTGGAGACCTCAATGTTGACAGTCATATTGCACTGTTGAGTACATTTTCATTATTTCTGGAACGATGGAGCGCTTGACTGTGAGCTGTTGCGATCAGTAGCCTACATTTTTTTGGGGGGGGGGGGCTTCACAACTAGTAACAAGGTCTGGGTAACCACTGTTCTCTTCTTCAGTGGGGTTGTTCCGTGACAGATGATCACCACACCTTTACAACATCTGTGCTACTGACTCTCAACTTTTGTCTTGTTGAAATATCTATATTCAATTCAATGCTACTCAAATTAGGTCTACTAAACCCAAAATGTTAAGATGCTTCTGGAGTTACTCTGGAATTAGGGCCCCCGAAGTTTAAGCTTCATTAGTTTCATAGTACAGTGGTACCTTGGTTCCGGAAGTCCGTTCCAAAACCATGGCGGGCTTTCCCATAGAAAGTAATGCGAAATGGATTAATCTGTTCCAGACTTTTAAAAACAACCCCTAAAACAACAATTTAACATGAATTTTACTAGGTAACGAGACCATTGATCCATAAAATGAAAGCAATAAACAATGTACTGCAGTCACACAATCAATCAACCAGTAGCTGAACTGGGTTCCACGCAGTCACACACAAAGAGAGCCGCAAAAACGCAAAATAAATAGCAACAACTGATAGACTTCAGCGTAACACTCAAATCGGAAGCGCAACACTCAAAACGGAGCACATTCAGCTTCCGGAAAAAAGTTCGCAAACCGGAACACTTCCTTCTGGGTTTGCAGTGTTTGGGTTCCAAGTTGTTTGAGAACCAAGGTACCACTGTAGATCCATCTCTGGCTGCAATCTTTCCTGAAGGAGGCATAAATGCTGAGATGGATTTCTTGGAGGCGGAGCCTCAGGTGTTAAAGGTTGCATGAAAGTCTGAAGTTAACGCAGTCCCGATTTCTTGCTTCTGGTTTGTGACAGAAACCGCTGCGCTCTGAAAACACGGAAGCTGCGTCAAGGAATTCACAGCGCAACACAATCTGATGGTTGGAAATTTTTTTATTAAAAGAAACTTGAGGTAAGTGAAATAAAACATCAGCACCACAAGTTGTCCCAAGACATACATCAATTAATACTTCTGTCGGATGGTTCAACTGGGCTCTCTCTCTCTCCACTTGTCCCTTTCCCTGCCTGTATTTCTGCTACAGACTTAATGAGAACAGCATCTTTTAAATCAGGGCTCCCCGCCACGACACCAGTGTGCCTGCCAGTACCTCATATGCTACCCATTGAAAGTAAATAACCCATCTTGTGTTAGGCCACACCCCCATGACAGCCATTTTGTAACTGGCGCTCACGGCACTTTCTCAATATTCCCAATGTGCTTGCTGGCCCCAACAGGTTGCCAACCCCAGTTTTAAATGTTTTGTTCTCTCCAGAAAAGGGGGAGGGGGAGAGCATGTACTCTCACCTTTGCCCACCTGCCCCCACCCTGTTCCCAATCAACATTGTGTGGCCAGCGGCAGGTATAATGCATTTATTAACATTTGCTGATAATCCTCCATTCGGGTTAGACTTCCCGTTTCTACCGCAGTTCTTTTTGGAGGCAGCGCAAGGCGAGGATCCCAAGACATGGTGGTTGACTTGAAGGCCACGGCATCGTCACCAGACTGGATTATTGAAGCTGGTTGCTGCAGAGCAGACAGCACAAAGGTGCTCTTTTTTTGGTGGCATGTGCATCCACCTTGGGCGATTGCTGCAGGCGAACGGGACTCACCTGGCAGTGCAGAACCTGTTGTGGGGATTTGCTGGGTGGCAAGCCCTTGGCCTTACTGATGTGTCGTTTAGAGAGAGAGGAAAGTGGCTGCATGCTTACTACAATTAACATCCTAGAGTTACGCTCAGCTGAAGTTCTCTCTCCTGGAAAGTATTTGGGCAAGGCTTAGGTTTCCTTTAGTGATGTAAACAAACTAAAAAGGGAAGACACTAAACCAGTGTTTGCCAGCCTGGTGCCCCCAGATATTTTGAATTAAACTCCCAGTGGGAACGGTAGCCCAAAACATCTGGAGGGTGCCAGGTTGGTGACAGCTGCGTTAAATCCTCAAGAGGAATGTTAGGAGCCAGCTCCTTCCATAGGGTTCAAAGTACAGGGCGAAAAGTCCTTAGCAGCCTTCCTTTTCAGACACTTTCCATTATTTTCTGAACAGCAATATTTTATCGCTAACCCTGTAGCTGCCTTAAGGACCCTGCTCTGCATTAATTACAAGGCAACCCACTCAGGATGTCTGCTTGGCAGAGGGCACTGCGGTCAACCTTGGCTCTTGGATGTGCATCTATGTGGTACTGGATCATGCCCATCTCCCCCCCCTTTCATTTCAGGGTATGCAAGCTTCTTTAACTGAAAGCAGTGGGACTTGAGGTTGTGGTAGCCAGCTCTTCCTTTCAACAGGACTTGCTCTGAAGTAAGTCTCAGATTACTTGTTATTTTAATAGCTTTTTTAAAAATTGTTTTAATGCTTTGGTGATTGCCCCCTCTGCTTTTTCGGGAAGAAGGGCAGGATAGGATTTTTTTGGGGGGGGGGATATATTGAATTCAATGAGGCTTACTCCTAGGTAAGTGGGATTGCAGACTTTTTTGGATTGGGGCTGGCTTCCCCCTGGATCCAGTCATGCCACAGGGCTTCCAAGAGAACCCATATCTGACATGTCCCCACTTTATAAAATTTGATCCCCACCCCCTTTTGCAATTGGCTGGAACATGTGTATTAATTTAATTCCTTGTAATGAGGAGGAAAGAACATAGTATTTCTTAAAACTGATTTTGCAGAAAGTATTATTTTATTGAATGGTGGTGGGGTGACTCATTTAATGCTGTGTTTCCCCTTCATGAAACACCCCCCCCCAAAGTTGGTGAACTGGTGCAATACTGGCTATCGTCCCAACTAACCATCTGGAAGTCTCATCAAAGGCTCAATAGCTGGACCAACCAGGCTGTGAGTAGCATCTCCTCCTAACACTGGTGTAGCCTTGCGTCTTACACGAGGATTGGCTTCCAAAGGGTCCACTCGTATATGCAGAAAACCAGGAACTGCCCCTCCCCATAAGGTGGAGGGGTGCTTGCCCAGCTTTGGGAAGGAGGTGTGAGGGCTCTAGGACCTTGCCAGAGGACCCCCCCCCCAACTGCCTTCCTGAAAGCCAGGTACGCTCATGATTGTAGGTGAGTGGGAGGGGGGGAATAAATGGAGAGTGGTTTCCTTCACACTCCATGTTTTTATTTTATTTCCTCCTCACCCACACAAGATGTGAGACGCTTGTGTGTGTATGCCATTGGTCCCTGCAGATGCAAGCACCTCTCTGCTCTTGTGCCCTTTTTTTAGCTGTCAGACCTCTTGCTTTGGGGCTTCCTATTGGGGCATCTCATTGGCCACTGTAAGAACAGGATGCTGGCCCAGATGAGCCACTGGACTGATCCAGCAGAGGCTGGTGGCTGTAGGGAAGGCAGCCTGACTGAGCGTGGCATATGCATCCCCTTGCTGCCAATGGGCAACCTGACCCTCCAAAAAAGCAAGGCACCCAAGGCCACAGGTGTGCATGTGAATTCCTGCATAGCTCCCTGAATTGGCACCTTGGTTAAAGTTCTGCTCAGCTGGCAGTTCTTGGATGCTGGCCAGTTCCCACCCCCCTCCAGGCCCGCAAGGCTGCATTTTTTTCTACCTCCCCCTTGTCTCAAGAGACAACACAAAAGGGGGTCCTATACCCCGATGGGGCAGGAGATGCTCAACTTTACCTTTCTGCTCCACCTGTTCAAGGTTAGCTCCTCTGGCACAAGACAGCCAGCCAGCTAGCCCACCACCCACCAAGGCCGAAAGTGTTGATTTACAGAAGTGCCACTTCTAGCTTACAAATTAACTACATTGCCAGCGAAGTATGTAAGGAATTGGAGGCAAGGATAGGCACCTGTGGGGTTTACTGTACAGGAACAACTTCAAGTCCATGCCCCCTACTTTTCAGGGGTAGCCAACACAGTGCCCTCCCCCATTTCATGTTGCTGAACTATACCTTCCATCACACCCAAGAATGATGTCTTAATGCTGATGTGGAGGCCAGGGCCTTCTGAACAGCACCATGTTGACTGCTCCTTACTGAATGCCAAGACGCTGTTCTCCATGAAAACTTCATGGTAGAGCCAGGCCCTATGGAAAGTTACGCTGTAGGATCAGCTCAATTCTGGTAGCACAGTCACGTGATGCAGGGACTGATGGGAGATGTCCTCAGAATCATCTTGAGGGCACCAGCTTGGGGAAGCCTGTGCTACACTTTGTGGACGAGGGATATATAGCTGGGGTGGCGCTTGTTCGTTCTGCTGCAAATGGCAGAATGATTTCAGACAGGATCGTGCCCCAGACGCCTTGCAAAATAGCTTTCATATGAAACAGAAAAGCCCTCAGATTTCTAAGTCCAATAGAACAAAGGGAAACCTCTCCCCTCAAAGGCTGGAGCCTCTTCTAAACACTGTTGTCTGACTATTTTAGCATTGCAGAGCTTTTTATCTGCCCTGCAGACTGGCTTTCCTAGGTTTATTGCATGAACACAGAAATGAAACATCTGATGGCCAATCAATCGTGCACAGAGAGAAATAATAATAATATGACTTTAAAAAAGGCGATGGTTTAAACTTGGTGCATGAAGTGATGGTGACCTCACCACCAGCACGGAAAGAGAGACGACAGGAGTCTAAACCAGTTTAGAGCAGAAGCAGCAAGAGGCGCTGTGGGCCTCCCTTTTAGGGGTGGCGCTACCACCATGCTGCCTAATATGAGTGACAAACACTGGATCTTTCGTGTTTGGAAGGTTGGGAGAAGTCAAGTAACAGACACAATGGACAAAAGTGTACACGAGATGAAAAGCTTGGGCTGGAGGGGGGGTTTCTGTTGAAGGCCCCTGTGGTCACCCCCCACCCTTGATTTAAGACCTCATGGTACCAGGGTACCTTTCATGATCTCAATGGAAGTCACAACAGTGACTGTGAGATGCAAGTCCAGTTTACATTTTGTTAAATAAATAGGTACTACTGTATGACATCCATAAGTTACGTTTGGGGGGGGGAGCCTGTATTCCTGAAGTCTCGCACGACTACTCTGAAATTCAAGTCTGATTTTTAAAAAAGACGCAAAAAAGAAGAAAATAATTAAGAAGTCCTTTTTCCAGCATATCCCCTGCCGGGAGCCAAGATACATGGATGAAAGTAGGGGCAAAATGGCAGGGCACCTTTTCCCTCCAGCCTTGCCGGCTTACGTTGAAGCGGGTGCGTCCATGGTGGAGAGAATGCGCACGATCTCGGCTCGCTGCGTTGATGATATATGCTGGGTCATGTGGACGATGGAATCCATGGCGACCTCCGGGTTGGCCTGCACCAAACTAGGATAAGAAGGAGGGAGGGAGGAAGGAAGGAGGCAGGTCATACGTTGAGCGGTTTGAGAGGCTGCACTTGGTGGTGGTGAAGACAGTTCCTTGGACCCCACAGGACAATAAGGGTCCCTAACACCATCGGCAAGAAGACCCACAAATATGAAAATATATTTGCAACGTACCCCAGTGATGCAAAGAAGATCCTAACCTGCATCTTGGAGAAGAGCCTCTCAAAAGAAAACTGCTCAGCTAAGAATTCTCATCAGCTGCTGAGGCACAAGAGGGATTATTTGGGCACATTCCCCAAGGATGAGAGTTTACCAAACCTTTCACGAGGACCCAGCCCCCAATCAGTTGAAAAAGACTTAATCCTCTAAATGGATCTATAATAGGTTTTTCCGTAAATAGTAATATTGGTCATCATCCTTTTTAAAATGCTTTTGCAGTACATTACAAGTGTATGTTGCTGGTGGGGAAAGCTCCTTGCCATGAAGCAGGCACCGCTCGTTCTCCCCGCCCCCCCCCCCAAGTTATTGATTACAATATTGTTTACAAGTTTTCAGCCATCCTTTTAAGTGGAGCTCTTTATCCCAGTCTGTATTGTACTTGTAACTGTTTGTGTACATAGAATGGTTTTTAAGTTGTTGTTGATGATGATAGTGATTTTTTTTTTATGTGAAAAGCTCAGCGATATTTCATGGGAAGCAACTCATAAATGGAATCAAATGCATAAGTTTTTTTCTGGTTAGCCTTTAAATTGTAAGTCACCTTGTGAAACTCAAAACGCTGCATTTTTTCAACATTTAAAAAAACCCCAACAAAGTCTTGCTGGCCCAAGTGGCTCAGCTGGGTAGTGTGTTAAGATGTGATGAGGGGATTAAAGGGAATGTTCGGTTAGGTTTCTTCAATTTGTACATTGTTTCACACTTATCCAGGTCCAAGCCACTGGAGGCTGAATCCGCTAGGAAACCGTGGAGAGTCGCTGCCTGTCAGTGTAGTACTGAGCTAGGTGGACAAAATAAGGCAGTTTCACAAGTTCCTGCTGAGATAGCTGGCTTGGCCGGAATGATAAAAAATAAAATAAAAAACCCAAGAGTTCCTGTTTTCCTTGAGAAGAAGGAATCCTCATACTGACGTTGGGGCTGTGGGGTGTCAGTAAGACTGGTTAGCAAAGGTGGCAAGGGAGACAAGAAATATTAGGAAGGCCAGGATGCTTTTCTTTGGGGGGGGGGTCACACATTGATCCAAAATGCCCAAACCTTTTACTATACATGAAAGTCCTGCAGGCAGATACAAGGCCTGCGAATTACAAGTATCAGAATGACAGTGGAAAGACCCCCCCCCCATTTGCCAGGTGTGCTTGGGAATTCAGCTCAGACACTGAGGTCCCCCAAAGGTCTTCTACTGCAAGAAGCGAAGTTATAGGGAACCAGGCAGAGAGCCTTCTCGGTCCCGCCCTGTGGAACGCCCTCCCATCAGATATCAAGGAAATAAGACAACTATCTGACTTTTAGAAGACATCTGAAGGCAGCTCTGTTTAGGGAAGTTTTTTGATGTTTGATGTTTTATCGTGTTTTTAATATTCTGTTGGGAGCCGCCCAGAGTGGCTGGGGAAACCCAGCCAGATGGGTGGGGTATAAGTAATAAAAAAAATACTATTATTATGGCTTACTGGGACCATGCAAATGGGTGGGTGTGTGGCACTCACAGCTTTGTTCTGCATGGGTCTTTCTCCCTCCCTCCCCATGGCTCTGTCCTTGGCTACAATTCGCGGTTAGGGTTTAACCACAAGCCTGGTTTTGGACCACACTCTAAGCCAGCTTGACGAGAGGGAGCAGCAAAACTGCTAAGAGCTCCCTGCACACCCCTGGTAAATCTCAGGCCTGGGGGGGGGGGCAAATTCTCGCTAGCCCTGCTTCTGAACACTGCTTGGTGGTTTGTTTTTGCCTGGAATGGGTCCTTGATGATGCTTCCCAATTGCCTGGATTGGGAGAGAGAGAGGAGCGTGTGTAGATGCTAGCTCACTCTGCGAAGGTTTGCGCCCATTGCTCTGCATGCCACCCAACACTGGTGAAAGGTTGACCAGAAGGGAACATGGCCCTCAGTCTCAAAAAAAGGTTCCCCGTCCCTGCGGTAAACCAAAGATTCGGCTTACTGTGGTGCGTGAACAAGGCCATTTGTACAGAATGTGGCGCTCTCCTACAGAGCCTGCCAATGTCCCCTTTCCAGTTGCCGCCTTACCTCCGTATCTGCTTGAGGATGTAGTCCCGAGAGATGTATTTGATGTTTTCATCCACCACCGAGCGGGCACCCTCTTCCTCAGTCAGCTGCTTCTCCAGCCACTCCACCAGGTCTTTGTTGTTATCCCACAAGTACGCCTGCCAAGAGGGGAGAAAACAAGCCTTGTTTGCTTAACTGGCCCAAGTCAGTGGCAATAAGGGGGTCTGTAGACCAGCTTGGGGGTGGAGCACCTGCCCAAAGTCCCAGATTCCATCTGTGGCTGAAAAAAACGCCCTGCCTGAAACAGGAGAGAGCTGCCGCAGTCGGGCTTGATGGATTTTTCCAGCTTTCAAATTCCAAATTCAAAAACATGACGTGGGAATTCAGAAGATATTTTGGTTGCATTGATAGAATTTCATTTAGCTTGGTAAGGAAAATGTGTGTAAAATTGCATAGAATCATTAAAAATGATCGCCAAACAGTTATATATTATTATTAGTATTATTATTATAAGCTCAATAGTTATTTTGACTAGTAATTAATAGCACTTTGGGGGTGACACTTTGGGTGTGTGGAATGAGGGCATGGGCTAGCCTCCTTGTGCTAAAATTATGGTTTTAACAGGGATGGGGTTATAACCTGGGTGTGTGTTGTTTTATTTAGGGGATGGGATTCTATTAAATTATTTTTAAATATTATATCTACCTACCTATTTTGTATTTGTGGGCTGGGGTACTGTTTAGGGGCTTTTGTTTTTTAGTTTGTATTAGTATTGTTAACGGTTTTAATTATTTTTACTATGTATTTTGTACTTTTTATATTGTAACTTTATGTTGTGAACCACCCTGAGACCTACGAATATAGGGTGGTATACAAATAATAAATTATTATTATTGCTATTATTTAGCAGTGCCTGACATTTTCAGAAGGCAGAATTAAAATACTTTAGTTTTTCAAAAGCATTTTTGCTATGCTAAAAACAATAATAGATTTGAATTCCTCACACCCAAAGACATATTTTTAAGATCCCTTGCTGAACAAATTTGCAAAAAAATTAAGCTGCACACCCTACTGCCACAGTCAGTTTGGACAATTTTGAGCTAGATGGATCATGAGCCTCGTTGGAAGTTTTAGACAAGACAGAGTAAGGGATCTCCCAGTTCCTAGCCTATCCCTGTACCTTTAACTTCAATGCTAACATAACTCTATCCTTTGATGCTTAGATTGGTACATCTTAAGTTGCATCCTGTTTATGAATTCCTCTTCTTCCTCACATGTTTTCTGGACATCAAGGGACATGGGCATCTTGGATGTATCTACTGAGAACGAAGGGGCAAGCATGGCTTCTCCCCCACCCCTCCAGCAAAGACTATAGAACACTGTCAATAATATACTTCCTTTAATAGACCTAAGCTTTCTTATTTATTTTTACCAAGTCTCATGTTGAATCTATTTCAACTAAAGGTGTGCTCCAAGGAAAATTAACTTCTGCTGCATACATACACTATACACTAACAAGGCAGCTTCTTTAGATAGGTTTAAACAACACTATGTTTAGAATCAAGAGGACTAGAATCTTGCTTTCTTTTCAGGACAAAGACTGTGGCTCAGTGGTACCAGACATGCTTTGCATGCAGAAGGCCTCAGTTTCAATCCCCAATAGCACCTCCAGGTATAGCTGAGAAAGACTCCTTCCAGAAACCCTGGAGAGCTGCTGCCAGTCAGTGTCCACAATACTGAGCTAGATGGACCAGTGGCCTGCCTTGGTGTAAGGCAGCTTCTTGGGTTTCAGTCCCTGCCTGCTGCTCTCCACCCACATCTAATTAGGCATGCAAGAACCACTTAGCATGAATCAGAACTGGGGTAGCCAAGGTGGCTGGACTACAACACCCATCATCCCTGTTTGGTGGCTGAGGATGATGGGAGCTGGAGTTGAAAATGTTGAAGAGCACCACTTAGGCTATCACTGACCAGAGGAAAAAGCTGCAGCTCAGTGGCAGTTTTGCTGCCTGCAAAAATTAGTGGAAACAGGCAAACGTTTAGTGTTGGAGGTGTCAGAAATGAAACGCCCAAGTCGTACCCAGGAAAGCAGCAAAGGGAAGTAAGGCTGTAGCAATACAGAAATGTCCACTGAAATGTCTTCTCACAAACGTGACAAACCACCCAAAAAAATGTGCTAATGAGCTTCCGCACTAGGCACAAGTCGCAGATCTATAACAGGTTGGTTTTTCTTAATGGATTTTCAGCAGTAAGAGAAAATCCAGACAGAATGTCAAAGAAGTTACAGGCTGGCATTTTGAGACATGGTGCGGATGGTATGGAAAAGGTGTGTGAGCAGTGCCTGTTCCACAATAAATCCCCATCATGCAGCAGCCCCACAGAAAGCGATGGAAGGTGAGCTCTTCTGAGGACAAGCATTTCTCTTCTGCTGGGCTTATCCTGTGTTTCTGCATGAGTCCCTGTTATGCACAGGCCTCCTCAGAAGGATTCCTCTTTCTATTGGGAGCGACTGATGCACAAAATTATCTGGTCTCGGGGGAGGCTGGTTGGAAGGAGGAACAGAGCACATAATCGTGCAGAGACACAACAGGGTGCCACCTCTGAGGATGGGCACCACAGCCTCACCAGTAGGCCAGCTTGAAAAATTAATGTCACTCATGTAGGGAAAGTTTACTAAAGCAGCAATATCCAGTCATTTCTGCTTTGCCTTCCAAAATGCAGCTTTGTGGTAAGCAAGTTACTAGTCCTCATTAGTACTGCAAGCAAGCAAGAAATTGGATTTTTTTTAAAAAAGAAAAACAACGAAGTAGAATTCTGTGCCTCCTGCTTGTAAAACCAGTCAAGGAAACCTAACCCCCTATTTTAGAAGCAGTGACGATTACGAGAGAGGTCAACCACGACAAAAACCTCAGCAGCAATTTTTTAAAAAAATAAATCCTCTTTTTGGATGAAGGGAGGAGGCAAGATCATTTAGCTCAGTATTTGCTAGGTAGTTGACTACATAATCATTCAGGAGTGTGTTAGAAGCCTAATAGCCTTCTCTCCTAGCTTCCCTCTGCCTCTCATTTTCTTTACAAATCATTTAAGAATCGTTAATGGTTTCCGGAGGAGGGAAAAAAAAAAAACCCAAGTACCACCATTAGCGCTCATTCATATTTATGTCATTTTATTTGGGTAATTAAACACAAAAGCTCATCATTTAAAGGTGCACTATCCTTCTCAGTTATATCGCTAACCAAGTCAAAGTCGGAATGACAATGAATTCCGCATCATGATTTAATAGGCGGTCGTGTCAAAAAAAAAAATCAGAGATGAAGTATCTCGGCGGCTTAAGGGCTGCAAGCAGCTGCTGCGCTCCTTGGAGGGGCAAGCCCATGGCCAAGAGGCAAGCAAACAGCAAACGTGAAAAAAAAACCACACAGGCCTGAGCCTGACTCCCAGAGAAGCATCCTTTGGGCCACGGGGATGCGTCAAAATGAGCCTTAAGATTCACTCGTGAATCGCAGCCAAAAGGCAAAGAGAAAAAGGAGGGAACCACAAGGAGAACCACTTTAGCCACATGCTTTAATACGGCGTTTGCCAAATGCTACAGCGGTTGGGATTATAACCCCCCCCCCCAGGTTGTGTGTAATGGTTTTAGTTGCTTAGCTAGAAGCCGTAACAAAACTTAAAGAGCATTAGGAGCTGAGTTACAAATTTAGCTCTTAATTCCTTGGCTATCGGGAAACGTACCGAGTAAAATAATTTCCCCCTTGCCCCTGTCATCCTCAAGCATACAGCTAAAAAAAAAAAAGGCCCAGCCCAACCATAATGGTCTTTCTTGCATTTGGTAGATTTAAAACAAATTAATATGGCCATGAGGGTTCTATTCTGCATCCTTTTTTAAATAAACAAGCAACAGAAATCCTCAGGAGGCCAACGACAGTATGGCCCACAAGTTGTAAATGCATTGTACTCTGCAAAACTGGAAAAATAAATTATCCATAATGTAAAAGGGAAAGGCTTTTATATATGGATCTCAAAAAGCAAATCCAAGTTTGGAGTGGGAGGCAAGGAATGCATTGAAGTTTTTTTTTTATACCAGAAACCTTGCTTTGTTTCAGTATTAGATTGCTCTTGAAACATTTCTCTGCTATGATGGGTGGAAGCATCATTAAAAAGAGAGGGAGAGAAATAAGCCACAGTTGAGTGGTTAAGTAAATGCTCAGCACATGAGCGATCCCAGGTTCTCCATTTAAATAATTTTTTGCCTGATCTCTTGCAAAGCTGCTGCTTTAGAAAATTCAGGTAATAATGGCTGGACGGTGTAGCTAAGAACTGCTAACGTTAAGAATCTGTGCCTGCTCCTCCCTCCCTGTCCCTTTTTCCTTTTGTGTCATGACTTTTAGATTGAAAACCTGCAAGCAGGGAATCTCGGCTTTAATTATGTGCAAGCCTCTTTTTTGGTGGTTACAATCGCTCTAAATATATGATGAAACCTCATGGCACCACTACAGGGCTGGCCGGGGTGCTTCTTGGACCAACTGCAGTATTTATATTGAGGGAGAGATGGAGAGATCCTTGATTTTCACCGCTCCCAAAATTACAAGCGAAGCTCACAACTGAGGGCGATTTTCCTAACAAGCTGCGGGGAGAGCCTTGGCAGGTTGAATTTAAATCATCTCTCAGCCTCAGCTTCCCCTAACTAGGAGCAATGGGTGACCCTCTGGCAGGGTTATTAGGAAGGCAAATTTGGAGGCTCAAGGCCTGGCTCTTGAACAGATTCCCTCTTGATTTAAATACTGCACTGCACTGATCCTGGAAAATTCCTCTGGCTCTGAAAAGCTCAGCTGGCCACATGTCTGGTACAGAGCACATACACAATTTCTCTCTCTTCCTGCTCACCTATAGCCAATCACTCAGTGAGTATAGAATACTTTATGTAGGGCCTTCTCACATACAATATTCTCACCATCAGCACTGTTCTGAGTGCCAGCCCTACAGGCAACGAATTTACCCTCCAAGGCAATGTGGCTCCCAGATGTTGCCTGACTACAACTCACCACTGTCCTTTCGGGCTGGGGAGAGGTGCGATCTGGAGTCCAGCTACATCTGTCCATCTGATCTGCTCATGACACTTCGATCCCACCTTTCCTCCAAGGAACTCAAGGTGGCGTACATATTTCTCTTCCCCATTTCATCCTCACAACAACCCTGCGTGGTAGGCCAAGCCAAGAGTGAATGACTGACTCCAAGGTCAGTGAGCCTGATGGGCTGAGTGGGGATTTGAACCCTGGACTCCCAGGTCCTTATCCATCACTCTAACCCAGGCATCCCCAAACTGCGGCCCTCCAGATGTTTTGGCCTACAACTCCCATGATCCCTAGCTAACAGGACCAGTGGTCGGGGAAGATGGGAATTGTAGTCCAAAACATCTGGAGGGCCGAAGTTTGGGGGTGCCTGCTCTAACCACTACACCACACTGACTCCCCTGGAGGGCCAGTGGTTTCCCCCCATTCCTGCTCTAAGGAGAGGACCTTTTCAGCAGTGGCACCAGCGCCCAGAACGGTGTCGGGGAGAGGGATGGAGTATGACGAACAGAGGAAGCTGCCTTACACTGGGTCAGATCATTGGTCCATCTATCGCGGTGTTGTCTACACTGGCTGGCAGCAGCTACCCAGAGTTTCAGGCAGGAGTTTCTCCAAGCCCTACTAGGAGATACTGGGGAATGAGCCTAGGACCTTCTGCATGGATGCAACGCAGATGCTCTCTACCAGACCACCAGCACAGGCTTATAAAGCAGGCAGAGGCAAACCCGGCCCTCCAGATGTTTTGAGACTACAACTCCCATCATCCCTAGCTAACAGGACCAGTGGTCAGGGATGATGGGAGTTGTAGTCCCAAAACATCTGGAGAGCAGAGTTTGCCTACGCCTGTTATGGAGTATGAAGCATAACCACAGGCTTAACAAGGTTAAAGGGAAGGGGTAGATGCTGTTGCCATCTGAATGGAAATTGGGGAAGCAGCTTCATGTTCACCCCTGTTTGTAACCACCTCCCCAAAATGCCAAGGGTGTCTCTGTGTGCTACCTTTTCTTTTTTTGCACAGGTTAAAAATGCTTGCAAAAAAGGCCCTACTCTATTTTGGCTTAGCTCTGTTATTTTATAATACAGTATTGTGCTTTTTTTAAAAAAACCTGCTGGCTATGAGCCACCTTGAGTGGCTTGATAGTGCAAAAGCAAGCAGGTTAAGTGTAAATAATTTTTTAAAAGGTAACACAGATTACCAAACACGTTCCGCATTTGAAAATATTGCATAAATCAATTATAATAGGGTCTGACAACCAACTAATTTTGTGGTGGTTGCTGATTAATCAGCTGACCTATATTAAAGTAAATTTGCATATTAAAAAACAAATATAAGTAAGGACTTTTTTATCATTTTTGAGATATGTATTATACTTGGAACTAACTAAAGCTACTGTCAATTATTAGAAGGTTGTATTTTAGGAATCTAGAACATTGCCACAAGAGCTGCAAAAACATACAAGTTCAAACCCAATCAGTATTATGGAAGGCTGAGATTTAAAGGATTGGGTTGGCACTGATTTTGATGCATCCTTCAAATGCATTCTGCAGAACGTTGCTTGTTTCAGTGGCTTGCGGTCTTCTATGAGAAAGAGCTACTGTATAGTTTTTCATCTAGAAAAGGCAAACTATCTGCTTGTGTGAACGACCCAACTTCAAGTCCCGTCCCGTCCCCCCCATCCAATTTGGCAGACGGAAAGGAGAGGGGGCATGGATACCTCAGCTCCACTAATCAATTAAATCAGGGGGCAACATTTTAACCTAAGGTGTAAACTTCTTGTTCAGGAGTCTCCTGACGAAATCTATTAAAATCCTGCGATGGCAGAAAATAATAAAATTGCGACGGTTGCCACATTATTTGCAATTATTCTTATTTTAAACCTGCAGCCACAGCCGGCTGCTCCAACCCCCAGACGCAACAGTGATGCTCCGCCGCATACAAATCAAGGTGTTCAGAAGCCATTGAGGAAGAAATCCCCCCTCCCTCTCCCACTGTTTCCTATCCCATCCCAGCACCGCCACCTCCTATCCACACTGCAAATGCCTGCTACTTTGCAGACCTGGGTAAAGCCAGGATTTGCGCGAGAATCCCAACACTTTTAGTTTAGGCGAATATTTAATACTCTTATTAATCATTTTTAATCCGTTTGCCTTTAATTAAGAAACAGCATGATGCTCTCCTATCAACATATGCCAGGGAGCAGATTAATTGTGGCTTAAGATAACTCTCCTTGATTGGTGTAATGTATTAGCTAACTAGATGCCTGGCTCTTTTTTTTTCTTTTTCGCTTAAAAAAAAGAAAAGAAGTATGCTCAGACACTACCTTCAAAATCCTGGAGCCCTCCAGAGGGTGTGTGTGTGTGTGTGTGTGTGTGTGTGTGTGTGTGTGTGTGTGTGATTTCCCCCCTCCCCAAATATATTTTTCTCTTCCAGCGCCCCAGAGCACTTCAGAGGAGATATGAATCTATGTATCCCAACTGCCCTTCAAGTCACAGAACAGGAAGGGCGTAACAGCACGTCTGTGATAAAGGAGCAGCGGCTGTAGAGCCTGTCCAGCATAAAATATAACCAAGGTTGAAAACAGAGAATGAGGTTCGTGATGTGAAGGGAGAGAGAAGGGAACACAACAAGCTCACTTGGATAGGTTAAAATAAACAGGAGGACCACTAAGATGTTCCTTTTGGAAAGAGGCAGAAATAAGTACAGTAGTTCCTAAAGAGTAGGATGAGTGAGGCCTCCAAAAATTCAACCGCTTCAAGGAAAATGCTCCTAAGCATCTAATGTGTCAGTTCTTGGCAGAAAAGCTGAACTGCAATAGAAGATCCCTCTGTACGTTTAGAATCTACTCTCTGGGCAAAATCAGGCACAAACCAGACTGAAGATGTCTACCACAGAACTCTCCCACCCCACATATTTGTTTTCTACGTGGAGAGAAACCCCTGCATCCCAGACACGTTTCTCGGGAAGGATGAGGTCTAACCTGGATCGAGTCCATCAGATTCTGCCTTGTGGACCAGCTGAATTCTTTGCTTAGTACAAATTACTAGGCGGAAGTGCCTGGTGTTTGCCTCCCCAAAAAGAAATCAGTGCGTTCTTTAAATCAGTGGTTCAAATCTGCTCGCTTGTGAAAGGTTCAGCCTGCCATCTTGATTCAAAACCCATTGAGATATCTAGGCGCAGACAAAACCTTGCTCCTTCATTTTAGGAACTGCCACACAGAATTTGGTTACGATATCGTAAAGAGGTGTCCAAATTGCATAGGTAACAGACCAAGAGAGAAAGAATTCTCCCAAACATGTAACAGATGCAAATCGCATCACCTAACTCAATCTGCCCGTTTTGCATAAACTTATTCTGACTTTGTTAGCCGTGAGGTGGGCAGAGAAAGGAGATTTCCCCTCGTCTGCAGACCACTAGGAATTCTACACAGCTCCCCATCACCCCAACCTTAGCTTCTAGGAATCTGCCAGGCTTTGACCCCACGCATTCACTTTATAGCCATGAAGGAGGACTGTAAAGGCAAGACCTTCCAAATGTGGGGTGGATGTAAGCCAGAAAAAGGTATGCGTTTATATTTATATTTACCTTGACCGTGCCCTCAACTTCCACAAACCAGCGTCTCAGCATGGCTTGGATCTGGCCATCTGTCAGTTCTGGGTTGGCATCGTGGATTTTCTTCTTGACCAGGTCCTCAAGGAGAAGGCGCCGGAGCCTCCAGTAAAAGAAAGTGCGGGATGTTTTCCACTCCAGAATATCCTGTGCGCATAGAGTGGGGGGGGGGCAGGGGATGAGTTGCAATGGACGTGGCAAATAAACCCCCGAAACACTAAGCCAAGAGAGGGGGAACCTCTGGTCCATGGGCCTAACTTAGACCACCAGGCCTCCCCATTTGGCCCAAGAGTCTGCTTAGCCAAGGCATACCTCCCTGCCCTCCACCAGGTATGGAGTAGGTAAAGTCACAGGTCATTGCGATGACGGATGTGGGGCCCCAACCACCTTGGTAGAGCACGAGACTCTCAATCTCAAAAGTCGTGGCTTCACAATGCCTCAACAAATGAAACTGATTTGCAAAAATGCTATGAGAGACATTGCACATATCTTTGTAAACCAAGAAAACCTTTGATAAAAAATAAATAAATAAAAAAGTCGTGGGTTCAAAACCCATGATGGGCAAAAGATTCCTGCATTGCAGGGGGTTGGACTAGAGGATCCTTGTGGCTTCTTCCAACTCTTCAGTTCTACGATTCTATGAAATATATGACCTGTGAGAGACAAGGTTCCGGGTTCAATCCCCAATGGGAATGCCCTCTGTCTCTGTCTGTAACCCTGGACAGCCAATGCCAGTCAATGTAAGCAAGAAGAAGAATATTTTTTTGTACCCCACCCATATGAGTGGGTTGCCCCACTCACTCTGGGGCAGCTTCCTACAGAATATACAGAAACACAACAGACCACCACACGTTAAAAGCTTCCCAGGGCTGCCTTCAGAGGTCTATAGAAGGTTGTATAATTATTTACCTCTTTGACACCTGACAGGAGGGTGTTCCACAGCGAGGGCACTTCGTGGACCAATGGTATCGGGCAACTTGCTGTATTCATGTTCACATCTGATGCCAAAGAGGTTTGTGTCCCTGCAACCTCTAGATTGCAAACTCTTTCCCTAAGCGTTGCTAGGGATAATATCCCCAAGGTTGCTTGAAACTCTCTTTTCCTTTCCAAAATTTTAATACTAATGCCGCATGGTTAGTATAAATCACGGCTGGCCACGCCCCACCCACCCCTGCTTCTTTGAAATTTAGGGCTGTGAGGACTTCCTCAATGACCATTCAAAGGATGTCTGCACATGCCGGAGCTTTTGACAGCAGCAGCAAGAAAAGGATTCATCGTACTTACCGTAATGACACCCTTCTCCTGCATCCGGCCGGGCGTGTCGTGCAAGTCAGCAAACTGCACTGCTACCTGATGGTAAATGGGAATTAGGAATTCCTCCCGTTCCTTCAGCTTGGTCTCCAGTTCCTTCCGCTCAGCTGGGCTTAGCTCCGGGGTGCCTGAAATCAAACAACAACCATAAAAAAGGATACCTGTCAGAGACCGCAGGGGAGGAGAGAGAGAGAGAAAGAAGCAGAAGGAACAAGCCACAGGGAACAACAACAAAAAAAACCACACACTCTCAGCTCCTCCACCCCTAAAGCTTAGAAACAAGCATTTACTCGGGTTCCCTCGCAGGCGAATAAGCAAGCTCAAGACCTCAAAGAGATCCCAAGGCGCAGAAGAAAAAAAGCACAGAAGATACTGAGACACTGTAGATATCCCCAAGGCCCTGAAGAAAAATAGGCAGAAGGTCCCGTGAGCCCAAAGGCCCCTCATTTTCACACCATTATATCCTTGGCCAGTTCAGTATCCTGCAATCCAACCCAATAGTTCTGATACAGAATCGGAGCAGAGTCAAGCACAGAGAGAGCAGAATGCATTTATAAAATGCATGCAAATCTACAGAGATCGCAGCTTCACACGCCATAATCTACTGTGCTTCCAAGATCTAGATTTTGAATTTCCAAGCTACAGAGCAGGGTTGCTGGAAGGAACTGAAGGACAGAGGATAAGGAGATGAAATGAGTTGGAGGGACAGAGAACAGCGTTCTTGGGCGAAGCACAAGGATCTGTGTGGGACAAGAAAGAAGCACACACATATCCCTGTTAGCCAGTCCCGCCTGCTTCATTCAGAAAATTCTGACCCTGTTGCTGAGTTATATAAGCTCCAGATGTGGTGGAATTCCCACCTGCCTCGCCAAGCAACACCTGGAGAGCCACAGGCTGCCCACCCCTGCTTTCAGGAGATTAGGTCTGCATTTCTGGACTGGGCCAAGATCTACCCAGCTCCAACAAAAAGGAGAACCCAATGGGTTAAATAACCGCCAATCAAACTGGGATCTTAATGTCAAAATACATGCATTCAGTTGATACATGCATTTTTCATCTCACTCTGCATCAGAACTACTTTTAACTGTTTTCATATGTGCAATTTTTTTTTGAGTGGTCTATAAATTCTTTTGAAAAATCAAAAATACAGGGCCAGTTTAGAAACACCGCTATGCTCAGTGCAACATGAATGAATGATGACCCATAAAGGCGGCACTCTGGGCAGATCACTGCAATGCGCTTGGCTCCAAGGCCCACTCAGAGCTAGCACCACGGACAGCTCAAAGCAGGGTGCTCAGTCACTGTGTGTCCTTTGATCCAATGGGGATTTTAATAGGCTTAGCCACACTTGACTATGGCTGGAATCTAATGGTGGAATTTGCATTTAACATTGTATATGCACCTCGGAATGAAGCCAAACAGAAGCTGAGCTGGCCCGTGCACTGGAGCCATTTCACCTGAGGGCCATGCTGGGGAAAGCAAGAATTTGTTGTTGTTTAGTCATTTAGTCGTGTCCGACTCTTCGTGACCCCATGGACCAGAGCACACTGGGCACTCCTGTCTTCCACTGCCTCCCACAGTTTGGTCAGACTCATGTTCGTAGCTTTGAGAACACTGTCCAACCATCTCCAAAGCAAGAATAGCCATCATGTTTCTTCCCATTGCAAATAGCAGGTCTTTGGGGAGGACAATTCCAACTGGAACTACAGTGGGCACATAAAGGCTTAACCACACACACACGTGCGCACGCAATTGGCCCACCACACTATTTAAATTAGCAACACAGGGGGAAACCACATGACAAGTGTCACGTGCAGCTTTGTACTGAGGGGGAAGGCCACCTGCTCCCTATACACGTCAGTTCAGAACCTCAGAGTAACCCTCTTCTCCTTCAGATTGAGCCTGGCTTATGCCAAGTTTGCTACCAGCCAGTTAACGGTATCCCTGCCTGTCCCTCGGGGAGGTCTCATTAACAACAGGAAAGGCCCCGAGACCTTTCTCTAGGCCTTCTCTGAGGAAGGCAGGGAGGACGATGACAAGGGAGAGGGCCTTTTCAGTGGTGGCTCCCCATCTCTGAAACATTCACCCCAGAGAGTTCTGCCTAGCACCATCATTAGCATCCATTCAGTGCCAGGTAAAGACTTAACATTCCCCTGCATGGCCCTTGGTGGATTGAGCCAATTCTCTTCTACTGTCAGTGTGCTGTCAAAGCATCCTATGGCTGTTACTGGGGGAAGGGGCTGCTTTTTACATGCTGTATGAAAGCGTTGGCATGATTTTTTAAATATTTTCTATGGTGCAATATATTTAAGTTAACAACATTAAAGAACAATACAACACAATTATTATTAGGCCTTGTGGACATGCCAAGAGTCACTGACGGCTGAAGGATGAGGCCTACTGCACTTCTCCTGTCTATAGCAACCCCTCCCTGTCACCAGTCCTACCCCCACCCCCACCCCGCCACTCACAAAGGCTTAGTTGGATTAGCAGAGAGTAGGAACTGGAAGAGTGAGCTGAGGACCACGTCCCTAGCTCTCCTCTGGGTGCCTTCCACCATAAAAGATAAGGCAGGAGCCAACTACAGAGACAGACTTTTCAGCGGTGGCACCTTGCATCTGAAAATCCTCTCTCCAAGCAGCCTCACCAGGGACCCACTTTGTTGACATGTGGGCAACTTGTCTACTGCTTTGAAGAAACATTTTATTTTATTGTACTAGAATTGTTAACCACACTGTGGCCCAGGAACACGGGTTGATGAAAGTTCCGAGGTCTACATTTGAATAAAACTAAAGGAAAATCCCCAAACCTTCTTGGGGAAAGCACAGACAGAGGCTCTTTCACGGATTTTTTCTGGGGTGGGTGGGTGGGTGGGTTATGAAACCAAATTAATTATGGGGCGAGCTGGAGATTGTTCATCCATCACTAGCTGTCAGTTGTTTAAGCCAGAGCATGATGGAGGTGGGGGGAGAAACAGAAAATCTTAACTGGAGTCACCGGTACATTAGGAAGGTGCCTTCAACCAAGTCAGCCTATTGGACCAAACAGAGCAGTACTGCTGACACTGACTGGCAGTGGCTTTCTGGGGTTTCAGGCAGGGCTCTCTCCCAGCCAGGGGTTGAACCTGGGGCCTTCTGCATGCCAAGCAGATGCTTTGCCACTGAGCCATGGCCCTTCCCTGAAAGATGCATGTCACAAGCAGGGGGGGGGAGGAACCAGAGCGGAAGAAAGAAAGGTTTGATCATATGCAAGGCAGGGAAAGGGGGGGGAGGTAAAGGCAGTCCCCAGAACCAGGACCTATTCCAAAGTGTGCAAATATGCAACGCTGACCTCTGCACGCAAAGGGACTGGAGTTGACAGCGTGTGAGAAGCACATGCTTCATAATTGCAGCATTACATTTTCATGTTGTGCTGCTGCATTCTTCTAACATAAGCCAAGCACACCTCAACAACTTTATTACACTAGGAATCAGGTGTGGGAAGGCTACTGCTAGTGCCATAATTTTTTAAATACAGTGCTGTGCTGCCTTCTTTTCTATTGCTTTTTTTTTAAGGAATCCCCCCTTTTTTTGCAGGACAGCAGTAGTTGTTAAGGAAGCAAACACTCATGTATTCCAGACCGTCTGCCACCCTTGTGTTGTCGAGCCAGCCCCGGTAATGATGCAGGTGAGATTAACAAATATGTCAATGTCTATTTTCTGCTTAATTTAAAAGTGGCGTCTATAAAGATTTTTTGGCTTCTGAACCCTCTTCTCCTGAAAGAAAGAGGTAACAATGAAGGATGGTGAAGGGGGGGGAAGAGAGAAGGGGAATAAAGAGTGATTATCCTATCATTGATTGATTGTCAGGAACGTTTCTTATTCACTGGGTATTGTAAAAGGCTAAGCTCTCAATCAATTCCATAAGACCCCTGTACAATTAAATATAAAGGAATAGGTTTCTTTCTTTTGCAGTCAGATCATCAGGCCTCACACTTAAAAGATGGGGAGGGCTTTTATGCCTGTGCAAATAAGAAAATCTTCAAGGGACACCTGAAGGAAGCAAACGATGGTTCCCACCGAACCTGTACCACTAGGGAGCTTCACAGGGGCTCACCTGCCACACTAAAGACTCATTCCCTAGTGATGGCCAACTGAATCTCAGGGGTCGCGTGGGGAACAACCAGAAGTGCCCCATCAGAGGATCTCAGCCACCAGGAATCTGTCCTTAAGTGTCATGGACTGGTAGATGCAGAGGAATGGTGGGAGGAACCAGTTGGGGAGGGAAGAAGGCTCAGAGTCTGGGGAATGGTGGTGAGATGGTGATGAGTGGTCAAAGGGAAAAGAGGGAGAAGACTGGGAGGAGGAGGAGGAGGAGGAGGAGGAGGAGGAGGAGGAGGAGGAGGTGTCAGAAGCTGAAGAGGCAGCAGGGCTTAGTGAGCAGGGAGAGTCCGCGGCAGGGAGAAGTCCAGAATCGGAGGCAGAGGCTGAAGCAGCAGAGGAGGGAGGCCAAGAGGCAAAGATGAGTCTGGCTGGGAAAGAGTCACAGGTGTCTCCTCTTGCTGTGACCAAGCTCCCTTCTCTGCTGACCCCCAGAACCAGAAGAGGCATGAGATGGGAGGAGCAAAGACAGGCACGCAGGTGCAATCTCCGATTGCTTGGGGAAAGCCCTGGGGAGGAGGCAACATATGCAGCTGCAGGGAGGCAGGGACTTTTAGTCTCGGTAACTGATCTTCATGGAGTAAGACCACCGGGAATGAGCTGCTATGCTCACTAGGCCCGGCACTCAGCCAAGTGTGTGGAGATCATGCTTTTGCTAATAAAGAGTTAACTCCCAACTTTGAACTGACCAGCGTACTCCTGTGTCAGAAAGATACTATGGGACCAAGTTGTTTAGGGCGTTGTAAATTAACACAAGTACCTTGCAACCAGTGCTACTCTCCACAGCGGGGTAACAGGTTGCCAGTAATCTGCTCCTGTGAGCAGTCTGGCTGCTGCATTCTGCGCTAGTTGAAGCTTCTGGACCAACTTCTGGACCAAATGCAAGGGTAGCCCCACATAAAGCGCATTACAGTACTCCAGCCTTGAGGTTACCAATGCATGGACCACTGGAGTCACCAGGCTGTTGCGGTCTAGGCACATTCAGGAGGCTAAGGCTACCAATGGCTACGAGCCATGATGCCAGTGTTCCACCTCCAAGGCAGTATATGCATCTGCATACTAGCTGATGGGAGTCACAAGTGGGGAGAAGGCTACTGCACCCGTGTCTTGTTCGCAGGCTTCCCAGAGGCACCTGGTGGGCTGATGTGAGACCAGGAAGGTGAGCTAGATGGGCCATTGGCCTGATCCAGCAGGCTTTTCTTTGCATTCATGGATCTCCGAACACTAGTGCCGTTGAGAGGCAGATTGCATTTGCAGAAGCTATCAGCACAGACAACTCACACACATTGTTTTTTTGTTTTTTTAAGGAAGATTCCCACAGCTGCAAATTTCCAACAATGCATCACCCTACGAAGTCATCTGATGCCAAATGGCCATTCTGGAACTCCCAATGTACCAAGCAGGCAACGGCGGGGGAGAAGATGACAAGTCTGAAGGGGTTTTAGAAAGAGATGGACGCTCTCTAGCAAGCCAAAGATGTTGGCTAGTCCATCCCTCCCAACCCGGTGTGTGTCTCATGATGTGTGTGACCTATTATCTTCAATAGGTCAACAACCCATAAGCAGCTGATCTGAGAGGACATTATTTACCATGGTGCTGTGAGAACATTATTATTAATATTTCTGAACATTTAAAACTCTTACCATATAACAAAATCTGTGCTTCTCCCAAGTTGTAACAGATCACGACCGAAAGGAAGAGGGCAAGTAAACAACAGAAAAGTTAGAAAGCCGCCAGTCGCTGCATTTCTTTCCATCTCTCCCAATTTCCCAAGCCAAAATAGCACCGAGAGCCACAATCTCGAATGCTGTTAAGACACCACACGGCGTTCATACAATAAAATCAATGCTAAAAAACTCATTTAACCTGAAAACGTGACACGCAAAGACTGATCTAGGCTCCTAGTAGTTCAGCATCCCTTACCTACCGACATTGAGTGAACGGAAACTCCAGAAGATTCCTTAAATACTGGGTCATGCTATTTGCCCACCTAGCCCAGTTTTACCAACTCTGACTGGAAGCAGCTCTCTAGGGTCTCAGGCAGGGAAAGGTCTCCCACCGTAACTAATGCCTGATCCTGTTAAGCTGGAGATGCCGGGGACTGAACCTACGAGCCTTCTGCATGAAAAACAGGGAACCTCAGTCTCGGGGTGTGTGTGTGACATACGTGGCCCTCCAGGCCCCTCTAACTGGCCCTTGGGATCCCGACAAGGCCACATTCCTCACTGGCCCTACTCTGCACCTTCCTCAAGTGATTCTACCTGGCTGGGGAAAGTGTGCATGAACTGAGGTAGAATGCCTCTTGCTTGCTGGATGTGTGTATCAGGCCACACACACTTTTGCCACACCCATCACCCAGGGGTCCGCGAGCTATGCCAGAGGGGTCCGCAAGATGCTATTAGAATAAAAAATATATTAAATATATTTCGTATGATAACAGATTTTTTGTTTTGGCCGCTTCCTGCATGAGCAGAGTCTAGCGCAAAACTAGAATTAGATAGAGGCAGTAGTTCTGCTGTATGCCGTTAGGTGGCGCTTTACAAACACTACTGTTTTGCAAAGAGGCAGCACACGCATTCTACTAACGCTCACCTCCCCAAGATGCTTTGCGCGCATCGGCTTCATTTGTGCGCTACTGCGCAGGTACCCTGTCTTCTCCATTCCCCTCCCTCCTCCCTGGCACGCGCTGCCTCTTTGTAAAACAGTAGTGTTTGTAAACATAGCGTTGTTTTTCGCGGAAGCTACAGTTCGCGTAGTTAAAAATGGACCGTTGGTTAAAAAGTGGTTCGCTAAAACGACAAAGGCCTACAGATGAAGAGGAAGATAATGCATTTGATGTTCAAGCAAGTAAGTCAGTGACTCTCGAACCGATCTTGTCAGTGTCCATTGAACCTAAATCGTCGGCGTCCCTTGAACCTAACCCTTCCAAGATCAGTGTTAAGCTTACTGGAAAAATTAGATTAGGAATTAGGAATTAGATTTAGGATTAGGAATTAATGGGGGTCCTTGTCACAATAGCGGCTCGATGAGGGGTCCTCGAGAAAATTTTGTTGGGAATCCCTGCCTTAAGCATTTCCATTCAGTCCTCCAGCTCCCATCTGTGGCTATGGGTATACGAAGCAGCTCAGTTTTGACTGCCTTACTGAGCTCCGGACCACAATGCCTTTTCTGTGGTGGGCTCCCTGCTTATGGAATGCTCTTCCTAGGGAGACCTGCCTGGTATCATCACTATCTACTTTTAGGCAAAATAGTTTCTTTTTACCCAGCCTTTTGGCCGTAATCTGGAGGGGTTTTTTTTGTTTTTTTAGATATTTGTGATTTCTTTCAGTGGGTGGGATGTGGTACCCTGTTTTCCCCATTTTAAGACGTAGTCATAACATAAGCCATAGCAGGATTTTTAAGCATTCAAGGAATATAAGCCATACCCCGAAAATAAGACATAGTGATAGGTGCAGCAGTAATGACAGCCGCGGCAGCAGGAGGGAAAAAATAAGACATCCCCTGAAAATAAGCCATAGTGGGGTTTTTTTTGAGGAAAAATAAATATAAGACGGTGTCTTATTTTCAGAGAAACATGGGTAGGTCTGCCTTTTTAAAGTATGAATGTGATTATGGTTTTTATTCTGTTTTGGTTTTATGCGGGTTTTAATCTCTGTACTACTATGTAAGTTGCTTTGGGTTACGTTTTGTAAAGAAAAATGAAGGAAACTGGAAGTCTGAAGGTGTATAAGGGACAAGTTAAGTGTGAAAGGAGAACGGGAGAAGAAATCATACTCTGCGAGGTGTAAAGGCAGTAAGAGAAAACGCAAAATAAATGGCCTTTTCCAGTTAGCCTCTTTATCAGCAAATTCTGCCCCCAAAGGGGAGACTGGATCACAATACTTCCAGAGCCAATGCCTGTACTTAGTTTGAGGAAAACTGAGCTGCAGAACTCATTGCCACAAGGAAATCACCATGCCAAAGAATTCAGACAGTTCAAAAAGAAAAATGTCTCAATAGAAAACGATGTTCTTCATTGCGAACTGATATGGCCAAACACTGTCTCTATCCACCACCATTTTGTAGCTGACTCCACCCCTATTACTGAGCCTCTCCAGTGGGCCCCTGCTCTGTCCTGTGCCGTGGAGTTCCACTGGCTGACTGTACTGAATTAAAAAGCAAGCTTGGCTGAATGCAGTTTCCTATTGACTTCATTTTCAAACGTTGGCTTGATTGTTTTCTCACAGTCACATATTCCTGGTTAACCATTTCTGCCAACAAATCATCACAAGAAGACTTAAAAATAAATAAATCTCGTGCGAGTTTTTGTTTTGTTTTTGTTTTTAATAAAAAAAAGCCTAACTGGCAAGCTCTAAAAAGTTTAAGCAGCCTAAAAGCGCTAAGACACACAGCCTCACATCCCCCTGCTGCGCCAAAGCTCTTCCGCTTACGCCAAAGCTCAACACGTAACATTGAGTGACATTTTAATAAACACGAAACTAATAAAGATTTCGGTTACGACGCTTGGGAAAAAATTGATAATGAGCAGATCTGTGTCACATTATTCAAGATCTTCCTTGGGCTGCCCCCAAGCCCTCTCTGCCAGTGGAAACCCAGTGGCGGAGAGAGGGGTTCAGAACGAAAACGCAACGCTGCCCTCGGATTCCCTCCACCCAGCCGCCCCCCCAACGCAAACGACACACAGATGCAAGAGCACCGTCCCTCGTGTCCCCCCCCCCGGCCGATGTTGCCACAAAGCAGCCGCTCGGCAGAAATGATGGCGGCCATTCAGGGGTTAAGAGAGGCAGCGAACCCCCAGCTAATGAGCAAGTGTGCGGCAGGCTGCTGTAAGATAAATGGAACTCTCTGCGCTTCTGCTGGAGTCAGCATGAACCGCGGCCCTGCGGCTTGTTTGTGGCAAATGGAGTGCGCAAAATATCAAAGGGCAGTGATCCAGAAGACGACCGGCTTTGACAAATTTTAAATTGGCCAGAAAGAAAAACCGGCACAAAAAAAAAAGAAGAGGAAAAAATGAGAGAGAGAGGGAGAAATTATGCAATTCGCTGTGTCCTACAATCTAGGCTCATCCTGCTTTTGAACAGCATTAGTGGGTGGGGGAGAATCACCAGCACCACCGATGGCCCGACATTGAGAGCAATTATGAGCCATCTAAGCAAGACACTTATCAGAAACCAAAGCTTTTAATGCACACTCTCCCATTCTCTCTGGATGGTGGAGAAGGGGCTCCGCCTAGGATGTCACGGGTGGTGTTCTGCACAGAAATTATTAGCTTGTTTCTTTGGTAGGGGGAGATTGGAGTCAATATATATATATATCACGCACACAAACAAACCATGCTATTTAAAAAAGGGGGCAGGGGGAGAAATTTGAAGCTTCTTTTAATGGCAGTAAAAAGCGCTCTTTTTGGTTTTGTATTGATACCTGCGGAAGGCTGAGTGCGAACCAGGTGAGAAGAAGAGATTCAGGGGACGTTAACAGCAGCTGAATCAAAAATGGCGATTCAGGGTGTGAGTTCAGCACATCTGATTCTCTGGTTGGGAGGAGTCATGTGTTAAAAATAATGTTCTCATCAGTCCCCACCCTTGTGTTCGGACACATCCAGCCCCTACGAAGAAAGGGCAAAAAAACTGTTCCTGGTTTGCCGTATCACAAAACGCTTTTGGACACAGCTTCAGGGTTCAGTGCAAAGCAGCCTAGCTGCAATGTTTGTGGGTTTTAAAACAAGCAGCCTAAATGCAACCTCCATACAGATAGGGCACCAACATGCAGCAGAAGGTATTTTTTTTAAAAAAAAGTAATAAGAGAGTATGGGCACAATAAGAGCTCTGCTGGATCAGGCCCATGGCCCGTCTAGTCCAACATCCTGTTCTCACAGTGGCCACTGAGATGTCTGGGAAACTCAAACACTGGACCTGAGCACAGGAGAACTCTCCCCTCCTGCAGTTTCCGGCAACTGCTAATCAGACGCATTACTGTCCCTGACTGTGGAGTAAGAACATAGCCCTTCCCTCCATGAATTTGTCCAATCCTCTTTTAAAGCCACACAAGTTGGTAGACACCACTGCCTCCTGGGGGAGCAAGTTCCATAAACTACGTGCTTTACGAAAAAGTACTTTCTTTTATCTGTCCTGAATTTTCCAACATTCAGCTTCATTGGATGAGTTCTAGTGCAATGAAAGAGGGAGGAAAAAACTCCGCTTTCTCCATGCCATTAAGCATTTAATAAACGCTCATCATGTCACCTGTCACTCGCCTTTTCTCTGACCTGATACACTTTATTGAGTAGAGAAAGCACTGTATAAATCCCAAATATTACGATAACATTATAAAAAGGGTGGAGAACCTTTTCCAGGCAGCAGGCCAGGCCCAGCACTCCCCCAACCACCTGCCCCATTCCCCCTAATGGACCAGCCTCCACTGTAAATAAATGCAGGAATTGTAACTGCAGCCTCCAATCCTTTCCAAAAAATCTACACACCTGGCTTAGACAGGCCTTTCCACACAACACACTCCTCCTAAATGCTTTCTTGCTCTCTGCCTTACAACCTGAGGAATAAGGAGTGGAAAAACACCACCGAACAAACCTTCACACACACACACCCCCCATGATTCTGACAGGCAAAAGCCTCAAAATGGGCCAATGGAAGGGAAAAGTGGATGCATTTCTTAGAAACTGGCTGGACATGTTTTAATTTGCACGTGAGCAACCCCACCAACACTCACCAAGTCGTTCTGCCAGACGCACGTAGATGGGATCCACACGCCTCATTGTCTTCACCAAATCTTTCTTTCGGAACTTGATTTCCACAGTGCCTTCGGGCTCCAGAACCCCTCCTCTGAAGAAAGGGGGTGGGGTGGGGGAAATAAAAAGGAATATGTTCTCAAAGAGGCTACGCCATTCAAGGCTGAATGCGTCTAGACTGGGAGGTGCACCTCAGTGGGGAAGACCCTTCTCCCCCACAGCAAGCAGCCTCCGAGGGATTCAAACCTCATGAAAAAGAGGGGAACTCTAGCACTAAATCATAGATTAGACTAGGATTTATTTGAGTGTGGCATCCGCCCTGGAGTGGAAAGCGCTTCATAGCAAAAAACAAACAAACAAACAAACAAACAAACAAACAAACACCAGACCACGCATCCCTACACATTGTTCAAATTGCCAGACTAGGCTTCTTGCCAGTTTTAAGCCTTAAAAGCAGCCTTCCTGGACATGGTGCCCTCCTGACATTCTGAACCACAATAGGTCATGCCAACAGGGGCTGTAGTCTTCTCTGGTACAGTAGGGATGGAGGACTCAGAAGCCAAAGGCAGCCTTTCTATCTAGCCCCCAGGGCTGCCCCAGGCTGTACAGCCTCCCCGCCCCCCCTCCAAGCAAGCCACACCTATTGTCATTCCTGCTTCACACCCTTCCGGAGGGGAATCTCAGATGCAGAGCCTAAATGCAGGCCTCCCTGTATGGCCTTAAAACTCTCTCCAGGCCACACCTTTTCCCTAGCCACGCCCCTTCTCCCCAGGCCACGCCCCTCACTGCTGCAGTCAGATGGACTGAATGGGTCTGACTAGGTCAGGCACCCCCAAACTGCGGCCCTCCAGATGTTTTGGCCTACAACTCCCATGATCCCTAACTAGCAGGACCAGTGGTCAGGGAAGATGGGAATTGTAGTCCAAAACAGGGATTCCCAACAAAATTTTCTCGAGGACCCCTCATCGAGCCGCTATTGTGACAAGGACCCCCATTAATTCCTAATCCTAAAATTAAAAAGTGAGAGCCAAATTAAGAGTCTTTTTATATTTTATATTTATACGTTTTTTACAGTTCTTCCTCTTCATCTGTAGGCCTTTGTCGTTTTAGCGAACCACTTTTTAACCAACGGTCCATTTTTAACTACGCAAACTGTAGCTTCCGCGCAAAACAACGCTTTGTTTACAAACACTACTGTTTTGCAAAGAGGCAGCGCGCGCCAGGGAGGAGGGAGGGGAATGGAGAAGACAGGGTACCTGCACAGTAGCGCACTAATGAAGCCGACGCGCGCAAAGCATCTTGGGGAGGTGAGCGTTAGTAGAATGCGTGCGCCGCCTCTTTGCAAAACAGTAGTGTTTGCGAAGCGCCACCTAACGGTATACAGCAGAACTACTGCCTCTATCTAATTCTAGTTTTGCGCTAGACTCTGCTAATGCAGGAAGCGGCCAAAACAAAAAATCTGTTATCATACGAAATATATTTAATATATTTTTTATTCTAATAGCATCTTGCGGACCCCTCTGGCATAGCTCGCGGACCACCTGTTGGGAACCACTGGTCCAAAACATCTGGAGGGCCGAAGTTTGGGGATGCCTGGACTAGGTTGTTGGGACTCTCAACTCCATGATGATCATAGCTGCCAAGTTCTCCCTTTTTTTTAAGGGAAATTCCCTTATGCTGAATAGGCTTCCTCGCGAGAAAAGGGAAAACTTGGCAGCTATGATGATGATGGGATCTGGGCATCCCTCAGCTAGTTGGGCGTTTGCATCTCTGAGGGAGGCAAGCTGGGATGGAAGGAGGTGCGAGACTGAAGCCATTACCTGCTTTCCCGATCTGCGTACATCTCCATGTGCCGAGGGTTAATGGTGGGGTCGATCACCACCCAGGAGCCTCCTCTCAGCTCTGCTTGTGGCGGGATGTAAACAAGGACAGGCTGCCTGTACTCCCGCAAACCGTCCACGATGTAGGCCCCGAATTTCAACACCTGGTCGTACATGTCTGCACAGGGAGGGGAAAGGACACAGGTGTAAGAATCCTCCAAACTCTGCCCCACCGTAAACAGGAAGTAAGGCTACACACAGAGCCCACCACCGTTAACTCATGGAATTCACAGCTTCAGCTTGAGGTGACGTGGCTGCTCGCCATTTATCTCCAGTGGCTTGTTTTTGCTTTGTAATGGTTAAGGGAGATTGATCCATGGCTGCTAGACACATGGCCATGTTGAAAATACAGTGGTGCCTCGCTAGACGAATTTAATTCGTTCCACGGGTTTTTTCTTATAACGAAAAATTCGCCTAGCGAATCCCATAGGAATGCATTGAATTTTTTTTTTGCCCATAGGAACACATTAATTGAATTTCAATGCATTCCTATGGGAAACCGCAATTCGCCAGACGAATTTTTCATAAAACGAATTCGTCTAGCGAGGCAACCTCCGCTCGAAAAATCCTTTCGTTAAGCGGAAATTTCATTAAGCAGGACATTCGTTAAGCGAGGCACCACTGTACTGTAGAAATTGGGAGTCCTTGGTGAAATCAAGAGATCAAATGGAAAGGTTCCAAGAACTCAGGCCAGGAAGGAGATTAATTATAATTTCTTCAAACTGTTTAAAGCTTCAAGTAATGAGACAAATTCCAGTTAGGAGGAATGCTGCAAACAGATTGAGCAAGTTAGGCAAACACAATTGGTACACTTGGACCATGAAACTATAGCTGATGAAGAATAAACGAAACAAGGCCTTGTCCTGTATTTGAAAATTATTCTAACTGGAATTTGTCTCATTACTTGAAGCTTCCAACAGTTTGAAGAAATTATAATTAATCTCCTTCCTGGCCTGAGTTCTTGGAACCTTTCCATTTGCTTGCCACAGGGGCCAAATAGAACCTCCATATTCAAGAGCAGTCAGACTGCATTACGGCAGCCTTTGCTGACCTAGCACTGTGCTTGCAGAGGTTGATGGGAGCTGCTGTCCAAAACATCTGGAGGGTGTTTTTCTGGCTACCTCATTGTTTTGCTTGTAGTACACAGGTGTGACTGATCTATTAGGGGCAGGCATGGCCAAACTTGGCCCTCCAGATGTTTTGGGACTACAACTCCCATCATCCCTAGCTAAGTGGACCAGTGGTCAGGGATGATGGGAATTGTAGTCCCACAACATCTGGAGGGCCAAGTTTGGCCATGCCTGTATTAGGGTGAATGGGGCTCCACCCCACCAGTCTCAGTTTGCCCTCAAACAGCTTCCACCTGGCCCTGCCTGGCAGCTCCCTCCTCCTCCATCTCAGTGTTGCCCCTTGTAGAACTGAGAAGTGGGGAGGCGGAGGAAGGGGACAAATCTAGAACGAGTTGGCTCTACCTGCCGTTGGCTCTGGCTCCCCCTACTGTTGGCCTCCCTGCCTGACACCCCCTACCAGACACTTTTGTGGGTTCACTTACAAGGTGGTTGTAATCTAATATTCCTGGTTATCATGGGAAATGAGTTTTAAAAAAAGAAAAAAGACTGCACTCCTGAAGGATTTCCAAGGATTGCTCAAATTTATTCTTTAACCGATGTTCAGGTGAATGGAACACTAAAAAAAAAAAATGCTAGCAGCAAGGAGGGGAAACTTTCTTTTGAGGAGGAGTGAATGTCATCTCTGGGTGAAAAAGAAAAGATCCTTATTTTTTATATAAATATATATATAAGGGGAATGACAAATTTATTGCTAATTAAACAATCACTTTATTATGTAGTGCTAGCAATAAACCACTTGAAGCTCCTTTCAGCTAATTCCAATGTTAAGAAAATAATTGCTCAATTCAAATTATTTTAACCAAATTAATTCTTTAGGAGACATTTTTTAGTAGTGCTACATAATAAAATAATTGTGTAATTAGCCTGGCATTTTTCACTCCTGCCATGAGCGTATATTTTAACTCGGTAGAAGGAGGCTGGCCAAATGGGGAAGACTGCACTCCCTCCCTCCCTCCCTCTCTTTCTCATTTGCACGGAGACGGAGATTTTTTAAAAAATAAAGAGAAAAGGGAGACGGGGCAGGAATGAATCAAAGGGAGCTCCCTGAATGTAGCTGTATTCAATTGCAGACTGGCAAGTCCAGGCTACATTAATTTATACCACCACCACCCCACCACCCCCTCTCTCTTTAAAAAATAACTAGATTTGTTTTCCTAATGTGATGGATGAACCAGATCATTGCTTGTTTTGGGTGAGCATAGTGTTCTGCAACCTTCCCACAGACCGCCTGAACGGATCTTCTCTACTGCCACCTGAGAAGCTCTGCAGTGGGCAGAACCGAGCTAAATGTACCAAAGGTTTGACTTGCCTCCTACATACATTTCTGCTTGTGTTCCACAGCCCTCTGTCAAACTAACAGGCGAAGGCAAAGGCTGCATGGAGAGATTTGGGTTTTGGACAGAGATCCAACGAAAGTAAACAACTGTGCTACTGGGGAAGAGATATAGCTGGGTGGACCGACTGAAGGGGACACAAGCTTATTTTAGAGCAGGGATGGGGAACCTGTGGACCCCAGCCAACAGGGATGATGGGAGTTGTGATCCAACATCTGGAGGGCCACAGGTTAGAAGAGGAAGAGCAGTGAATGTCATGTTATGTTAGGTCTAGGGCAGTGTTTCCCAACCTTGTGCCTCCAGCTGTTTTCGGACTACAATTCCCATCATTCCTGACCACTGGTCTTGCTAGCTAGGGATGATGGGAATTGTAGTCTCAAAACATCTGGAGGCACAAGGTTGGGAAACACTGGTCTAGGGACGTAGGAAGCAGACTATTGGACATGTGGCTCAGTATCGTCTACCCTGACTGGCAGAAGCAGCTCTCCAGGGCTTCAGAAAAAGGGGTTCCCCTCCAGCTCTATCTGGGGGTGGCGGGGGCTGAACCTGGGGATCTTTGCATGCAAAGCAGGTGCTCTAACCAAAACAGAAGCAGAGATAGTTGATCCCCTCTCTCTGATGGGCTGGGAAAGTATTTTCAGTTTTGACACAATGACCTCAGAACGTTCTGCCACCGACAGAAAATCCTTCAAACCGTCCGGTGCAAAGTTAAAAGTCTAATTTCCCAGGCCACCGGAACAACCTTAAAGGTTTGCACTGGCAGACACATGCATCTGGAATTTTTCTCTGCTCGGGTAACTGCACTTTCTTTCTCTCCCCCCCCCCCCGCTCTCTGACTCTGTCCATCAATTCTGGGCAACAGTCAAAGCTCGAATCATCCTTAGCAGTTTGGATGGAGCTTCAGAGTAAAAATGGCAACACACACACACACACACACCGTGCAATACACCCATTGTGTACATATAAAAAGAGTCTCCTGAATCCATTACGCTCAGGTTCCGCTGCGATATAAACATGCAGGTAATCAGAGTTTGTTGTAGTTGTTTTTAAAGGTCTTTTCCATTTTTTTCCCATTCCAGTCAAAGACTCTGGTAACCGTTCCCCCCTTTTATTGTTATTTATAACCTGTCCCAGGGGGTAGGGGTGGGGTGGGCAAAATAATAAGTATAACATGAAAAACCAACCGAGAGCGACCCCGTAGTGCTACCAGCAAGGCGGTTTAATATCTTTGGGATTTGCATCCTATCAACCGCTATTCACGCTGAGCCCAAGACCCCGGTGCTAATTTCGAGTAAATTTCACGCTTGATGTCTCGCTGTTGTGGGTCACTGGCGGTTCGTCTAAATAAACTGCTTCCCTCCATCTAAATATTCAAGGCGTCCTCTTCCTTCTTTTTTTAAAAGAGGAAATAATAATTTAATTTTTGCATTATGTTGAATAGCCTCGCGGCTAGATGGAGCTCATTCGGCAAAAAGAAACCTTTCCCACTCTCGATATGCCTTTATTTATCATACAGAATTTTTGTTTATATATATAGGGATATAAATATATGCGCAAAAGCCAATGGGTTTGGGGACACGTGTGTGTGTGCATGCAACGGCTTAAATTAGACCTCCTAGGCCGACTTGTAAAGAGTTCCCCCCCCCCTCTACTAATGTCAATTCTCAACATGGCAAGAGCGATCTCTAATCTTTTCCTACTCATTACACACAATTTTGGAGTCATTTTACCCACGGCGCAGCCAAATCTTGGCGGTGTGTGTGTATATATATGCATGTATTTGTGTGTTCTTAGGCGCACCGAGGGGTGGTATAATTGTTTATTTTCACTCTCTGCTTAATCCTCTGCCCCCCTCCAGCTCCCGCCTCCCCCTACCGCCCAACATGGAAACCAAAATTGCAAGCGTTTCTCTTAAGGAGTGTGGGAAGATTGACAAGAGATGCTCCCTTAACTTGCTCCCTGGGTTCCTCAATCTGCTGACACTGGATAATGTCCAAGGCGATTGCCCTTTGAGGGCACTGCCCCACCAGCCTGTTTACCCTTGGCTAACATCCACCTGCCTGCCTGCCTGCTGACTTAAGACCAGCCCAGAGGTGGCCCTTGCTATCAACTCCCTCTTCCTCATTGTCAGTTTTGCCCTTGTAGAATGCAGCAGGGAGGAGGATGTGGGGAAAACAAGAAATAGTCAGTTTCACCTACTGCTGGGTTTCACCTTCCCTGGGTTTCACCTTCCCTGCCGTCCACCCCACCAATCCCATTGGGCAAAAGCAACCACTGGCTGGGGGGGGGGGGGAACACCACCCATTTTTAAACAATAACAATAACCTTTCATTCCTCCAGAGAAGCCTCTCCAGTTTGCAAAGACCATGAGCGGCAGCCCTTCCCGGTTGAAATCCTTTATTGCTTGAGCCGTCTTGAAGGCTGAGTCAGGAAACCACACCTGGCCAGCCTGCTGGATAATCTGTTGCAAGGTGAATGAGAGGAAATGGTTTGCAGGTGAGTACAAGGCAGCAGTAGCAGCATTAGCAGCAGTAGCGAAAGCTGCCAATACAAAAACCAAAACTGATTAGCTGCAGGGGATTAAGGTTTCTTTAGCCCACAGCTGCTAAGACACAGGGGGCTGCACTCAGAGCAGACTCGTGGAAACGGAACGGACCCACGGTGGTCCTGTCTGCTCCTGTCAATGGGCCTGCTCAGAGCATGATGAATCCTGGATGCAACCCCAGCAGAAAACACCGCAAAAGCTCCTTGAAGACTTGCTGGGTCACCTGCCATGGTGATGGGCAGGGGGGTTGCGGAAGCAGGCAGGCGTGCAGCAAAATGGGAGGGGTCTCTGCATGTGCAACCCATGGAGACCCATTGCATATACACACCCTCCTTTCGTGTGAGTGAAGGATGGAGTGAACTCCTTGCAAATGTTGCGCTGGAGAACATCAGTGGCTCTACAGATGTTGTTAGCCTACATCTCATGTAGCTCCCATCTGGGGTTGCCAGACTCAATAGAGGACAGGACTTCTGTGCCTTTAATTGCCCTACTCTCTTTTGAGTCTGGAAACCTTAAAGAGAAACCAGCAGACCCTTTGTTTAATTTCCAAGCAAAGGGTCTGCTGGCTTAAGGTTTCCAGACTCAAGCAGGGCAATTAAAGGCACAGAAGTCCTGTCCTCTATTGAGTCTGGCAACCCTACTCCCATCACCCCTGGACATTGGCCAGTCTAGCTAGGGCTGATGGGAGTTGGTATCTATCAGCTGGGGGATCACAGACATTCCCCAGCGCTATATCACTTCAAAGGGACATGCTTCAGATGCCATGGACCCATGCCATGTTTTAGGAGCTAAAAAACCTACCTTGGCTTCCGAGTCTAGGTTTGCAGGGTCTGCAGGGATCGTCAGCTCCACTGTCCGGGTTTCGACCGCAACCACTCCAACAGGTATTCCACCCAGCCTGGTAAGAAACGGCAAAATGCACAATTGCGTTTGCGCAACTTTGATTTTTAAACACAAATTAAGTTGGATCCTGATCCAAAGTGGGATCGACCGGGTGAGAGAGGGGGGTTAAACCCTTTCCTCCTGTGCTGTTTTTCCAACTGAAAATCCCCCAAACCCAGGGAAGAGACAGCAGCTGCTTATTGTGGGGTTTTGTTCTTTTTGTTTTGTTGGGGGGAATGGAAAATTATTTTGAGGTGGGTGGGGGGAGAGAGAGAACCCTCACATACCCAGCCCCACATTTATAGAGCACTGCCATTTGTTTTAGAATTAAATATATGCAAAGTGATCAGGCATTTAGAATATTGCCTCGCCTTGGCTTTCAGTCTTTTAGTCACTTCGCTGCATCATATAGAGCCATTAGCCATCCTTTCCGTCTGAACCACAGATAGGGCTTAAGTTGAGCAAGAAAGCCATAGAAGTACATACGAGGCAGAAAATTCTCTCTTGCGGGTATTACTGAGCTTTCACCAAAAGACCCTCCCAATCCTCCATACAGGCTAGGAAAAGGGCATTATATTTGCGTTCAAGGACATATTCCACCCAGGCAAAAACATTAAAGGAAGGGATGAAGCAAGGGCAGTGAAGACTGTGGCCAGGGGACTGGGGGTGTGGCCTATGGATGAGTCCTGAGGGCTACACAGAGAGGCTTGGAGGGCCACAATTGGCCCCTGCACTTGAAGTTACCCCCCCCCAAATTACTGTATTGACAAGTTTGGCTGTGACCTAGAAATCAGAAACCAGTTTTAATTTCATGTCTGTCTGGAAAACTCACAGCAGGGCCTTAAGCAAGCACCCTGCCCCAATCTGCAGTGCGCAGATAATTATACTGAGGTCCCTTGCAGGGCTGTTGTAGAAATGACAACAAAATAATGTACCTTTAAGTGCTTTGGACATGCAAAATTCTCCGCAAATGTTAAATGTCAAACAACAACGACTTACCTGGCTCTGCCAACCACAACTGTCTGAGCCCACGGCTGCATGATCTCTGAAAAGGAGCCGTAGTCAAAGAAGCCAGAGAGCCACTGGCCCTTCTGAGCTACAAAGAAAGGCAGGGGAAGAAAACATCAAGAGGAGTGGAAGAGAGCGCATGTTGTCACGAGTCTTGCGAAGCGGATTATAAATATGCAGATAAATAAAGATAATTAAAAGCAAAGCACAAGACAATGCATACAAATTTCATATCTGCTCACATGAATTATAACGTTTTCTTGCATCTGATGAAGTGGACTCTCGAGTGCAGGTAAAGGTCATGCCGCAATAAATGTGCTGTATCTTTTAAAGTGCCGCGTACTGCACCTTTGTTGTTGTTTTCAAAATGCATTAGGATTGCAGCCTGCAAGGTCATGCCATTTGCACAAGGACTTCTCCCTTCCCTCTGTGTGCCCCTCAAATCTGTCCTGGGAGTTCCCTGAACCCTCCAGAGCGGACTTGGCAGAGGGGGACATAGGGGTGGGGCATGTGGGGAGAAAAGGAAGTTGTGTTAGGCAAATGGAAGTCATGGGGGGGATGGGATTTACACCTGCCAAGCCAACCAAGATCAGCCAAGATCAACCAAGGAAGTCTCATTGAACCAACAAACCAAAGAGGGGCAGCTGATACCCTCTGGACTATGTATAAATTGAAGCATGTTCAGTTTTATCTGGAACCAGGCAACTCTGCTGTAGCTACACCAGTGTGGTGCAGTGGTTAGAGCGTCACACTAGGACCTGGCAGACCAGAGTTCAAATCCCCACATGGTCATGACCGGGCACCCCCAAACTTCGGCCCTCCAGATGTTTTGGACTACAATTCTCATCATCCCTGACCACTGTTCCTGTTAGCTAGGGATCATGGGAGTTGTAGGCCAAAACATCTGGAGGGCCGCAGTTTGGGGGTGCCTGGTCATGACACTCACTGGGTGACCTTGGACCAGTCTCCGTCTTGCAGCCTATCCTACCTCACAGGAGTGTTGTGAGAAGTGCTTGTGGGAAGGGGGTTATTCGTTTGTTTTTGTTTTGTATTCGGGTATTCTCATTTTGCATGTTTCTGTTGTGAACCGCACCAGGTTCTTCAGGTGGAGGGCGGCATATGAATTTAATAAATAAAATAACAACAACAACATTGTGAGGGGAGCACCCTGCACACTGTCTTGAGAAAAGCAGAATACAAATGCAGTAACAGAGGGGGGGGGAAAGGAGGCCCCCTTTAACCTTGCCATCAATACATGAGACTTTCTCAGAGAAGTTGCCAATGCCAAGTGAATCTTGCCAAAAGTTATATATTAAAGGCTATGAAAATGCCTGCCTGCTGCCAGCTGCCGTGGCTGCCTCTTTAATTTGCTCGTCTGCATAGAGAGGGCCATTTATCAGCAGAAGGCATCATTTACTGTTAAACGATGGGACACGGGGAGCAGAGGGAATTTGCCTTGCTTTTAAATAAATAACTCTACGGGGTGGTTCCTTTCCCCCTTCTCTTTCTCACAAGACACGGGAAACATTTGTCAGAAGGCAGCCAAGGCATTAAAAGAGGTTGTTCTTCAAGGCTTTCCCCCAGTTTCTAAAATGTATGCACTTTAAATTTCTTTTAAGCCAGGCTTTCAGACCGGAATTCTCTCCCCCTCCCTGCCTGCTCCTCCTCTGTTTTGGCAGTAGCAAGACTTAAAGACATGGACTGATCATTTGGGTGAGCTTCCACCTCTTTGTGGCTAAGCATGGGCTTTGGAGACAGAAGGTCCCGGGTTCAACAGGAACACAAGTTGTTCTTGGAAAATACCTATTGAAATTAATGGGCCCCAGTTATTCAAATCCATTGATTTCAATGATTCTACTCTGAGCAGGGCTAAAGTTTTTATCTTGTGAACTGCCCTGAGATCAACAGATGAGGGGCGGTATACAAATTTAATAAATAATAATAAATAATAACATTGGATGCAACTATTGAGACAAGCACTTCACTGATCTCCTGGCTTGAATCTCCTGTTTAGAGTGTATTAGGCTGTTTTAATGGACTAGTTTATTATATTTTCTGAATGTGGGTGTTGTTTCCTGTTGGCTTTCAGTTGTTTGTGAACCTCCTTGGTTCAATGTTTCCTACACTGACTGGCAGAGGCCCTCCAGGGTTTTATCCTCATCCCAACCTGGAGATGCCCGGGATTGAACCCGGGACCTTCTGCATGCAAAGCAGATGCTCTGCCACTGAGCTATGGCTCTTCCCTGATATGTTTAGGAGGGATGCAAATAGAGCAAAGTGGGGAAGAGGAACAGGCTTAAAATCAGTGCCAAGAAGACATGGGCTCTAGGCAGGCATTGCCAGCTTCCATACCTCTCTCTTGTGAGGTGGGGAGGAAATCTCCACTGCCCTTAAGCAAGGAGAATTGTGCTTCTTATAAAAGCCTCTTTCCCCCACAGGCTCTATACAAACGCAGGAGGTGGGGGAGGCCTCTCGTGTTCAACCTCTTTTGCAACGCTATAATTTTGAACAAGCACTCCTTGCCCTGTAACGCCAAGTGCAAAAGCAATTAAAAAAGTGGAATCCGAGCAAAGCCAACCTCTGCTGACTCCAGCGGGATGACAAGTGTTTTATCAAGCCCAAACTTGAAATTACTATGTTCTAATGTTCCTTGGCTCCGTGGCCCCCCGCTGTAAAATGTGACCATCCATTTCAAAATGATCTCTCCATCGCCGAGTCCAGAGCTTGATCGTTTCGATTCCGGGCCTCGCATCGGGCGTCAGTTTGAAGAATATCGTGGCGCTATCTCTCCTAATAAACGGCTTTAACTTTTCACCTAGGAGATCTCTCCTTTAAACTTATCGCGGAGAATCATCTGCTTCCCCTTAACGCCTCCACTAAATTAAAAAACTCGAAGTCACTCAATTTGGAACCTGCATGCTTTCAACAAGCCAGATGAATTGTCGGCAAGATGACGAGGTGGGTGGTGGTGCAGGGGAAGGATATAATATTAGCCAAAAGGAAGTTGCCAAAAAAATCCCATTCTAGCCAGCAGATAAGTACAGCTGCTGAAGGATGGGACTGCTCAATAAGTCCTGGTTAGAATTTTGCCTCTGCAAAATAGGATAGCAGCTTTCTCTCAGTCCCATTATCTGTCATATGGGATAATAATATTGGCCTACCTTATAGGGCTTATGGAGTATGCATTAGCTATATAAATTCAAATAATATTATTTTTGTCATTATTAACTAATAATATTAATTAGTTATTAATAGTTATTAATAGTTATTAATAGTTATTTATTATTATTATTATTATTATTATTATTATTATTACTATTACTGCAGCAGCACATGGGACCTGCAATAAATCATTGTTGTGTGGAGTGCTATTCAGGGTTGCAGCCGGCCACACCCTCTCTAATTATACTCCATTCCATCCTCCCTTTCTTCCACCCCTCTCAACAGTTAGTCAGCACTCCAGGACCACTGGGGTATGCTCAATCCTCCCCTACCCCAAAGTACTTTTGTGCTTCTTCAAACCTTGGGGTGCCCCTAAGCCTGCTGCCAGCTCTCTCTCTTTCAGAGGGATGGTGCCAAATAACAAGATCACTATTTGTATATAGCAGGGGTGAGGAACTAGGGGTGGGCAGGCCAGAGGCAAAGAGTGTGGGGAGGAACAAAGGTAAATTTTACCTTTGTACATCAGGCTGGTTTCTGCACATGCTCACAAGACATGTCATCAGAGTTCAAGGACACATAAGAAACACTCGAGGGTGCAAAACAGGGCTGGTGTGGAGCGTGGCCAGGGGAAGAGTCCCCAGAGCCAGATAGAGAGGCTTGGGGGGCTGCCTGTGGCCTCTGGGCCTGAGATTTCTCACTCTTGACATACAGGGTTAGCACACAGCAGACAGAACGTTGCACTTGGGAGTCAGAGAGGATATTACTCCTAACAGAGGGAGGGTGCCCTATGGCAGCTGAGTTCCTAGGACAAAAGCAACGCAACTTACAAAGCCTCAGCTGCTTTAAAAGTTTGCAGGCTCTGTGCTAAACCTGGGCTGCAACCTAATGGTAAGTCCTGTAAGCAGCCCTTTTGCAAGCTCCTTTTCCAGCAAGCTGAGCAGGAGAACTGAAGTAGAAGTTCCAAATAGTGTAGAATACTGAAGATTTAAAACTACTGCTAGCAGAAAGCAACTGAATGTGATTTTGCTATTAGAGTGTGGATAGATAAAAAGATAGATAGATAGATGATAGATAGATAGATAGATAGATAGATAGATAGATAGATAGATAGATAGACAGATAGTGTAGCGATTAATTATCCCCTCTCCACCATTTCCTCTTCTCTTTGGAAATTAAAGTACCTGGGTTAGGGCGTCCAGCCAGCATCCAGCGAGGATCATAAGGTGTCTTGGTGGGAACAAAGTCAACAGTTCTTTCTATCGGGTCCTTGACAGTGATCATTGGGACTGGGCTGAAAACGCTCTGAAAGGGGGGAGGAGATGAGGGGAAAGTTGGTACGTAAGATTCTTGAAATGCTCATATGTTTGGCAAGTTAGGCATCGCAGGAACACAGGAGGGCTTCCTTCTACCACATCCAGCGCTTTGCCCATCTATCCCAGGATTGTCTACTCTAACTAGCAGCAACTCTCCAGGGTCTCTGGCAAAGAAGGGGCTATTCCATCACCTGCCCCCTGACCCTTCCAATAGGAGCTAACTGGGAACTTCGATAGGCAAAGGATGTGCCCTGCCTACTGAGTAATAGTCCCTGCCAAGTATGCGGCCTTGAACATACAACCCTTTTGCAAAGTAACAAGTGAATTCTGAAATGACAATTCCCAAGGTTCCTTGGGGGAAATCCATGCCAAATAGAAGCGATATAACCTGAATCCCGTTTGGAGGGCAAAAGGGGTCCTGGACCCAAGTTAAGGGCCTTGTACATGAGTACGGCTTGGCCCACTAGTGCAGTGGTCCTCAACCTTGGGCCTCCAGATGTTTTGAGACTACAATTCCCATAATCCCTGACCACTGGTCCTGCTAGCTAGGGATCATGGGAGTTGTAGGCCAAAAACATCTGGAGGCCCAAGGTTGAGGACCACTGCACTAGTGGATGGGAAGCCAGTCCAAGCTTTTAAGCATCAGCATTATGTCCTGGTGATATTCTGCTCTAGCTGAAGCATTTCACACCACCTGGAGCTTCCAAGGGCAGCCCACTTAGAGTGCATTGCGGTATTCAAGTCTTGAGGTTCCCAATGAGCAAATCACCACGGCCAGGTGATCTCTGTGATAGCTAGAGAACCAGCTGTAGCTGACAAAAGGCACTCCTAGCCATTCAGGAGCTACCCCAAGCTGCACACTGATTATCTTTGTGGCCTCCCCAGAGTTCAGTCCTTGAGCCAAGCACTCAACCACAGCAATGCCAGAAGAGCTAAAAGGGGGTGAAGGGAGAGAAATACCTTTGGCATGTAAGACAGCCATTGAAGAATGGTGTAGACCCCTTCGAAGTCGTCGCATACTGTGCTATGGGTCACCCCGTTGTTGTGCATGATCTGGATCCCACCCAGCTGGTTGTTGGAGGTGTACACCTCTCTTCCAAGCACCTGTTTGAAGGCAGGGGGTAGGGAAAGACAGATACCTTTTAACCATGTGCTCTTTATTAGAATTTTTTTTTGTTAACCACGCAATATAAAAAATCATTCCTGAAACTCCAATTGATTTCAGCAAAGTCCCCTCTCCAGTATTCCCCGCATTTTATTTTATTTTATTGCATTTATATCCCAACTTTCTTCCATCGGGGGACCTAAAGCAGCTTCTAGGAATGGCATGAGGTCTCCCATCCAGGTGTTGACCAGATCCAGCAAAATGGTGCCTTCACGTGCCTCCAGACCACAGCCTGGTATTCACTGATTTAATAGCAATGTATAATCTGTATCTTTCTGAAAAAACGAGCCAGCCAAGGTGGCTAACATTAGAACTGCAAACAGAATGCAATATAAAAATGTCCGTGTAAAAATATCAACACAATGGCGGTCTCCAGGTGCAACAACACACCATAGTTTATTGTGACAAGAGCGAATCTAAGAAAGTCCCAGGTTCCCCATCTCCTCTTTTCCAGAACCTTTTGCAGCATTTGCTTTTCCATGGTTTCTTTGGCCCCAACACAACCCCAAACCATGGTTTATCAAACCCTCTGCCCAGTGGCTTATCTGTGGCTTGTTCAGTGGCAGGAAACCACAGTCTGAAGCCACGGTTTGTCGTTGGCTTACGAACCTTTCTTAACCTTGGTCAATTTTAGCTACTCCCAGATACTCACCAAGCCACAAAGGAATGAGGAAAGAGCAGCTGGAAAACAAACCAAATGTAGAAGACTAGCTAATACAGTACAGTACTGTAGCTGCAAAAGACTGGCTATGTTCCTCCACTGCTGGAGGCCCTGTGCCTTTGAATGCCAGTTGCTGGGAATTACAAGTGGGGAGAGTGCTGTCTTACTCAAGCCCTGGTTGTCCAATGAGAGAATAAAACAGAGGACCAGATAATCCACCAGCTCTCTCCACTTACGATTCCTGGTATTCAGAGGCACACTGCTTCCAACGTAATCCATGGTGCTTCCAATATCATCCATTGATAACCTTATTTTTAAATGCATTTGTTTATTTTGCATTATTTATTCTGCTTATGTTAGCCATGGTGGCTCTTGAACGCCCCTCCCATCTGCTCAGCCTGCATAGCTCAGTCGCTTAGAGCGCGGTGCTGATAACACCAAGGTTGCAGGTTCGATCCCTGTCTGCAACAGCTGCATCTTCCTGCATTGCAGGGGGTTGGACTAAATGATCCACAAGGTCCCCTTCCAACTCTACAATCCATTTCTTCCATGAAATACTCAAAATCTTCTACCCGCTCCTCCTCCTCCTCCTCTCTGTCCCTCTCCAATTCAGGGCTGAGATTTCATCCATGCACTTTTGAAGATTGACACCTTCCTACGCCTAGGGAGCAGAAACTCGCTTTGGCAACTAAACAGACATAACAAAAACTGTGTGTTGTTTTTTTTTGCATGGCACAACTGTGAAACTGCAGCAGAGAGCCAAAGACACATACAACGCAGGAGAGGCCTTGAAAGGAGTAAGTCTGAAAATGAGACCTTGTCTGCGTGCACACACACCCTTCAGTCAAAAATTTCAAACCACGCAGACAGGTGCAAGCAACTCTTTCCCCTCCCCGGCATTTTTCCTTCGAAGGGGGTCCATTAAAATGAGCTTCTGACCACTGGTCTCTCAATTCTTCCTCTCTCTCTCTGCTCCTTTCTTCTAATCTCAGCCCAAGCGCCGCACAGCTCTGTTCCCATTCTCCCGCTGTCTCTTCCCATTTGCCCTTTCGCTGACTGATACACTGATCTCTCGGTCACTCGGCTTTCTGCTCTGCTGGGTCCATATTACTAATAACACCTCTGCCACGGCCAGTTTACCTCATGAAGGCAGGAGCACATCATTACAAAATAAACTCATAACTTTGACATTCGAGCAAATACACGCCATTTGTTATTTTTATGGCACGAGTCTCTCCAACAGGCAGGGCGGGCGGGGAAGGTGGCATTATGTACCTGGTTCCATTTAGATCGCACAAAACAAAACACAAAACAAAAAGGGAGGAAGGGAGAGAAACATGCGTGCGCAACCACAGGCGCCTCCGCACACTCCTGACCAAAACAAAAGCACACTAGGAAACACAACCGGCACGAGTTGAATTTTTAAGAGGCAGGTGCCTCATTCTCCCTCGCCCCTTCCCTCTTAGGCCTCAAAGCAGGTGTGGGGAATCTGTCGCCCTCCAGACGTTGCTGCCCTACAATTCCCATCATCCCATAGGCCATTGCCCACGCTTGCTGGGGTTGATGGGAGTCGAAGTTGGTGTGGCATAAAAGGTTAGAGTGTTGGACTAGGTCCTGGGAAAGCAGGGTTCGAATCCCCACTCAGCCATGAAGCTCGCTGGGTGACCTTGTGCCACCTCTCAGCCTAGCCTACCTCACAGGGTTGTTGTGAGGATGAAACGGGGAGGAGGAGAACCATGTTCGCCACCTTGAGATCCTGGGAAAATGCGACATCTGGAGGGCCCTCCAAGGTTTTCCATTCCTGGACAAAAGGCCTTCGGACTGAGGGTGGGCAGGGCAGAGGCTAAAGTGGGCAGAGCAACAGGTGTGGCTCTGATCTTTGAACAGTGGAATAATAATAATAATTTATTTGTACCCCACCCAAGTGATTGGTTTGTCTCAGGCATTCTGGGCGGCTTCCGACAGAACATAAAAATGCAATGAAAACATTCAAGCCATGAAAAAGTCAGAGGTTTCTACACGCATCTCTCCAGCCAGCCAGCCAGAGGCATCGCCGCACTCCAAGGACAACAGTCCTGTCAGGCAAAAGTGCACAAAGAGAGTGAGGAGCAGAGGATGGAGGGCAGGGTCTGGGGGAAAAACCCAAGGGCCGGACAGAAAGGTCTTGAGGGCCACATCCAGCCCTCATATTCCCCCTCCACTAGGCTAGAACCTGTGGAGAATTGTCAGGCTGCTTCCACCCCAGGCAACACAGCTGGTTCAGGGCAAATAATTAAAGATGGAGTCCTCACTGCTCTCACCTCAGCCTTTCCCCGACTACAGGTGAAACTCGGAAAATTAGAATATCGCCGAAAAGTGCATTTATTTCAGTAATGCAACTTATTATTATTTTTATTATTCTTTTAATTTTTACAAATGCTCTCCTTTGGAAATTCCACAGTAATAAAACAAATAGTTACAATAATACAAAAATAAACATCGCTATTACATTTTATTAATTACATTCCATTTATAATTGACCCGCCTAACGACAAATAATTACAACAAATATCTTGCTTTGCATGTCATGCATCTATCTCATATATTGGTTTCACCTTTTAAGTTGCGTTACTGAAATAAATGCACTTTTTGACAGTATTCCAATTTTCCGAGTTTCACCTGTAGTATTCATAGGCCTCCCAGTGTTTTGACAGGTCTCCTTTGGGATTGGTAATCATCAGAAAAGGACAGATTTGGCCTGCGGCCTGTGAATACTGACCTCCCCCACCCGCTGCTTCTAAATCCTTTGTTTGCATCCAAACTATTTAAACAATCTTTCATTCAAAGCCTGCAGATTGCCCATATTGAGAATTACTGTTTTCTCTCAGACATCACCACCCCTACCCCCAGTAAAATGGGCCTGAGAGGTTTTTCGAATACAAAACCCTGCCCAACCTGTTTGACTGGAGGCAGCAGCAAAAGGAGCGTGCATACCAGTGTTTAGAAACTCAGATATATAAGCTAAACACTAAATTGCACCTTAAATGTAGGTTATGGCCATCATAGCAGACTGTCTTGTGGCTATTTTTTTCCCTGCAATGAAATTTGCTGTTATTATTAGTACTGTTATAGAAAATTATAAGGGGGTTGCAGAACACCATTACTAATGAACAGAGAGGGGTGACCGAACCTGACAGCTGCAGTTACCCAGAATCCCTTGCAACACCACCTTCTTCGCCTCTGCTCCACTCCAGAGACCCGCACCCCTCCCGCTTGGACTCAACCCTGCCTTAAGGAAGGCTTAAGGATCAGCATATGCACACATTTCCACATGACTAGCAACTTGGGAGCCATAATTCCCTGTCAATTGTATCTCATTCACAATGGAAGACTCCTCTGAACAAAAGACAGTGATCAACTCTTATGAAAAAGTTAATTTCTCTTTGTGTTTAGGAATTCACACCTGGGAGGGGTGATAGGAGGACTAGGAGAGGTGTCAAAAGTGCTCAGATTTCTACCTTGAACCCTCCTTTTTTGTGAGGTATTGATTACATAGCTGTGATGTAGGAATGATGTATTGGGGGCGTTTCTTGGTGATGGGAAAACTGATAAAAGTGGAGGTTCTCTTTTGTTCTGGGTTCCTTCCTTGTTCTCCTGCGTGAGGGGAAGGACCCTGTTGCAACAGCAAATAAAGGCTTTGCTTCTCAAACTTCTCTGGTTGGCCTCTGTTATATATTCTCCGATCGATGGAGAACCCAATAAGGTTCTTGTGTACCCCATAAGGGAATAAGAGCAGATTTTTGCTTAGCACAGTACTATTCTTATTAATTTTTGTTTCGTTTCATCTCCTTTCTATACCTTTCTTTACATTTTAAAGAGAGAGAAAAACCTCAAAGCGGTTTACAACGCATGAAAGTAAAACAATCCAGAATAAAACAGCGACATCTCCACAAATTGGCCGGCTGACCAGATGGTGGAGATGCCAGCCTCCAAACCTGGCGACAAGACATCTTCACTTGCTTTGCAACTGGACCCGCACCAGTTGCGAAACATGCCTGGCGCCTGGGGAATTTCGAACGCTGGCTACACAACGCAAGCAGTGATCTCTTTTCCAAGCCAGCTTCAGCTTCAGTGGGGTTAGAGGTGAAGCTGGAGGACATCGTGTATAGAGAGAAATCCTTCATCCATCTCCCACCTAAATTAGGTAAGCCAACACCCACCAACTGGCTTTCAAATGTGACTGGATCCGCCATGCCTCTGTTGTCAAGTGAATACATTGACTAGTCCAGTGGTTCCCAACAGGGGTCCCAGGGGTCCGCGAGCTATGCCAGAGGGGTCCGCAAGATGCTATTAGAATAAAAAATATATTAAATATATTTCGTATGATAACAGATTTTTTGTTTTGGCCGCTTCCTGCATTAGCAGAGTCTAGCGCAAAACTAGAATTAGATAGAGGCAGTAGTTCTGCTGTATACCGTTAGGTGGCGCTTGACAAACACTACTGTTTTGCAAAGAGGCGGCGCACGCATTCTACTAACGCTCACTTCCCCAAGATGCTTTGCGCGCGTCGGCTTCATTAGTGCGCTACTGTGCAGGTACCCTGTCTTCTCCATTCCCCTCCCTCCTCCCTGGCGCGCGCTGCCTCTTTGCAAAACAGTAGTGTTTGTAAACAAAGTGTTGTTTTTCGCAGAAGCTACAGTTTGCGTAGTTAAAAATGGACCGTTGGTTAAAAAGTGGTTCGCTAAAACGACAAAGGCCTACAGATGAAGAGGAAGAACTGTAAAAAACGTATAAATATAAAATATAAAAAGACTCTTAATTTGGCTCTCACTTTTTAATTTTAGGATTAGGAATTAATGGGGGTCCTTGTCACAATAGCGGCTCGATGAGGGGTCCTCGAGAAAATTTTGTTGGGAATCCCTGGCCTAGTCTTAAACCACCTGGCAAAGAGATATATGAACCCTTCTGGATATGGTTTGTTTGTTGCCTTTACAGACCTGAAATCGGCTTTTGATTCAATTTCAAGTGGCAGACTATGGACCAAGCCCCACACCACCATTGATAAAAGACGACTTTTCATCACTTACACTTTGAATAAGATGTGGGTTGCAGGGTAATTTGCCAAAACCTATCCTTGCCAATAAGGGCATTTGCCAGGGTTGAATATTAGCTCCTACACTTTTTAATTTTTATGTAAACAGCTTGATTGGGAACTGTTTAGCACCTGACTGCCATGTAACAAAACTGGCAGGGACTGAAGTCCCACTGTCCAAAACAGGTCTTAAATCACTTTGCAAACTACTCTGAGGTTCTTTTGCAATGAAGAGGTGTATAACTTTTGTGCAATAAAAACAAACCATTAAAAAGAATGGCCTTTTCTAGACACAGACCAATTAATAAGTGGATAATAGATGGTGGTCAACGTATAGACCCAAGTCAAGAAGTTTAGAGACCTGGGCATTATATTTTGTTCCACTCTCTCCTGGGCCACCCATACATGGGGGGCAGGGCACATACCCTCCAACTCCCGGCTTGAAAAATCTGGTATCAGTGGCGGCGCGGCACTGGAAGTTGCTTCAACGCGGCGGCGCAGCACCGGAAGTCGCTTCTACGCATGACATGCATAGTAGCAACTTCCGGTGCCCAGACATGGGCAGAGCGGCACCGGAAGTCGCTTCTACCTCCGGTGCCAGGCTGCCCGTGTCTGCATGTCTGGGCACCAGAAATCGCTTCTGCGCAGGTCCAGACATGCGCAGACAGCCGGGAGCCGGGACATGGCCTCCGGCAGGAGCTTTACGGGATATTTACGGGATATAATCAATTCGGGATAACAGCGGGAAACGGTAACAAAATATGGGGGTTTCCCCGCGAAAAACGGGAGACTTGGCAGCTATGGCAGGACAAGCAGTTCAGAATACTGTTAAACAAGTGTATGTGTTAATGCTCATGTTTTTATTCTTTGTATCCTCTGTTTTAGCAGGTCTGGGACCGTATAATAAATTATTTGGATTTGAGCTGACTGCATATATATATAGCCATTTTCCCGGCTTGTCAGCAGCAGTAAACCTAAACTGTCCACACCGTCTACAGATAAATGGTTGCAACAACTCCAGTTTGCTTCCCAGCAGCACTGGGATTTGTTGGTGGCTGGTGGAGATTTAGGCCCACTTTCTATTTATTTCTCTGTCTAAACTCTACTGGCATTCTGCCAGCTTTTGAAGATGCACGTGTTTAACATGGGTGTTCCCTTGAACTCTTTCCTTGAATCGCTCCTATTTTGTAGCTGTGCTATTTCAATTGGGATTGTCTTATCATCTATTTTAATCATGAAAGTGTATATTTGATTTCATTTTTAAAAATGTAAATATTTACAAAGCTCTCCTGTAAAAAGATCACAGTATAAAAACACAGTATTACAACAATATTTTGTTATAAAAAAAACCTAGCACACGCATCAGTAAGAGATGGTTGGCAAAATCACCTCAGGTTCGGAAGACTTGCCTGAATATGGCAATGCCCAGAAGGCTTCTGCCGATCGGCAAGGAGTTCCACAGGGCAGGGCCTATACCAGGCATCCCCAAACTGCGGCCCTCCAGACGTTTTGGCCTACAACTCCCATGATCCCTAGCTAAGAGGACCAGCGGTCGGGGAAGATGGGAATTGTAGTCCAAAACATCTGGAGAGCCACAGTTTGGGGGTGCCTGGCCTATACTCTAAAGACTCATTGATTGGTTAAGGCCAGCCAAACCTCGGGTGCATGTGGGACCACCAAAAGTGCCTTACTGAAACTCAGATGTATAGCAACGCATGTCAGCAGTGGCAATTTTGCCAATTTGCCTTAAAAATAGCTTAAAAACAACAACTTTTGTGTCTGGATTTTCACTTTTTGAAATATGGCAACCCTAGAAACAGCTTGGAAGCCACCTGGGCATGAATGGGGATACAAATTAATAAATAGCAATGAGTCTTCTTCTTCTTCTTTGGCAATCAATCGAAGAGAAGAGATTAAGAGGAAGAGGAAGGTCTCCCTCCAGTGCAAAAGGACCAGTGACAGTACATATTGAACAAAATCTGAAGGAAAGAAAACAGTTAATTTTAATAATGGTGATGATGATTGGAAATAGTAAGGATGAGAGAGGAAAGCCGTCAGTTTGTGGGAAAGCTGCAGTGTGTCATGAAGCAACAACTATCCCCCTTTCCAGTTGCTTTCCGTTCCACGCAAAGTCCTGCTTTTGTTTTGCTTTTTGAAGCAGGCTCATTGCCCAAGATCTCCAAATCCAAGCAAACTGTGCGACTTGAATTTGCTGGCACGATGCTGAACCCCACCCGCAAAATGGCGGCAGTCCGGTGGCAGCCGCCTCTGTGTTCAGCTTAAGAAAAACCTGAACCCTGCCTCAAAAAAAACAGGAATGAACAACACACATCCAAATCCCTCAAAAAGAAAGAAAGAAAGGAAAGGAATTAAGGCCGAAAGAAAGAAAAGAGTTAAAAGTTCCAGTCCAATTATCTACAATTGAGCCTTGAACAGCTCCTAACAGCTTTCAGCCTCATCGATCAGTACTTCTGCCCTGCCCATTAAAAGTTATTAGATGGTGGAATAATGGCAACTTGATAACAAAGGCAGGTCCTGGTTTTAAAAGAAAAGAAAAGAAGTGTGTGCCTTTAAACAACAGGAGACTGGGGCTTCGGGAAGGACTTCTTTTCTCCTGAACAATCCTCAGTTTCACTGATAAGGAAAATCGAAGTTAAACTGGGATTGGAATGCCTTCACCAACTAGTCCAGCCTTCACCAACTTGTTGCCTTCCACATATTTTGGGCAATAGCACTTTCCCAAAGGATGGCAATGGGGCCGTCTTCAGCATGTCGGGCGCCCTGGCGTTGTGGTGCGGACATTGCTCTGGCGTGCCCCCCGCCCCGTTTCTCGCCGCGGCTGGTGGACGGGCGCCCTGCGCCACCCAGCCTTCCCTTAGAGCCAGCCCTGGATGGCAACAAGGGGACAGGCCTCTCCAGCAATGCTCCCCTCCCCACCTGTGGAATGCCCCCCTTGAGAGGCTTGCCTGGTGCTAATGTTCTTGTTTTTTTAATTAAAGATTTTCTTGATTTACAAAGATACATGCAATGCCTCTCATAACATTTTTACAAATCAGTTTCATAGAAGCATAGAATCATAGAGCTGGAAGAGGCCATTCAGTCCAATCCCCTGCCAAGCAGGAAACACCACCAAAGCATTCATTTGTTGAGACATGGGGAAGAAAAGGGGGAAGGAGGTAGAAGGGGGAGAGATGGATAGGGGTGGGGTCAGGGGACGATGTTTCTGTTTTACTTAATATATGTGGGTGTTTTGTTTTTGTTTTTTGACACATTTTTAGAGTCTGACAAACATGCTTCCCTTCTCCCAAGCATTTGAGTGTTGATTTTTCTTTTCAGTAGCTATTATTGGTGAAAATGCAGTCCAGTTTTTTCTGGGAGCTGTTTGTGGTTGTTAAAGCCACGTTCAGGGATGGAGGGACCTGTTTATATCCTTTAACTATGCTCCTCCAGACACCCAGTTTATGTTAAGCTTTCGTCTTGCACAAAGCTTATGTAGAGGCTTAGACAATGTTCAGTCTTCACTGAGGATTTATTCTGATATGCTTGCGGGGAAGTTATACGACAATGAGAACTAATATTGTTTTGCTCTTCTTATATTAACTGGATCACCAGGAAGGGGCGCAAGTCACCTACCCTTGGTTTTAATAATAATAATAATAATAATAATAATAATAATAATAATAATGTATTATTATTTATACCACGCCCATCTGGCTGGGTTTCCCCAGCCACTCTGGGCGGCTGCCAACAGAATATTAAAATGCAATAATCTATTAAACATTAAAAGCTTCCCTAAACAGGGCTGCCTTCAGATGTCTTCTAAAAGTCTGGTAGTTTTTTCCCTCTTTGACATCTGGTGGGAGGGCGGTCCACAGGGCGGGCGCCACTACCGAGAAGGCCCTCTGCCTGGTTCCCTGTAACTTAGCTTCTCGCAGCGAGGGAACCGCCAGAAGGCCCTCGGAGCTGGACCTCAGTGTCCGGGCAGAACGATAGGGGTGGAGACGCTCCTTCAGGTATACTGGACCGAGGCCATTTAGGGCTTTAAAGGTCAGCACAACACTTAATTGTGCTCGGAAACGTACTGGGAGCCAATATATATATATCCCAACATTAATACTTCCTACCAATTAAAAAGCGGCAGAAGTTATGCTAACTAGCCTGTAATTTCCTAGATTCCTTCCCAGATACTTTTGCAAAAATTGTTGTGTTGGCTACTTTCAAGGTAAGGAAACTAGGCTGTTTTGTTAGAAGATCAACCATTTCACATTTGAGTTCTTTTAAGAACTCTCAGGGGTATGCTGCCCAGATCTAGCGACAGGTTAATTTTTTTTAATTTGGCAATTAAACTCTGCAAGTTTCTCCCTCTTATCGCCTTTATCTGATGCCCTCCCTCAAAAAAGCAAATTTGCGTGTAAGCATCTCGACATCCTTTTGCTCCTTTGACATCTTATGCCCCCCCCCCAATCTCCCTGGCTAGTTTAATGCTTCAGGTGTATTTAAAGACATTTTTTATTGCCTGTTTTGATGTTTTTAACAAAAAGCTGCTCAAACTTGTCGCTGCGTTTTACCTGCCTTATTGTCAACTTACATTTGTTTTGCCAGACTTTATGTTCCTTTTTATGCTCCTCGCTTGGGCAAGACTTTTACGTTTTAAACGAAGCCTTCTTGCCTTTTATAGCTTCCTTGATTCTGTTCATTAACCACACTGGCATCCTCATGGATTTGTTTGTACATTGCAGATTAGAAATGTACATTTTTTTACCCAAGTATTTTATTGCAGAGGTTTTTAAACAATCCCCAAGCACCTTTTAAAAGATAGTTGATACTTCCGGCCCTTGTCCCCTTACTTTTTAGAAAGTTTCCTCTCTTCTGAAATTAACAATAAAACCACAGCAACAACTTTATTATACAGTCACAAACCTGAAAAAACAAAACACCAAAACCATACAATTTCCAAAATACGCTGAGCAAAACATATAGAACTTACATAAATTTAAGACAGAAACAAACCAACATACAATTAAATTAGCAAAAGTGCTCTATGGGGTTTTGCAGCAGTAAAGAGAAATCTAACAACTGTTTATTATTAGTTTTTAATGAGTCCCTTCATTTTTATTTTTATTCTTTTCTTTTCTTTTTTAAGCTTCCTCTCTTTTGAAAAATTAAACACAACTCCTGGGCACTCCGTGGAGTTACTGGGCACATGCCCACTCACATATATGTTGAATCTGACAGATGATTGAGATCTCTGTTCCTGAGCAGTCTAATGACACATGTCCCACCAGATCCTGACCAGGCTGCCTCTGTTTTTGAGTGAGATTCAGTCACCTACCACAGCAAATTCAGGTTATGCAATTATAGTTTACTGGGAGCTCCTGCACAACAAATTTGCTTCTGCAAAAGATCAGACTTTTTCCAGTAAGGAAAGGGATTTGGGGGTCTGGAAAGTGTGGGGTGGCACTTCCATTGACGCAACTCAGAAACATAGGATGCAGCCTTAATAGTGAGCCCTACCACAGGTCCCATCTTGCTCAGTACTGTTCAGCTCTCCAGGGTTTCAGGGACCCAGGTGGCGCTGTGGGTTAAACCACAGAGTTTGCTGATCAGAAGGTCGGCGGTTCAAATCCCTGCAATGGGGTGAGCTCCCGTTGCTCGGTCCCAGCTCCTGCCCATCTAGCAGTTCGAAAGCACATCAAAGTGCAAGTAGATAAATAGGGACCGCTCCGGCGGGAAGGTAAACGGCGTTTCCGTGCGCTGCTCTGCTTCGCCAGAAGCAGCTTTGTCATGCTGGCCACATGACCCGGAAGCTGTCTGCGGACAAATGCCAGCTCCCTCGGCCTATAGAGCGAGATGAGCGCCGCAACCCCGGAGTCGGACACGACTGGACCTGATGGTCAGGGGCCCCTTTACCTTTACCTGGAGAGGCTAAGGCAGGGGTAGGCAACCTAAGGCCCGGGGGCCAGATGTGGCCCAATCGCCTTCTAAATGCGGCCTGCAGACCGTCCGGGAATCAGCGTGTTTTTACATAAGTAGAATGTGTCCGTTTATTTAAAATGCATCTCTGGGTTATTTGTGGGGCATAGGAATTCGTTCTTTTTTCTTCTTCAAAATATAGTCCGGCCCCCCACAAGGTCTGAGGGACAGTGGACTGGCCCCCTGCTGAAAATGGTTGCTGACCCCTGGGCTAAGGAATGAACCTGGGACCTTCTGCATGCCACCCAGGTGCTCTCCATACTGAGCTATGGCCCTTCCCCAAACACTGTCTATCTAGCTGCAAGAACATCAGCGCGGATGCTCATTAAACAGCCTGCATCTTCTGATCTCCTTGCAAGCAAATCAGGACGAACGCCCAACAAGCAGGTTGCCTGGAAGCACAGCCAGGATCAAGAACTGGCTCCTATCTAGTTCTTGGGTTAGTCTCCCATTCCAACCACCTATTTACCCCCTCCCCACCCACCACAGCGGATCACACCCTGCCCCCCCCCAAACAGACTGCAGCCTTTGCATTTCTAATCGCGGAACTTTGGGAGCCGCTCCTGCACTTTTTAATTTACGAGCGTTCAGTGGGGGACCTTTCCTGACTTGGGAACATATTGGCTCGGTCTAATGCTTGGAGATTATTAAAGGCAGCGCTATACCCCCCTATCAGCTCTGCAGATCTTTTATTTAGAAGATATGGAGGCACTAAACGCAGAAAGAGTTCCCCGTCACCTCCACATTAAAACCCCAAGCGCCTGGTAAATGGAATTATATAGCTGTCATCTCCTTTCCCCAAAGTTTTAAGAGTACAATGGACTCATTTCCCCCCCCTCCTCCCACCCTCACTCTCTCTCTCCCCGCACTCCATACCTGGCTCCAGAATGGAGAGCTCTACTTTGTATTGATTTAAAGTCGCGGAAATAAATAAAACTGCTTCGCCACCGCGGTTCACGAGAAATTCATGGTACACTATTGCATGATATATTTGAAGAGCTGTTCGCAAACTCTCTTTTTCCCTCTGGTGAGTGATTTGGGGGTGGGGGCTGGGGGCTGGAGTGGGGAGGCAACTGTGGAAAACCTGCCAGTTACTGTAGATGCCCGCAGACTGCAAATCCACAGGAAAGCCATGCGAATGCGAGCCTCCTTTTTAGGTTGAGTCTTGGCCAGCCCATATCTCACTTTATCCTAGAAGAAACGCTGTCACATTTCCCTTTCTTAGCCATTCTAATTAATTGCTTTTTTTAAAATCCGTGTCTTAAGACATTATTTATTAGTAATAGCACCAGTATTAATAATGATCACATAGTACGAATAGTAGTAGTAGTAGCAGCAGCAGCAGCAATACCTATAATCTATAATCACATTTCTATACCCAAGGGTTAAAAGGGCCCATAATTCAAAGCAGCTAAAGGCAGAATACTTCTTTATTATAAAAATATAAAACTACCTATACCCCACTATTTAAAAACCACTCAGAGCATCATCCAACAATTTTAAAAAACACCACACACAGAGACACACACCTCCTCCCTCCCTCCCTTCTTTCCATTTATTATTTAATTCACAGAATCATAGAATTGGAAGGGACCCTGAGGGTCATCTAGTCCAACCCCCTGCAATGCTGAATCTCTGCTTAAACACCTCCCGAGGGAAACCATTTCCCTGTTGAACAGTTCTTCCTGATGTTTAATCGGAATCTCCTTTCTTGCAACTTGAAGCTATTGGTTCGAGTCCTACCCTCCAGAGTAGAAGAAAACAAGCTTGTTCCCTCTTCCACGTGACAGCCCTTCAGATATTTGAAGATGGCTATCATATCTCCTTCTCAGTCTGCTCTTTTCCAGGCTAAACATACCCAGCTCCTTCAACCGTTCCTCATAAGGCTTGGTTTCCAGGCCCTTGATCATCTTGGCTGCCCTCCTCTGCCCAGGTTCCAAGTTGTCAACATCCTTCTTAAATTGTGGTGCTCAGAATTGGACAAAGTATTCCAGGCGTGGTCTGACCAAGGCAGAATAGAGTAGTACTATCACTTCCCTTGATTGGGACACTATACTTCTGTTGATGCAGCCCAGAATAGTGTTAGCTTTTTTTGACTGCTGCATCACACTGTTGACTCATGTGGTCCAAGGGGATTCTACTGCCTCTTCCTCTGCTCCTGGAGCATCCTATGCCCTTCCTCCAGCCCCCCTCTCTCTCTGATGCTCAGGCTCTTCCCATTCCTCCAGCCCTGGCTCCTTCCTCACAGGAGGCACAAACCCCCATAAATCGCTCTTCCCTTCCCTTGGATCGGCCTCTGGACTCACTGCCTCTGCCACAACACTCCTCAGAGCCTTGCCAGTCCCTGACATGCTCTACCACTGAACATGCTCTAGCCACGACCTTTCCTTGATGCTGGGCGCAAAAAGCACGAGGCCTACCCTCACAGGGTAATACCTGGGCCAGGGGTCAGCAACCTTTTTCAGCAGAGGGCCAGTCCACTGTCCCTTAGACCTTGTGGGGGGACTATATTTTGGAAAGGAAAAAAAATGAATGAATTCCCCACAAATAACCCAGAGATGCATTTTAAATAAAAGCACACATTCTACTCATGTAAAAACACACTGATTCCTGGACCATCCGCGAGCCGGATTTAGAAGGCGATTGGGCCGGATCCGGCTCCCAGCCCTTAGTTTGCCTACCTGGGCTCATCCCACACCTACTGTGCCCACCTCTCTTTGTCACACAAGGCTTTTTAAAAATGATTATGCAAACCAGTGGGAGAGATCTGTAGCCTTTTTACCAGAAAAGTGGCAAGAGGACTGTTTCAGCAGGCAATGCATGGACAGCATTGCCAAAGCAGCCATTCGCTCTCAGTGTACAAACGGATTGCAGCTGGCACCTCCAGACGTTGGCAGACGTCTGTGTGGAGACGTTGGCTCCACACAGAGAGAAGCGATCCTTAGTTATGTGGAGCTACCTTTGAAGGTGACCCGGAAACTACAATTAATCCAGAATGCAGCAGCTAGACTGGTGACTGGGAGCGGCCGCCGAGACCACATAACACCGGTCTTGAAAGACCTGCATTGGCTCCCAGTACGTTTCCGAGCACAATTCAAAGTGTTGGTGCTGACCTTTAAAGCCCTAAACGGCCTCGGTCCAGTATACCTGAAGGAGCGTCTCCACCTCCATCGTTCTCCCCGGACACTGAGGTCCAGTGCCGAGGGCCTTCTGGCGGTTCCCTCGCTGCGAGAAGCCAAGTTACAGGGAACCAGGCAGAGGGCCTTCTCGGTAGTGGCACCCGCCCTGTGGAACACCCTCCCACCAGATGTCAAAAGGAAAAATAACTACCAGGCGTTTAGAGGACATCTGAAGGCAGCCCTGTTTAGGGGAGCTTTTAATCTTTAAGAAATTAGTGTATTCTAATATTTCTGTTGGAAGCCGCCCAGAGTGGCTGGGGTATAAATAAATTATTATTATTATTATTATTATTATTATTATTATTATTATTATTATTATGTGAAATGGGGGTGGGGTGAGGAGAGAGGGAACACCACCCCAGCGGAGATCTCTTTGACCTCATTTCCCTAGAGGGACATAAAAGGAGGATTAGTAATGCCAGGATCTGGCATGTAAATTGCCTCCCTTAACCGAGACTGGTATGCAGAAATAAAACGGCTCAAATCAAGGCTGAGGGAGGAAGAGACTGCCGAAAAGTTTCCAGACCAAGAGGTTGTCTGCTCTGTTACAGAATCACGAGGGCAAGGACACTTCTGGGCATCCTGGCCAACCCACCCACCCACCCAGGGAGGGGCATCTCAGCTGTGGCACAGCCCACCAGCCTCTGGCCAAGGAGACAAGAACCAGCCCGTCTCCGAGCAGCTTTGACCAGGTCTCTGCGATGCTTCATAAGAATGTAAGAAGAGCCTGCCAGGACAGGCCAATGTCCCACCTAGCCCAGCCTCCTGTTCTCACAGGGGCCAACCTGATGCCTAGGGCAAAACCAACAAGCAGGATTCGAGTGCAGGAGCACGCTCCCCTCCTGTGGTTTCCAGGAACTGGTATTCAGAAGCCATCTCCTCCATGAATTTGTCCAATCCTCTTTTAAAGCCATCCAGGTTTGGTGGCTCCCAACGGCTTGCAATGATGCAGAGTCCACACAAGAGATTCAAAGAAGACGGCAGTGGAGGCAGAAACAGCTCTACAGCACAGGTGGGGGAACTTTTTCGCCCCGAGGGCCATATTTCCTCATGGACAGCCTTCCAGGGGCCACATATCAGTGGCAGGTGGAACCAAAGGTAGGTGCGGGTGGGGCAAGAAAGAGAAGAGGACAGAGCAGTAGAGAGCCTTCTGAAGATGCAGCAGCCACAGTCCAGACATGCAAAAGCAGGCATCCCCAAACTTCGGCCCTCCAGATGTTTTGGACTACAATTCCCATTACCCCTGACCACTGGTCCTGTTAGCTAGGGATCATGGGAGTTGTAGGCCAAAACATCTGGAGGGCCGCAGTTTGGGGGTGCCTGTGCAAAAGCCAGCTGTTTCTACACAAACCACCCTTCTCTGCATCTTCCCGCCATGCAAGCAAGCGGCTTTATTAAAAATAAATAATAAAAAAGAATTTTTATATATACCCAGCCCTCCCCAGCCAGGGCCAGGCTCAGGTTGGTTAACACCAAATATAGATTACAATAAAACGTAATAGGAAAAAAGGGGGGGGGAGTTAATTAAAATACGGCTTAAAATGCAGCCTCATTCTAGTAGTAGCCCATAAATCAAGACCATAAAGGGAGGAAACATCAGATATTCACCCAAGCCAGCTATCCACGCTGGTCCTACATGGGCCAGCGAAAAAGCTAAGGAAAATTTATATACTAAATCCCAAACAAGGGGTCAGACTGAGTCTACACCAAAGGCCAGGCAGAACAGCTTCGTCTTGCAGGCCCTGTGGAAAGATGTCAAATCTCGCAAGGGTTCAAGGACACAGAGTATGGCTGGAGAGGGACAAAGTAAGAGTATTGAGGGTCAGCTAGAGAGGCCTACAGCCTTCCTTTGTCATCACTCCCTGACATAGCTGCCAAGTTATCCCTTTTTTAAAGGGAAATTCCATTATGCTGAATAGGCTTCCTCACGAGAAAAGGGAAAAGTTGGCAGCTATGCTCCCTGAGCATCTCTCAGAGGGCTGCTATTTGAGTCATTGTAGGCTCATATCAGAGGAGGCAGTCCATAAGTGGTCGATTCAGACAACAACTTTATGGGTCAGTTCTGTTCTTCAGATTGGCTGAAGGCTCTATTTCAGGGTTTCCTAAACTTGGGTCTCCAGCTGTTTTTGAGCTACAGTTCACATCATCCCAGACCACTGGTCCTGCTGCTATGGATGATGGAAGTTGTAGTCCAAAAACAGCTGGAGACCCAAGTTTGGGAAACCCTGCTCTATTTAGTTGCGAGCTGGCTGCCAGTGATGAAGATGGTTGAAGGAGTTGGGAGGGGAAAGTAGTTCTGAAGAAACGCCTGTTTATTTCTCCTCATAACATGTACCGTTTTGTGAAGTTTACCTCAGTAAACTATTCTTTTCTCTTGGAACTCTGTTTCATTCCAGTCACTCTGCTAATAGCTTTTGCCAGCCTGGCACCCTCCAGATGTTCTGGGCTAAAAACTCTCATCAGCTCCAGGCTGTCTGGGTGCTTTTCAATCATAGAATTGTAGAGTGGGAAGGGACACCCTAGAGTCATCTAGTCCAACCCCCCTTGCAATGCAGGAATCTCAATTAAAGCACCTGAGACAGATGGCCACCCAACCTCTGCTTAAAAACCTCCAATGAAGGAGAGCCAAGCTCAGCTGCCGGCCACATTTTTAAGTTACCCAAAATGTCCTATCTTGACCCACAGATCTATGATCAAGGTGCGGCATCAGCCATGCCGTTACCCTACCTAGTGTGACCCAAGCATCCGGTCTCAACCTCTTGCAAGAGGCAAAGAGAACCGGATTAACCTTGGGAAGCTTTGACACAAGGCCTGGGGAGGAGGGAAAGAATAGTTGGTCCTGCTGGAGTGTCAGTTTCCTTTTGACATTCCTGTGCCCCTTTCCTTTCCAATTAGCATTCTCCAAGGCACTGCATCCCACCCGCTTCCCTTCTAATACTCGTGCCATGCCACTCCAGGAAAGATTCATATCGCGCAATAATAATTACAATGCTCCTTTGAATGGGAGGGATGGGACTTGCTGCTCTGGCTCTAATGTCATTGCTCACACACGCACACACACACCCCGGCCGCCGCCGCCGCCCCCCCAGTGATTACTTTGATCTCGGTTGCCAGGAGAAGAGGCAACGGGAGCAGATCCACTTGATGCGAGCCTTGGCACAAACCACCAGCGCAAAGCCAGAACTAAATATTGGAGGGTCCTTGCAGAAAAGTCAAGAGACTTTGCAGGGGTATTCCAAACAATATGCCCAATTCCTCAGAAAACCCTTTAAAGGCCTGGAGGACGTATGCCCCAAATATCTGAAAGGCTGTCTCCTTCTAAGATCAGGAGAGGGGAGGCCCTCCTGGTAATTTCATCTTCCTTGGATGTTCAGGAGAGGAGCCCTTAACCCAGGCACCCCCAAACTTCGGCCCTCCAGATGTTTTGGACTACAATTCCCATCTTCCCCGACCACTGGTCCTGTTAGTTAGGGATCATGGGAGTTGTAGGCCAAAACATCTGGAGGGCCGCAGTTTGGGGATGCCTGCAACCTGTGGCAGCCCACAAGATGTGGAATGGTGCCGTTTTTGTCTTGTAATGAGGGCGCACAGCATTACTCTCCCCTTTGACACCTGATATATATATATATATATGTTTTAGGACCCACCATATTCTTTTGACTTAAATTTGTTTTAAAGGACTGGGGGGGATTGCTGCAACCTGCCCTTGGACCTCATAGTGAATCCAATTCATGGTGGTCCATAAATTGAATAATTAGTAAGGAAGGAAATAATTTTTAAAAGCCAGTTCTTACGTTCCAACGATCTGAGCCGTGTTGGCAAAACAACTTTCGTAAAATGGGTACTCTGCATGTTTTTGGTGGAGGGATTTAAAGCTGTATTTCGTTCTTTAGCAAGATCTTTTATCTGCTTAATTAAAAAAAATGTATGGGCAGTTTACATAAAACCATGTCAAATATTCATTTAAAAAAGGAATAAAGCAGACTTTAAAAACAGCAGACATAATAATCAAATATAGATATTTTTAAAATACAGTGGTGCCTCACTAGACAAATTTAATTCATTCCACGGGTCTTTTCTTATAACGAAAAATTTGTCTAGCGAATCCCATAGGAATGCATTGATTTTTTTGGATTTTTTTTGCCCATAGGAACACATTAATTGAATTTCAATGCATTCCTATGGGAAACCGCGATTCGCTAGATGAATTTTTCGTCAAACGAATACGTCTAGCGAGGCAACCTCCACTAGAAAAACCTTTTGTTAAGCGGAAATTTCGTTAAGCAGGGCATTCGTTAAGCGAGGCACCACTGTATCTTAAAATATTTTAAGATTTAAAAAAATTGATCGTGCATAATAAAATTAAACGTCAGGGAAGGATTGCCTAAACAAAAAAAAAAGTTTTTAACGGGCATCAGTGAAAGCGCTTACTCAATATAAAGGGGCAGGGAGTTCCAGTGAACAGGTGCTTGCCACACTAAAAAGGCTGATTTCTCGTGAGTGCAGAACAAACATTATGTGGCATTTACGTTTCAAAAATTAACCAGCAGAGATTACTTGCTTCTTTGCATTCAACCTTCAACAAAAACGGAACCAAGTGAAACCGGCACGCTTGCGAATTCCAACAGCACGACAGAAAGGCGCCAGATCTCACTCTGACCAGCATTGTGTTAAACCAAATGATGTGTGCCATGTGTAATATATGTCTAAATTGGGAGGGTTGCAAGGGAGATTTGGTCAGAAAGTTGCCGGGGGTGGGTGGGTTTAAATAATAATAATAAAAAAAACCCGAAAAGCCTCTGCCTCAGCAAAAGTTTCCATTAAAATTTTAGACAAATGATCTCCGCCTCCTTCTCCCCCTCCTTCCCTTGCCCGTTCTCACTGCCTGCCCCCCCCGCCGCCGCCCCCCACTTCCCACATTCTGCCTGGGGGCGCCATGCTATTTCTATGCAAATAACAACCTCGTGGTTTAGATCTTATTATATCCACCGGAGCTGCAGTGACGCGACCCGAGACTTGTGTGCGAGAGAGGTAGGCAGAGGAGAGAGGGGGGGGGAGAGAGACAAGATAGAGTGGATGTTCAGCGAAGTGTGAAAAAATATTGTCAGGAGTGAGCAGCGAGAACACACACACACACACACACACACAAACTATTGCTGGGATAACGTGTTTATTTCAGAGCCTCTCCTTCTCTCTCTCTCTCTCTCTCTCCCTCTCCCCTCATGTGCACACCGTCATCTTTTAAAATTCATTGGGCATCAGGCGATCATGCGCCATCCATCTGCCATCACTCTTCCATTTGCATTTCATGCCTCCTGGCTTTTGATGTGCTGATACTTTGATGCAGTTGGGAGACGAGCATTATCATTATTTCAATTTTCAGCCGGGAGGGGCTGGGTGGGAGAAAGAGGGATGAGGGTCAACAGGCTTGATGCGGTGCACCCACAGAGACAACACACACACACACACACAGAGAGAGAGAGAGAGAGAGAGAGAGAGAGAGAGAGAGAGAGGGAGAGGGAGAGAGAGAGAGAGATGCTCATGAGACAGAAACAGGCCTGGTTAGACTCCTCCATGAGCCCCATGGATGCTCAATGGGAAAGACAAAGAGTAGGGTGGAGGTTATGAGTCACACTGTCCGGGGATCCCAATACCACCCCGCCTTTATATGAGGGCTACAGAAACTGGTCTCCCTCCAAATGGTAAAGGTAAAGGGACCCTAACCATTAGGTCCAGTCGTGACCGACTCTGGGGTTGCGCGCTCATTTCGCATTATTGGCCGAGGGAGCCGGCATATAGCTTCCAGGTCATGTGGCCAGCATGACAAAGCCGCTTCTGGCAAACCAGAGCAGCACACGGAAACGCCGTTTACCTTCCCGCTGTAGCGGTTCCTATTTATCTACTTGCATTTTGACGTGCTTTCGAACCGCTAGGTTGGCAGGAGCTGGGACCGAGCAACGGGAGCTCACCCTGTCACAGGGATTCGAACCGCCGACCTTCTGATCAGCAAGCCCTAGGCTCAGTGGTTTAACCCACAGCGCCACCTGGGTCCCAGGTGGACTACAACTCCCATCATCCCTAGCTGTGCTGATGGGAGATCCACACCATCCATTTAGCATTCAGTGTACATTTAAAAAGTACATTGCTTCCCACTCGAAACCCTGGGGACTGTAGTTTGTTAGGAGTGCTAAGGATTATAGCTCTGTGAAGGGGAACTACAGTTCGGGGTGGGGGTGGGGGTCATGCGCGTTGAATGTGCTTCAAATGTATACTGCGGATCCGCCCCCAAGTCCAACAAGACCTGTAGGTTCTGCGATCGAATGAAGCAGCAAGGCATGGCTAAAAGGGACGGATTGTTTGCCATTTTCCTGTCCTATTTACATCTTTGTGCTTCTTCCAAGTCCACTGTTCTCTCCTCTTCCAGCTCACATTAACTCCATATCTCCTGTCCTTCAATTTCAACCCCCAATCTTACTCTTCAACTTGGAAACTCAAAATCTAGAAATTTGGAGCCCAGAAGAACTGTGATCCTGCATTGCCAGTGTGGCACCAGGACCTGGGAGACCAGGGTTCAAATCCCTGCTCAGTCATGAAACTCACTGGAATTTCACTATCTTGTGCTGTTATTCTTGGAGAACAGGTGGAATATAAATGTAAAAATAAACTCTGATATGAAAGTGGTCCAGTCCACTTGTTCTCTATGTGTCCGGATGCCTCTCAAGATATCATCACCAAATTCAACGGGAGGATTCCTGAGGTGTGGATGGCGATCTTGGTCACTGTTGGACACTGGGCACCATTCTGATTCAAGATGGCGGACTGAAACATGACTTTGGTGTAACTTCGCCCACTTTTGGGCATAGGTTCAGATGCCTCTCCAGATATCACTGCCCAAAGTCTCATAGCTGCCAAGTTTTCCCTTTTCTCGCGAGGAAGCCTATTCAGCATAATGGAAAATCCCTTTAAAAAGGGGATAACTTGGCAGCTATGCAAAGTCTGCCATTTTCAATAAAAATGGCGGACCAAAACGTCACCTTGGTGTGACTTTGGTTTCTAAAAATCCTGGGCAACACCAGGCACTCCCCACTAAACAAATGAATGTGTATTCAGAGGAGGCTTCTTGGCCTTGCCTGATTCTGTGTGAGGACTTTATTGAGTTGAGATGCTCCAAAGATGGAGAGTCCAACGACATTCAGAGGGCCCTCACTGGTGCCAACGGGAAACTCCCTAGTTCACCTGATCCCAGCTGCATCTTTCCCTGTCCCATACCTGATGTATGATGTCAAGTGTTGGGGAGGAGGGCATAGTTTGGGGGAAATGACCTCTGGGGCCAAATTAGATCCAAGGGCCAAAGGTTCCCCACCAATGAAATGCAGCAATGGAGACTGAGAAAGAGGATTTGCTATAAAACACACACACACACACACACACACACGTATGTACGATTCAGGAACTTCCACCCAACATTAAAAATAATAATAATAAGACGAAGGTATGTGGAAAACCAGCAAGCCAAACTTTAAGATTGGAAAAATGAGAAATTGAGAGAAACCAACGGATTTGCCTGCCCCTCACTGTTATTTGGTGAGGGAGGCCCCCTTTACTCTTCTGCCTCAGGCAGAAAAATGTTTTGAGACTGTGCGCTGGATAACCATAGCCATTTTTTCACCACCCCCACTTCAGCGTGCCAATGTCTCTGACACCATCTCTGTGGCTGCATGCAATTACATTACGGGGCTATTTATTTTCTTTGCATTACCAAGGACGGCTTATAACAATTCAAAATTGCAATCATGTGTAATGAAACTTACATTGATACATGGAGGAGAGAGAATTTTGTGGTGAGGAAGGACAACCTCTGATTATGGTCATCCACGGGGGGGTTGAACCATAATCCCTAGATTCCTAGCCTTCATTTTTAAAAAAAACAACTTCCCAGCATTTGCAGAACCTATGAGGCAAAATGTACAGACATAATTCTTCTTGTTTCTTTGTTTGACTGAAAAACTATCCTGCAGCCCCTTTCAGTATTCCACTTGTCCCCCCCAAAAATAGCCTATGGATGCCAATGTCCTGAGTCTCTTGCGATATTTCCTGGGTCTGCTGCCCAAAGACCCTTTAACTGGTGCTGCTTAGGTCGTGACACATGCAGTTGGCCTGATGCCAAGCAATGCTCTCCAACACCCCACCCCAATTACCTAAGCGGCAAGCTTGCTTGCTTGCTTGTGTGTGCCTAAGACTGGGCAGCTGATGTTCCAAAGGCCACAATTTTTCAAGTGCTCAGGTTAGCCGTTTGCAAGAGGGCTGGAGAACTCGGACACCACGACAGTAATGGCAGCATCTGCCAGCCTGCATGCCACCACTAGGCTGCAAATCTCCGGGATTAGATTGCTGCCCAAAGGGGAGGGAGGGGGGAAATAAAAAAAGTGACATCTCTTCCTCGATCCCCCCCCTGCCACCACAGCTCTCTCGCTCTCTCCCTCCCTCTGTCCGTAACTCAAGGGCAAATTGTTTCCCTCTTCTGCACACAAGAAGCAACCTCTCAAGCATAAATCTCAAACAGCTGCTGCCTGGGTGGTGTGGGTGATTTAAGAGCCTCGGCCTTTGACTCCTGCTTCCAACCCTGTTTAAAATCTAAAGTGGGATGGGTTTGGGGTTGGGGCAATTTGGTCCCCAGAGGACAATTCATTCAGGTGCACACAGCAGGCAGGCCTCGGAAAAGCTGCCCCCCCCCCCAATCTCCTCTGCTCTTTTGCTTCTTAGGGAAGGGGAGTTATGCTGGAGAAACAGCAACTGCAGAGCCAGCAAGGAAAGGCACACGGGCCTAAATTAACGGAAGCAGGGCTTGGAGTTGCACAACGGCTACATTACCTTTACTCCTGTAGAGAGAGATTTGCCAATTGTGTTATTGAGCTAGATCTGATCCTATAGTTTGCATTGCCTGCATTGTATAATTGTGAGTGTATGGCTTAGCCCCCCCCCCCAATATCCCTGGGATGACTTGCTTAAAATGCTTTTTTTCTTTGCCTCTCTCTGTGTGCCAAAGGGTAATGTAAACAAATCAGGATGCTCAGCTAAGCTATCAAGGCCAGATGACTGTCTTGTCTGATGCTAGCAGTCTGACGCAAAGAGCAGCAAGATAGTAAAGGCTGCCTGAGTCAGCATGTGGTTATGCATAAGACCGGACACAGGAAGATCCTTATATGTACTTGTGACCCCCTTGCGTGCGTGACCCCCTTGCGTGCGCACATTTACAGAGGAGGGGGAAAGGGGCCCAAAGAAGTGTATAAGAAGCTTTGCAATTTGTGTTTCTCTACTCTTGTCGTGAGCTGATCACCTTGAGTCTCTTATTAATAAGAATTAAATTCTTTCTCTGAATTCAACCCCGGTGTCATTATTGACTATCTCTGTCCTGCCTGAGCGTAACTAAAAGGACCCTTGGTAGTTGATAAGGCTACACTCCCATTACTCCTTTACTGTAGAGCCAGGCTGGGGGACTTCAGGCTTCAATGGACAGATGCTGGGAAGGTGGGAAGGTGGGGGTGGGGGGCAAAAACTACCCTCCTGCACAAAGGTAAAATTGACATGCGTCACTCTGCCCACTCTTGCCTCTGGCTCCACCCACCACTAGCATGTGGCCCCTGGAAAGTTGTCTGGAAGGGAATGTGGCCCTCAGGGTGAAAAAAAATGTACCCCACCCTTACTATAGGGTAGGAAACATTACTGAATTTTGTCTGAGTCAGGGCAGCATAGGAGCCAACTCTTAGGGGCCGAGGTCCCTTTCCCCCCCCTCCCATAAAATATTTGAGGTGATCCCCCCCCCGCAGTTGATGGGCATTGCCATTCAAGTGGTGTATGTCTTGTGATGGATGGTGCAAGGCAGGGCTTACCTGGCCCCCCCCCAATATTTTATGCACCCTTGCCGGGCAGTATACAGAGTTTCGAGCCCACCTATGTTATCTTCCCAACCTACTCAGCAAGACAGGACAGACTGAGAGAAGAGTTACTTTATGGCTGAGCATGGGTTTGAACCTATGTGTTTCATATTCCAATCTGATACTTTAACTTGGATTTTCCCAAGCTGGTTCCCTCCAAGTTCCATCATCCCTGGCCAGGTTGGCTGGGGCTGATGGGAGTTGTAGTCAAAAACATCTGGAGGGTGCTAGATTGGGGAAGCCTGCCCTAACCGCAACGCCACCTTACCAGTTATGGTAAAATGAGACCACAGCATTAACAAGCATCTACATAGTGCTTTTCCTAAATGCTAAAGTGCTTTATGCTACCACAATCCTTACAAATCTACCCAGTGAGATTAGCATTGTTCTCCCCATTTTGGAAGCAAGAAAATTGTCTGTCTAGCTGAAAGCTTCCTAGTGATTTCATTGGCAGAGGTTAAGGTTTTACCCCTGAATTCCTTGGCGTGTAGCTCACTTTCATCATCATTTTTGGGAGGGCTTTCAAAATCGTTGATGAAAAGTAGGAGAGACACAGATTTAGTGAGTCAATGTGCTAAAATGTATCCTGCTCTCAACTAGAGTGGCTCGCCGAAAACTAGCCAGGATGTTGTTGCCATGCAAAGGAGGTCAGGAGTGCAACATTTACCCAGGTGAGACCGCCACCTTCGGCAGCAAAGTAAACAGGTTAATTCTTCAGGTGCCTGCTTCCGTGGGAGGTCTGGAGAGTGGGGGGGGGGGGAGAGAGAGAACTGGCCTTTTCACTGGTGGCTCCCCATTTGTGCCATGCTCTCCCCAGCAATGCTTGTCTGGATCCATTACTATAGATCTTCAGGTACCAGGCAAAAACCTTCCTTTTAAAACCAAGCCTTTGGCTTTTAACTATCTACGACCTTTTACAGTAGGTGGGATGTTTTAATGCCCTCCTCCCCCAAGTTTTAATGTATGTATGTTAAGGGGGGTTTGTAAGTTGTTTCTTCTGTAAGTCGCTTTGGCAAAAAAAAAGTGACTAATAAATTTAATAAATAATAAGAGTGAATTCCTCCAGTGCATGCTAACTGGGAGGAGTGGGAAAGTCCCACGCAGTTGCCTCTGACCCCTAAAGCCAAGGGGTCATCAACACAGCGCCCATGGGCACCGGCAATGCACAACAGCCTATTTGCTCTTCCAGACCAGTTCCTGTTTGCACTGGCTCAGACTCTCCCCCATCATGTAGCTGGAGCCTGTGGGACTTTTGCCAAGCTTCCAGATGTGCCCACTAGCAACCCCCTGCCTTAAGTGTAAATCCCCAAAGTGTCTTAATTAGTATTCTTACAAAATACCCTGGATAAGAGTGCAGGATTTAAAGTGGGCTCAGCAACATGCCCGCAACAGTCCATAACAGACAATCCTGGAAACAAAACTTTGCTTTTGTTTTGTCAAAACTTACCGACTCTTTAAAACATTTTTTGTGCTGCTTTATGATAATCACTCTGCATATACAAGACCAAAAAAACTGCTCGATTCAACCAATGGGAGGCCTCATCCCATTCAGGGAATGCCCTTCATCGTCAATAGGTAAACAACCCCATTGCTCCCAAGAGGCCTTCAGTGGGCCAAGCCAGACAAGGATCTCCGCTGCAAAGTGGTGGCCTTCGCTACCCAACAACCTCAGCCAGGCCCTCTAGGCCAAATAAAACAAAGGGGCTAGCCAATAAGAGTCCAAAGTACACCAAGCTATGACAAGTGACCCCACCGACAAAACAAAAACTCGTATTTGCAAACTAAAGCAAAAGAGAGACTTACTTTGTTGAGGGCTCCAGCTCCGGTTAGGATGATATGTGAATTTTCCACTTGGATTGTTCTCTGCCCCAACCGGACAAGGTAAGCCCCGATTCCAATTGCGCGGCACGTCACCTGAAGACAGAAATTTGTACCTGTTTCAGTTCCACAGGGCTAGACTGTGTCTCTCCACGAGCACTGTTCTTTGTCTGGGTCCTGCCAGTAGCACCCTCTGTAGCTGAGCAATCCAATCATTCAATTCCGGTACTCCCAGTGCAGACCAAAAGCAGACCTGTCCATTCACAGAGGAAGGAGGCTGCCCACTGGGTCTCCGCGTGAACTACTCCTTGCCTCCTTCCTCCAAGAGTTGACAGTCCGGCTGCATCTCTGCATTGGGAAAACTGGGACCGAAAATGTCATCCCCATCTATACCTCTGCTGTTAAAGCCATGTATTACCGACAGGGCTTTTTGGGAAGAGAGTGGAGGGCTACAAATCAGTAGAGCAACTCTGTGGATTCGAAACCCTGCAATCAAGGATGAGCATTCAGAAGACCGGTGGGTGGAGGTGGGTCAACTACAGCTTCTCACAAGGTGCTAGGATAAGCCTTCCACTCCATCCCAGTGCAAAACACATACAGTTTTGCACCTCCGCCACGTTCTCCCAAAACTTGAGTTACTGGCTCTGTTTAACTCTGTTACCACCAACCACTGCAAGTGGCCCCATATAATTCTCCCATCATCTATTTCCGTAGCTCATTCCCCTAGCACAGGGCCAGGCCTGCAGGTAAATGTTAAAGAGCAGTCGGGATGTGTTTTAAAGGATGGGCATTGTCCAGTCTCTGTTGCTTTTTCCACTGGGATGCCTTAGCTTGGGGAGGGAGTGATCCATAAGAATGTAAGAAGGGACCTGCTAGATCAATCAGGCCAGTAGCCTTGCTAGTTCAGCATCCTGTTCTCACCAAGCAGACATCTCCTCTGGAAAGCCTGCAAGCAGGACCCACAGGCAACAGTGCTCTCCCCGCCTGTGATTCCCAGCAACTGGTACTCAGAGGAGGGAATTACTCAGAAGTACTTGAGAGAGTGGAGGAGCGAATTCAACAGCTTACTTTGCACCCTGTGAAGAAGCACTTTGTTTTTTGTCTGTCCTGAATCTTCCAACATTTAAGCTTCTAGTTCTAGTAACTATAAGAAATGGGGTCATCTGAGCAGTGCCAACGTCAAACGACCCTAGAATACTAAACAACTGGCCCAGAAGCAGCCCAGCCTATCCACAATCTCTCTACATCAATGCAGGCCTCTTTTTTTGCCATTCCCAAAACACACCGACAAACACACACAACTGTGGATTACCAGGCTGATAGTGATAATATCTTCATACGCCAGTGATGATTCTCCAGCGATCATGCCAGATCCCCGCAAGTTCTCAGTTCCAAGTCCTTCTTCCTTCCCAATAATATCTGTAATTTTATACCTGATTGGGCGAATCCCAGAGGGAGGGAGGGAGGGAGGGAGGGAGGGAGGGAGGGAGGGAGGGAAAGAAAGAAAGAAAGAAAGAAAGAAAGAAAGAAAGAAAGAAAGAAAGAAAGAAAGAAAGATCACACCTTTATAAAATGTCAGGGCTCTTGGAGACAAACGCTTCCCAGAAGAATCCCCAGTATCTCGAAACTCGAGAAGCTGCTGTCAGTCAGTGTAGACAATACTGGGCTAAATTTACCAACACACTGACTCGGTGTAAGGCAGCTTCCTAGGTTCATTCAACTGGGGAAATCCTCTTTTTCTCACAGTGTAAACATAACAGCAACCATCCTCCCCAGCTTGTCAATGCCATACACCTGGCGTGCAAAAATGTGGTATGATCAAATGAAGTTGTAACGCAAAACAGATTAAAAATAAAAGCCAGCTTCCATGCTTTAGGAAATAACGAGCACACACAGTTACCTAGATTCTCCTTCGTCCTCCACATGCTCACAATGTACTGAGTTCAAAGCACTGACTCTCTTATAATCCTGGGGAGTTAGGTAAAGATACTTGAATCCCTGTTTGGGGAAGCGGGGATGGTTGGGTGGGCAAAAGAGAGAAAAGGAGAGCAAATGAAAACCCCATCAGAGAAGTTCCCTCATTCTCACACCAAACCCACATAAGTCCAAAACAGAAAAAGAACACAACGTTTTGCAAGGTAAATATGTAAATATAAAAGTAGCAGGATACATATTTGTACCTGATAGTGTCCTTTATCAAAGTTGTCCCTTCATACCCCAAACCCTGCTCCCCCTTTTTCCTAACACTGCCCCAACTTCCATTTTATCCTCACCGTAAGCCTGCAGGCAGGGGTGCAGTTAGGGAATTTTGTTAACAATGATCTTATGGTGTGCAGGGGTTCCTCTTGAGACGACAGCATGTGCTGCTTCAAAATGTGGTTAGCCAGCCCTACTGCAGTTTGCAGCCCCCTTCTGCTCTTTCTGCTGAGCGAAGCCCTTGGCTTGAATCACAGAACTGTAGAATGGGAAGGGACCCCAAGGGTCATCTAGTTGAACCCCATGCAATGCAGGAGGAATATGTAGGTGACCCATATGTGGGGACCAAATCCACGACCTTGGCATTTTTCAGCACCACGCTCTAGCCACCTGAACTAACTGCCAAAGTTCTGCCCTGAAGTCCTACCTTGTCGGCTACCCCTGCTTTTGACCCAAGTGACCAGGTTTGGGATTTAAACCTTGGTCTGAATCTGAATCTGCTACTCTAACCACTACACCATGCGGGCTTCCTCGGTGCATCAGTCGCCAACTTTCAAAAGCTGCACTCTTTCATTCAAACCTCTTTTCCTCCCACATAATGGGAGCCTCTACCAACATGGCAGAGACGCTACACACACAGTTCTGGCATGGCCAGAGCCCTTACTTTGTACGGGTCAGCAGGGTCTTCCCAGGCGACGTGGAACATGTGGCGGATCTCCTCGGCCAATCCGATCCTGGCGCCGCTGTTGGCTGCCACGTAGATCCGGGGGATGCCCAGCTGCCGAGCCAGCTCCGATGCCCGAAGGAAGAGCAGGTCTTCTTGGGGCCCAAAGGACCCGATCCGGTAGGTGATGTCATTGCTAATGACGATGATGTCCCTCCCATCTGGATACTCGGGGCTCTTGAGAGTCATTCGCCAGGCCACCATGCCAATCTGCAATTGAGAGAGGCTATTAGTAATTTTTTAAAAAAATCTTCATCACCATCACGACTTATCATGAACCTAGGAAGCTGCCTTGTCCAGAGTCCACCTAGCTCAGCACCATCAACACTTGACCGGCAGCAACTCTTGAGGCTTTCAGGCAGGCAGCCTCTTCCAACCTTACCTGGAGATGCTGGGGATAGAACCTGGGGCCTCGCTGCATGCTCTAGTGCTGAACTGTGATGCTTCGTGAGCCATCAGTATATTCCTCCCCTGCCTTGCAACACTCCCATTTTATTCTCAGAACAGCCCTGTGCAAAGCCAGGCTTCTGGGACAAAGTCACCCAGACAAGTTCAATCTTTATTACAGTCAAATGCCAGACAACAGAAATAACAATAACAGCACATATAACAGCACATTGGTATCTGAAGAAGTTTGCATGCACACGAAAGCTCATACCAAAATAAAAACTTAGTTGGTCTTTAAGGTGCTACTGAAGGAATTTTTTTATTTTGCTTCGACTCAGACCAACACGGCTACCTACCTGTAACTACCGGTAGCACATATAACTACATCAGCACCGAGGGGCAGAAGCGATACACAAAACCCAAAATTTCATCCGTATGTAAGTTATTTACATTAAAAGTAACACCCTAGCAGCTGAAGTCTCTGATACCCAGCCAGCGTCTTTCTTGGCCAACTGGGTATTTGAACCTGGGAGTTTCCAGTCCTAGGCTGAACCACGACCTTACACCCCTTCTTCCCCCGGGAAAGACCAGCCTGCTTAAGAGGCGATCTTCTCCTAATGGGGCTTATTCCCAGGAAAGCGGGCAGAGCGTTGCAACCTAAAGTTCTAATCCAGGCATCCCCAAACTGCGGCCCTCCAGATGTTTTGGCCTACAACTCCCATGATCCCTAGCTAACAGGACCAGTGGTCAGGGATGATGGGAATTGTAGTCCAAAACATCTGGAGGGCCGAAGTTTGGGGATGCCTGTTCTAATCCAAAGCACACTTAAGTCAAGAGTCAGTCCAATGGAACTGGGTAGGAACATAGGAAACTTCCTCATGCTGTGTCACACCACTGGGTCCACCTAGTTCAGTATAGTCTACATGGATTGGAAGGGGGTTCAGAATGAAGACATTCCTAGCCCAACCTGTCCGTGCCAGGGATTGAACCTGCCTGCAGAGCAGATGGTCTTCCGCAAAGCTACGGTCCTTCCACAAGTGGATGTTTTTAGGATTGCTCTTATGGGGGGTGGGGGTTCCCGGTGAGGTCGCAGTTTGAAAGAACACTGCTTCTAGAGGAAGCCACCACATCACACCCAGAATATGCTTAGATTAGGTGCGGGTTGCATTTTTCAGGCTAAGGGCCACATTCCATCACAGGCAACCTCCTGGGGGCACCATGCCAGCGCTGGGCGGAGCCAGATGAAAAAGTGGGCGGAGCAACAGACATGGCTCTTGTGTACAGCAGACTACCCTGCACCGATGCAGAAGGCAGAAGCTTTTATGTGCACACATTTCTCTACCCAGGCAGGCATGATCACAGCCTGCTGGCACTTTCCAGCCAGGAAACGGCACTTGATAGGGTGACGTGGAACAGAGCATGGACACGGAAAGGGGTATGGCCTGGGAAGAGTCCTGAAGGACAGGAAGGAGAAACCTAGAGGGCCTGCCTTAGTTGTTATACAGATGAATGAACGAATAAGACGAGGAGGAGCAGCAGCAGCAGGAGAGTCAGGGCTGGCCTCTCTAGAGGAGGCCCCAGTCCAGTCTGTAGCAAGCTTCCCTTCCGGCTGCAAATATAAGGCACGGTTGCACACGGCTGTTTATTGAGGATTCTGTGCCCCCACAGCGTCCGTGCAGGGTGGCATCCTCATCAAAATGCTGTCCCGTGTCATTTAATCCAGATGTGATGTTTTGGTCCAGGCGGGGGAAGGGGACGGAATCCAGTAAATAAATAAATAAAATGCAGAAATGGTAAATATGGATTAAACGGGGGGCGGGCGGTAATGGGGCAGGAACACAGGGCGGCATTCTGACGAGGGCAATGTTGTGTGAATGTTGCAAAAAGCTTGCGCACACCGGCAGCACCGAGTCCACAATGGAAGTGCCACGAGGAAGTGCCCTTGGGGAGGAGGGGGAAAGGATGCTTGCGTTTCCTCAGATCGGCTCTTGGTCTCTGCCTCCACGGCAAAAAGGAGGAAGCGGGAGGGAGGGGAGGGAGAGAGGGAGCATCTCTTTCTCACTCGAAGATGCGAAGAGTCTAATTTAACTGTTTTTTTGTGTTGGCGAAATGATGTGTGCCACAGGATTTCCATAAGAAGTGGAACCATTATTCTCCTGTAGAAACCCATTTGGCCTGAAAGGTATCACTGGACGGGATGGGGAAAATCAAACCCAATGAATTATTCACGACCTCCGATCAGAAGCAATCATTATTTCTCATGTTCCAAACTGTGATTAGGGTTCTGTGCTGGGATGTCATTTGCCTCCCTGGGTAACAACAGCAGCGCGGAATTGCATGTGCAAGGGAGAGGCAGAGAGAGATACATAATACGCAACCTATATTATGGGTGTGTATGTGTGTGTGTGTGTTTTCGCACATGTACCCTCTGTCTAGCACACAGGTGTATGGGTGAGTGGGTTTGGGGTGGGCACACACATACATACACATCACAGATTAAAGGTGACTTAGCAGTGGTAAGTGGTACCTCGCAAGACGAAAATAATTCGTTCCGCGGGCCGTGCCGTCTTACGAAAATTTTCGTCTTGCGGAAACAAACGGCAGACGGCAAAAAAAGCGACAAAAAAATCGTCTTGTGAGACGCGGCCATAGAAAGCTTTGTCTTGCGAGGCAACAAATAATCGCTAGACACTTTCGTCTAGCGAGTTTTTCATTGCCCGAGGCATTCGTCTCGCGAGGTACCACTGTAATGAAGGCTGCAAGCTTATGTACAATTGAAACACATGGAAGTTATGCCTAACACCTTGGGAGTTACACAAAGTGTAGTTCATTGGGGTGAGGGACATTCCCAAATGAATACAATTTAAGACACATATATATTATGCTTCCATCTCACTTTTCCTTCAGGATGCTCCTAAGAAGAGACAGAACAGACGGAAGGTAGAGAAAGTTCAAAATTCCTGCCCCCATCAATGGCCAACTAAATGCACCCAGGAAGTCCACAACCAAGACATGAAGGACAATAGTCTGCCCCCACTGCGACAACTGTCATTACTACTCGCTTGACCTGGAAGTTCCACAAAGCTACTGTGGCCAACAGCCATTGATTGACATATCCTCTATGAATTGGTCTATTTGTGGTTTTGTTAAGCCATAGGCTCACAGAGGCTGAAATGGGACTCCCATGAAGACTAGATCGAAACCCACCATGGGGGTTGTGCGTCTAACTAACCAGGCGATGTTTGGGACTCCAATCAGCCCCGGGCTGTCCCTGTATCTAGAGGTATCATGTAGCCAGGATGATGGCAGTTGTAGTCCACCGGGTTGAGGGAGGGCTGCTTCAGAACCTTGTTCTGCCAAAGGCCACGTTACTTGCTTGTGGTCCCACCAGACGGATGACCAGCTCCCTCCATGGACAGTGGAACCTCAGCATTGGGAGCTGCCATTCTTGATCTGACCAAAAGGCCCATCCAGTCCAACATCTAGTTTCCACAATGGCCCCCACAAGCAGAACGTGAAGGCTACAGCCTTCTCAACAACTGGTTCTCAGAGAGTTATCATAGCCATCATGGTTGGCAGCCATGGACAGAGTGCTCAGACAAGAACCCAACGCTGTAATGCAGACATCAAACACACAACGCTGTAATTCAGACAGCAAAACATGGTTAAAGGTTTTAAGTATAGTATTTAGCCAAACCACTGTTTGCAATTCCAGCAAATCAGAATCAGAAACCATTTTGCTATAGACTTGGACAGTATGGTTTCCGCTAACCACAGTGGAGTGTCTGAATAGACAAGCCTTCGCTACAGCTGTTTCTCCATTAATAACCTCCATTAATTTGTATACTCTGCTTGCAAAGCAATCTAAGCTCATGGCTGTCACCATACTTTGAGGCTGTGGGTTTCCATAGCTCCTTCTGTCAGCGAACTCATGCGTCTGTGACAATAGGATGTTGAGAAACGAAGAGAGGGATATCCGGGGAAGGTGGAGGAGGAAGCTCTAAAGTTTGCAAGAATGCTCTATTAATCTCCCCCCTCCAAAAAAAAAAAAAATACCCTCCCCAAAGAACCCAACAAGTGCTGAGCATGCTCGGTGTCCTCTAACACACAGCCATGGGATGCTGAGCACAAGCTGGAAAAGAAATTGGAGGTAGGCAGATATAATGGCCTTCTTGAGTCTCTTGGAGTTTATGAAATTTCCAGGAGTGGATGGATGGACATTTGACACCCTGAATGATTGTGGTTGCGGGTGCACATTGGGATATACCGCAGTTTTTGTTGCTGTGGTGGTTGCAGGTCCAACTTGCAAATGAAATCATGGTTTCAGAGCATCACATGCCCATTGTCCCTACGTGCTCCTTCACACAGCTCAGCTGCCCAGCTTGCTTTGCTCTGACACGCCTGTTCTCAAGACCATTCAATCCCCGAGGCCCATTTGCAGAGGCACCCAAACATCAAGCACCTCTCACCATCGTGCACAACCTCTCACCATCGTGCACAACTCTTCCTATACAAGCCTTCACCTATTTCTGTCTAGTAAAGACACTTTAATGGCAAGGTGTGCCAGGGAAGATGATTCAGAAAATGTCTAATTAGAGGATTTCTCTCTCTCGCTCTCTCTCTCCCCCCCCCCCCATGTCTCAACCCAAGGCTGCCTTAATGGAAAAATTCTGACACCTAGTGGCAAGTGGGTGAAATATCAGCAGGCTCAAAGGTGTGTGTGTTTTAAGGGGCGTCTGCAGCAACCGCTTGCTGTCATTTGCATCGCTCAGGAGGACAAGGAAAATCCTTCAGGAGGGGGGGAATCCACTCATCAAGAAACACATCCTCTTCCTACATTATCAGGAGCTACTTGTTCTGTATCAAGATTGTTCCACGCAGGGGCAACCCAGCAAATCACACCTGCACTCCCCATAAAAGACTGCCTGGGAAAAGGTTAATACGAGAGTTATCGACCAATTCAAGATTGTTTGTTGTTGTTGCTGATTAATCATCTGGCTTTGAAATCAATTCATCACATTTAAACTAGCAAGGTACGGCATTCGAGAGGACTTGCTGCAGATACATCCTATACTGTATGTACTATTAAGCATGAACTCGCTCTCTGATCACAAACTCACCAATTTGAATTTTTTCTTCGGAAATGGTGGTCAACTGGTGGTGCCGACCAGAAAGATCTACATCAGCAAAGTACCCCCAATGCTGTTATACGGGGTGGAAATATGGGGATGGAACATGAATGTACTCCAGCGTCTGGAGTCTCTGCAAAATCTCCTGGCAAGAAAGATCTTGGGCCTCCCTAATGGGTCCAAGGCCGCCCAATTGAGACTAGAATTGGGATTACCACCTATAGTAGCTAAAGCCCATACCAGGATAATTATCTACTACAAATCCCTTGCAGAAATTCAAAACTCCCGACTAGTTAAACAAGCCTTTACAGCCCTTACCGGCAGAAGTAATGAGAGAAAGATTGAGGACTATATACACTTTTTCTTTTACTGTCCTTTATATGCCTCAGGGGGACCCAGGTGGCATTGTGGTTAAACCACTGAGCCTAGGGCTTGCTGATCAGAAGGTCGGTGGTTCGAATCCCTGTGACGGGGTGAGCTCCCGTTGCTCGGTCCCAGCTCCTGCCAACCTAGCAGTTCGAAAGCACGTCAAAATGCAAGTAGATAAATAGGAACCGCTACAGTGGGAAGGTAAACGGCGTTTCCATGTGCTGCTCTGGTTTGCCAGAAGCGGCTTTGTCATGCTGGCCACATGACCTGGAAGCTATACGCCGGCTCCCTCGGCCAATAATGCGAGATGAGCGCGCAACCCCAGAGTCGGTCACGACTGGACCTAATGGTCAGGGGTCCCTTTACCTTTATATGCCTCAGTTAGATCCAGGCTTCTCTCTTTAATCCCGACGACCATCACATGGGACATCGACCGCATGAAGTACCTATTGGTGGACGCCAACCCCCTGGTTTCACGCAATGTGGCCATCTACATTTTACAGGCCCTGAAACTCAGGGCCACCTTTTTGGCTAACTTGCCCAGCCCTAGTCCTACCGTGTTTCCCCTTTTTTAAGACACCGTCTTATAACTTTTTTTCCTCAAAAAAACACACGGTGTCTTATTTTCAGGGGATGTCTTATTGTTATTATGTTTTTATGGTATCTATGGTTCCGGGCGGTGGGGCGGCAGGCCTCCTCAGCCGGGCCATGAAGAGGCCAGGCCGCTGGCTCGGTGCTCCGCCCGATCGGCGCTGTGGAGCGCTCCGTCCGATCGGGGCTGTGGAGCGCTCCGTCCGATCGGGGCTGCGGAGCGCTCCGCTCTGCCGCTGCTGGTTCTGGGCGGCGGGCGGCAGGCAGGAAGAGGCCAGGTCGCTGGCTCGGTGCTCCACCCGATCGGCGCTGTGGAGTGCTCCGCCCGATCGGGGCTGCGGAGCGCTCCGTCCGATCGGGGCTGCGGAGCGCTCCGCTCTGCCGCTGCTGGTTCTGGGCGGCGGGCGGCAGGCAGGAAGAGGCCAGGTCGCTGGCTCGGTGCTCCACCCGATCGGCGCTGTGGAGTGCTCCGCCCGATCGGGGCTGCGGAGCGCTCCGCCCGATCGGGGCTGCGGAGCGCTCCGTCCGATCGGGGCTGCGGAGCGCTCCGTCCGATCGGCGCTGCGGAGCGCTCCGCTCTGCCGCTGCTGGTTCTGGGCGGCGGGCGGCAGGCAGGAAGAGGCCAGGTCGCTGGCTCGGTGCTCCGCCCGATCGGCGCTGTGGAGTGCTCCGCCCGATCGGCACTGTGGAGCGCTCCGCCCGATCGGGGCTGCGGAGCGCTCCGTCCGATCGGGGCTGCGGAGCGCTCCGTCCGATCGGGGCTGCGGAGCGCTCCGCCCGATCGGGGCTGCGGAGCGCTCCGCCCGATCGGGGCTGCGGAGCGCTCCGCTCTGCCGCTGCTGGTTCTGGGCGCCGGGGCGGCAGGCAGGAAGAGGCCAGGTCGCTGGCTCGGTGCTCCGCCCGATCGGCGCTGTGGAGCACTCCGCCCGATTGGGGCTGCGGAGTGCTCCGCCCGATCGCCGCTGTGGAGCGCTCCGCCCGATCGGCGCTCCGCCCGATCGGCGCTGCGGAGCGCTCCGCTCTGCCGCTGCTGGTTCTGGGCGCCGGGGCGGCAGGCCTCCTCGCCGGGCGCTCTGGCGGCGCAGAAGGGGCCAGCAGCGCTCCCGCCGTGTGTCGCCCCGGTGGTGCGGAAGGGCCTGCGGGCCTCCCGTCACCACTCTGCCTTGGGCCATGCAGCCCATGACACTCCAGCGTCGCGGAAGGAGCCAGCAGCGCTCCCGCCGCCGTCCATCACTCCAGTGGTGCAGCCCACAGGGGCGAGCAGCGGCCTCACCTCTGCCTGGCCCGGCAGCAGCAGCAGCAACAGCGGGAGGACAAGGACGACGCTGCTGCTGGGTCCCGCTGCCTCGAGGCGAGCGGCGCTGCTGTGCGGAGGTATGGCTTATTTTCAGGGGGTGTTTAATCTGCACAAATGCTTAAAAAGCCTGCTATGGCTTACTTTCTGACTACGTATTAAAAAGGGGGAAACACGGTATGTAAACCCCTGTTATCCTCACAGTTGACACGCCTTGCTTTGTCTTTTACCTTACCAGTCGCACTCAGCTGGATTTTATATTTAATGTTATATTTGTTGTATTCTATGTTGTTGTGCAACAGTTGCCTGTTTGATCTTTTATATCTGCTATGGCTATATGGCTAATGCAATAAACTTTGATTTGGAACTCACCAATTATTTATTTACCCCAAAACTGTGCGAGACAGGCAAGAACAGGAGCATTTTGTGTTTTATATGTATTTGTTGTTCTTCTGTTTTTGTTTTTTCTGTTTTTGTCTCTATTGTTTTGTATTGTTGTATTTTTTGAAAAATTTAATAAAACATTATATATATATATATATATATATATATATATATATATATATATATATGGAGCAATTGGGGAACACCTCCCAAACAGTCCAATCAGGACTGAGAATACTCGGTGGCATGGACTGTTGAGTGGGAGAGGGGCGAAAAAGTCCCTGCACTATCAAAAGAGTGGCAGGTGGACAGCAAAGAGAGGGGCTCCCCAGTTGTGACCCCTAAAGTGTGAGGAACATTCTCCCAAGGGAGACCTGTCTGTCTCTCTTGCTTCTTATATTTGGAGCAGCAAAAACGTTTTTGTTTACAAGGGCCATTTTTGTTTTACTGTTTGCTTTTGTAAGCTTAACATCCAGACAAGAACGAGCCATGGTGGGCCTCAATGTTACAAAATTTGGGGAAACTCTGGCTTGTTTAAACTATGATTTCATGAGAACAAGCACGGATCTGAAACCATGGTTTCAGTTCATGGGTTGCTCACTCTCGCCATAGCTTAAACAAACCAACAACTTGCCAAGTTTGGACTTGGTGGATAACTCTGGTGAATTTAAAACCAGCATTGGAATCTTTCTGGCCTACTTCCCACAGGTGGAAAAGAGAAGGCAGAAGTACTTAATGTTCACAGCTTGCTTCAGCTAATTCTTGTGGTTCAAGGATAAGGCCCTGCAGGTGTTTCTGCACTACAACTCCCAACACTCCTGAGTCCTGCTTGGCTGAGGCTGATTATCATCTCTTAATTCATGGGTCGCCTCTTACCATAGCTGCCAAGTTATCCCTTTTTTAAAGGGATTTTCCCTTATGCTGAATAGGCTTCCTCGCGAGAAAAGGGAAAACTTGGCAGCTATGCCTCTTACACGCGTTATCAAATCAGTTGACAAACGTATCATAAAAACAACACAGAAAATAACATCCAGTAAATCTGAAAGCAATTCAAAGTAAACACCCATGGCAGAGATCCATTCCTCCAGGTGGGGAAGCATGTTGGAACAGAAAGGCCTTCAATTGTTCCTGGAAAGTGCAGATAGTGGACGCGTGTTGTATCCACAGGACAGAAGAAGTCGCAGCAAAAGCTCTGCTTTGAGCCACTGTGGAGCAGGTTTCTGATATTTGGGGAACGTGCAGGAGAAACTCTACTGTAGAATGCAGGGATGTGCTAGGTATGGCTGGGGCAAGGTGATCTCTCATGTAAACTGGACCTGAGCGATAGAGGGCCTTATAGGTTGGTGCCAAAACCTTGATTTTGTCCTGTTTGGGTAATGGGAGATGGTGTCTGGGGAGCCACAGATTCCCTACGCCTGCTGTGAATAAATAAATAGCTATCAGAGGAGAAAGCTGTCCAGGAGTGGCGACAGAACCGCTTCAAAAGTAGTTTGAGATGGTCACGTCCAAGCACAGCCCCTTCACCCGTCAGGTTTCATTTGTCCTTCAGATTACTGATGGCCCAAATATCTCCCCTCCTCTCCCCCAAACGGATTAGCCACTCACGCTTGGAGAATTCAAGCTATTGTTGTGCAACACACACACCATCCACCCCTCCGCCCTGCAAGGCTTTTGCTTAACACGATTGGATATGAAGGACTCAAAAAAGAAAGGAAAAACTCATGCCCAGCGGTAGCTAATCCCACCAGGAAACAGCTTCACTGACAACCATTTGCAAAGTTCCCTAAGTGACAGCCGCAGAACAGAAAGGTCGCACTCTGGGAATAAGAAGAAAACTTTCCGCAGCTATCCCTTAGTGCTCTGAAAATAAACTGCAGAGATATATTCTCAGACAGGATAGAACTTGAATCCAAACCAGGTTTGAATTAACACTCACTATTGCTTTGGAGACACATATATTCTCTTGATTCAAGAAACCCACAACACTCAGTTTTTCTCACATTGCTGGTTTTTCTTGAGTTTTTAAAGTTGGGATTTCTATGCTCTCTGTAAGGCCATGGGAGTCATTTCCCAGACTTGGCTGGAACCTGAGCTGTTTGGATGAGAACACACTTAGAACACAATGTATGGTTCCGGTTGCTTTACCCCACAAAAGGATATTGTAAACCTGGAAAGGCTTTCCAAAAAGAGCAGCCAAAATGATCAAGGGGTTGGAGAAACTCCCCTAATGAGGAAAGGCCGGAATTTTGGGGGTTTCCTCATTTTGAGAAAAGGCTTTCATATTACTAGAACTATGAGCCATTCAACAAAGAGGAACAAACACCTCAAAGCAGTTTACAAAAAGATAAAACAGTAAAATCAAGAAAATTCCACAGCCCTAGTTTAAAACATACAAAAAGTTAAAATACTAAAAAATCACCTCAACTTTCTAAGCATCTGGGTAGGCTGGTCTGAACAGGAATGTTTGTAGCAGGCACTGGAAAAGAATACAGCGAAGCTGCCTGCTTGGTCTCAATAGGCAGGGTGTTCCAAAGTGTGTAGGCGCTGCCACAGCAAACAACCGAGTTCTTGTAAATGTGGAACGGGTATTATGTGGCATTTGTGATAGGGCCAATTCCGCTGATCGAAGCAGGTCAAGTGGGCACATGTGAGGTAAGGCGATCTCGTAGGTAAACTGGCCCCAAGGGCTTTATATGCGAATAGCAACACCTTGAACCTGGCCCGGTAGCAAATTGGCAAGATGGTGCCTATGTCTGATCGCAGGGGTTCTATGCTGATGAGGCCTCGCATCTGTCAGCAATTGTGCTGCAGCATTCTGCACTAACTGCAGCTTCTGAATAAAGCACCGTGGAAGCCCCACATGAAGCACATTGCTGTAACCCAGTCTTGAAGCAACCAACACACAAACTACCGTGGGAAGGCTTTCCTGGTCCAGCCATAGCTTTCAAACCAGCCACAGTTGGTTAAAGGCACTTCTAGCCACAAAGGCTACCCAAGAGCTGGCTCCAGAAGCACCCCCAAATTTTAAAAGAAGAGTAGACAAATTCATGGAGGGCAAGGCTAAACACTGCCTAATGGTCATGGTGCGACCAAAGTCCTACCTCCACTGTCGGAGACAGTGTGTCTCTGAAGGCTAGGGATTCAGGTTCTGCTTATGGGCTTCCTATTGGCATCAAAAGCATCAATTCTTTGGTGATCAGCCTTCTTTATGGTCCAGCTCTCACTTCCATACACCACTACTGGGAAAACCATAGATTTAACTTTGCCGACAAAGGTCCATATAGTTAAAGCTATGGTTTTCCCAGTAGTGATGTATGGAAGTGAGAGCTGGACCATAAAGAAGGCTGATCGCCGAAGAATTGATGCTTTTGAATTGTGGTGCTGGAGGAGACTCTTGAGAGTCCCATGGACTGCAAGAAGATCAATTTTCATTTTTAAGGAAATCAGCCCTGAGTGCTCACTGGAAGGACAGATCCTGAAGCTGAGGCTCCAATATTTTGGCCACCTCATGAGAAGAGAAGACTCCCTGGAAAAGACCCTGGTGTTGGGAAAGATGGAGGGCACAAGGAGAAGGGGACGACAGAGGACGAGATGGTTGGACAGTGTTCTCGAAGCTACCAACATGAGTCTGACCAAACTGCGGGAGGCAGTGGAAGACAGGAGTGCCTGGTGTGCGCTGGTCCATGGGGTCACGAAGAGTCAGACACGACTAAACGACTAAACAACATTTAGGGAACAGGATGCTAAACTAGACAGGCCACTGGCCTCATCCAACAGGCTCCTCTTAGGTTCTAAATCCCAATTCATCTGGTCACTTTTGGGAACAGAGTGCTGGACCAGATTCTCCCTCGGCTTCACCTGCTACCTGGTCCTTTCACCTGCAGATACTTGTGAATGAACCTGGGACCTCCGGAATGCTAAGCATCGCCTCTGCCCACTAAGCTATGGACTCTTCTTCAGATCTTATTTCAACATCTCAAAACCTACAACGAGGTTTTCATTACATGTCGGTTAAATTGAAGATCTGACCAATGAAATGATGGACCTGTCTGTCAACACACACACAAAACCCTAAGCCAGAGATTCTTTAACCAAGTGACGCCTGATCGAAGCTTTGGTAATTGGTATATTGAAGTTCCAATAATACTTAAATCAATGGAATTGATTCATTGATCAGGTTGATAGGCTGCAGAGCAGGTGATTAATCAACCAAAAAGTAGTTACAACCAGTAGGCAACCTTGATTTTTAGTCCTCTGCTCCTGCCCTGCCCTACGGTGTTCCTTGGCAAAATAATTGTAAGCAAAATCTTTTCATTTGGGGCGCCTCCAGACATTCTCATGCATTCGTGGTGAATTCTATTAATGATGGTATCGGGGAAGTTATATGTGATCCCGCTGCAGAAGTTTGGGGGCGGACATGTTGCTTCATTTTCAACTGCTGCATTTCTCATAACTTCCAGCTGAAATTCTGCATTTTTTTCAAACTGCATACGTTCCAGGTTGTTTGTCCTACTTTTGCTGAGCTACAGTGCAGGTGTTCCTCCGGGTAACGATAATGCATTAACATCGTTGCAGAACAACTAGTAAAGCCAATGATGTGTGGATGGGCCAGCATACATCTGCCGCTGATGTGCTATTATTGCATCATATTATTCTCATGTTCCACAATTCACCATTAAAAAATACCAATTCAAAATGGCCCCTGAATGCCATTTCACATATTATTTGGCAAGTATCTAATTCTGGCTCTTTGACCAAAGGATAAGTAAAACACCTTTGATCTCTTATAGTTATTGTGTCAACAATAAACAAAGTTAAAGAAACAAAAAAGGCAGGGGGAAACATGGCTTCTGCTACCACCACCACCACCTCCCTGAAATGTTTGCACATATGAAATATGGCTGAAGTCTGCCCCCAAAATGTAAACAGGATGGTGATTTTTTTGGGGGGGGGGTGTAGGGTGAGGATTTCATTCTGCAACAGTAACAGTGGGACATTTCAGTGGTTTCCCGATTTCAAATTTGAAGGAGGATCCTTAAGGGTCAACAAAACATTATACTAAATCTGTGACTGCTGCCAAGAATGGCAGGCCTGAGTCTAGCTGGTTCTTCTCCTTACTTAAAGCCCTGCCCCTGTAAAGCTCCATCTGCACTACGCCTCTGAAGCAGTATCAAACCATTTTGAGCGATCATGGCTGCCCTGAATAATCCTACGATCAGCAGTAGTTTGTTAAAGGGTGATGAGAGTTTGTCAGAAGAGACCTCGTTCCCGTCGCAGAGGACTGAACCTGAGACCTTCTGCATGCAAAGCAGCTGCTCTAATGCTGATCTCTGGCCCTTTCCCTAAAAATAAAGTAAGCTTCCAGTCCTCGTGGCTGTGAATAAAGGACCCTGCTTGGAAATATGTGGGAGACCGGGAGACTCTCAATTCCAGGGTTGTGCGTTCGAGTGCCACTTTGGGCAAAAGATTACTGCATTGCAGGGAGTTGGATGACCCTCGAGGACCCTTCCAGCTGTGCCATTCTATGGTTCTAAGATGCTGGGGACTGAACCTGGGATGCTCTACCCACTGAGACTTGTCCCCTAATGCCCCATTCCACAAACTTTTGTGGGTACTTCGGGAAAGGAGAAAGGAGCTACCACCCAAGGCACACAGAAAGTCTTTCAGGAGAGAGAGAGAGAGAGAGAGAGGAGTGTGTGTGCTTGTAACAGAGACAGAGCGCACGAGCTTGAACGGTTGGGCTTTGGGTACAGGGTCCCATATAATAAGACTATTTGTATTCATACTGGCAGAGTAAACAGTACATGTTCATGCCCAGGCAGCCTCTGCGCTAGTAATTTCAGCCAGAGCACAGCTCGGTCCCTTGGGAATCTGGGCTACTCTCCCCTGGCCTCCAACCACTCCAAATGCCAAATGAGAGAAGAAAAGGAAAGAGGAGGGGGGGGAGAGAGAGACTGGCCGGTGTGGGGAGGGGGAGAGCAGAAACATGCCGAGACCTTCCTGCTGCACTGTAGCACCGTCCCCGCTTGCAAGGAGAAAAATATATAAAACATTTTTAAAGGGTTCGGTCGCGGAGGCATTGGGAGGATGTCTCTTAAAACCCTTCCTTCCAATTTAGCAGCGGCAAGGCGTGTTTTCCGGCGTCTTAAACCTTCCTGAACCCCAATCAGGTGGGAAGAGTTGAAAAAATTCTGCTGAACAATAACAACAACAAAAACCACCCCAACACTGCCCAACAGACCCATTATCCTGGGACAGATATTTATATAAAGTTGCCCTATACCGAGTCGCACCAGCAGTCCCATCTTAGCCGGTGTTCAGGATTTCGGATGCAGGGATACCATTGGGGACTGAACCTTCTGTACGCAAGGAGGACGCTCTGCCACTGCGTCACAGCCCTTCCCCAAAATGTTAGTCCACGTCTAACAAGAGAAGGACACAGGACTATACCTTAAGAGTGAACAAGATCACAGCTATCTAGCCCAGTACTGTCCACACTGACTGGCAGCAGATCTCCAGGCTTGCCCTTCCAAACCCTGCCTGGAGATGCCATTGTCGACCGAAGCTGGGGTGTTCCATGTGCAAAGCAGGGGGATCTCCACCACTCGGCTACGACCCTTCCCCTAAACCCAGGCGTTCCAAGTGTTCGGTTCTATGATAAATTCTTACTGTTCTGTCGTCCCTGTTTTCTATACAGCGCTTAGAAATGCAAGCAATTCTACAGATTGCTGGAATGGGGTAGGGTGGGAGGGCTATTTCCACATGTGGTGGGAATGTCTGATTGTGCATGGTTTTTGGTGGAAAGTATATTCCAGGTATATATTCAAGTATAAACCAAGATCATGGCCACTGGTCCCATCACCTCCTGGCAAATAGAAGGGGAAGAAATGGAGGCAGTGAGAGATTTTACTTTCTTGGGCTCCTTGATCACTGCAGATGGTGACAGCAGTCACGAAATTAAAAGACGCCTGCTTCTTGGGAGAAAAGCAATGACAAACCTAGACAGCATCTTAAAAAGCAGAGACATCACCTTGCCGACAAAGGTCCGTATAGTTAAAGCTATGGTTTTCCCAGTAGTGATATATGGAAGTGAGAGCTGGACCATAAAGAAGGCTGATCGCCGAAGAATTGATGCTTTTGAATTATGGTGCTGGAGGAGACTCTTGAGAGTCCCATGGACTGCTAGAAGATCAAACCTATCCATTCTTAAGGAAATCAGCCCTGAGTGCTCCCTGGAAGGACAGATCGTGAAGCTGAGGCTCCAATACTTTGGCCACCTCATGAGAAGAGAAGAATCCTTGGAAAAGACCCTGATGCTGGGAAAGATGGAGGGCACTAGGAGAAGAGGACGACAGAGGACAAGATGGTTGGACAGTGTTCTCGAAGCTACGAACATGAGTTTGACCAAACTGCGGGAGGCAGTGCAAGACAGGAGTGCCTGGCGTGCTATGGTCCATGGGGTCACGAAGAGTCGGACACGACTAAACGACTAAACAACAACAATATTCCAGGAAATTTCCACCATAGTTCAGCAAATTATCCCTCCAGATTCCAGGGATAAACCTATTGTTGCATCATGCAACAGGTATGGTATAAAGATATCTGCTGGGTGGCACCGGAGGGAGAAAGGGTATATAGAGTCCCCAGGGTTTAGCTGAATTTGGAATCTAGTGGTGGCAGAGAAAGTTATGGAACAGAGGAGGTGAAATCTATGAACCCTTTCTCTTTAATTTGGCACCCTTCCAAATGATCACTTGTATGGACAGTGGGATTCATCCTCCAGATTTCCAACGTCTCCTGTGGGCAGACATCATACTTAAGCATTTCTGGCCCCTGGCTTAATGCAATTGTTCCATTTATTCCTTTTTTTCCTCACACAGCCCTTCTGGGATTATCCTGAATGATGTTTCACAGTATCACGTATACCAGGCTTCCTCAACCTCGGCCCTCCAGATGTTTTGAGGCTACAATTCCCATCATCCCTGACCACTGGTCCTGCTAGCTAGGGATCATGGGAGTTGTAGGCCAAAAACATCTGGAGGACCGAGGTTGAGGAAACCTGGTGTATACCAATGCAATTTGGTTTCCCCCCCCCCGCCCTATTTTCTGTTTTGTTACATCATGCAAAAAACAATTTAAAATTACTATTTAAAAAAGAGAGAAAGAAATGCCTTAGGCAAAAAACAACAAACAAGCAAAAACCCACAAATATTTCAGAAATCCCGAGAGCTGCCTTGCAGGTCAGATCAGTGCAAATGCCGCAGGGTCTATTGAGCTCCCTGTTCAGGATGCGAGCCACTGAGTTTCATTCTGCCACCCCCCAGCCCCACCCATATTGCCCATGCCATAGTCGGCCAGCCTGCTGGAACTTGCCTCATTTCCTCCAGGCAGCCTGTTCATATGCACCAATTGGCCTTGGTCGTCCAGCACCAGCTCTGTGAATGTCAGCAGGTCGGAAGGCAGCGGAGGAGCAGGCAGGGTCGCAAAGTCTTTCATGGATTCCCAGAGTTTAATTAAAGACTAAAGGTGTTTTGGGGAAGGGAGAGAGAAATAAAAAGATGCTTTCATTACATTTTTTAAAATAAATTAAAAAAACCCACTCTTCATTGCTTGGTTCAGACACAACAGGAAACCGTGGTTTCCCACTCATACAAGGATTCGTGTTCTAGCAGCGAGTCCAGGTGGGCAATTCTTACCTGTCGGAACATTTCAGGGATGTCGTAGACGTACGTCGTCCCCAATGACTGCGCCTGGAATCTCTTGGACTGGAGCAGGTCCTTCGTCACATACGGAGTGTTGATCAACATTCCATGTAGTGGCCCTTGCTTATCGCCGTAAGCCTGGAACATGATCTAGACGAGGAGATACACACCCACAATTAAAGCCAATTTGACGTTAGTGCATCAGACAAGGCCCCATGGCTGTGTTGTTACATCCCACCATACAGGAAAGGCTATGGGATGTGTGGCTTCTTGAGGCTGGCATTCTCCAGGCAGTGATCCTGGGCTCAGAAATGTGCGCTGCTGCACAAACCACCCCTCCATACACACACATGCTCAGTCTTCATAATAACACTGGCGCCCATTTATCAACAAGCCCCCAAACCAGTCACTTTCCAGTTATGGAGCAGAATGCAATTAGGCAAAGCACTAATACAGACAGACAGCATGGTGCACTGGGTTAGAGCAGGGGTCAGCGACATAAGGCCCATGGGCCACAAGCGGCCCACGGGGGTCGTTTTAACCAGCCCACGAGCCACCCCCAAACCGAGCCCCCTGTTTGGTGAGTGCACAGTGCAGCGCAGGGACTCGCTTCCGCGGTGCCGGAAATCGCGTCGGCGCAGAAGCCGGAAATCGTGTCTGCGCAGACACCAGAAATCGTGGGCGTGCACGTGATCTGGCCCATGGAGGGATCTCCGCTGGAGTGAACCGGCCCAGGTGAGGTAAACCTTGTCGACTCCTGGGTAGTGTGTGTGACTAGGACCCTGGTTCAAATCCATGAAAGCTCACTGGGTGATCTGTCAGCCTAACCTACCTCACAGGTAGATTAAGATGAAGAAGTGTGCATGCACACGAAAGCTCATACCAATGACAAACTTAGTTGGTCTCTAAGGTGCTGCTGGAAGGAATTTTTTTCATTTTGTTTCAACTACCTCACAGGGTTATTGTGAGGATAAAATGGAGAACCAATCAAATAAAAGAATTATACAGACATCACACCGTAGTGGTGATAGGAATCTTAGAAGCCCAGGGTTAAGAGGTCAAAGGCCTGGAAACGATGCCTTATGAGGAACGGCTTATGGAGCTGGGCATGTTTAGCCTGGAGAAGAGAAGGTTAAGGGGTGATATGATAGCCATGTTCAAATATATTAAAGGATGCCATATAGAGGAGGGAGAAAGGTTGTTTTCTGCTGCTCTAGAGAAGTGGACACGGAGCAACGGATTCAAACTACAAGAAAGACGATTCCACCTAAACATTAGGAAGAACTTCCTGACAGTAAGAGCTGTTCGACAGTGGAATTTGCTGCCAAGGAGTGTGGTGGAGTCTCCTTCTTTGGAGGTCTTTAAGCAGAGGCTTGGCAGCCATCTGTCAGGAATGCTTTGATGGTGTTTCCTGCTTGGCAGGAGGTTGGACTGGATGGTCCTTGTGGTCTCTTCCAACTCTATGATTCTAAGAAGTGGCGCCTTAAGGATACGGTGAAAACTATATAATGCTTGGTGTACCTCTGCGAGGAAAGAGGAACACAATTTAGGGGGTGCCACGGGGAATGGTCTACACTTCCAATATATCCCAGCATCCCCCTCCCCGCCCCCAGATCATGCAGGGTTGTAAACTGCAGGGAGAATTTCCATGGCTGCCCACTTCTGACATCAGTGTTGGTGCTGACCTTTAAAGCCCTAAATGGCCTCGATCCAGTATACCTGAAGGAGCGTCTCCACCCCCATCGTTCTGCCCGGACACTGAGGTCCAGCACCGAGGGCCTTCTGGCGGTTCCCTCGTTGTGAGAAGCCAAGTTGCAGGGAACCAGGAAGAGGGCCTTCTCGGTAGTGGCGCCCGCCCTGTGGAATGCCCTTCCATCAGATGCCAAAGAGAAAAAACAGCTACCAGATTTTTAGAAGACATCTGAAGGCAGCCCTGTTTAGAGAGGCTTTTAATCTTTAATCGATTATTTTATCCTTCTGTTGGAAGCCGCCCAGAGTGGCTGGGGAAACCCAGCCAGATGGGCGGGGTATAAATAAATTATTATTATTATTATTATTATTATTATTATTATTATTATTATTATTATTAATAACATATGAGCATAAGCATAAGGCTCATTTCGTCCAGCATCCTGTTCTCACAGTGGCCAAAGAGATGCCTCTGGGAAGCAAGAAGGACCTGAGCACAACTTCCTTCCAGCAGCACCTTAGAGACCAACTAGGTTTGTCATTGGTATGAGCTTCCATGTGCATGCACACCTCTTCAGATACACTGAAACAGAAGTCACCAGACGCTTATATATAGTGAGAGGGTGGGGAGGGGTATTACTCAGAAGGGTGGTGGGAATGGATGATTGACGGACTGATAGCTGTTGACGACTGTTAACGACTGCAATTGGTCTTACAGGACTGCAATGGGTCTTACAGGAAAAAGCAAGGGGTGAGATGGCTAAAGATAGCTTTATCGTGTATAATGAGATAAGACTCCAATGTCTTTATTCAGACCAGGTCTCTCCATGGTTTTAAGCTTGGTAATAAGTTGCAGTTCAGCAACTTCTCTTTCCAGTCTATTTCTGAAATTCTTTTGTAATAAGGCAGCTACTTTGAGATCTTGTATAGAATTGTCCTGGGAGATTGAAGTGTTCTCCTACTGGTTTCTCTGTCTTGCGATTGCTGATGTCAGATTTAAGTCATCCAAGCTGGCAGCTATCAGTTGGCCATGTGGCAGGGAATTCTATAGATGTGTCTCCTTTAGGCTCCATCTGCTCCACACATCTAAAGCAGTATTGTGCCTGCTAGAGCAGTGGTTCCCAATTAGCTAAGTACCGTAGACACACACACACACACACACACACACACACACACACAAACACACACACCGCTGTTTTTCAAAAGCCAAGACATGGGGCCCCTACTTTTGAAAATGTTGATGTCTCTGTGGTAGTTTCTGTTATGTCAGCAGTGCAACAGATGCCCTGGGTGGGTTACACAGACCCCCGGGATCTGCGGGCCACCGATTTAGAACCGCTGCCCTAGAGAATCTGCAGTTTCCCCTGAGTGCTGAGAGCTGTTATCGGGAATCCCTATTCCCTGCAGAGAGCTTCAATGGTTTAACAGTCAAATCCCTCTGGGAATTGTGGCTCTGTGAGGGAAACAGGGGTGTCTCCTACAACTCTCAACTCCCCAAGCAGCACCAACGGAGCTGTTTTGTAGAATCTCTGTTCATTACCAGCTGAAACACCGAAGCTGGAACTTGGCAAACAATAATAAGCAAAGAGAATTTGTCTCTCTCTCTCTCCCCCAGCCCCCGGTCAAATGTAATTCTACAGCTGCACAATTTAAGTTGCCGCACCTGTGCCGTTCTGGAGTCCGTCACCTCTTTGTACAGGCTTATGTCCAGATAATAACCGGACTCATTGGTCAGGAAGAGCCGGATGGGAATCGCCTTGCCGGTCGGCGTCAACCGAATGTTGATCTTCAGCTCCGCCTGGAGGACTCTGAGCTTCCACAAGCGGCTGCCGTAGCGCATCACCATGCTCCGTACGGACTCTTCGATCTGAATGATGGGGGCAAGAAAAGACTATGGTCGTGGAGAGGTCCAGGTTAACCGTTACTGCAAGTAGTGCAGAGTGTGGGTGAAACCGGTACAAACTGCGTGAATTTCCTCTCCTGTGTAAAGCACTCGTTCGCAGAGCATCTGCTTTGCATGCAGAAGGTCTCGCATTCAATCCCTGGCATCTCTGGGTGGGGCTGAGACTGTCCCCAGGCTGAAACCCTGGAGAGCGGCCTCCATTCAGGGTAGACCGGGAAGGTTTCAACCTTGGCTCCCCAGCTACTGTTGACTACAATCACCCTTCAGATCCCTCTGCCAGCTCAGCCAATGACCGGGGGTGATGGAAGCTGTGGTCCAGCAACAGCAGAAGAAACAAGGTTGAAACACTCCTGTAGACAATGCAGATGGACCAGTGGCCTCAGTACATGACAGCTTCCTGTGCGGTGGGCTTTCTCACTGGAGCAGGGGCGTACCCAGGATCAAAACTAGGGGGGGCAAGGGGTGGGGCCAAGGCACAGGAGGGGCCACAAAGTGGGAACGTGGACGGGGCTACAGAGCCCAGGTGAAACTGACTCCGGTCTCACCTAGGTGCCGCAAAGCTTTTTGCAGTTGGAGGCGCCGGGGCTCCGCTGACAGCACGCAGCCGGGGTGCTCGCTCTGGTCCGCCGGGCTGCCCCCGGTGCACTATGGCCAGGACCCCGGCGGAGCACGCAGCCGTGGGCGAGAGCGGTGCTGCCGGCGGGGCTGGTGGGCAGAGACGGAGGCGGAGCACAGCCCAGCGGAGCACGAGTTTGCCGTTCCCGCCTGCCGCGCTGCACCCTCCAGCTTCCCGTCGTGCTCTCTGGTTCCCCGCCGCACTTAGCCTTGCCGGAGGGCACGGCGGGGAGCTGGAGGAAGGGCATGGTGGGTGGGAACGCCAAACTCACGCTCCGCTGGGCTGTTCTCCACCTCCGCCCACCAGCCCCGCTGGCAGCACCACTCTCGCCCACGGCTGCGCCGGCCCTGCTTCTGGGGGGCAGTTGCCCCCCCTGCCCTGCGCTGGGTATGCCCATGCACTGAAGGTGTTTAATAGCAGACCACGACTGCTAGGGATGCCGCAGCTGCATCCTCCACTGCGGATCTCGCACTGAGCAATGGACTAGGCTAGATCAGGACGGCCCAACTTATCATACCAAGAGTACTTCCAAGCAGTTCTTGAGGACTGCACACAGTGCACAGTGGGGAGGAAGTGAGGCCAAAATTGGAGGGCCACCCCAGCCCTTGCGCTGCCATCCCAAAGCCAGCTCAGCAAGGTGCCAGGCTTTGGGAAGGAGGTCCAAGGTTCTCGCAAAGTTCTAGAGACCTCCCATCCTTGAGGGTTGCACATGGCCCTCAGATGGCACATTGCACCACCCAGGGACTAGATGACTAGATTCGAGTACCTCCCAGTTCTTTGAGCCTATAAAATCCTCACCCCCATCTTCTTAATATTCCAAGAAACCAGACAGCAGCATTAAGAGCAAAATTCTCTGCAAACATTTCCTTTTTTAAAAAAACAGCATTTACGCCCCTGCATTTCACTGCAGCTACGACGCCTTAAATCAACAAGGCAATTACCGCTCGGAGGCCCGTTCCTCTGCCGTTTTATTAAACTTTCTAATATACTGCTGTTTGGTAAATAGTGCATATTAAAAGCAAGGCAATCGGAAGGCAGGTCTTAATGTTCTCTCTCAAACTGCCTCTTTTCCCAAAGCCCCTCTGGGGGACACTCTTCCCGCAGCTCCTGCAAAAGGAAACCCCAGCGGCGCTTGGAGGCACCTGAGAAGCCAAACAGTCAGAGAAGTTTCTTGCCTCAAATACGCTGCTAATCCAGTTTTTCTAACTGGAGGCGGGTGGCAGCCAAGGCATGGGGTGACCCACCCTCAGTCGTGTGGCTGGTCAGAGGGAAGGAGGAACCATAGCCGGCCTGTGGTACAAAGAGCCAGACTTGCTACTTCAGCTCTGGGCTACCCTAGACCAGTCCCCACCTGCACTATATATTTAAAGCAGTACCATACAGCTGTAAACAGCCATGGGAATTGTAGTTTCTTTGAGGTGCTGTGAGTTGTTAGGAGAATCTGCCATTTCCTGAGTTCCCTAAGAAGAGGGATCGACCTCTGAGCAACTCTGAGAACTGTAGCTCTGAGGGGCATCGGGTCTCCTAACAATTCTCAGCATCCTTAACAAATTAGAGTCCCCAATATTCTTTGGGGGGAAAGCCATGGCAGTTAAAGTGGTATGATACTGCTTAAAACGTAAGTACAGATGAGACCCCAGCACAACACTTAAATGCCAAATATGGATTTCCCCACCTCTGTCAAGTCCCAAACACATAACCCTCCCACAAAATATTTATTCATCTTAGCTGCTATCTAGTTTTGTAGACCGCCCTTCATCACCCCCCCCCCACTTTATATTCCTTTATTTAGCCCATTTCAAATATTTCGCAAGCACATAACTTAAAACCTAGCAAATGTCTCTCAGTCCATCCTGAACAGACAACCACATTTTCCTGTAACGCTTGAAAAGAGACAAGAAAAAACCCCATAGTGCCTCATGCAAAAATACTGAAAAATACTGAAAAGACGGGGCCATATCATCAGCAAATTGGGTTAACAAGGACCAGAAGTCCAAAGACAGTGTTAAGCGTTCCAAAGCGTTTCCACCATCACTTTATAGCAGCGGTGGGCAACCTGTGGCCCTCTGGATTTTTCTGGACTCCATGGCAACATCTGGAGGGCCAGAACAGTTTCCAGACTACCAAAAACACAAAAATATGCAATATTGAAAGCTAGGGTTGTAGAGCGGTTAGGGTTTCGGTCTAGGACTTGAGACAGCTGGGTTCAAATCCCCACTCTGCCATGAAGCTCTCACTGGGAGACCTTGGGCCCAGTCCCTGCCTCTCCGCCTAACCTACCACTCAGGGTTGTTGTGAGGACAGAATGGGGAAGGAGAGGACCACTTGAGCTCCTTGGAGAAAAAGGGTGGGGCAGGAATGAAATCAAATTAATACATACTGTAAGGGTGTTGTTGCGGCTACTCTCGAGTAAGGATGCCCAAGTCCATACTTGTCTTTAAAGGTTTATTGTGCATAGTATTTACAGTGCAGATAGCAGAAAACATGGCCTCCTAGTCACTCGCAGAATCCAGGAGTGGACGTTTCCTGTTGCGTGGCCAGCATAAGAGCTTGGGCACCCCAAAACGCCTCCCCCCGGGCCTTACGTTTGGTGGTGTGCCTTAATTCGGGCGCCGGAAGGGGCTGCCTGTTCCTCTCCGCCTCTTGGTTAAGGTGGCGAAAGGGCTCTCCCACATCACTGAGCCTTGCTTCCTCCGTCCCGCTAACTTCCTCATTCCTCCCACCTGACCCACTGCTGCTGCTCTCACTGGGCGAAGTGCTGGTCAGCAGGATGGGGGGGGAGCTTCCCTATAGGAAGGTCCCCTGAGACATACGTATGCATGACTTAAAACAGTCATTAAAAGGTAATTTAAAAAAACCCAAACCCAAAAACGCCTCCCCCCGGGCCTTACGTTTGGTGGTGTGCCTTAATTCGGGCGCCGGAAGGGGCTGCCTGTTCCTCTCCGCCTCTTGGTTAAGGTGGCGAAAGGGCTCTCCCACATCACTGAGCCTTGCTTCCTCCGTCCCGCTAACTTCCTCATTCCTCCCACCTGACCCACTGCTGCTGCTCTCACTGGGCGAAGTGCTGGTCAGCAGGATGGGGGGGGGAGCTTCCCTATAGGAAGGTCCCCTGACACATACGTATGCATGACTTAAAACAGTCATTAAAAGGTAATTAAAAAAACCCCAAACGTAACAGCCTCGAAAGAGAAACCAACCTCATTGATTCACCCCAAATGCTTGGGGAATGAAAACGTGGGTTTTTTAACTGGACGGTGGAAAGCCATTTGTATCTCCATCTCAGTGTCAAGGGACCAGCTTACCTTTGATGGGTCCATAATGACCGTCGGGACGAAGTTGAGGAAGATGTGGTTGCAGTCCGTGCGCACGTTGGTGTTGTTGAAAGCCACCTCCAGCTCGTCCATGGCTTCCAGAAGCAAGCGCTCCCCCTCGTTCTGTAGATATTCGAAGGATGCCTCCTGCAGGCAGAGAAACCAAGCTGTTATTTAAGGAGAACAGAAGAGCTTTGCTGCTGGATCAGGCCAGTGACCCATCTGATCGAGCATCCTGTCCTCCCAGTGGCCAACCAGACGCCCCTATGGGAAACTTGCAAGCCAGGGCTTGAGCACAAAGAGCAACTCTCCCCGATTGCAAATGGCGTTCAGAGGCACAGCCCCTGGGACAGGAGAGGAAGAGTACAGCCTCGCAACTAGCAGCCACCTTAATCCTCCATGTATTTGTCTTCAAGAAGTTAAGTGGAACCCTGCTGGATCTGGCCAAAGGCCCATCTAGTCCAGCATCCTGTTCTCGTAGTAACCACTCATGAGCTTGCAAGCAGGGCCTGAGCACGAGAGCACACTCCCCTCCCTTGTTTTTGTGCAGCTGGTATTCAGAAGCTTGCTCCCTCTGACAGTGGGAGCAGAGCACAGCCATTGTGGGTATCTTAAGAGTCCAAAAGCAGGAGGACCTGACCACAGCAGCATCCTCTCCAATTCCCAGCTACTAGTCAGCTGCAGTGGAGGTAAAGCACAGGCATAGGGCCTAGTAGCTAGTGATGGTTACAAATATTAACAGACCCTACATAAGAAAGCCCTGCAGCTGGATCCAGCCAAAGGGTCATCTAGTACAGCATCTGGTTCTCACAGATGCCCCCAATGGAAAGCCCACAAGCAGATCTTAGGGTGATTTACACGAGACATGACAGAACACCAAAAAAGAAAATGTAATACAGGCAACTCCCCATTTACGTGGATTCAAAACACGTGTCACTGTGCACCCGCTCATCGCAAACGAAACCTGGGAGGGGCACAGAAAAAGGCAAAAACTGCCCTAGAAGCATGCGAAAATGGCATCTAGCAATCCCATGAGCCTTTGCAAGTGTAATCCCAGGAGCCTTCACACTGACCTTTCAGGCCAGTGGAGAGTTGGAGTTTGAGCAAGGTTTGGAGGGAGTGGAGTTTGGTGGACTAGTAAGTGCTGCTGGTTTTTAAAAGGTTTTTCAAGGGCTTCCAGAGGTTTAGAGGGTGTTTGCATGCTTTTTCAATGGCGTTCCCAATATACGTGACTTCACTTAAGCGCATGGTGCCTTGGAACGCAACCCCCGCATAAATGGAGAGTTGCTTGTAAATGGCAGCAGCTTAAAATAAACACACGCAGCCCCTCGTCATCATGTCGTGTGTCTTGCTAATAAATCAGTGAAGCCCACCTTGGTAACCAAGTCCGAGTGCCGGATGATCGCCCGCACAAAGAATCTGTAGTCCGTAACCTCAGCACCCGCCTCCACTTTTGCGGCGCCCAGGTAGAGATGCATCTTGTGGTTGGCACATGGAATGGCAGTGAGGTCAAAGTTGCGCATTCGGTTGAGTTCCAGCTGGAAGGCCAATGCCGGTTCCAAGTGGCGGTAGATTCTGTCTTCTTCAAACTGGGAGTAGAAACCCCACCATATATATATATTTGTAGGAGTGGGCAGGATATAATTTATAAACATAGGCAGATAATAGAAAGTAAATTACAAATCTGTATTAAAAAATGGTATAAAGATTACGTTGCTAAGCTTAGAAGTACAAAGACAAATAATTACACTGATGTGTATCTGTATCACACACACTTTCTATATTTTGGAAAGTTGTTGGTTTGCTATGTGTTTGGGCAAAGTGTTGCTTTGAGGATATGAATCCATTTCCAACTCAGAAGACGGAAGCAGTGAATTAGCTAGTGCTTACCTTATCTCTCGCCCGGAATGTGAAAAATTTGGGGAATTCCCTCTGTCGCAAAAAAAGAGAAAGAGTGAAATTAGCCTCAGAAAACATCACCTGCCATTACTCTCTCACCTATAGATAGCAAGGGTGTTCTAACTGTAGTCACCACTGTTAAAAAGAATGATCTTCTGGCTTTAAACCACCCACCAAAAAAGCCACCATTTAAAAAGCCATCCAGTTTTTTAAAAATACACTGCCTTTGCTTTAATTTCTGATTTTAAGCTGCCCTTGAACATTGCTCTCCAATAGAAAGGTGGGATATAAACGTTTCTTTAAAAAACCCCAAACCTTTTATATTTTAAACACGAATCTTAAGAAGGGAATAGGAAAGCCAAATATTTTACAGAGGCCTGAGTATTATTTAATGACTGTGTTCTCATCTCACACTAAACCATGGTTTAACATAGCCTTTCCCAACCAGGTGCTTTCCAAATGTTTTGGACTACAACTCCCGTGGAGTTCAACAGAACTTGTTCCCAGGTGAAACTGACAGTAGCATTGCAGCCGAAAGCTGGTTTGTCATTCCTAGAAATCTCAGTTTGGTGGAGTGTGGAAGACATAAGGATCTCCAAGAGAAAATTCTCTTTGCACTTGGGCCAACTCCATTTCCCATGATTCCTCAGGAGAAGCCACGGCTGTTAAAACTGTTATTCAAGGAATATGACATTTGCAGCTTAGGTATGCCCCTGTATTTGCAAAAGTTGGTTGAGGCCTAAAAGGATAGGACATGGAAAATCATAGGATATGGGCCGCATCCATGGCATACATTTAAAGCACTCTTATGCCACTTCAACAGCCACGGCGTGCCCCAAAGAATCCTGGGAGTTGTAGTTTGTAAAAAGTCTCCTAGCAACTCACAGTACCCTTAACAAACTACAGTACAGCTTCCAGGAGGAAGGTAAGGGGGAGAGGGGAGGAAGTGATTAGGAAGATAACGAAAATGCCCACCCCTCTTGCCTTACTCTCCAAATGCTGCCAATTTTCCCTTCTAGCACCCATGCACATGCTATTGCTAATGTAATTTAATATTTTTTGCCTAAGGAAGACCTCCCATCTAACATTTGCAGGCAAATATAATAACTAAATGTGCACATGCGCACTAACACGCAAATCCTCGGGGTTTTGCTACCAAAATTCCCCCCTCAAAAAAATTTTTTTTTAAAGAAATCTCCCTTCCTAGATGGAGGAATTATGCCCCCGCTGTGTTCTAATCAACCAACCATCATCAAGACAATCAGAATAATTCGCCTAAATTAACCAATCAAGACACCCTGCAAATTGGAGAATGCAGAAAGCTACACGAGAAAAAAAAATCATCATAGCTGGTTATTATACTAATAATCACGTTAAAAACCTAATGAGATGAGGAAATTGGAAGCTTGCTGGAGCAGCTCTCTATTACCTCAACATGCTGAGAACTAATTATATAGACTGTAATTAAAACACAAAACAAACCCAAGCCAAGGCCCCTGAGTTACGTTGACAGGCGGTCCGGTAACAAAGAGGAGGGGCTATTAATGACCGAGCCAAAGACTCTCCAAAGGGCGAGGCGAAGCTCTCCCAAAAAAAAATCTCTCGACACAAGAGACTTCTTCCTCTGCAAAACACAGAGCATCTCCACCAGCAGGAACTGGCCCATCTGAACAAGGCGATGGGTAAGTTGTCTGATCAGAAAGCCTTGCTTTCCCAGGAAGACGGCTCAGAAAGCAGTGGCGACTGGTTACCCATAGAAACTGGTGGGGCAGAAGGCAAGGAGCCCCAACAGTAGGGAGAGCCAGAGAATTCTGGCTTTGCCCCCATCCTCCTCCTGGCTGAGTTCTACAAGGGCGACACTGAAGCGAAGGAAGATGAACGCAAGTGGCACTCTGTAAGAAGGCAGACATGTAAAACGTCCCGAGTTCATGCCTTGCTATACCCAGGCAGGGCTGGGAAAGGCTCTTGCTTGAAACCCTGTTGTTGGGACAACAGCTCTCATCACCCTGGTTGGAAGGACACACGCCCCACTCCGATGTCAGACAATATAGAGCTAGATTGGGAGTCTCAGTCCCAGTGTGGCCCTCCAGGGCTCTTGGACTGGCCTTCGGGATTCTCCCCAGACCACCCCCACCCTCTTTTGCTTCCTGCCCTGCCCACCACCCAGGGGGAATATGGTGGCCCTTGGAATGAGCTAGACCAGGGGTTGTCAGCCTGGTCCCTACCACCCACTAGTGGGCGTTTCAGGATTCTAGGTGGGGGGCAGGGGGTTCTACGGCACAAGCTGAATCCTCCTTCCATCGAGCACTGCTGGGCGGCAAGGAAATTTTACCATCAAGAAAGATGCACTAGGTATAAAAAGGTTGACTACCCCTGAGCTAGATGGACCAACAGTCTCTCTGCATTAGGGCAGCTTCCTTCCTGCGTTCCCAGGGCTTTGAGGTAGTCTATCCTGAGGTGCAATCCAGCCTTTCCTTTCTAACTGCATTTCTGCCCTTCCTTTTGCCTTTAAAAGCTGCCGCCCAGGAATCCAAGCAGGAGTTTCCCCCCCTGCAACCTGGAGGCAAAGCATGTGGATTTATTCGCAAGCACTCAGAAAAACTCTCCCCTTCCTCAACTTATCCATTTTTATTCTCTCAAACCGCCCCGGTTTCTCCTTGCTAAAGCCCCCAGGTTCTTGCTTAAGCTCTCCTGACTTTCCCCTGCTTCCTGTCTTAAAGCTGTTGATTGATTGGTATCTCTGTGTGCGTTTTAAGTTCGCTCCCATCAATAAAACCCAGGCAAAGCTGCTCACCCTACACAAAGCATTCTGGGAGAGGCTGGTGTGCGTGTGCGCACACACACAGGGGACAAAATACTCTTGCTCTTTTCCTTTTGCCTGCGGCCTAATCTCTCTTATTACTCCACAGAGTGCGGCTAATAGTCCTAACCCCAAACAAGAGAAAAATCTTCCCAGTGATATCTATTTTTAAAGTGGAGGGAACACAAAGGAAGGGGAGAAGCAGATGGAAACTGGACCAAGAAAGCCTGTGTTGTGATAGCTGTTTTCAGACGCTCACATTTTTAAAATATGCTTTTTGTTTTAATTTGCATTGCTTGCGGTTCTGTTGCTGACCCCATCCACCCTCCAAAAAACTCGTTTGGTAGGAAAGGTAGGATAAAAATTCACACTTTTTAAAATTTAACCACTTGATTGTAATGAAACCTCTGAGCAATTTGCAATAAAAAACCATTAAAACAGTCAAAAACCTAATAATAAAAAAACAGATTGCATATATGAAGTAAACTGAAGAGAATATTGATAGCATAGCTCAGATAAAACAACAACAACAGTAATTTTTAAAAAAAAGGAGTGGGGAAGGTTTGCTTATTTTGCTTTAATAGCTTAAGATATTTCTGATCATAAGATCTATGGTGTCATTTTTGCTGAATATTCTATATGAAGAATCCAAAACAGTGCACAGCATAACAACTGATCATAATGATCAACGCACACACCGTCCTAAAATATTGTACTAACAATTAATCCCGCAGCACATCAAACAGTTACACGATCCATGATGCACTTTTGGGGAGGGGGCCGAAGATGCCAAAATGGGCTAAGAGTATATGAAGGCCTACTAATCTTCAGATGGGTACATAAAAATTCACCTGTTGGGCATGTGTTTTGTTTTCCAGGTTATATTTCTAGCTATGCCCACAGAATCTCTGAGAGCTAAATTCTTTTAACAGGTCAACAAGGGACCAACTGTTCCTTGTGTTATGGCAGAGCAGCAACATCAGGAGGGCCCACAGCTCCCCTATCCCTGACAAACTTTGACAGGAAACAGCTCTCATGGGGTCTCGGGCCAAAAACGTCCCAACCTAGCTACCCAAGATTCTTTGCGTTAGAGATGCTAAGGATGGTTAACCTGGAGCTCTTTCACCTGCAAAGCATCCTCACTATAAACGCCAGTCAGCTCAACCAGTTAGAGCGTGGTGCTTATAACTCCAAGGTCAGGGGTTCGATCCTGCCTTGCAGGGTGTTGACTCGATGACCTTCAGGGTCCCTTCCAACTCTACAATTCTATTCTTCTTCTGACACTGAACACCAGGATTTTTCCCCTATGCATCCAGGGCATGGTGATTTCATCTGGTATCGCTGCCTTAAGTTGTCCTGCTTCTGGACATGTGGTTGCATCAGTGTCGACAGATTGGTCTAAGTCAGGGATGGAGAGGCTGTATTGTGGTTATTACTGGACCTCGGCTACCATCGTCAGTGAGCATTGGCCAGGCTGGGCTGATGGGTGTCGGGAGGAGTCACATAATAATAATAATAATAATAATAATAATAATAATAATAATAATAATAATATTTATACCCCGCCCATCTGGCCGGGTTCCCCCAGCCACTCTGGGCGGCTTCCAACAAAACATTAAAATACAGAAATCCATCAAACATTAAAAGCTTCCCTAAACAGGGCTGCCTTGAGATGCCTTCTAAAAATCTGGTAGCTGTTGTTCTCTTTGACATCTGGTGGGAGGGCGTTCCACAGGGCGGGCGCCACCACCGAGAAGGCCCTCTGCCTGGTTCCCTGTAACTTAGCTTCTCGTAGTGAGGGAACCGCCAGAAGGCCCTCGGTGCTGGACCTCAGTGTCCGGGCAGAACGATGGCGGAGGAAACGCTCCTTCAGGTATACTGGACCGAGGCCGTTTAGGGCTTTAAAGGTCAGCACCAACACAACATTACCAATGGCAAGACATTGACAATGGCCGGAACTTTCAAGAACTTGTTCTTGAGCTTGCTTTTCCCTCCTCCCTCCCATTTCTTTTTCCTCATATGCTACGTCCTTTTAAGAGTGCAACGGCAGGGCCTGCCTTAGGACTGATTTGTAAACGTTGTAAATGAACTTCTGCAGGTCCATCCCTGACTTAAACATATTTTTTTGGGGGGGGGGGAACAAACCCTTTCCAAGTACACTAGGAAACTGAAAAATTAAAAATTAACCTAGAACTCCCCATCCCTCCCAACCAACACCTTTTTACTTACATGAAATCTTTGGTCCACCTCACAGTTGACCTGTTTCCTGAAATCCTTATGGGCAATAAATAAATAAAAAGAGAGAGGCACACAGAAAGGCGGAGCAGGGTGACAAGAAGGATAAAGGGGAGGGGGGGAGCAGAAGAAAGCTAGCAATTAGTATATAAATTAAAAACAAATTAAGGCAAAAATCACAAGCAGCTCAATATTGTCATCATCCTCAATTCTCAATTAATTTTCTCGAGCGAGAGAGAAAGAGAGCGCTTATTGAAAAACCAACCACTGCGCAGTTGGAGATGCACAAATAAAATAAAATAAAAAGCAATCATGAACAGGACTCCTCCCTCTCCCATTCACCCCCATTAAAAATAAGGTTTGCAATAACATGGAGACTGCACTTAAAAGCAAAATATGAGACAAACACACACAAATGGAGGGGGGGGGACTAACAGAGAGATATCAAAATACCTTTTGCGCCACAAGGAAAGTCAGTCGCCGGATGCCATGGTCAATCAGGATGGATTTCTGGAAGAAAAAAAGAAGCAAAATGGGAGGAAGCATACAGGGAAATCCAAACTTGGGAGCAGGTGGTTTTGCGTTTCGTTAAACCCCATTTTTCAAACAGAATTTATCACACAAAAGCATAATGGAAGAATGGTAAATAATGCAAGTGAATAAAATTAAAGCAACAGATCGAGGCAACACAAAAAGTAAGGAGGTCATGGTTTAAAAGTTCTTAAAAGGTCTGGGAATTTTCATTTTAAAAAAGCTTTCACCAGGTGCGAGGGGGAAATTACAATGCAGGTGTCAGGTGAACCTCTCTGGGGTGAGTATTGTAGATTCAGGGGGCCACAGCTAAGGCAACCCTCTCTCCGGGGTAGACCAACCACACTAGGAAATCAACGCGTGATTCATTCCCATCGAGAGGTGGTGAAGTCAGAGACTAAAAGACAGGCCATTTTGAACAACATTTGTCCAAAATGTTTTGCATTTAACTATCCCCCAGATTTCCTCTTGGGGGTGGGTGGGTAAGTCTTCCTCATAAGGACCACCTCTCCCCACATGAACCTACCCACGTGTATCATCAGAAGATGGCAACACACAAACGGGGCCTTCTCAGTGGTGGCTCCCATTTCGGGTGGCCGAGTCAGGACGATGCAGATGGATGGTTTCCCAGCCGGATGGGGAGGCCTCTGCCAGATCGGGGTGGGGGGTGGGCTTTGCAGAGAGGGTCCTGGCAGGATCCAAGTGTTGGAGGGTGGTCTCTCAACCTATTCTCTCAATTCACCTGTCCCTACAAGTCCTGCCTGACCCTGCAGCCTTGCTTTTCCCTCTGCAGCTGCCAGCACCTATCTCTGACGCCTCCATAGTGCCTCTCACACCACCCTCCCAATAATAATAATATTTATACCCCGCCGATCTGGCCTCCTAGCCCTGCCTCTCCAAAGAGGGTAGAGGCATTCTCTCCATCACCTAGGTCCCAGAGGTGCCAAAGGAAGGATGAACGGATCGATGAAGCAGATCCCGCCTTCAAGCCAAAGTGTTTGAAGAAGCATTGGTGTACTGGGTTGAAGCATTGGTGTACTGCTCCATTCTTTAATATAGGATAGCAAATGGGGTGTGCATGTGTGTCAGTATTGGACTGCCTCAGCTTTGAGTAGTTCTGTCACCTGCCTTTGTGCATCCATGTCTTGGATTCCCTATGCGTACTGCCTGCTGTGCCTTAGACCAGAGATTCACAGATGTATCCAATCTAAATATCAAAGACTTTGGAAAAAATCCACCCTTAGGTTCTTGTTCTTCGACAACTGGGAGCCAAGGACGTGGGGAATGATGTCCCAGAGAAGCATTCCTGGCTCCACCGCTGTGTGCTTTTAAGCATCAGGCTAAAACATTTCTGTTCTCACGGGCCTTTGAACGTTAATTGGGAGGGTAGTGAATTATACTTTTTTTTAAAAAAGTTTTTTATTGCACCTTTCCCCACAAAAACACAAACAACAAAGCAGTAAAAGATCACCACAGTGACACAAAGCATGAGAAAAATGGAGTAGAGAACAAAGGAAAAAACCGCTAGCATTTTGAAGCTGCAGGTCTGGCCGAAACTACTGAATTAAACCAAAAATTTTGATCTTTTGGAGGGAGTGTGCTTTGGTATTGTGTTCTATGGCTGTTTCATAGAACAAGTAGTGTGGTGGAGTCTCCTTCTTTGGAAGTCTTTAAGCAGAGGCTTGACAGCCATATGTCAGGAACGCTTTGATGGTGTTTCCTGCTTGGCAGGGGGTTGGACCGGATGGCCCTTGTGGTCTCTTCCAACTCTATGATTCTTTGATTCATATGAAGCTTCAATGCCTTTCACGCTGCAAAGGCACTCTTCCATGTGTGTGAAATGCAACAAATAAATGGCATAAACACTGAACTCTCCCCGCATGTTTGGAATGAGGAGATTGTCCTCTGGGCCAAAGGACATAATATCTGAGTTGATTTAGGATTGCCCAGTTGGCAGAGCACAAGACTCTTAATCTCAGGGTTGTGGGTTTGAGCCCCATGTTGGGCGAAAGATTCCTGCGCTGCAGAGGACTGGGGTAGATGTTCCTCAAGGTCCTTTCCAACTCTGCCATTCAGTGATTCTGTGACTGGCCCCTTTCACTGCAGCAAAAGTCTTAGATAGGAGCCATAGCCATCGACAGCCATCTCCTCCAGGCTCCTGTTCTCACAGCGGCCAGCCAAATGCCTGGGGAAAACCAACAAGCAGGATTTGGGCACAAGATCCCTCTCCACACCTGTGGTTTCCGGCATTTAAAAGCGTAAGGTAAAGGGTAAAGGGACCCCTGACTATTAGGTCCAGTCGTGACCGACTCTGGGGTTGCGTGCTCATCTCGCATTATTGGCCGAGGGAGCCGGCGTATAGCTTCCAGGTCATGTGGCCAGCATGACAAAGCCGCTTCTGGCAAACCAGAGCAGCACATGGAAACGCCGTTTACCTTCCCGCTTTATTTATTTATCTACTTATCTGCTAGGTTGGCAGGAGCTGGGACCAAGCAACGGGAGCTCATCCCGTTGCAGGGATTCGAAACGCCGACCTTCTGATCAGCAAGCCCTAGGCTCAGTGGTTTAACCACAGTGCCACCTGGGTCCCTTAAAAGCGTAGCTGCCCCCAATTGTGGAGGCAAAGCATAGCCATTGTGGCTGGTAGCCATGGTTAGCCCTCTCCTCCGTGACACTGTCTGATGCTCTTTTGAAACTGCCCAGGTTGGTGGCCATCACTGCCTCACACTGCGGGAGCGAGTTCCATAGATTAGCCATGCATTCCCCGCTGCCTGTTGCCTTCAGAGCGTAGGATGAGCCTGCGGGATCAGGCGACTAACCCCCGCCACCATCCCGTCCTCCCAGCAACTGAACAGATGCCCGTGGGAAGCCCACAAGTTGGACATGAGGACCACAGCAACCTTTTCCACTTGTGAGTCATGGCAACTGGTATCCGGAGGCTAAATGCCTCTGACATTGGTGTTAGAACACAGCCATTGGTGGCTAGTAGCTGTATCTTGACAGCCTGGTTCCTCTGTGAATTCGTCTAATCCCCTTCTACAGTGGCGGCTGTTTTGTTGCCCCGCACCCAGCTTCCTAACCTAGAAATAGGGGGAAGTGTAACTAGAAATGGAGAGAGCAAGAGAGAGAAAGGGCTTTAGGAGCAAAAAAAACCACCCCTTTCCAGCGCAGGCGACAATGCTTTTGCTAAGGTTAAAGCCCTTTTGAAAATGAGCATCGGGGCGGCCGTAGAGGGAGAAAGGAAGAAAATAACTTTATTATTAATGTGATTTTTATTTTATTTTTTTATTTTTATTTTTTTAAAAAAAAACACGTTATTGCTTTTAAATTCCACAAGTGTCAGACAATAAGTATATAGCAACGGGATTCTGATTACATTGTAATAATGCAGACCTCCCAGCGACTCAACAGCTATTATAGCGCTATTAGAGACTAGCACCTGGAGAAACTCCATTTCCACTGACTGCCTCAATCTCCTCCACAAGTCATTTACAAGTATACGATCCTAATTTCTATCAAAAATAGAAGGGGGGGGAGAGGGAATGGAGGGGGAAACCCTTTTCACGACATGCTGGGACTGGAAAATTATTTGGACAATTTGGATCAAGCTATTTGATAGCTTAATGCGCAACACCTCCCTCTCCTCCTGTTATAGACACGCACACACACTTTTAAAAAAATGCCTCAAGCATCTTCATGCTAATGAGGGGGAGAAAACTAGTTTGGTACTTTATTTATAAAAAGGGAGAAAGAAAAATTCTGAGATGGATAGAATGATGTATTGCTGGAGAGGGGGGATGTTCAATCTGCAATGCATTTTTAGCTGCACGTTCCAAATTTATCCACCACCATTGCTTTGATTTAATCTTCTCGGCACTGGTTTTGGCATTTGACCAGTCCAATAAAATAAAAAAATTAAAGAGATTTCAACCAGTTAAGAATTTAAAGCATTTAAATATTAGAACAATAACAAAGAAAGTATCTGAAGGTATCTGAAGTGTGCATGCACACGGAAGCTTATACCAAGAACAAATTTAGTTGGTCTCTATTTTTTTTTCTTACATTTTCAAAGATATTTCTTATATTTCTTATATTTTGAAAGATATTTTGAACGGCCTCGGTCCAGTATACCTGAAGGAGCGTCTCCACCCCCATCGTTCTGCCCGGACACTGAGGTCCAGCGCCAAGGGTCTTCTGGCGGTTCCCTCGCTACGAGAAGCCAAGTTACAGGGAACCAGGCAGAGGGCCTTCTTGGTAGTGGCACCCACCCTGTGGAATGCCCTCCCACCAGAGGTCAAAGAGAACAACAATTACCAGACCTTTAGAAGGCATCTCAAGGCAGCCCTGTTTAGGGAAGCTTTTAATGTTTGATTTCTGTATTTTAATGTTTTGTTGGAAGCCGCCCAGAGTGGCTGGGGGAACCCGGCCAGATGGGTGGGGTATAAATAATAAATTATTATTATTATTATTATAAAGAGAAAGGAAGAATGCTCATTGCAAAAGTGACTGTCCTCTAGAACAACCTTTGCCTAGCCAGATAGGGCAGTAACCCCAAACATCTGGACCAGGTAGGCTAAGGCTGTTCTACGGATTCCAGAGTCTGGTCCCTCCAGGAAACTTTTAGCATATGCTGTCAGATGCACATGATAAGGATCTCAGAAGACTTCCAACATTCAATGAACCACAATTGTTTGTTTTGTCCAGGGCCAAAACTGTGGTTAGTTGAAAACTATGGTTTGTCTGAATAAGCCAAGAGCAAACCATGATTTCTGACCTTGGCTTCTTCAGACAACTGAAGTTCTAAGCCAGCTGCAGTTCCCATTGACCAACAAACTGTGCTTTGTTGAAAATGGAAATGGATGCTTCTGGTCTCCTCGTGGTCATGGTGGAGGTAGAGGTGGAAGCACATTAGCCTGAGGATGATTGGCACAGCACTAAACTATGGTTTCGTGTTATGTCCAAAAGTGGCCACTGACCCACCACCAACTACCTGCTTCTGCTGCCGCCACCTGCCCTGCTGATTTCAGGAAAGATCGTGACAATTTTGGGCGAGATCTCGCCCAGAATGGACAAGATGTTGCCTGAAATCAGCGCCAATGGAGCAGGCGAGAGACAGCTCTGGGTATTTGTGGCATGGCTGGCTCCAGAGTTTCACAGAATTAGCTTAGAAGGATAGCTTTTCCTTCAGAATTTCATTTCTAGGAGACTAGGTCCCTGCCTGAGGCCAATGAAGGTTCTACAGCTGAGGACACAGCAGCAGAGGTGAAATCACTGCACCCCCAGTCCCCCCCCCCCCACACACAATCTAAAACCTGACATAGGGGAGAGGAAGTTGATGCAAAGGGGAAGAAGGGAAGAATAGATCCATCCCACTTAGTAACAGGTACCTTGGTTTGTGTGAACTCTTTGAACATGCTGGCCAGCCCTTCGTCATCGATGTCGCAATCGGTCTTAATGGCGACGTTGAGGATGTGAATTGGCTCGTCTCTGGCACTCTGAAGTAAAACAAACAAAAAATTGTGCCTTAGAATGTACCAAAGTTCTTTTCTGTGCGTTCTGGAGAAAATGTAATCAAGTTTTCTAAAAGATAAAGATACGAATCTCTGCTCTGGTAACTGTGAGACAAGACTACTGCAATGAACTCTATGTGGGGCTGCCCTTGGAGATGGTCTGGTAGCTGCAGCAACTGCAGAAAGTTTTAGTGACGAGGAATTTTAGTATCACAATGAAGGTGATGAAGTGGTAGGGCTTCTGTGGACAGTCACAGACATGACCCCCTAGGGCAGAGTCAAAATCCCCACCTTGGTGCCCAATGCACCCCCCTTCAATATTCCTATCCGTTAGTACGGACAAAGGTGTCATGGGATTCTACTCAATGTTGATCCCGAGCAAAACTCCAATGTATAGTAAGCAGAGTAAAAACTTAAACACGTTGCAGGATTTCCAAAAAATAGACCAGAGTCAATTAATATTTCATCCAGTCAAGTCATCCATTTTATAAGTAGCACAGAAATCCGCAAACAAGGGACAAAGTCACTAACTGCATTTGAAAATATTTTATATACCACAGACCCTAGAGGTAAAGTGATTGTAAATTTCTCTACCTCAAAGCCCTCCATGTTGAAAACTAGATGGGAAAGAGACTTGGGAGAAGGGATTGGTGATGATTTGTGGGAAGGAATGTGGCAAAAAGCCCCCTTTCAAGTTATGTCTGCCCAAGTAAGAGAAAATGCCCTAAAGCTAACCCACAGATGGTACTTGCATCCCACATTGCTAAGCAAAATAGACAAAAATGTTTCTCTGCAATGTTGGAGAAATTGCGGGAATGAAGGAACATTTATACACATGTGGTGGAAATACCCATTGATTAAAAACTTCTGGTTAAAAATATTTCAGGAAATGGAACAAATTATATCTCAATCAATCAATTTAGATCCCAAAATACCATTGCTTTCTATATTTGCAGATGAAGCACAAAATCTTAGAGACAAAGACTTAATTGTGCATCTAATAACTGCAGCATGTCTTGCTGTTGCTAGACACTGGAGGACAGTAATTTTGTGAACCTATATGAAGTTTGGTATGCTAATGTCTGGGAATTAATTTTGATGGAAAAGTTAACAGAGAGGGTACGTGAATGAAAACAATGTGAGAAACTACATAACTTTAACATAACGTGGTCCTCCTTTATTACATATGCATCAAAGAAAGAACATGTATTTAAACCACCTACACATGGGAACATGTGGAAAGATATTTTTTTAAACCAGCAACTGTAGAAATAATTTTTTATTTGATTCTATTACTAATGTAATTACCTGGACGTAGTTGGGGCTGCTTTTGGGGGGGGGGGTGTAGGGGGAAACTGTATTTGATTGCTTGTATTTGATTATATGTTGTTTTTATATTCAACTAATTATATATAATTTCATATACCTATACACACACACACACACACACACACACACACACACACACACAATATCCAGCCGTGCTTTATTGCTACTGAAGGCAAATGAGCATAATGGTCACAAATCCAGTTGCAGCAGACTTAACTTAAACTCACAATAACTTAAAATACAGTGGAACCTCGGTTTACGACTACCTCCGTTTGCGAACGCTTCGGTGCGCGTGTGCAGAAGCGCTCTATCGGCGCCTTTGGTGAGCGAACACCTCTGCAAGCGAACTCCTCCGCGGAACAGACTGCGGTCGCAAACCAAGGTACCACTGTAAGTCTAAACTTTAACACTATATACAGAACACCACACCAGAAGTAAAAGAGATAGGAAGAGAAAGTGAAATCCAGGCTCCTTCTGGCCCTACTTTTATAGTCAGCATGACCTTGACAGAAAAGATGACAGAACCAGTTTAAGCCAGCTGTACTCAGCTTCTCTGAAGGTATAACCCAAACATCATGAACCTTCTGCTTGTTTCTTTCACACAGAGGAGGAGGAGAAGGAGCAGGAGCAGGAGCAGGAGCAGGAGAAGGAGAAGAAGAAGAAGAGGAGGAGGAGTTTGGATTTGATATCCTGCTTTATCACTACCCTAAGGAGTCTCAAAGCAGCTAACATTCTCCTTTCCCTTCCTCTCCCACAACGAACACTCTGTGAGGTGAGTGGGGCTGAGAGACTTCAGAGAAATGTGACTAGCCCTAGCTGCATGTGAAGGAGCGGAGACTCGAACCCGGTTCCCCAGATTACGAGTCTACCGCTCTTAACCACTACACCACGCTGGCTTCCAGAACCCTCTTGAATTAATTAGAATTAATTAAAATAGGAAAGATCTCCACACATCGGATCAATACTTCCCGCACAAAGAAACGCAAAATGACAAAAGGTAGCATGCAGGTGATGTTGTACCTTATCTTCATCATACAAGGACGGGTGGCCTGCTTCCGGGAAGGTGGGGCTTTGAGGTGGAGAGTCACAAAAGCATCCCATGACTTCGTCGAAGAGCCTGAAAGGAAGGAAGAAGAAAAATAGCAGGCACACACAACTGGCGGCAGAAGGGCTCTTTCCACACAGCCAGACTAAACAGCGTGTGTGTCCCTTGCCACTTTCTCTGGCTTGCACAAGGCTACTGCAAGCCCCAGGCCCATATTAGGGATCTCGCAGATTGAATGAGCAACTCCTGCAATAAATGGCACAGCAGCACATTTATACCTAGCATGCAGGAAGGGACGAGTCTCCTATGTCTGTGGAAAAGGATCAGGTGCCTATAGCTCAGCTTTGTAACTGGACTGTTGAGCATAACCAAGAGAAAAGACCGCAAGAGTTGGCTTGGAGTAGGGAGTACTGGATGCGTCCCCTCTTCCTTCCAACCCACTTCAACAGGGAATTTAATATTGTTGGGGGGGGAAGGGGGGCATGCGGCACAAGGCGCTCTCCCAAACACACGGACTCCCCCCCCCCCCCGCCGCTTACCGGACAAAGTCTTCGAAGGTTCGGAAGGAAACCATCCCGCCCATGCGTTGGCACGGAGGGGTGAACGAGTTGTCCAAGAGAACGTCGCTGACGCTGGCCACGTGCACCATCCCATAATGGTTGAGGTTGGATGAGAAGGACATTCTGGAACAGCAGTGTCAAATCAAGAGCATAGGTTAGAGGGAGAGGCAGAGGCCCAAAGGCATCCATGAAGAGAGACGTGGTTTGAAACCACCTAAGGGCCCGGGCTTTGTGGGGCTTAAAAGTAAAGGAGAAAACAAATACCCCACAAGAAGAGGAGTAGGAGTGTGTGTGTGTGAACTTGAGACTCAAGAGTTCCAAAAAAAGGAAGTAACTATGAACACCCACATGGATTTTGCAGTTTAGTCCTATGTGTGCCACATGGTGTTCAAGGAGACACACACCTAGGGAAGTGTGCAGAGAAGGGCTTCCGCTCATTCATTCATTCATTCATTCACTCACTCATTCACACGCTGCACTCTCTATATTCATACATTCACATGGCTGAACTGCACACATCCTGGATTACGGTACACACTTTGTGCTAATTAATCATCATTTAAATAGAGCTTCGAAAGAGCAGGGAGACACTGGGACTAAGGCAACATGAGATCTATCAGAGCAATCCATGAAGCAGCACAAAGTAAGGCAAGAGTTCCCCCTGGGGGACACAAAACAACAATGTCCTTCAATGCACTTAAGTGCTATTCGGCTATCTCCAATACACTTGGAATGAAGCCAGATTAGGTTGTTGGGGAATTTGCTAAATAGGTGTTAAAGGGCTCCAGAAGGAGGGGGAAATGAATACAAACGGTGAACAGAAAGAGGAGACAAAACACACTCTGTGTTGTTGGAAATGCTTCTTCCATTCTGTAGAGCCTAATAATAATGATGATGATGATGGAAAACAAGAAGCCAGAGGTGTTCTTTCAAGGCAGAACAATGTGTTGCCGGATTACGGCCCCTTAACACAAACAAGTATCAAAACTGTATCAAAAGTATTTTTTTAAAAATCCTTCAAGATTGGATTGCTGACACTCTATGTGGAGCTTCCCTCATGCTTGATCTGAAAGCTACATTAGTGCAGAATGCTGCAGCCCGATTGCTGATGAGAGTGAGGCATTGTCAGCATATAACACCTTTGCTCAGTCTGAACTGGTTGCAAACTTGCTACCAGGCCAGGTTCAAGGTGTTCCTGTTAGAATACAAAACCCTTTAAAATTTGGGGGCCATTTACCTACGAGATTCCCTTACCCCATGTGTGCCCACTTGACCGCTTCCACCGGCGGAATTGGCACCACTACAGGTGCCATTCCGCATTTGAAGAACTCAGTTGTTTATAGCGTGGCGGCACCTGCCCTTTGGAACTCCCTGCCTGTTGAAATCAAACGGGCTCCTTCACTCTACTCTTTTTGGCGCCTGCTGGAAATATTCCTGTTTATAGACAAGCCTACCCAGACACTTAGAAAGCTGAGGTGATGCTAATCTGTTTCAGTATTTTATTTTTCATGTTTTCAACGAGGGTTGCGATTCCCCCGCCTTTCGATTTTACAGTTTCATCTTTTTTATAAACCGCTTTGAAATAAATGATAGTTTTTTATTGTAAAAAACAAAAACCTTATCAGGCAAGATGCAGATGTGTGGCAATCACCACCTGGTCCTTATCATCAAGAACCCGCTACAAGATAGCCTCTTGCTGTACCACATTTGGCCCTGTGGCATTTCTGTTTTTTTTAAATAAGGCCTATGTATCTAATTTAAACTGGCACCTGTCTGTCTCGAGAGACAATGGAATATGCCACCGGAGTGAAGTTAGCAGCACTGAAGTGACCTCCCTGGGGCGCAAGCTTGGGCAATGTCTATGGAGGCCCTGGGCTGCCCAGATGACAAGACCCCCCTCTCGGCCTCACTGATGTTGTCCAAAGGAAAGCAGAGCAATACATTTGGCTGCAGGAGTTCCCGGAAAAAGGCATACAAGGCGCCAGCCAACCATCTTAGGGACTCCACTCCAGATTTGTGTAGGTTTTACTCCTTAGCCTTTTCTTCTCCCAAAGATACCTCGCAAGGCAGCAGAGGTTTAGGATCAGTTTTCCTTCTCCTAAATGGGCTACCTTCCCAGGTGAATGAGCCCCACCTGCCCCCTCTAAAGCAGAAACCGCCTTCTTGAGTGTTGGGACTCGCTATTGGTCTCGTCTGGTTCCTTATGCTCCATCTTGACCGCTGAGATCCTCTAACAGGACCCTTCCGATGGTTTCTCACGCCCCAGAAGTTGGTTTGGCCTTCACTAGTGACCGAGCCTCTAAGGAAGAAGACCCTGCCCTGTGGAACTCCCTGCCAGTTGAGGTTCAGTGGGAAACGTTCCTGCCTTCTTTCAGACTTCTTCGGAATACTGCACTGTCCATTCGCAATATGGATTCCCCTCTTTAACCAACCAGTATCTGCTGATGCTGATTTTTAAAATTATATTTTGTGCACATTTATGGACAGATTTTATTACATTCTGCATGTTGTAATGCCACCTTGATATACTTAATGAAAGTGAAGATTATAAATAAAATAAATAAAAAGACAACATATACCCAAACGTCCGTCCCAAATGCTTCAGCAGAATTTAACACCCAATCACCCCCAGCCAGTTTTTGTTCTTCTGTGAATGCTTTAGATCAGGCATAGACGACCTTGGCTCTCCAGATGTTTTGGAACTACAACTCCCATGATCCCTGACCACTGGCCCTGTTAGCTAGGGATCATGGGAGTTGTAGTTCCAAAACATCTGGAGAGCCAAGGTTGCCTATGCTTTCTATAGATCAGGGGTAGGCAAACTAAGGCTTGGGGGCCGGATTCAGCCCAATAGCCTTCTAAATCCGGCCCACGGACGGTCCAGGAATCAGCGTGTTTTTACATGAGTAAAATGTGTGCCTTTATTTAAAATGGGTTATTTGTGGAGCCTGTCTGGTGTTTAAAATGCATCTCTCGGTTATTTGTGGGGAACAAGAATTTGTTCATTTCCCCCAAAAAAATATAGTCAAGCCCATCACATGGTATGAGGGACGATGGACGGCCTACAGCTGAAAAAGTTTGCTGACCCCTGCTATAGATGACAGACAGGATGTATTTGGGGTTTATTTGTTTTTTTAGGACAAGGGTGATTTTTAGCTTTAAAAGATTTAGGAAACCTTTTGCAAATTAAGGTTATGAACAGACATATACACGAATGCACACAAATAAAACAACCACTTGTATTGAAATGTGTTAACATGCACAAGGACACCACAAAGCAGCTTTGCTCAACCTAGCACCCTCCAGACTTTTTGAACTACCATATATGTTCCAGCTGGGGATGATGGGAGTTGTAGTCCAAAACATATGGTGAGCATCAGGCTGGGGGAGACCAGTACAGACTCTTTATAACCAGACACATTCATTTCCCTCTTAATTGGTTTCTGATTTTTGACCGTGGTTGTGGTGGGGGGAACTAACCTCATTCCAAACTGTTTCTGATTGGATCGGAAGCAAATTTTTAGAGTACAGCTTTCCCCAACCAGGTGCTCTCTAAGGCCCTGTCTGCACTGTATGTTTTAGTTTCAAGTTACAGCTTTCTCCAAGGAATCCTTAAATTGTTGCTTGTTAAGGGTGATGAAGTTCTCTCCCTCAGAGAACTTCAGTTCCCAGAGTTCCCTAGGAAGAGGGAGATGGACCAGTGGTTTGACTTAGTGGAAGGCTGCTTCCTACACTCCCGATTCTAATCTGGGGAAGGGCTAAAGTTCACATGCAAGAGGTCCCAGGCCCAACCACCAGCATTTCCAGATAGGGCTGTGAATTTTCTGCCTGAAAACCTGAAGTCACTGACTGGGCAACATAGACCTAGGGTGGGGGAGTGGATCCAGCCAATTGTGATGTTTGGCCAGTGCAGAGAGATGAGCGGATGGGAGCCCCTTCGTCAAGGCTGGTGAGTCAACCCTCAGGTAGCATTCTGCTCTACACTCAGTCAAAACTGGACACCTGCTCTGCACGCTGAAGGTCCTGGGTTCAGCATCTCCAGGTAGGACTGGGAAAGGCAATGTCTTTGAAAGCCTTGAGAGCAGCTGCCGACCAGTACAGACCATGCTGAGCCAAATTTGCAGTTTGTGCATTAGTAACCTCAGGGCTTGATTGCTATAACACGCTTGACGTAAGGCTGCCCTTGCATCTGGTCTAGAAGATGCCTCCTCTGCCAGAGGTCCGGAGGGCGGCAACACAGGAATGGGCCTTTTCTGCAGTGGCTCCCCATTTGTGAAATGCTCTCCCCAGGGAGGCTTGGCTGGCACCTTCATTATACATCTTTAGTCACCAGGTGTTGTGGGAGGGGGGATTATTGGTTTGTTGTTGCTTTTTATATGTACTACATACCTTGCAGTTTTTATATCGTTGTAATCTTATGTTGTGGACCGCCCTGAGATCTGCAGATGAAGGGCGGTACAACGGTACCTTGGTTCGCGAACTCAATCCGTTCTGGAAGTCCGTTCGACTTCCAAAATGTTCAAGGTGTGGCTTCTGGTTGGCTGGTTGGCCCCAGGAACAACGCCAACAGCCGAAATGGACGTCCGGCTTCCGAAAAGCGTTCGCAAACCAGAACACTTACTTACGGGTTTGCGGTGTTCGGGAGCCAATTTGTTCATCAGCTAAGCCATTTGGGAACCAAGGTTCCACTGTATACAAATTTAATTAATCACAGAAATAATAACGATGCAGGTAGAGGCCAGGCTGCTCACAGGGAGCAGGCTTCTGGCAACGCATCGCTCCACATGTTACCAATTTGCCATCAGGCCAAGTCTTAGGTTCCTGAGTTCATTCACAAAGCCCTAGACGAGTCGGGCCCAAACTACCTTAAGAACCACCTCATTCCTTACGCTCCACCTCAATAGCCAAGGGCCCACAGGTGCCCCTGAACTGAGCCTTTAGTGTGGCAGGTCCTACACCCTGTGGAACTCCTTGCCAATAGAGGTTTGGCAGGAGCCATCCCTGCCCCTTTCCGGATGCCTTCTAAAAACATTATTCAGACAGGCCCTTTGAACCTGAGGTGCTTTTACTGACATGCCTGCTATTTTTAATTGTTGTCAGTGTGTCTTGTATTTTAGGTGGCATACTACCTTGTGATATTTTATATATAGGTGTGATTTGCAAATATTCATTTCAAGGTGTTGTTCACTGAATTTCTTAGTTCTTAGTTCAGTAAACTAGAAAAGGAAAGGGAGCATGCAAGGCAAACAGCCTGTTCCCGATTCCCTGTATCCATTCTACTAACCCCGAATGGATGGAGGCCAGTTCGTGGCCATCTTGTTACAGGGAGAGGAAGTAGAGAAGGCAAGCAGGCTGGCTTTTTAGTTTGCACTGCTCCGAGGCCTGGAACTAATGTTTCAAAAGCAGGGGAGCTAAGCCCGCAAGCATGTGATGTTAAAAGTTCCACAGCATGCAAAAGTTGCCTTTAAAAATGCATAAAGAGAAAGAAAGAAGCAGCAGCAGCAGCGGAGGAACATGTTTGGAGGAGGAGGAAAGCGAAGTAGCACAAAACGGGGAGGATTTGTTAGTGTTCCAGGGGTGAGAACAGGGATTCCAAAAACTATTAAAAAATTAAAAGCTAGATTGTTAAAACCTAAAGCTAGTTGAAAGCTATACATCCTTCTAACAACTAAACTATTTTTTTTTCAGATCTGAAAAGGAGGATAATTACTGTACCTGTTTAGCGTGGGTATGTTCCCTCTGTAATTAAACAACCACAGTTAGTTATAGTTTGTTAGTGAAAGCCATTGTAAAAATGAATTAAAAATCAATTAATTTAAAAAAAAATCTCGAACTGTCATTCAAGCTGGTGTGAGAAGCAGAAGGCACAAGATTACATTCGTAGTAGGCAAAAAAACTTGGTGCACATTGTAGGCAGGACCGACTGGACTAAAAAAAAATGAGATAATTTCCCTAAGACAATAGCACAAAACAAGAGGAAATAGGATCCCAAAAAGGTGAGGCAGAAAAAAAGATGGCACATTTCAAAACTATTAAGGCTCTTCCCCTTCACAGATACCACAACATAAAAATTTAGTCAGAGTAGACCTACTGAAATTAATGAACACAATTAACTTAGGTATATTAGTTTTAATAGATCCAATACCTAGCTGGATGTAACCCTAAGTGTTACAAACCCTGATTTGCAGAGTTAGTAGCACCTGAAGTCCGGTTGAAAATACCAGTTTGATTGCGGCTAATTGATGGCCCATTCATTTCAAAGCAGGACTTCAGTGTGATGAAAGTTTTACACAACCACATTTTTCACATACAGTGGTACCTCTACTTACAAATAACTCTACTTACGAATGTTTCTACTTACGAACGGAGCTCCGTCCGCCATCTTGGATGCGGTTTAGATAGGATTTTTTCTACTTACGAATTTTTAGATAGGGTTGCTTCGACTTATGAATTTCTTCTCCCAATGCATTCCTATGGCATTCGACTTACAATTTTTTTCGACTTACGAATGTGCGTTCGGAACGCATTAAATTCGTAAGTAGAGGTACCACTGTATGTAGACACAGCAGAAAGTTATTTAATAAATGCCACCATTGCAATCATCACAGGCACATTCATCAAGGATTAAACGTGCAACCCTAAACCCACTTACCTGAGAGCAAGCTCAATAGGACTTGCTTCTTAATAGACATGTATAGGATTGCACTGGGAGGCATTCTGCCACGTATTTAAAAAAATAAAGAAGTTAAGATGACAAGCAACAGTTTAAGCCAACTTCTTAAGGACTAGTGGCAAGGCACATGGGCTCTAGCAAGATTCTCACGACATGTATATTGTAAAATGCGCTGTGCAAAACAACAGGAGTCATTGGCTGCATTTGAATGTCACACTAAACTATGGCTTAGAGCTACTTGTAGGAGCTGTGCAACCTATTGGGCACTTCCTTGTTCTCCTCCTTCCACACAGTCAATAGGAGTTTGGAAGCCTTTGCTTCCACTTTTGGCTAATCATTGTTTCTTGTGTCATATGGAGTGACAAAACCATACATAACAGTAATTATGGTTTAATATAAAAACAACTTCAAAAAAATATTTAAAAATTTTGAACCGGGGTTGCAAACTCTTTTGGGCCGCGGACCTTGGTGACGCATGGCCACATGTCGTAGTGGGTGTGGATGAAGAGCAAAACTGGGGGGCAGTGAGAACTATTGCTCTCAAGGCTGCCTTCTGAAATACTTTCCCATCAGCTGTTCTACACTATTTAAAAAAACGTATTTAACCATTTATTGTTCACGACTCAATTCATTTTTTTTAAAAAGGAGGGGAGCCTCGGCAAAAATGACAAATTGTGATTGTTGTGAGTCGCTTTGAGCTTGGCATTTGTCGCTGGAAAAGTGGAATACTAATATTAAATTGCTGCAAAAGTGGAATACTAATATTAAATCAAATTAAATTGTTGAGTCTTGGGGGCCACAAACTTTTTTGAGGGGGCTGTACATGGCCTGCAAGTCACAAGTTAGTCACCCCCGGTTCCAACTAACTATTGTTATTTTAAACTACAGTTGCAGGTTCAGAAGACACTTCAAACTGTGGTTAAAACCAAAATTGTATGCTTCTAAACTCCTTTCCCCTTTCCCGTGCAAGAAGAAAGGAAGGGGAGAAACACAAGCTCAGGGGGAGACCAGGCTCATTCACATCTCACTAAACCACAATCTAGTTGGATGTCCTGATGCAGCCAGTGACTATATTACAACGTATATTTAAAAATGTTGTGGTATCTTTGGGGGGCAGCAAGTTGGGTTCTAGCCAATTCTATTCAGAGCAGACCACTTTTTAAAAATGGGTATGGGTAACTTAGCTTCCATTGATTTCATTGAGTCTACTCTGAGTAAAACATAGCTGGATGTAACCCACTGACTTTCTATGTGCCACCTTTGAATCTATTTATTGTCTGTGCGAGTAGAGTTCCACCTGATCCCCAAAAAAGCAAGCTGGTTAGCCTAGCTGGTGTGCAAAGAGCTGCTTCTTTGGTTGAGCAAATCAAAAAGCATTTTGCTTTTTTTAAAAAAAAGTTTCCATCCACCCGCCTTCCCAACCTTTTCTGCAGACGTTTTTGTACTACCACTCCCATCAGCCCCAGCCTGCATGGCCAGTGGTCAGGAATGAGGGGGGTTGTAACCAAAAAACATCTAGAGGGGATGAGGTTTGGGAAGGCTGTCATAATACCCCCCCCCCCGAAAAAGAAAAAAGAGCAGAGAAATATAATCAGCTGGCCACAATTAACAGTACTGCACCCCCCACCCCCACCCCCACCATCTTGTCATTAGATCAGCTCAAAACACTTCACTCTTTGCAGCCAGATTAGGCTAGCGGTGCACCCATTTTACAGCTGATGTAAACTGAAGCCAAGGCAAATTAGGTGATGGGCAGGAATCCTTCCGCTGATGGCAGAAATGCTCCAAGGCTTAGAGAGAGACAAAGGACTTCTTCACATGGCACACAGTTAAAACTATGGAATTTGCTTCTGTAAGAGGGAGTGACGACCACCAACTTGGATGGCTTTAGAAGAGGATTAGATAAACTCACGTAGTAGTAGGACTACTGATGGCGCTTAGCCACGATGGTTATTTTCTACCTCCACTCTCAGAGGCAATATACCTCTAAACACCTGTTGCTGGGAATCGCACATGGAGAGAGAGGGATGCTTAATTCAGGCCCTGCTTTCAAGCTTCCCACCGAGGCATCGGATTGGCCAGTGTGAGAACAGGAGGCTGGACTAGATGGGCCTGCGGTCCAATCCAGTGGGCTCCTCTGATGTTCTAATTTAGAAGCGTTGAGCTCAGTTCTTAAAGGTGGAAGGGCTCCAGGTGGATTGGACAGAGCTTCAGGCCCTGGATAAGCTCTCTTACCCCCAGAGCATCGTTCATCCTCACCTTCTGCTCATGACTTTGCCCAGGAGGCCAAGCAATGCAGGAAGGGGCAGTGAGGCAGGCTGAAAACAAAGCTGCGTGACCCAGCCCCAGTTGAGGACTGTCAAACTGCACCGATTTCCACTAGGGGAAACGTTACTAATTCATGCTCCTTTCGCTTTTGCCATGGCTTGTAGCTAAACGGTGCAATTGTTATTAGTTATTACTGCTGCTATTAACTTATATTCCGCTTCGTGACAAAATGAGCTTCCAAGCAGAGTAGCAAAGTATAAAAACCAGTTACATTTCTGCTTGACAGCGCAATGCTACATAGAGGTCGACTCAAAAGAAGCGCCATCGAGTTTAATGGTGCATACTTCCAGGCAAGTAGATATATGAATAAATGCAGGCATTTTGAAAGAGAAACGGGGCTATTCACACAACCATTTGTGGGACATGCTAATACAGACTCCTCAAAATGGATTGTTGGCACAATCTTGTCTGGTGAATGCTTCCGTTTGTGGCCACAGAACAACTTTTAACTGCTTCAGGTTTGTTTTGTTTTTTAATCCAAGTCTTTGGAAGGGGGGGGGGAGAAAGTGGCTTACAAATCACTAAAAAGTAAAGACTAGACAGTTCCTGCCATTAGTCTCACAATCTAAAAAAGACATCACACAAAAGGAAAAATGGACTGGGAGGGAGGAGGAAATGTGCAAACCCAGGCTCAAGTTCTTAGCTACAAGTTCTTCTAATGACCAGCTGGGGTGGAAATGTTCAAGAGGTGGAACTGAAAGTTGCTGTGCTGGTGACCCTGCTTTCCTTCTCTTCCCTCCCCAGCTGTAGCCTGTTGGAACAGCTACTAGAGCAGGCACCCCCAAACTTCGGCCCTCCAGATGTTTTGGACTTCAATTCCCATCATCCCTGACCACTGGTCCTGTTAGCCAGGGATCATGGGAGTTGTAGGCCAAAACATCTGGAGGGCCGCAGTTTGGGGATGCCTGTACTAGAGACTCAACATTGCACTGGGGCACACTGTACCTCTCTGAATTGCACCTCAGATACATCACTGCCTTCCAGAGGTTGCTGGACTACAACTCCCATCAGCCCCAGCCACCAGGGCCAGTGGCCAGGGGTGATGGGAGTTGTAGTCCAGCAACACCCAGAGGGCGCCATTGGCAGCCGGCATGGCGTCAGTGTGTGAAGTGCCACAAGGCTGCCTCGCCTGCTAATCTGGATTTAACGCCGCTCTCCCCTTGGAAATCAATGCGAAACTCGCACACCATGACAAGGAAAGCAAACAGAACACCAACACACAAATGCAGACAACACAAACTGGAGTCAACACCACAAACACGACACAACCCTTTCCCATCATCACGTTCCAGCAATAAGGGCCCATACAAAAGGGCTGGTATTCTGGTCACCAACCACCCTGGTCATGAGTGCTATCTGGGTAAATTGCATTCTTGCTTATGTTTCAAAAGGACGAGGTTCCCACCCTCGCAGCTATATTAAGGGAGAGAGGGAGACTATCATTTGCAGCACACAAAGATGGCAAATTAAGGGTCTTTTCAGAAGAACCACTGGCGTGAAATGTGTGTGGTGGGGGGTAGATAAGGGAGCCACACCAGAGGAGCTTACGGTCTCGGAGGGGGAGCTGCTTCAAAAGTGCAGCCAGTTGTAATCGACCCTTCCAAACGCACCATCTGCAGCCAAAGCTGTCTGCCCTGAGCATGCAAGAGTGCAGAATTATACGCTGGCAGTGGAGAAGGAAAGGGGAGCCTCCGCCAACTCTCCAGTCATAAACCAACTTGGCACCAACCTAGGAAGGAAACCCCCTTCGGGTTCCAAAGGATCTGGGCCAATATTGTCAATTGGCAACTCAAAAGCAAGCCACCAAGGCTCAAAGACGAAGGGCTGTGGCTCAGTGCTAGAGCATCTGCTTGGCATGCAGAAAGTCCCATGTTCAATCCCCAGCCTCTCCAGGGTAGGGCTAGGAAATGCTCCCTGTCTGAAGTCTGAGAGAGCTGCTGCCAGTCCGAGTCAACGATAGTGAGCTAGATGGACCAAAGGTCAGGTTCAGGATAAGGCAGCTTCCTATGCCTCTATCTGAAGCATCTATCAGGGTTTGGGACTGGGGTGAGAGACCTTGGGAGCCACTACCAGTCAGAGAGAGAATACTGGGCTAGGTAAGCCACTCACACCCAATAGTTCAGGCCAGTCCTGTGCCCCTCCAGATAATATTGGACATAACTCCTCTAGCCATCGGTTATGCTTCCAGGGAGAGCAAGAGAGGGAGAGCTGCCATTGATTTCAGTTATGAGCTGCTGGACACTCAGAATCTGCACAGATGGAACTCTATATAAGCTCATTGTAAGATCTGCTAACTTTAAGAGCTTGTGCGTGAGCTTGCTTTTCCCTCCTCCCTCCTGTTCCCTTTTTCCTCGTGTGCCATGTCTTTTAAGATTGTGAGGCCAAGGGCAGTAGCAGCCTTTTAAAAAAAAACCCTCATTTCTGTAAGCCACTCAGACAGCCTTTGGGGCTAAAGCAGGCATCCCCAAACTTTGGCCCTCCAGATGTTTTGGACTACAATCCCCATCATCCCTGACCGCTTGTCCTGTTAGCTTAGGGATCATGGGAGCTGTAGGCCAAAACATCTGGAGGGCCGCAGTTTGGGGGTACCTGGGCTAAAGGGTCACAGGTGCACAAACGCTGTAAATAAATCTATGCAAACGATGCACTGGGATAGACAGGTTTTGCTATGTAGAAAGATTTGCTAATGGGTGGAAGTCACTCTGAAAGGTAATCAGGAATGGGTATAGGTGGGAGTAAATAAATACTAATAAAGGGAAGGGAAAGAAAAGGGGGAGGAGAGTGCCCTAGCTAAACAAAAATATGTGGGGAGGTGGGGGGGGAGCTGATCCTTAATCTGATTTTCTCTCTCTTTTCCGTACCAACCCACCCCCGTCTTATTTTTGCTTTTCCATTTATATCACACTGTAAACCATCTGTTATAAAAAGTACGGCAACATCTTTTGTATGTCTGGGGCAAAAAGGAGTCCAATAAATGTGTAGCAATGCCATAAAATACAGCTCTTGTCAGCAAAAATCCCTTTAAGGAAGAAGCTGAGGGCAGGAGAACGGATCTTGAGTCCTACCCCCGGTTCCTAAGTGAAACTGACCCATATGGCATAAAGAACCCAAGAGAGTTATGGGTCGTTTCCTCTGGATCCCCCTTTTCTTCCCTGCCAGCCCGAAACTCAGGTTTGCCTTGCAGAAGAGGCACCCTGGACACAAAAGGCACCTCCGGCTCAGCACGCCTAGAAAACGTTTGTTTGGAATTCCGTCCCCACTTGAGTCCGCCACTGCCGTCCAATTTGCATCCCATTATCCCGGCTGCCCCCTCCAAACGCAGCAGCCCTCTCTCGCAAGCAGGCCAGCCAAGGGAGCGGCGGCAAATTACGGCTACCTGCTGCTTAATTAACATCAAACCCACAGCACAAAACTATGGGGGATTTACAGGTGGTCCCTGGAAGCGATTGCCTCCCTGCATTCGCTGATGGTGTGTCCGCCCCCCCCCTCCCCACCACGTCCCTCCCCGGCTGCAAAGAGCAGGGACCCCAAGAGTCCTAATGATACACTCCCAAGAATCCAGGTTTCAGTGTAGCTTAAGAGCCACAAGGCACAACAGCTGATTTCGTATCAAGAGCCGAGTGATTGATGGAAGGCAGGCTGTTTTGCCAACTACTTAACTCTGCTAAGATGTTTCTACAGCGCCAGATATTTGAAACTTATGAGCAGATCCCTGCGATCGGACAGGTATAGCAAGGGCTATGTGGTGTTTGTGTTCTACTTTCCCGTTTCGCTTCATTCCAAGAAATAACAGAATCAATTATCTACAGCGCCAGTGAGAAACAGGTTCTTCCTTTTTTAAATAAAGAAGAACCACCTAACGAGGAGGGTTTTGCATTCCACAGTGAGAGCCCAGTGTTGCAAACAAATGTTCAGCCAGCGTTCTGAGAATCTCAGCATTCACTGTACAGTATTTATAAGTTTCTAGACCTTACGATTGCAAAGGTTATTGATTTTTCTTTTTAAAAGTGTGGGTATCTCAGAACCCAGAAAACCATAAAACTCTCACTGCTACCCTACTGATGAAATTATAAACAGCCATGTTTGTATATGGTGATTCTACAGCAGCAGAGGAAAGAAATTTCAAGAAGTGTTATTCATCACATTTTGAATCTGAAGGTTCCCAAGTCTTTCAGCTCCCCGCTCCCACTTTTCTCAAAAACATCAAGTGTCTAACCCTCGTGCCTGCTTGAAAATGTGCCAGTAGCATCTGCTGAAATCGCAGAAGGCAGAGAGGTGGCTAAATAAGATTTCCCATGTCCCAGCCAGCTGCATGGTCTAACAGCAGAACCCAAATCGTAAAATGTTGCAGAACTAAAATTAGGGGAAAGAAAGAGAAAACCGTGCCCCATCTGGATTATTTGTGCAGGACACAGAATTCTGCTTGCCTGGGCACAGGATTTAAACGGCAGTACATCCAACCCTGCCTTTCAATCTACTATATGGCTGCGGGTTGATGTCCAACAAAGGGGTGCATTTTCCTCATGCCTAATCAAGTTTCAATGTTAAGCAATGCTAAGTGCTTCATTCTCTAGAAAGGAAGATGCCACTGCTCCTTTTGGGAAACGCCATCTGCTCTAGAAGCTCTTCCCCTTAAAGGCCAGAGCTCAGTGGGGAGAGCATCTGCAATGCGTGCAGAAGGTCCCAGCTTCAAGCCTTGACACCTCTAGCTTGGTCTGGGAGCAAACCTTGAAATCAATGGTAGTCATTGCAGAGAGCACTGAGCTACATGGACCCATGATATGACTCGGTATAAAGCAGCTTACTTATTTAAATCAGCTCATAATTCACAGCCATGAGGACTGGGAGCCTACTTTGTTTTCAGAGGCAGGGCTGAGGCTCAGTGGCAGAGCATCTGCTTTGCATGCAGAAGGTCCTCGGTTCAATCCCTGGCATTGCCAGGCAGGGCTGCGAGAGACTCCTTGTCTGAAACTCTGGAGAGCTGCTGGCAGTCAGTGCTGGCAGTACTGAGTTAGGGAGACCAGTGGTCAGACTCTGTATAAGGCAACTTCCTACGTTTCTCAGGAATGAAGGTGATAATGATAAAATAAAAATAAAAATAAAAAATCCCTATCTCTCTTAACTCCTGCACTTGTTTTGCATTTCTTGGTTGTCCCCCAGAGGGACATAGCTCGCTGGCAAAGCACTTCTTCTTTGTGCATAAGGCCCAGGTCTTCTCCTGGAGGGACTGGGAATGTCCCTTGCCTCAAACCCTGGAGAGCCACTCTGCCAGTCAGTGTTGGTAATACTCAGCCAGAGGACTGAAAACAGAGCTCGAGCTCGACGCATAGGAAGACCTGGTCACATCAAGCTTCACTATCACAGGTAAGACAAACACCTGCGGCAGATTCTGAACCTGGAGCCAACAAATACCAGGTGGGGACCTGATGCCTGTGCTACTAGCAAGCTCTGGAACAAGGGAGAAAATTATAGGCAGCACTCTGTGCACACTACGATTCCCAGGAAGCAGCTGGATCGGGCCGTGGGCCCACCTAGGCCTGCGTCCTGTTTTCACAGCGGCGAACCCGATGCCCCATTGGCCAGCCCACAAGCAGAACTTGAGCCCAGTGCGATAGCTCACACAGAATCAGGCATCCCAAGACTCTCAGCTTTCAGCCTCGCTTCCTTTTTCTTATGATCGTGAAGGTACGCAGAGAACTTGGTGGGATGATGGCTGCCAAAATCTCACAATGCCTGCAGAAATGTAAGACTTTTAGGGGTGTGGGAGACTTGAGGGTCCTTCCCCCCTCTTGAGGCTAGAAAAAAACAGGAGGTGGGGAGAGAACTACACAAAACCAATACGATTAATGAATGCAAATCTGCTCAGTTTGCATAATTCAACGTTTCCTGTCGCAGAATTCAACTCTTTTCATTTTTAAGCACGGAATACATCCGGCTCTAACCGCTGAGTAGCCAGCCATACCAGGAAGGGCTGTAGCTGAGTGGTGGAGCATCTGCTCGGCATGCAAAAGGCATCTCCAGGTAGGGCTGGGAGAAAACCCTGCCTGAAACCCTGGAGAGCTGTTCCCAGCCGGTGCAGCCAATACTCAGCTAGATGGAGGAGCGCTTACGGAAGGGCAGTGTCCTATTTTCCGAGATGAAGGAACTGCTTGGAACAGCAAGCAGACCAGAGGGCATTCTGGAGACTTAAGGCCTGGCCCTTCAGGGTCAGGGCTGCCCTTCTGGTGACCAACACACCTAAGAATGTTAACACCCCTTTGCAGCTGGATCAGGCCAATGGCCCATCCAGTCCAGCATCCTGTTCTCGCAGTGGCCAACCAGCAAGCAGGACCTGAGCACAACCACAACAACAACAACTCTCTCAGCTTGTGATTCCCAGCAACCGGCATTCAGAAGCACACTGCTCCCATAAGTGGAGGTGCAGCCTCTTCCGCATCTCACCTTTGGCGACCTTTCCCCCCTTCCCACCTGGCAGGAGTTATGACCTCATGGCTATAGCCAATTGGTGTTGATTCTCCACTGTAGCTTTGCCCATGACATGAATGTAGTGCATTTCTAAGGCTTTCTCGAAGAGAGGGGGATTAACTGAGGAAAAGGGGATGACATCAGTGATAGGAAAGCAGGGGGAGGGGGGGAGTGGATAGCTGAAGACGGCTCCAGGATTATAGAAAAGGACCTCCAAAATAGCATGCAATTATTTGCAAATATTATCAAGTTGAAGAGAACAGATGAGACCAAATTCAATGGCCCATTTATATCATTGCTGAGAGATCTTTGTGCAGCTGGGCTTGGAGGGCTCATTCATTTCAAGCGAGCCCAGATTTTGAAGAGAGGGAGACGGGGGGAGGGGAGGGGGCGGGAAGAGCGGGAGAAGGACCCTGTTTCACGAGATGTACTGATGGATTCTCAATGAACCGAGACCGGCCCTCGCCGGCCAATCCCGCCAAACATAAAACGAGGAGGATGAAATAAAAGGCAAAGGATATTTGGGAGACAAAGGAAAAAGAAAATAACACTGCCCACCCACCCCCACCCATAAAAAGGAGGGGGGCTTGGGGGTAGTGGCTATTTTTGTGTGCATGGATCGGTTATGGATCAACAGTGGCACCTGGTGGGCAAAAAGGGATAAGGCAGGCTCATCACATCCTCTACTATCCAGTATGTTCCCAACCAGAAAGGGACTCAAATCTGCTCCATCCGCCTTCATACGGCTTCTTGGTCTTCTGGCTGTGGGTGCAAACCTTTCCTTCTTCGGTTAAAAATCAGGTGCTCTTACACCCCAAAAGCCTTTGGCTGATTAATACCCTACAGCCTTGTAAATGGGGTGTGTGTGTGTTATTGTTTTATTTTGTTTTTTGTTCTAACTATTTATTTGTACTGTTATCTTGCAAACCACCCTGAGATCTTCAGATGAAGGGTGGTATATAAATAAATTTAATAAATAAAAAGATAGGATGTGAAAAAAGAGCAACTATCTGCCCTTGGGAGGGTTTCGCAAATTTCTGCGAAAATTCTGTGGCTGCTCTTCTGAGTGCACCTCCAAACTGGAAGAGGATAAGCCTCACACAGAGAGGTAAACAGGTCACAATCAGCCAAGCCTTTTGGGTCCCTAATCAGAAACAACTGAACAATCTCTTCTCAAAGCACAAGGCACAAAACCGACCGACCTCCACTCCAGGAGTGGGTGAGGTTAAGATAAGATATATTTATTGTCGTTGTCCCCTTGCGGAAACAACAAAATTACTATTCGGGCTATACATGCGGCAGAACAAGGTGGCAGGGTGGCAGAGTGGACTGGACCAGTTCAGATAAGGGGACAATGGATAAAGTCATTTTAAAAGCCTCACTTCTGTGTAAAAATCCCCACAAGCAGACAGCTAGCCCCTCAGGGGGTAGGCTGGTCTAGAACCAATCTCTTTGGTGTACTAGTTTTTTTAGCAGCTATTCAAAAATAACATCCCGTGTTAGCAGTGTGAAGCGATACAGTTCATGTGCTCTCAGTCTTCACACAGCATTCTAGACTGTGCCTGGATATGATGCTGAGAAATGAGGAGCATTTCGCTTCCCATCCCCACCCCCAATAAAGTGAAACATGTCCAATTATTTTAATAGGGTTTTGAACGAGTGACAGGACTCTCCCCCTCTTCCTTCCCCACTGAACCCAGCTAGGAAATGTTCAGGGGGTAAGAGGAACATCAGTCCCTTCTCTCTTAGGAGTCTTTTAACTTCTTTCAAGCATCATTCCTTTGCTCTGCCTTTATGCAGAGCACATGAAGCTTTCCTTGGGACAGGGTTGGCAACTCTAGGGCTAGAGGCCAAATCCAACCCGCGGGACTTTCCCCTATGTCCCTTCCTCCTTTTTATGGCTGGAATGGGCCCTGGGCAGTGATCCTTCATCTTGCTGCGGTTTGGATGCAAGAGAGGCCTGGGAACGTGTAGAAACCTTGGGTGGAATGCAGCCTGTGGTACAAAGATTAAAAGCGGTACCCATTGCTCCGCCTACTTTCACCTCTGGCCCCGCCCACTACTAGAACCCACATGGTTGCCCATGAGGGAATGAGACCCTAGAGCTGACAATGTTTATCCTCCTTACTCCTAAAAAACTCATTGGCATCAAGTTGAAATGCCAGGATCAAACCAAAGTCTGAGAAATCATTGTGATCCCTGTTTTTTCCTTACTTCTGTCTTCACCCCAATTTTGAGAGGTGAGGGGGGGGCGCTGTACTACAATCCCTACAGACGTCTAACAGGAGAGTAGGAGAAGGAACGTTTCAGAAAACCGCTAGCTAGGAAATGGAGCAGGCTGAATGTTTATTCTGTGAAGGGCTAGCCATGTAGATATGCTGCTAGCACCAAAAGCTGCTGCACGTGGAAGGGGGTTGTGTTTGCACCAATGCGGAGAGAAAGATTGCTCCCGATATTACACAAAAATGGACCCTCGCATGAAAATATTTAGAAAAACACACTAGTACTTTAATGTATGCTGGGGAACCCTGCAGCCTCCAGGTGTTGCTGGACTCCAACTCCCACCATCCCCAGCTATCGGCCATGCTGGCTGGGGCTGATGGGAGCTGGAGTCCGCAACATGCACCTGCAGGGTCACTGGCACCCCATGGTGCCCTCCATCTTGCGAAATAGCTCATGGTTCACGTTCTTGGATTCCCTGGTGTTATAGGTGCCCCAATTTTCCAAAACGTTGGACAGTTTTTTCTAACATGTCTCAAACTCCCAATTCCCCCACCCATACACAGCGCCGCCGCCCCCAAACCCCAACCCTGAACTGCCCTCCCTCCATTCCAAATTGCCTCGGTGGTCCATGCGAGTCAGGTCTCACCTGTTTGGATGGGAAGTGGGGAGCATGAACTGGAACTCCACCACACAAGTGTTGTCTTTCAGCTGGCGGTGCTGGACGCTGTTCAGCTCGTAGGCGATGTATGCCCTTCGAACATACACCTCGGGTGGAGGGGAAGGAGGAGGAGAGGATTATCACGGAGAGTTAAAGCCTCGTGGCCATTGAAAGCAAAGTCCCTCCCCGCCTGACGGGGACCAGAACCAACCTTAAAAGTTGGATTTCTAGGGAGTTGAGCCTTGGCAATGCCATTCCCAACCGCCACAATCCCCAGCCATAACCAAGTACAGCAAAACCAGTTAAGCAAAATTAGGAAATGCATGCCTCTTATTTTACTTTTTGTGCAATAATGCAATGTGGGTCACAGAATGTAACCAGTTGCAGTAGGATTTTATTTGGAATAGAGAGATTGACACAAACACACACACACAAATCAGGGATGCAAAACCTTAGGCCCAGGATCTGAATGTGCCCCTCCAAGCCTTTCTGTATGGCCCTAGGGACTCTCCCCAGGCCACACCTCTCACCAACCCTGATTCCCACGCTACTTGAGCCCTTTTGCCTAGGTGGAATGTGCCCTTGAATAACTCCTCTTGCTTGCCTGGATGGAGGATACAGAGGGATGAGTGGGTGAGTGTAGAAACTAGCCTAGTGTAAATAGGTAAAACTGACAGTGATTGCTCTGTCCACGTTTTGCCTCGACCCAAAAGATGACACGACCCTTTCTAAAGTGCTAGATGCTGGAGTGGGCAAGGATTGAAGATCATCAAAGAGAAACGGGGGGGGGGGGACGACGACACACATTTGTTTAAATTGTTTTAAAATGAGAAGAAACCTACCTCCAAAGCAGCCATCCTCACTACCTGGTTACTGTGATAGAAGAAGTTTGGTAGTACATCGAAGATGGATGTCTCCGAAAGAATGAGTTTCTAGACATAGGGAAGGGAATCAGAGAGTAGAAGCAGATTTTTCTAAAATTTCAGACATTCATTACCCTTTCCCCCTCCCTCAAAACTAAGACAAGGTCCAACACATGGTATAGTATACCTGAAGGAGCGTCTCCACCCCCATCGTTATGCCCGGACACTGAGGTCCAGTGCCGAGGGCCTTCTGGCGGTTCCCTCGCTGCAAGAAGCCAAGTTGCAAGGAACCAGGCAGAGGGCCTTTTCGGTGGTGGCACACCCAGTGGAACACCCTCCCACCAGATGTCAAAGAGAACAACAACTACTAGACTTTTAGAAGAGAACAACAACTACTAGACTTTTATAGCATTTTAATATTCTGTTGGCAGCCGCCCAGAGTGGCTGGGGAAACCCAGCCAGATGGGCCGGGTATAAATAATGAATTATTATTATTATTATTATTATTATTATTATTATTATTATTATTGATGAGAAAGCAAGAATTTGGGTGCAAAAAGTCTCTCCTCCCCCAAACCACATGAATGGGCTTCCTGAGGCAAGATGAAGTGCTTCATTCTTTCCTCTGCAGCCATCATGGAAGTCAAATGGGCTGTGAGAATCAGGACCTTCTTCTCTTCTACAGAAATGCACTGAGTGCTTGTAGCTGCCTCCCCACTCGGCTGCCCCAATCCCGCCAGCCCCCAGGCTAGTAAAAAGCCTTGAGGGCTAGTAATTTTGGAGCAGTCATCTGCAATGCCGCTTTCCTTAGAGCAATATCTTCCAAACCAGAGTCAAATCAATCATTAAAGGCATTTGTTTCCAGGTTTCCCAAACTGTGTTTGGACTACAACTCTCATCAACCCTAGCTAAGAGGAACAGTCAGTGTCACATTTACATATAAGCTAAACAAGCTATAGCTCAGGACCCCACTCTCTTGGGGCCCCCCTAAAAATTAAAGGAGAAAAATAATGTGTTTGCATTATTAAGTTTGTTATGAATAAAAAAACATTTTCAGTTAGAGCTTAATAATTATTTCATTATTAATATACTTCTTCTTAATTGTATTTCACTACTAATATACTTCTTCTTAATTGTATTTCAGTTCAACAATTACTTTGATAAAATACATGATTTGTTATGTGCAAATGGCTCTAGATACCTATTAGGTCCATAAATTACTATATAGCATATATTCAACACAAAAAAACGGTGACAATTTGTTGTTGAGAAAGGACAGCTGGACATATAAAGGGCCCCATTACCTTCAGTAGCTTAGGGCCTCATCAAACCTAAATCCGGCCCTGGGACCAGTAGTCAGGAATGATGGAAATTATAGTCCAAAAACAGCTGGACACCCAAGTTTGGGAAACCCTGGTCCAGAGTGTTCATCCACAGATGCGCAGCCTGCCATGTCTCTGTATGATAACCAACTCAAGCCTTGGCTCCTAATCAAGCTTTATCTGCAGGACTGAGCCATTTTGCTCTTTAGGTCTGCACTGGGTACCAGTTGCATCATGCAAGTCACTCACAAGGCAAAGATGCTGCATAAAAAACCCCATGCAGTCCATCTACAGAGGAGCCTGCCTGACGCTTCTCTGTATGACTCCCTAGTCTGGACTTGCCTCCTCCCAATCACCCTTTGTTGGGGGTGGGTCATTCATTCCCATCTTCACATCAGATGGGCCTGGATCATTCAAGAGACAGCAGACTTGCCTACCCTCATAACATCTCTGCCTGAGTCTGTGTTCTGAGCCTGCCTTCTTCCAGACAGGAGCGACGCTCGAGGGGTCAGCTCCTTCGAGGATGGTCCACTCTTCCCCTACCACACTCTGAAAGCAAAACTTTTTTTACTGCAAAATTGAAGCCCGTACCTGCAAATTCTCTATACAGAACTGGTGCCCGTACATATCGATGGCCGAGAGGAAGATGGACTCCACCTGGTTATGTCGCAGCTCGTAAGAGGGCAAGTGGGAAGCGATGAGGACCTAGAGAGATAAGAAGACCAGAGGGGGGTGTTTAAAGGCTGCCCGGAAGGATAGAAAGTTGAACTTCAATCTCAGATTCAAGACCCTGTCCAGCCATGAACTTAAGGGGAACCTATTCCAAACCCAAGACAAGAGCTTCATAACTAACCGGAAGTTATGAAGACAGTGGGTACACCCCTCCCAGAAAGCTTTTTAAAGACAAGCCAGGGTGACCCTCTTGCCCTATGAGTCTGTTGCACATGCTCACACCATCTGGGCAAGTGCATCAGATCACATACAGCAGTATGTTTGGAGCTCTGGTTTCATCAGGCTTTGCGATTTTGCACTGGAAAGATGGTCAGCCTGGCCGGGCTGAGCAGGGGGAGCTGTTAATTGGAAAGCGAGGGTGACAGGCTACTGGGGGGGGGGGCGCACCATGGACTTGCTGTCAGTTTCAGCAAGTAAAAAGTAGAGTAGACTGCAGCATGTTTTTCAAGCCAGTGGTAAGAGACAGAGCAATACTCTGCAGTGAGGTTTTGTAGATTCCAGGCTGGTGGGATCTACTGCCTTTTCTTCTTTGCTTCAAAACAGAATTCCTGGATCAACCAACCATAACCAGGTGCAAAAAATAAAGAACAGGTTGCCTCTGGGCTACTGGTGGGGGAGGGAGAAATTCATTTCAGTTCACATGCAGAAAGGGACCAACTTAGTCTACGCTCTTTGAAACAATTTGCAAACCAAAGCACAGGCAGCCTTCGAAATTTTCTCTTTGCCAAATTTTGCAACACAGTTCTCCAGCCAAGCAATGTGTATGAAAAAAAGCATATACTGGGTTAAAGTGTGTGTAAAAATCCATATACAGTGGTACCTCTACTTACGAATTTAATGCGTTCCGAACACACATTTGTAAGTCGAAAAAAATTGTAAGTCGAATCCCATAGGAATGCATTGAGAGAAAAAAATTCGTAAGTCGAAGCAACCCTATCTAAAAATTCGTAAGTAGATAAAATCCTATCTAAACTGCATCCAAGATGGCAGACGAAGCTCCATTCGTAAGTAGAAACATTCGTAAGTAGAATTATTCGTAAGTAGAGGTACCACTGTAACTGTGCAAGTAACATATGGAAATGTGCATTGCGAAAATGTGTTTGTCTTAGGCAAAATATGTGTATAAGTGTATAAGAATGTGCATTTCTGGAGAAATTCTGCACTAAAATTTTGATTAAAATTTTAACAAGGACTTACTTTTAGGATGGGGGATTTGTGAATTGACGTGGAAATGTGGAGAACTGAACTTATTACTGGAAAAATTAGTAACCAAATGAGAGACACCAAAACACTGGCATATTCACGCATCTCTAAGCATGCTGAATCTAGGCATTTGTTTCCAGTACCAAGAACTAAAACTGATCTCAACAGTCCGTTCACACAAAAGGCAATTTCTGGTTAGCTCTCTTCTATTTCAGCAGCCAAATTTAAGTGGAGGAAGGAGCCGTCTTGATATCGCTATTGTTAAAAAATAAAATAACAAGCTGAAAATCAGGAAGTTTTGTAGATCTCCTGCAAATCACCCAGTAAACTAGGAACACAGGTCAAGCCATCTTAGACCTGCCCATACAGACTGGCCATACATTCCCAGCTGTACCTGGGGTGTGCCATTGGGGTCTGAACCTGGGACCTCCTACATGCAAAACAAATGCTCCACCTTTCTAAAGCAAGTTCCCAGTCCTCATGGTTCTGAATTCAGAGCTGGATTAAATAGGGGCATAGGAAGCTGCCTTATATAGGGTCAGGCCATTGCCCCTCTGTCTCTAATCTGACTGGCAGCGGCTCTCCACGATTTCAGGCAGGGATCGTTGCTTGCCTGGAGATGTCATGAGGGACTGAACCTTCTGCATGCAGAGCAGCAAGGCAGTTGCTCTGCCACTGAGCTATAGCCCTTCCCCTACCCTGCGAAGAACTCAGGTGGATACAGGCCACTGTTAGAAAGAAAGGTGAATGGATGGCTAGCTGGAAACCTAAAACAGGGGCGCTTCATGCTGCAACAACTTGTTAGTGTTCTCTCTCTCCTTCCCCTATCTGTGATAGCTAGAAATAAGAATCTCTATGGACAGAAGTGGTAAACCCCAGAGGTCTTCTTGCAGTGTTTCTGATGATCACAGAGACTTCTGTTCAGCCACCCTCAATTTGATCCAGCAAGGCATTGCTTTCTTTCAATAAAGTAATTTGATCCAGCAAGGCATGGATCCAGATCTCAGCCCCACCAATAAAAAAATAGCCTTCATTAATTGGACTACTGCAATGCGCTCTACATGGGGCTACCTTTGAAGGTGACCCGGAAACTACAACTAATTCAGAATGCAGCAGCTAGACTGGTGACTGGGAATAGCCACAGAGACCATATAACACCAGTCCTGAAAGACCTACATTGGCTCCCAGAACGTTTCTGATCACAATTCAGAGTGTTGGTGCTGACCTTTAAAGCCCTGAATGGCCTAGGTCCTGAAGGAGCATCTCCACCCCCATCGTTCAGCCCAGACATTGAGGTCCAGCTCCGAGGGCCTTCTGGCGGTTCCCTCCCTGTGAGAAGTGAGGTTACAGGGAACCAGGCAGAGGGCCTTCTCAGTAGTGGCGCCCTCCCTGTGGAACACCCTACCAAGAGATGTCAAGGAAATAAACAACTATCTGACTTTTAGAAGACATCGGAAGGTAGCCCTGTTCAGGGAAGTTTTTAATGTTTGATGTTTTATCGCTTTTTTATTATTAATATTCTCCTGGAGCCACCCAAATGGCTGGGGAAACCCAGCCAGGTGGGTGGGGAATAAATAATAAATTTATATTCCCATCCAAGCTTGGCCAGAAAAGAATCCAGCTGTTTTCGGTGGGGCCTACTCCCAGGGCAAGCCCATTTAAACTGCTTTGCAGCCTTAGCAAACCAAATTCCCCCTGCCAAGCTCTGATTTCTCACGGATTCCAAGAAAGGGCTTTCTAAAACACGAGGAATACAGGCTCTTGTTTTGGACAACGGAGCTCCAGGTGGGGGGGAGCTGCTTTACAAGCCCAAAGCCAGCAAGGGAAAAAATGACAGGGGCGGCGGCAGAGGGAAAACGCCACCGCGATGCCAACGGCAGCCTGATAAAGACATCCGCCAGAGCAGCGGCGATGGAGTCCCCAGTGTGCCACTGAGGGGTTCAGTGACTCTGAATAGTTCAAGGGCGAGGATAGCAATCCGGCGGAAGACAGAAAAGGTCACAGAGCGGCTTCAAACGCCCGCTCACTTTCAATGCTCATGCACTGGAATTAAGAGAAAGGAAAGGAAGCAGAGATTCACCTCCCTCACCTAAAAGATTTTTTTTAAAAAAGAGGAAAAAAGAGCCAGCCTCCCAGCTGGAAGACTTTTTTTGAATGGAAATTGGGGAGTGTGGAAGAAGGGAGCAAAGGAGGCGGGGGGGGAGGGGAGAGACAACCCTCCAAAGGCGGAGAATTATTGTGAGGCAATTAGATCCTGTTTGGTCTTTCCCCCCTCTCACCCACTACTTTAATTATACAGAGAAGCCACTACAGTAGTGATGGAGATGGGCTTGAGGAGAGAATTCTCCAGGTGTGCATCTGGTATTTAAATTGGAAGCCTTGGTAAGGGGGGAGGGTTGAGGGTAGGGGTGGGGTGGGGAACATAAAATAAGAGTTTTATTTCAGGCCTTTTGAAAAAAGGGAGCAAGTGATTTCCATCAGTCCCTGGAGAGATGCTCAAGAGATACCGCAGCTCCTTCATTGGCGCGACGCATATCAGTGAATTTCCTCTTTGTTCCAAGGATCCCAGGCCAAATGCAGCTTGGCTGTTTTTGTTTTCCCTTTTCAGATTTGGGTGTTGAACAGCAGCAGGCAAATGGGACACTGAGCCGGAGGAACAGGGAGGAAAGGTAGCGTGACGTCCTGTTTGCAACCACAGTCCTCACACAGGACCTGGAAAAACAGGAGTGACTCTTTCCACCTGGGGTTCCCTGCAGAGGTTGGTCTTTCCTGCCCCTCCAGATATGTGCCTGGGCAGAGCCTTGGGTGCCAAAGAGCGCAAGGCCTCCTGCCTTCTGGTTCTCAGCCATGCCGGAAAAACCCAATGCCACCAGTCCAAATCCTGATGAGAAAGGAGCTGTTTGGTTGCTGCCACTCCACTCTTGCTCTTCAAGAAACTGTAGCCTTGCAGAGTGCACAGTTATGATGCTCTTGGGAGCTGCGCTAGATGCTTTTTCTTAAGGAAGCGATGGGAGTTTGCTGTTTAACAGAATCTGGAACCAAGCGGGCAGTAATGCACTTTGCCTTCCCTCCTCCAACCCATCCCCCCCCCCAGGGATTCTTAATACACTGTCCTAAGGTGGTGGTGTCGCCTGTCGGCATCTGAGCACCTGGAAGGCTGACGACACATCCTGGCAAGTGGTGTTGCCAAGTCCCTGGCCTGGGCCCTGAGAAGTAGGTTTGGGGGCCCACCTGCAGGGATGCGGGGCAGCAGCTTTAACCTCGGGGCCACCCCCTTAGTCCCTCTCAAGGCCCAAGTCAAGGAGTTTTGCAACAGTGGAGAGATGACTGTTCACCATATTTATTTTAAAAGCTCACTTTTGAAATGCATTCGCTCACCGTTCTGGAAAACAGATGCTTCGCCCTCCCTACTTCCAATGTTTCTCCAAATATCTTGGGAGAACACCGGGGGGGGGGTTAATATTATTGCTCCAGGTTTTTCTTAGGTATTTTTTTTTTACTGCTGAGTCTTGTGGCAGCTCCATGATACCTCAAGTCCTGACCTCATTACATCACTATGAAATATTTGGGTGCTGAGAACTGGCAGCCTCACTGCACCCTCCCCCCCAACCTGGTGCCCTCCAGGTGTCCCTGGCACAATGGGGCGAGCCGCCCCTGGGCAAAGAGATCAGATAAACTGATTAACGTGCAACTTAGTTATTGATGATTTAGGCCAGGGGTCGGCAACCTAAGGCCCATGGACTACAAGCGGACCACGGGGGTTGTTTAAACGGCCCACGAGCCGCCCCCAAACCGAGCCGCCCGCTTGGTGAGTCCCCGCGGCACTGCGCTAAACCGCAGGCGCGATCCGGCCCACGGAGCGATCTGCGCGGGAGTGAACCGGCCCAGGCGAGGTAAACCTTGCCGACCCCTGATTTAAGGCAAGGGGGTGGAACTCAGGCCCAGGAGCCAGATGTGGCCCCTGGGCCTCCCCTACCTGGCCCCTGAAACTCCTTAGGGCATTGCCCCTCCCCAGCCCTGCTCTGCAGCTCCACAAAGTGCTTCTGGCTACCTAGAACCTGTCCTTGGAACTGCAAGGATGCCTCTTCCCTGCCTGGAAGGGTTGTGTGGGCGTACGTCAGCGTGCGTACCCTTCGGCAATTAATTAATTAATTAATTAATACCACTTAATGCCAAAATCAATTTCTAAGCGGTTTGCAAAATACGAAAACCAGCCAAACATTAAACAACCATAATTAAAATGCGCACTAAAAGAATCCCATTAGAAACGCCGCAGCAATAAAAAAGGGGGAACTTGGTTTGAGAGAAAGAAGGGAAATGCCGGCGTTAACCAGGTGCGTCTTCAGAAGCCAGCAAAGCAGGGAGGAAAACTCTGCTTTCTATGCCTGGAACATAGCCCTCATCCTATTCACTGGCTCTGGCCCCATGCGCTGCTGGCATGCAGCCACGCACCCCCCGAAAGCTCTTTCATGGGAGGATATAGACCCAAAGCAGATAAAGGCTCCCCCACCCCTGCTTCTGGTTATCTTGGAGATTGGGTTACTGGGAAAGGGCTCAGTGGGTAATTGGCAAGCAGAAGGTCCTAGGTTTGACCCTTGGCATCCTCAGGTGGGGCCAGGAGTATCCCCTGCCTAAAATCCTGGAGCGCCGCTGCAAGTCAGGGTAGACAATGCTGAGTTAGATTGACCAATGGTTTATACAAGGCAAGGCAGCTTCCTAGGCTCCTATAGATGCAGCAAAGAGGGTGAAAAGGGGAGTCTGATCCTGCACTGAGAAGCAAACAAGAGGCCCCACCCCCACCCACATCCAGCCCCCCAGCATGGAAAGAACAGCTTGGTACCTGACGGGCCCGTAGGGCGACCTTGGCATTGGTGGTCTTGCTGAGCTGGGTCAACTCCGTCAAGATGTTAATGAGCTCGTCCGTCAAGGTCGGATCTCGTCCGCACAGCTGGTCCTGGAGAGGAGGAGGGGAGAAATATGGGGAAAGTGATTTGCAAACGTTTTGCCCAAGTGCCGCGGACACGGAAAGAGCGGGCAAGGTTGCAAAAGGCAGGGAAAAAGTGGGGAAGGGTTCAAAAAACAACAGCAACAGACCTCAAGTGAAAGAGCTTAATGGCTGCAATGGAAGGAGCTTTCCAATCCTTCTTATGGAAATGGCCCCTTCCGTAAACACAAAAGGATACGCCCAAGCCGCTGACAGAGAACAGATCACTATTTATTTTTTTTAAAAAAGTTATTAATTAAAATATTGTATTTTTTTAACATTTATTTATTTATTGTGGTGCAGCACCATCCATAGACACAGTGCTGCTGCCTTGGAGTTTTGGGGTGGTTTTTGTTTTTGTTTTTAAAGTATTTTTTATTAAAGATTTCTTGAATTGCAAAGCTGTGTGCACTGTCTCTCGTATTTTTACATGTATCGTTTTTGCAAATCAGTTTCATTTGTTAAGACCAGGGGTCCCCAAACTAAGGCCCGGGGGCCGGATGCGGCCCAATCGCCTTCTAAATCCGGCCCGCGGATGGTCCAGGAATCAGCATGTTTTTACATGTGTCCTTAAATAAAATGTGTCCTTTTATTTAAAATGCATCTCTGGGTTATTTGTGGGACCTGCCTGGTGCTCTTACATGAGTAGAATGTGTCCTTTTATTTAAAATGCATCTCTGGGCTATTTGTGGGGCATAGGAATTCGTTCATATTTTTTTCCAAAATATAGTCTGGCCCCCCCACAAGGTCTGAGGGACAGTGGACCGGCCCCCTGCTGAAAAAGTTTGCTGACCCCTGGTTAAGACACTAAGAAGAAATGGGGGTGGTTTTTTGTAACATAAAGGTGGGTCAAAAGAAAAGACAATAAACAAATGAATAAAACATTTAGCGAAAGATCAAAACAATACGGAAGCAGAGGAGGCCTCCAGGTAAAGCTGAAACCTGGAGAGCTGCTGCCTGTCAGTGTAGGTAATACCAAACTGGATAGACCAATGGCATAAGGCAGCTTCCTATGTTGCTAAGTTCCAATGTAAAATCTGTACACTTGGGGAGACTTTGCAGGGAACATTACAGTCTTGGAACTGAGCTCTGTTCCCTGCCCAGCCTGGCCCACTCTGCAGCTTTCCTTGATGTAGGCAAAACAGCCACCGTCACACACCTAAGACAGGAGGATCAGGGGAACTCAAAGATCTGCAGAGGATGTGGGGGGGGGGAGAACATCCTCAAAATGAGGACTGAGCATGCTCAGCACCCCCGGAATGGTGGCTGGCAATGGAATGGAGTGTCCTGAAAGAGGGCAGGGAAGGGTGTGTGGAATGGAGCACCCTGGAAATGGGCCTGGCTCACACTCAGCAGGAACACTTGACATTGCAACTTTTTTTAAAAAAAAAATTAAATTGTATTTTACTTTTTTGCGGGCTTCCGTTTTCACATCTGCCTAGCATATGCTGCAGGCCACCACGACATGGGCCTATTTGCAGGCTTCCCAGAAAGGCACCTGGGCTGGCAACTGTAGGGAAGAGAAGCATCAACACTGGATTTGGGGGTGGGGTGGGGAGATGGGACCTTGTTCTGGTCCAGAGTGGGGCTCTTGTGTTATAGGGCCTGTTTCGCTATCAGGGAGGGAGACAATAAGTCCCTTTCCGTTTTTAAAAATTCCTGAACTCACACAGGTGATCCAGGTAAGGAAGGAAGGAAGGAAGGAAGGAAGGAAGGAAGGAAGGAAGGAAGGAAGGAAGGAAGGAAGGAAGGAAGGAAGGAAGGAAGGGTGTTTGGGACCAGGGAGAGAAGTTTAAAGACCCTTCCTCCTCGCAAGAAGAAATCGTCAAGCGAATGACAACAAGAAAACAAAGCAGTGTGGCGGCACTCTCATTGGCTCTGGCCTGCCCTGATTGGCAAAGGCGGCGAGCGAAAAAGCCTCAAACGGGTTCTTTGACAAGGCCTAACGCCTCCCCGGCACCCCCATGTAATTACACACTTGAGTGACTGGACTCTGAAGAAAATTGAAGGCCTGAGCTGCGAACAGCTGCCATTTTCTCTCTCCATCATGCCGGCATGATTACTTGAGAAATGAACAGCCCCGGCTCAAAGCTACTCCAGAATTCTCAGAGGAAATATGGCTCCGTGTTCAAATAATGAGATTCTTAAGGCAAGCGTTACTTACAATCACACCGCAAAAAGAGAGAGAGAAAGGAAGGATGGAGGAGGGGGGAAGGGGTTTTTTTTTGTTTTTGTTTTTATGCAAGGTATATCTTATAAATTAGTATTTAAAGAACCCGGGGACTGCCTGGGAAGCCATGTTACTTGTCAGCTGTCCTTATTAAAGAGAGAGGGAGGGAAGGGCTGTGGTTTTAAAAAAATTGAGGTTTGGCAATCGTTTTTTTTTTAATGACAAGAATCCACAAAGTCTTTAGCAAAAAAAAAAGTGGGTGGGTGAGCAAGGGGGAGATGAGGGAGTTGGGAAGGAGAACTCCATTAATTAGCATCTTCGAAAGCATGACACAGACTATGATTGATGCCATCAATCCTGGTGTTAACTCTCCCACGTGACCCATAAAAAGGCATTTTCTTCACTGAAGTGTTATTTTTAAAATGAGTCGAAAGTGCTTTCCCCTCTCCCTCCCTCAGCTCCCCTTTTTCAGGAAAGTGGGGTACAATGCCCATGTTTCAGATCTATTTTTTAAAGGTGTGGGGGGGAATGTTAGTGCCTCATCTTATAGCAAATAAATCCAAACACAGAACCTTTGGTCCTCCAGAGGTTGGTGAAGAGCAGGCATTCCCAAACTGCGGCACTCCAGATGTTTTGGCCTACAACTCCCATGATCCCTAGCTAACAGGACCAGTGGTCGGGGAAGATGGGAGTTGTAGTCCAAAACATCTGGAGGGCCAAAGTTTGGGGATGCCTGGTGAAGAGCAACTCCCCTTGGGCCATGCTTGTTGTGGCTGTCGTGAGTTATAGTTCAGCAGCCTCCGGAAGGCCCCAAGGTTTCCCACACCTGCTCTAAAGGTTCTTGCCAGTTAAGTCCTACTCAGAGTAGACCTGCTGAAATTGATGGACCTACATTGCTGATAGACTTCCATGTTGTATCCGAGTAGGATACGACCCAGAAAATATATGATGTAATTAGGGAGGCGCCACAGCTAGCGGGCAGAGCACCTGCTTGGCATGCAGAAGGTCCCAGTTTCAATCCCCGGCATCTTCAGGAAGGCCTGGGAAGGACCCCCGTCTGAAACCCTGGACAGCCACTGCCAATCAGTGTGGACGCGACTAACTTATATGGCAGAATGGTCTGGCTCAGAATACGGCAGCTTCCCATGTTCCTTCAAGCTTCCCAGCTGTGCATCGAGACCTACGGATGCCAATTTGCACTTTGGGACAATGTGTTACATTTGGTATCCGAGCCGACTGCTGTGTTTGTTAGGGAGGAGAGAAGCTGCAGAGGAGAGGCACTATCCTTCCTTTCTTTCTTTCTTTCTTTCTTTCTTTCTTTCTTTCTTTCTTTCTTTCTTTTGTTTAATGCTATCTTATCATTTGTCCCAATGCCTTGGGTGGTCAGTAGGTGACACAGACCTCCAGATGTTGCTAGACTGCAACTCCCTCCCTTCCCTAAACACTGGCCGTGATGGCTGCTGGGACCTGGAAATCCAACAACATCTGGGAGGCCCCCGTTTGCGAGAAATGGATACAGCGGCATCATTGTTTTGGGGTAAGTGGCAGCAGCGGCTGGTGGAGCAGAATACAGGGAGACCGGATGTTGGTGGAGACAGAGCCAATGAAAGACAGGGGCACTCCACAATTGGTTGTAAATAAGATGACGGGCAGATGGTTCACCCGAATGGACTAATCTCTCTGCCTCTCTCTTTCATATATATTCATGCATATACAAATACATACACACATACATATCCATTTAGATACATTCTTTGCAGCACCAGCAAAGAAAAGCAGGGCAGGTATTTTGAATAATGTGTCAATGGATGGCCAATACAACTGTTTAATCTGAATAAACTAGATCACAATAAGCCTTCAGACAATGTGGTTCAGTTATGCTTTGTATGCTAAATGAGAATTGGGACCCTTAATTGCTTGTGCTTTTATGTCAGTGTTTTGGGCATGCTATAGCCTATGGCTGCAATAAGTAAATATTGATTGCATTCCATTGTTGTTGTTGTTGTTGTTGTTTAAAAAACCGTCCAAACCAAAATCTGACTTACAGAAGCTTGCACACTTGTCAGAGTAACTCAGGGAAGTCTATCCCCAGCTGCTGGCCATGGACTGTGTGTGTGTGCGCACACACACACACACACACACACACACACTAACATTCTCTCTTCACCCATCCCTCGTCTGACTAGAGCCCAGTGCACAGAACGAAAGGGATAGGGAAAGGGATAGGTTGACCAACAATGCAACAGAATGATACAGAACAAGAATAGGAATCTCAGGGTCAGGAGCTATATGTGGCCCTCCAGGCCTATCTGATTGGCCCTTGGAACACCCCACAGACTATACTCCCCAGAGGTACTTTGAGTGCTTTTGCCTGGGTGGAATGTGTCCTCAAAATCCAAATAATGTCTCTTGCCTGCCTGGATGGACTATGGAGAGGGTTGTTTGAGGGGGGGGGTTAAACTAGCCTACAGTACAAAGGTACTGTAAAAAGGTGCCTTTGGTACCACCCACCACTTGCATGTGGCCCCTGGAAAGAATGCAGCCCAGAGGTAGGAACAAGGGTCCCCATCCCAGTGCAGATCTTGGGATAATCAAGATCCACCAAGCTCCTCCTGTTCTGAACTGTTTGCAAAATAGACAGTAATTACTTAACTTTAAGAGTTATTTAACTTTAAGAACCGGAGGTGCTCTTTCATCTATGCTTCTGATCCGCCTTTCCTTTTGTGTCATGACTTTCACACACTGCAAGCCTGCAGGCAGGAACTGCTTTTGTTTTAACTGATTGCATAGAAGTGGCTCTGGAACCCTTTCTGGATGAAGAGGAGGTTAAAAAGGCTCCAGACAAGCAAACAAACCTCTGAGCAACAAACGGGCTAGAAAAAGTCCAAGGCACAAAACCCCGTTGACTTACGATGAGCATTGTCACGAGAAGATTCTTCTTGGTGACTTGGGCATGGGAAAAGATGTAGTTGAGGACAGTGTTCATGTCAGTTTTGTTCTCTTCTCGGAGGGCGAAGACACACTTATCGTAGTGACCTGCGGCCAGAATACAAGTTGTTATGTTTATACCGAGGATCCTTAACCAGAGGCGCCTTAATAGAGATGTTGCCTTACAGCAGATCAGAGAATTTGTCCATTACAGTATTGTCCACACAGACCACTCTCCAGGTCTGAGGGCACTCCCATAGCGTCAAAGGTAGATCTACCAGTAGATCTCTGGCTGCTTTTGCAGTGGACCCACAAGGTTTTCTTGTGTCTCCCAGTTGTAATAATGAATAGCAACAACGGCAATAACAAAACAGCTTCCCTCAGCTACCACCCTGCCTCCCACTGCACTTGAGCTTGCTTTTTCCTCCTTCCTGGTGCTGGGAGAGAGCCCTGCCTCAAATCCTGGAAAGTTGCTGCCGGTCTGTGTAGACAAGAGTGGGTCAGGTGGACCAATGAGAGGCCTCCTAGGTTCCTTCCGAGAACAAGGAAGGACATCCCAGCTCTGCTTACCTGTGGGGTTCGGGTGATGCAAGCCCAAAGCTAGCAACCTGAAATTGCCTGAGCCCAACAGGTAAGTGGAACTCAAATGTCAGCAAAGTCAGCACCAAGAATTCCATAACTGGGGTGCTGCTGTGGAGAAGACCCTCTCTGTGTCCGGAGACTGGACCCCTTATCTGCCAGGTAGCTAGCCATTCGCCTTATAGCCAGCCGCCTTGTTCAGCATTGTTTACACTGGCTGGCAGCAATGGAACAGACTCCCTCGAAAGGTGATGGACTCTCTCCTTCACTGGAGGTTTTTAAGCAAGTTTGGATGGTCAGCTGTTATGAATGGTGTAGCCAAGATTCCTACATTGCAGGGGGTTGGGCTAGATGACCCTTGGGGGTACCTTACAACTCTAAGATTCAAACACGAGTCTTTCCCAGCCCTGACTAGAGAGGCAGGAGGCTGAGCCTGAAAGCAAATGTCCTACCCCTGAACTATGGCCCTTCCAAGCTGCACCCTCGGCTCATACAGAGGACGGCCAAGCCAAGAAGGCTCCGCAACAAACAGAGCCTGCTTTGCACACAAATACTTGTGCAAAGTGAGCCTCGAGGGGAAGACGCTTGAAACGCCACCTCATCTCCCTCCTTAGCCTGCCACCTACCCCATTCACTGCTCCTTAAGAGAAAAGCCAGAATGCTGGATTTTCCATTACAAGGTCATCTGCTGCACCGATCTGGAGCGGAAATTAATCTCCCAATTCTCAAGAAGAGGATAGCGGGAGAGGTTTCCCCGTTACATATCCAGAACTGAGAGCTGTGCGGTCTGCTACTGCCACCTGGTGGACACGGAAGGACATCAAAAGAGCCCTGCAGCTGACCAGGCCAGAGGCCCCTCTAGGCCAGCATCCTGCTCTCACAGCGGCCAGCCAGATATGCGCGCGCACACACATACCCACACACCCATGGGAAGCCCACAAGCAGGACCCGAGTGTAGCAGTAGCGACTCTCCCCGCTTGCGAGTCCCAGCGACTGGTCTTTAGTGTCAGAGTGCCTCCATGAATTTGCCTGCTCCTCTTCTAAAGCCACCAGAGTCCAGGAGCTGCAAACCATTTTGGGTTCACTAACACACGTGGATTTTTCATCAAGTGCCGTGGGTGCTCCTCCACTCAGGTCTCTTTTCCAGAATGGTTTATAATCAATCCCTCTTCCCAGGCAACTCTGCAGCTCCTAACAACGCCCTTAGCTAAGTACAGTTCCCAGGATTCTCTGGGGGAAGCTGGGGCTTTTTAAAGTGGTACAACAGTACTTTAAATTATGGTGCGGATGGAACCTAGCTTTTGCCTAAAGTGTGCATGGGGTTAACTTGTATTTAGCATGAGCTGCCATCTGGTGGCCAGACTTCTTCTTGCAACGCTTCTATCCAGGGCTGCAAAATAAAAGATTAAAGAAAGCATATAGCCACGCTGTGCTTGTGCCTAACACCTTGGCCGTCTCCACCCTCCATCAAGGGTCCTCCGCCCACAACCAAAACTTTGCATCTTGAAGCTGTGCGAGACTTACCGTGCTGAAATTGAGTTTCCACCTTCAGGTATTGTCGTAGCAAGTCCATGACTACAGTCTTCATGTGCCCTCGGTTGCCACTCCGGTACCTATAATGAAAAACCTCAAGTTTTTCAAGCTAGCCCTCGTGATCATATGATTCTGGACTTTGTCAAGCTCTCTAGCGACAAAACTCAAGTAGACTGGGTCCATTATCCAAGACTGAATCCCTCGATCTTGTAGCAGAGCATGGTGTAACAGAGTCGAGATGGAATGGACCCTAACAAATGGAATCTCCACCCGGTCCTCATTTTCCAGATCAGGGGTCAGCAAACTTTTTCAGCAGGGGGCCGGTCCACCATCCCTCAGACTTTGTGGGGGGCTGGACTATATTTTTGTTGGGGGGTGAACGAATTCCTATGCCCCACAAATAACCCAGCGATGCATTTAAAATAAAAACACACATTCTACTCATGTAAAAACACCAGACAGGCCCCACAAATAACTCAGAGATGCATTTTAAAATAAAAGGACACATTCTACTCATGTAAAAACACACTGATTCCCGGACTGTGTGCGGGCCAGATTTAGAAGGCTATTGGGCCGGATCCGGCCCCTGGGCCTTAGTTGCCTACCCATGTTCTAGATTTTAAAAGAAAAAAAAACCAACAAACAGCAGCTTGCTTTATGTGTCACAATAAGCCAAAACACGGTTTTGTGCAAATGGAAAGGAGTGCAGGCTCCCAGAGGGGAAATCTCGGTGGAGATCACAGCCACTCTGTACCTCGCTGGCCATTTTGATGCTGCAGTAAACCATGGTTTGACTTAGTTAGCATGTTGCCCAATCCCAGGGTTTAACTCTCCTAGGAGACCCAAAAGCCATAAACCGGACGACAAAACCTTAGCTACATCTTGTGATCATTCTGGAAGGAGCTAAACCACAAAGCCTAGTTCAGGAAACATGCTGAAGTCAAACCATGGTTCAGCTGAGTATAGCAGCAGAATGACCACTGATTGGGGAGGAGGGGGGCATTAAAGTAGGGGTGGGGGAACCAAGGACTGGGGAGGAACAAAACAGCCACAATCTCCTCTCCCCAAGTCTGCATGTTCCTCCTAAGCCATAGTTTAGGGGACCCCGGTTACAACCAAGTGGTGAGCCAAGCAAGTAAATTTCTTATAGAAACAGGTATTGAGGGAAGGAGGGAGGGAGGGAGGGAGGGGAGGATGGAGCAAATCTTCCCAGTAACTCCAAGGAAGGCTCAATGATGAGAAGAGTCCCAATCCTACTATATTAGGAGCCAGGGTCTCAGTAAGACCTCTCTGAAGCAAAGGCAAGGTTTTGGAGCTCTGAGAGCCCTTGCATGCTGGCTGCTCTCATCTGCGGGAGTTTTTGGAACAAGAAGGATGCTGCATTAGATGCCACATACAGATAGCCCTCCCAGTTATGCCAATGGGCACATCTCTGCCCTCAGCCTGACACACTTCTGACGCCAGGCTCACCTCTGCACCAGCTGCACGATACTCTGAGTGTTCATGAAGAAGACCTCTCGCTCCGATTTGCGATTTAAGGTGGCCGCGTGACTGTCCAGGATGTTGGCGATCTAGGGGAGGGAAGGAGAGAAGCATGAAACCAGGGGTGGGGAACCATGATTCGAATGTGGGCCCCTGGGCCTCGTTAAATGGCCTTTGGATCTCTCCCATGGACTGCAAGAAGATCAAACCTATCCATTCTGAAGGAAATCAGCCCTGAGTGCTCACTGGAAGGGTAGATCGTGAAGCTGAGGCTCCAATACTTTGGCCACCTCATGAGAAGAGAAGACTCCCTGGAAAAGACCCTGATGTTGGGAAAGATTGAGGGCACAAGGAGAAGGGGACAACAGAGGACGAGATGGTTGGACAGTGTTCTCGAAGCTACGAACATGAGTTTGACCAAACTGCGGGAGGCAGTGGAAGACAGGAGTGCCTGGCGTGCTATGGTTCATGGGGTCACGAAGAGTCGGACACGACTAAACAACAACAAAGGCCGCAGCTCTCACGGGCCCCACTCTGCACCCTCCTCCAGGGTTTTTGCTTGGAATACATCCTTGAACTCTGCCAATGCCTCTTGCTTGCATGGGTGGAGGAGACAGAGAGGCATGTGAATGTGTGTTAAACTAGCCTGCTGTACACATGGTAAAATTTGCCTGAGTGGCCCTGGCCACTTTTCCGTCTGGCTCCGCCCAGCCCTGGCAAGCGCCCCCTCAGAAGGGAACACATCCCTTGGGCTGAGAAACATTCCCCGGCCTTGGATCCGAAAGCACATGAGGAAGCTGTCTTGCTCAAGTTAAGCAGGTCTCGGCCTGATCAGTGCCTGGACGGGAGACTGCCCAGATATAGTGCCTTGAGTTCCACGACAGAAGAAAGACAAGGTAGAATTGTAATCTTAAAAATGTGCATGCACCATTTTGGACATCGCTCTGACCCTCTCTTGGCAAGTCCCATTCCACCCAGCATCCCAAAACAAATGCCCCTCCTGCTCGTTCTTCTGCACGGCAAAGTACTTTCTCCGCATACCTGCTGGCTGGGAAACTGGCAGAGGACGGAAGTGATGTTGCTGGCATACTGGGCCATTTCCTTTTTGATGGATTTCTCCACGTTGGGAGGGATCCTCCCGGAAACGCTCGTCATGATGTCCTGAAGTTCCAGGAGAGGCAAGGAGGGATCTCGGAGGGTCTTCATTAACCGCTCGACCCAATCTTTCAGCTGGATTCAAAAAAAGAAAAGGAGGAAGGCTTTTTCTTTTGGTTTTTAAAAGGAGGGGGGGAAGAGAAGAGGAACATTGGAAGCTGCATAGAGGACAGAGATTTCAATTATAAATATAGGTAGAAATTTATGTTCAGCATGTCTGTGTATTATGTGTGGTTTGCAGATTGTATACACTGTGTTTTGTAGTTTAAATAAACCATCAACATCATCATATTTATACCCTGCCCAGCTGGCTGTAAAACATATTACAAATAAAAATCCGTTTCAAAACCTGTTTGTTGTGCTTCCCAAAGCAGGAATTGTATTTCTAATAAAATAAATAAACGGAGAAATGCCATGGTGAATCTGTAGCAGCACAACCGGGTGTCTTCATCTGCCCCCACTGCAATAAAACACGTCTCTCCAGTATCGGTCGCTACTGCCACAGCAGACGCTGTAACTCCCCAGCTGTTTGACTTTACCCCTGAAGGCGCACTCTTCCATTGTCTCCCGAGACATACGGAGGCCGACCATAAATACATATTACCTATGTATAATTATTTATGTATCAATGAAAATAAATGGCTTGAGAATTCTCGGAGACAATTCTCAACATTGTAAGAGATGCCTTGAGACATATGCAATAATTTATATCGAGCACCTGAACACATTATGTGTGATTTACAGGTTGCATGCATTATATTTTATAATTAAAAAATAAATGCATTGAGCCTGTTTCAAACCCTGTTTAACTGTCATGGCTTCCAAAGCTAAGCGCTCCGAGAACCATACAGTATTTAAAAAAAAAGAGATGTGTATTGTATTATATTTTTACACTCATTTACTAATAAGCAGAAATTTAAAGGCAGGTAACTTCTCAGAGATTATTTTCAGCACCCCCTCCCCCAAAACCTTCCCCCACTCCCCCTCGAAAATTCAAACGCTGCCGCAAGAGTTTTGCAAATAGCGAATAACATGCAAATCACAATATGCAAACACTTATTCCAATGGGAGGATTTAAATATATATAGAGAGAGAGTTAAGAACACGGGGTGGGCGGGGGCATCTGTATCACAAAGTTTTGAAGCCCCCATTGCACACAACGGGGGTGGGGAGGTGCCAGTGGTACCTTGCAGCCATAGAAGGGCTCCGGAAGGCAGTATCCATTCATGACATTCACGAGGTTGTCAAGGACATAGTGGAAGACGCGGTGGAGTTTCTCTCCCCGGAGCGCCGTGCTCTGGATCTGCGGCAAGGCCCCCGTGTGGAACTCAGCCTTGGGAGACCAACAAAGACACAATTACTTGGTTCTTTTAAACGTCTTGGTTGGATGCCTATCATTGTGAATCCAGATTGCTGGTAACCAGCTTATCTGCTACTTTTTGATGTTTCTCATTACAAGAGTTAATCTAAACCAGGCAAAAATTTTAATTCTCCGCAGTGGTCTTTCAGGTATTGTTTAAATGTATTCCAATCTTTGCTAAATTTTTCTTTCGCTTGATCCCTTGTCTGTCCCATCAGTTTATCCATCTCAGCATATTCAATCAGTTTGATCTGCCAATCTTTTATTGATGGTATCGCCTCGCTTTTCCAATTCTGGGCAATCAAAACCCTCACTGCCGCGGTGGCGTACATAAATAATTTCTTTAGATCTCTTGGGATCTCCCTAAAAGAAATGCCTCAGGTTTTTTTGGGAATGAGATTTTAAACATCTTTTTCAACTTGTTATAAATTGAGTCCCAAAATTCCTTCATTCTTTTACAAGTCCACCAGACATGATACCTCGATCCCACCACCTCCTTACATTTCTAGCATCAATCTGAATTATTTTTGTACATCATCCCTAATTTTCTTGGTGTTATATACCAGTGATAGAAGACCTTCATGTAGTTTTCCTTAATTGAATAACAAGCTGTAAACTTAAGATCTTCCCTCCACAGTTTTTGCCAATCTGAGAGTTGTCTGTTACGGCCTAAATCTCTTGCCCACTTTACCGTGGCAGATTTTACCTCCTCATCCTTCACTGACCATTCTATTTTTTTAAAAAAACATTTTAGTGTTTTATCGTCATTATCTATCAAGTCTCTTTCAAACCTTGAAAGTTCTTTATTAAAGCCCTTTTTCTTATCTTGTTTGAATAGGTCATGTATTTGGTGGTACTGTAAGCAATTGGTCACTCCACTTTTTTCTTCTTCAGAGTTCTTGAGTTCTAATTGGTTACCTTCTTCACAGATAATTTCTTTATATGTAACCCAATAATTCGTCATGTTAACTTTTTTTACTGTAATGGCTTCCGTCGGCGATAGCCACCAGGGTGTCTTTTCTTCCAGGATACCCTTGTTTTTTAACCAGACTGCGTATAGGGACCTTTTTATTACATGGTTAGTAAAGTCTCTGTGGACTTTCACCTTGTCATAACATAACTAAGCATGCCAACCAAAATGATTGTTAAAGCCCTCTAGATCTAATATGTCAGTGTTTTTTAATACTAGCCATTCCTTAATCCAAGATAGGCATGCGGCTTCATGATACAGCAATAAAAATTCATTGCCAGGCCTGAACTGCTACACCAACTGTTCCCACCTACTCAGGCTGGCCTGTTGGGCACTAAAACACTTCCCATTTCAGCTGGAATTTGTCCCAGGCAACATTGGCTTGGCCCTTCAGCACCAGTTCTCAGGAACTGACTCTCAGCTCCCCTCCAAAAGCTGCCTCTGCCCCCAAACTCCTCACCTGCTGAACTCGGCTTGGGTCATCAAGCTGCAGTTTGGCAATGATGCAGCCGGGATCGAGCGCCGCACCGGCACGCTTCACATAATGGATGCAGCCTGACTCCACAGCAGTCAGAGTCATCACCATCTTCATCACCTGGGAGGCGAGGAAAGACAAGGCAATGCATTCAGATTTCCACTGTATTTTGCTTTTCTTTCTTTCCTTCCCGCCACCCATACAGTCTGAACTACCAAAAAGCTAGTTCCAAAAATCCATATTTAATTATTTCATAAATGCTTAGATGGAAACTTCCATAGAAAGTCAAGGGCCTCAAGTGCTAAAGAGAAATTTAGCAAAAGTTTGCATTTGCAATAGCTGGAACCAGCTCATTTTCACATGTTTCCCTATTGCTTGAACCCTAATCAAAGGCACATCATGATCAAGCCATGATATACAGGCTTCTGGGTTTCCGTTGCTTATACTGAGCGTATCTGGTGAAGTCTGCAAAGTGATGATGCGCCAAGAATGGAAACAAAGAAGACTTTCAGAAGGAAGATGCTTCTCCAAGCATTTCCAAATATGTACAGTGGTTGCCAATGACAGATTCAGGACCGGTACTTATCATTCCTCAAGTCATTTTGCAAAAAGGAATCATTCCTTGCAGGGGAATGTTTACCCCCGCTTCCATTTGCACCCATCCAATATTTTATTGCTTTTCTGTCCTTATGGTTTCATTGCTTATGGTTTTATCCTTGATCCTGGCTTGTTACATCCGTGTTGTACTTTCTGCATTTCCATCTGCACAAGATGATCCCTTGCATAGCTTTTGATCCCCGTTTGAATTGTTGGCAAAGGCTTTTAGCCGCAAGCAACAAAAGTTTGACCTGAGCGGAGCGCAGGTGGTCCTTGCAGGAAGAACCCAACAGGGCCCAAAGGGAGGGGGGATTTACCTCAATTTCGGCAAAGCACTGGCCAGCAAAGACATGCCCTCCGTCTTCCACCACGTACTGGATGAGCTTCCCCGCTGAAGGCGAACGCAGGATGGACGGGTCATTCTCCTTCTCAAAGACGCAGGTCTTGTTGCCAATAGTGATGCGGTACCTAAGCAATGAGGCACAAAGGCAGAGAATGAAAACAGCATCAACATCTGCCTTATAGTGACCCCAGGCCTTTGGTCCGTCCAGCTCAGTATTGCTATACTGAAAGGCAGGCAGCAGTCCTTCCCTGTCCTGCTTGGAGATACCAAGGATTGAACTTGGGACCTTCTGAATGCAAGGCAGAAGCTCTACTGCTGAGCTCTAAGAAGCTGCTTTACGCCGAGGCAGGTCATTGGGTCTACGTAGCTCAGTATTAACTATGCTGAATGGCAGTAGCTCTCCGCTGATTTCAGGCAGAGAACAGACCCGCTGGGGGACTGAACCTGGGACTTTCTATGTACAAGGCAAACCCTCTACCACTGACCTACGGCGCTTCCTCTAAAAATAAAACAAGATTCTAGTCCTCATGGTTCTCAACTAAGAGCTAATTTAAACAGGAACATAGGGAGTTGCTTTATACCGAGTGGCCAGCTTTACATCTGCGGGCTACCAGCATCAGGATCAAGCACACACCCACACCCCAGCTAACAAATCTCCTTGCCTCTGCACAGGACAAGCAGAAAGCAGGGTAGGGTAAGTTGTTTTTTAAGTACACTGTGCATAGAGAAGTTGAAGTTGTGGCCCTCTGGTTGCTGTTGGGCTACAACTCCCATCAATCCCAACCAGCAGGCATAGTGGATAGATGGGAGTAAACGGATTGAGGTTGAATCCTGACAAGACAGAAGTACTGTTTTTAGGGAACGGGGGAAAGCAGATGTAGGGGACTCCCTGGTCCTGAATGGAGTAATTGTGCCACTTAAGGGCCAGGTGTGCAGCCTGGGAGTCATTTTTGACTCACAGCTGTCTATGAAGGTGCATGTTAATTCTGGGTCCAGGGCGGCTTTCTACCAGCTCTATTTGGTACACCAGCTGAGACCCTACCTGCCTGCGCCCTGTCTTACCTGAGTGGCACATGCCCTGGTTATCTCCCACTTGGACGTCTACATGGGGCTACCCTTGAAGGTGACTCGGAAACTACAACTTATCCAGAATGTGGTAGGTAGGCTGGTGACTGGGAGCGGCCACTGGGACTATATAACACTGAACCTGAAAGACCTACATTGGCTCCCAGTACGTTTCCGAGCACAATTATTCTTCCAGAGCAGTGTGGTGTAGTGGTTAAGAGCAGTAGACTCATAATCTGGGGAACCGGGTTCGCGTCTGCGCTCTTCCACATGCAGCTGCTGGGTGACCTTGGGCTAGTCACACTTCTCTGAAGTCTCTCAGCCCCACTCACCTCACAGAGTGTTTGTTGTGGGGGAGGAAGGGAAAGGAGAATGTTAGCCGCTTTGAGACTCCTTAGGTTAGTGATAAAGCGGGATATCAAATCCAAAACTCTCTTCTTCCTTCTTCTTTTGCCAAATACTAGTTTGCCAAATTTTTAACAAACCAATGCTAAATTACATCAGATTTCCTACAGTTTTTTTCCAATAAGTTGACTTCCAACTCTTTGTCCTAGATGCTTTCACCCATTGCTGCTTGATATTACACATTTATTTCTAAACCGAGCGCAATTCAGAGTGTTGGTGTTGACCTTTAAAGCCCTAAAATTGGCTAAGCATGCATAATTTGTACAGAATGCAACACCAGTGACCATTAAAATAATCATTTGGGGGGGGGGGACAGGACGGGACGCTACCTGTCTACTTCCTCTTTCATGTAGGTGGTGTAGCTGCTGCCATCGTAGGACAAGAGCAGCCCTCCATCGCTCAGCCGGTGAACATCCACCTCCACGAGGGAGCCGTTCATGATGACGACATAGGAGTTTGGAGACTGTCTAGTCACCTGTAAGGGCAGGAGGAACAAGGGATGGAGATGGACTCCCAAAGTTACTGGGAAACCTTTGGTCTTGCATTACCTGGTTTAGGCTTTTTGGGGTGGGGAAGGGAGAGACAGTGGGTAGCATCCAACTCAGTCCTACTCAGAGTAGACCCATTTAAATTAATAGACCTTGTTACTCTGGTCCATTCCTCACGCCCCCATGCCATGGGTCTACACTGAGCAGAACTAGCAGTAGATACAGTCCAGTGTTTCCTGCCCCCTGTATAGGTATTGCTCCCCCTCAATGGGATGCGCAATAAAATGTTGCAGCGTAAAGAGCTCCAGTTTCCCGTTTTAGGAAAAACTACCGTCAGCCACTCTCAAGTCTACAGGATGCAAATCACAAGAAATGAATGACCCCATATCAATGCAGCTGCATTCCGCATTTACATGGAATTGTCACCAAAATATACCTTTTACACTTGGCGGCCACGGGATCCCACCCTTAACAATCTGCTGTGAGGCACATACCTTCAGCACATATTTCTTTCCTTCATAAATAAGTTCCACATCCACTGTGTTCAGCAGCGTATGAGCAGGTAAGACTTGGCCCCTGAAAGATTATTGTGAGGGGAAGGAAATTAACGACTGTATAACTAACTCTTGTCCGTGGGAAACTTGGCAGCGGGGGGAACCACTGGAATTTGTTCGCTCTGATTATCATTGGCTCTGGCTCCACCTACTGATGGGGGTCCCTGCTTTGCACCCCACCCCCACCCATCGAAATGGGAAAGCCATGCTTTGGCATCACACCAAACTCCAGCATCCCGTTTCACACAGCAGCTAAGCAGATGCCTGTCCTGGGAAGCCCACAAGCAAGTCACGAGCGCAACCCAGCATAACCCCCTGCTCCCCTGTTTCGTTTTCAAGGTTTCTAAAGGGCTTCGCCTCACCTCTCTAAGGAGTGCAGGAAATTGGAGACGCTGTTCCGAAAGCCTACGTCAGCCACGTGCAGAGCCCCACACACGACTCCCAGCATGGTGTCTGGTCTCTCTGCCTAGAAAGAAAGGAAGGGGGGGAAAGAGGCGGGAATAAACACAGTTTGCCACTCCGGGTTTTCTATGACAGCATAATGTAAGAGCTTGATCAGGCCAAAGGGGCCCATTCCACTTCAGCATCCTTTTCTCACAGTGGAAAACCAGAAGCCCCCAAGAAAAGCCCCCAAGGAGGACCAGAGGGCAACAGCAGCTCTGCCCGCCTGCGATTCCAGGCAACTGGAATTCAATGGCATGATACCTCTGACAGTGGAGGCAGAACATAGCCATACCCTCCAACAATTTATCTGCCGTAATCTTCTTTTAAAGCCATCCAAGTTGGCTTGTTATTTACGCCCTTCTTCTTTTGGCTAACAAAATGCCTGGCAGCATTTGAAATCCATCTCAGATAACAATACACTGGGGGTGTTGTTTTTTTAAAGGGGGGGACAGGGAGTCTCCCTGCCAGTTGACATTTTATATTTACGTGCCCCAGGCTGGTGAAGCGGAGTCCTATTACCTCTGGAAGGCCAAAGGTTTCTCAGGTCTGGTTTAGGGCTTTAGAGAGTTATCTCACAAAGCAAAGAGGGGGAAGCTGATGGTGAAGCTACAGCATCTTGCATCTAGTTGTTAAGGACAGATGATTTTTTGAAACCAGAACTTTAGGGGCAGGGGAATCCAGCGGGAAATGAACCAAGCCACACCTGCACTTTCTCTGCAATCAGCCGGTCCAGCCAGCCAGTATCAATGCAGTTTTGCTGAAAGCTCTCCGTTTCCAGCAGCTTAATCAAGTACTCCACGGTGGTCCGGAAGTCCCCCCGGATGGAAAGCTCTTTCAGAGCCACGACCATGTTCCTGAAGGGGTGGGAAAAGGGGTGCAGCAGAAGGTAAACCACCGTCTTGAATACCTATTGTAGCATTTGTAATGTGCCATGCTAGATCTTGCATGATTTTAAAATCACATTTTTTATTACTTATTTCTTCCCTTCCGTTCCCCGTTCACAATTTGCATCCCACAGACATTGCGAACTTAGGCCCATTCATTACAGCGACTACTTACTCTGAGTAAGACTGAGCTGGCTACAACACTGTGTCATTTAAGAACCCAGAAAGCATGTGTGGGGAACCTTGAGCCTTCCAGAGGCTGCTGAACTACAACTCCCATCAGCCCCAGCAAACGTGGCCCAAGGGGTCAGAGGTGATGGGAATCAGTGTTTGGCAACATCCAGAGGGCCAATTTTTCACCGCACCTGACTTAAAAGATGAGTTTGGGTTTATTTGCTGTAAAAATATAAGAGAATGCCCTGCAATCCATTGAGGGATAGCATGGCCAGCTCCAGAATTGCAGGGGATTCATATAGACATGGACCAACACCTGGAAGGGTACTTTCTGCCCTGGGGTATTCCGCCAGCCCAGCCCATGAATGAGCTACTTACGAGATGGCTTCCTCGCGGTTTTCTCCCCAGGAGAAACAGTGACCAAACTGCGAGTCAGCAAACTCGTGAAGTCCTCCGGCAGCGGCGACACTGAAATAGCCCCAGACGTTCTTGTTGCTGCGGAAGTTCAGCTCCTGGACAGTTCCAGAACTGGGCTTGAACCCCTGAATTACAAGAGGGAGCATTCACATGTAAATAACCTGCATGCACACGCTCGGGGGTGGGGGGTGGGGGGTGGGGGGAGCACACACAATCACAGATCAATGAAACACAGAAACACAAGTTATTATCCTCCCTACATCCTGGGAAGGACTGCATTTGGTTCTGGGACAGTGGTCACAAACTTTGGTTCTCCAGACTCAATCTGAGATGGCCCATTGGTCGCAGAATCATAGAATTGTAGAGTTGGAAGGGAGCCAGAGAATCATCCAGTCCAACCCCCTGCAATGCAGGAATATGCAGCTGTTGCATACAGGGATCGAACCTGCAACCTTGGTATTATCAGCACCACACTTGGCTTAGTACTGACTACACTGACCCTTAGGCACCAGGCGAAAACATTCCTCTTCAACCTGGCCTCTGGCTGATTGACATCTGATGCCCTTTTAAATGTGTTGTGGGAGTGGGGGGGGGGTAATTGGTTTGTTTTTTGTTCTTATTTTTATTATGTATTTTGTTTTGTTTTTTATATTGTAATTTTATGTTGTGAATTGCCGTACGGAAATCTACGGATGAAGGATGCTATAGAAATTTAATAAACAACAGCAATAATAAAAGAAGTGTCTTGATGTTGAGAGCCTCATGAGCTTTTCCTACTGTCTCTGAGCAAATGAGCGATACCCGGAAATGTACTGTTGGTCCATCCCCCATCATTAGCACAAATCTGCATTCTTTTCTGAGCTAGAATATCCTTTTTCTAAACAAGGTTAGTGGAGAGGCCAAGCTACCCTCCACAGTGGCAGAAACTTTAACTTGTCAGAGGGTGCAAATCCTCACTCATCAATGTAGTTGGGCATCCTTGGGCCAGAAGCTGTCTCTTAAACTTACCTGCCTTGCAGGGTTGTTGTGAAGATAAAATGGGGTTGGGGGGGAGGAAGCAGCCGGGAAGGAAAAGCAAAGCTTGCGTATTTTAACACAATAGTAAAGGAAAGAAAAACATTGGAAGACGAACACGGGTGGAGGGAAGTCACAATGGTGCAATAAGGAAAATATATACAGTACATATATATATATATACATACATATACATATATACATATACAGTGGTGCCTCGCTAGACGAATTTAATTCGTTCCACGGGTCTATTCTTATAACGAAAAGTTCGTCTAGCGAATCCCATAGGAATGCATTGGATTTTTTTTAAAAAAAATTGCCCATAGGAACGCATTAATTGAATTTCAATGCATTCCTATGGGAAACCGCGATTCTCTAGACGAATTTTTCGTAAAATGAATTCGTCTAGCGAGGCAACCTCCGCTAGAAAAATCCTTTCTTTAAGCGAAAATTTCATCTTACAGGGCGTTCGTTAAGCGAGGCACCACTGTATACGGGGGCCTCCTCCACACAGCGCCCCCGTTCCCCACCCCAGCCGCATGACATCACGACACCCCTCTCTCTTCTTACTCCCGCGTGACGGCACCCACCACCCCAACCCCCCCCTCTCCCCCTCGCATACCCCATGCGCATCTTGGGGAGGGCCTGGCCGGTTCCCGTTCCCCCAGCGGGTCCCGGCAGCCAAAGGGCCAAAGGGGCAGGATCAGGCCCCTGCCCTCCCTTTCTGTGTTCTGTTGGGAAAGAGTAAAAGGCCCACATTTATATTCAGTAGGTTGCCGTGTTCTTTTGTGATGCCACAGATAGTCTATAGCCAGGCAGCAGCCACACACACTATGTAATGTAAAGAATGGTGAAAAGTGTAACTGGATGTAATATTGCAAAATAAAATGGGGGGGGAATAAAAGCTTGCAAAACAGTGTAATTTATTAATATATATTTGTGGCTATCAGCTGGGGCCATCATTATTAGCAGATCAAGATTAAAACAATTTTCATGTGTCTTATAAATATACTCTGTGGGGATTGTAGGACTCAACTCAGCATCCCACTATCAACCACAACTTGGAAAAGAAGAAAAGGAAGAAGAAATAACTTGCAGTCACCTCATCGGGATTTTCGCTCGTGATGCGGGCAGCAATCACATGACCCCGCGGACAAGGCACATGGGCAGAATTCTCAAAGTCAATAGGGCTGTCGCCCCAGGGAGACACTCCATACATGATTCGGATATCCTTGATCCTGTGGAGGGGAATTCCCATGGCAATCTAAAAAGAAGAGAAATAATGACACTTTTCAAATTTAATTGCATGCCACTAAACAGATGAACGTAAGAAGTGATCCCTCATTAAAATATAGGCAGCTTGCCTTATACTTAGTCCATCTGGCTCACTGCCATCTTCCCTCCAACAGCCGCCTGTGGCTCAGTGGCAAAGCATCCGCTTTGCATGCAGAAGGTGCCAGGTTCAATCCCCAGCATCTCCAAGAAGGATTAGGGGGAAAGACTCCTGTCCAAAACCCCAAAGAATCACTTCCGATCAATGCGGAGCAGCCTTTGTAAACCTGATGCCCTCCAGATGTTTTGGACTGCAACTCCCCTCAGCCCCAAGTAGCAGCAAGCCAATAGCATATCAATGCATGGAGCTATCCTGTACAGTGGGTGTGGGGAACCTTTGCCCCTTCAGATGCTGCTTAACTACAACTGCCCTCAGGCCCAGCAAGCATGGCCAACAGCCAGGGATGGTGGGAGTTGTAGTTCAGCAACATCTGGACAGAGAGAGAGGCTCCCCACACCTGCGCTGCAGAAACAGCCCATTTGCGTTCAGCCCGGTGTTGACTGCTTTGATTGGCAATCACTCTCCAATGTCTTTGTCAATGTGTTTACTAGATGAAAACCAATAAACACAAACAGAGAAATGGCCTGCTGACTACTGACCTCCAGACATAAAAACATAGGAAGCTGCCTTATACCGTTTCAGACTATTGGCTCACCAAGCTCAGTATTACCAACACGGACTGGCAGCAGCCCCACAAGGCTATCAGCAACAGACATTCCCGGCCTTACCTGGAGATGTCAGGGATTGAACCTGCATGCAAAGCAGATGCTCTGCCACTGAGCCTCAGCCCTGAGCCACAGCCGCAGGCTCCCCCCACCCCAGAAATTCAGCATCTCTCCCATTCCCCAAATTTTTAGCCCAGAGCTATGCCACCAGGTCAAACTGCCCTTGACTTCCAATTATACACTAATCAGATGGAGCGACAAGAATGGGCCAAGGATGCATGGGTTTGAATGCTTGGCCAGCTGCAAAAGCTCACAGGTGGTCTCGGGCCAAGTGTCATCTCTCAACCTAGCTCACCTTGCAGGGTTGTTGTTGGGGGCAAAATGTAATAACATCCGAGGTGAGGAACCTGAGGCAGCCTGGATGTAATGTACTACACCTCCCATCAGGCCCAGTCAGCATGACTGAAAGATCAGGGACGATGGGAGTTGTAGTCCAACAGCATCCAGAGAGCTACAGGTGTTTCCCACGCTTGGAAGATGTCTATCAGGCTAGGTGGTTAAACAGGAGGCTGTTTTGGCACTGCATCCCCTCCAAAGGAATACCCAGCACAGGGTGACATAAGCCATGCTCAGAGTGGACCCTGTGATGTTAATAAGCATGGCTGGCTTACTGCTGTTAATCTGAACGTGAGTGGAACTTAGCTGGATACAACCCACGCACTCGGAAACACACCCAAGGATTTGCAAAGAGTCAGGGAGCAGCCCTTTTAGGACTCACTAGGTAACATTTTTGCAAAGCCAAGTCTCTCCGCTATCGGCATTCCAATCTTGTCCCAGCTGTAGCAGCGATTACATGACTCACTTCTTACGACACGGGGGGGATGGAGACTCAGAAGACTTCTTCCCTCCTTCCCCGCCTCCCCCACCCCCACCCCCAAAGCTGGCTCCAGTAGAACCGGTTCTTTCAGGCCGCAGTTTTGTAGACGGGACCCAGGCTTTGCTACCCATCAAATCCTTCCACAAGAGCAGGGGGGGGGGGGCGGGAGGCATGCTGCAGGTGCCATCCAGGAGGCGGCTGTTTCTACCTGTCTTGCACCACCCTCAAGCCCAGAGAGCCTTCCTATATCAGGAAGCTTTTAATGTTTGATGTCTTATAATATTTTTTATATGTGTTGGTAGCCTCCCAGAGTGTCTGGGGCACTCAGCCAGGTGGGCAGGGTACATTATTATTATATATATTATTATATCCAGATGGAATATTATTATTATTATTATTATTATTATTCCTAAAGGAGCTGCTTCCAGGCAAACTTGGAAGAAGTATTTATAGGCTGAGGCTATTTGGTGGGGAGGTACAGTGGTGCCTTGGTTGCCGAATGTAATTCGTTCCAAAAGAGCGTTCTACTTCCAAAACGTTCGACAACCGAGGCTCAGTGGACAGTCGGCAAAATTCCATTGAGAAAATGGAGAAATGCACCTCGGAAGACATTTGACTTCCAAGGCACGTTCGAAAACCGAAGTTATTACTTCCGGGTTTTTAGTGTTTGAAAACTGAAACATTCGGCTTCCGAGACGCTCAAAAACCGAGATTCCACTGTATTTGGTCACCAGTGTCATCAGCTTTGGGGCTGCATTTGGAGATGAAATTACTGGATATTTTTACGACCCATTGGTGAACTCTTGGGTTGATGAATTAAAAAATGTCGGAGGGTATGGAAAAATAGGTATTTTTTGTAATTTTTGGGAACAGCAAGTTCAATAATGTCCAACCTTTCAACCTGCTATAAGAGTATTTTTTAAGCTCCTTATATTTGGTTTACTTTATTAATAAAAATTTAAAAAGAAATGGCAGGGGAGGCTGCTAGGTACTAATGTCATCAGCTCTAGAGGTACTTTTAGATCTAAAGTGGTTTTAGGATCCACCCTGCTCTTCTGATTGTAAACAGCTTTAACTGATTTTAATATTGTATTTTTTAAACTGTAAGCCACCCTTGGGCCTTGTGAAGAGGGGTGGATAAGCATCTTTTATTATCGTCATCAATAATAATAATAAAAATTTCCTGACGTATCAGTGAGCTTTATGCTTATTTCATTTTTGATGTGCATTAAATGAACTGTTAACTGTTGGCTTTTAGTGTGTTTTTAAAAATAATTTATTCTATTTACTTAATATAGTGTACGAGTATCAAAATATTACAGATGAAAAACATGCCTTAAATTTTACAATAGAAATTGCTTTTAGAAAAAAAGCATATAAATTTATGTAGCCTGATACCTAGTAATAAAAAGAGTGGCTAATGTGAATGGTGTCTGGCTCATTATTATTATTCATTACAACTTGCTCTCCCCAACATGGGAAATATCATAAATACATGTGCCTCGAAATTCCTAATTCTCGCTTTACAAAATACCGGTATTTTGATGAGATTTCACTTATTAATGACTTCTCAGTATCTCTCTCCTTTAAACATGGCTGTTAACACTAAATTGCTCCCATATCTTCTTAAAACAGATCCATTTTAGAGGTTTCTGATTATTTTCCCATGACTTTGCATCTACATTCTGGTCAATGTTGCAATACATAGCACTATGTTTCCCCGCCCCCTCTTAGTGTTACATATCATTATTGCGTTTAGACAGCTCGTTTTTCCACGCGGACTGCTTTGAGCATTGATCTGCTTGTGGGAAATGCAGCATACAAATGTATCGATGCGGCCTATGGCAAGAGCTCCTGACTCACCTGTAGCTGAGCTGAAGGCAGGTTGACATCGGCCACCATCTCTGTGCAGGGATGTTCCACCTGGAGCCGGGGGTTCAGCTCCAAGAAGTAGAAGCTGCCGTCCTGGCTGTAAAGGTATTCCACTGTGCCAGCACTCACATAGCCCACCATCTTGGCAAGTTTCACGGCACACTTTAGAAAGGGAGAGAGAGGAAAAGGATCAAATCGAAATGCCAAGTCTCTGCATCTGTTTGTGGGAGTAGGCCAATACGAACCTGCTTGGCTGTAGGTTTTGTTCATCTGTGCAACCATTTTTAAAAAATTATTTGCACAATTTGAGAGCCAGAGAGATTTACTTCTAAGGGACATTGTCCTTTGGGAATTATGAAACTGTAGAGTTGCAAGAGACCTTGGAGGAAACATTCCCGGGACTTGAACCCACACGGAAAGCTCCAGAGAGCAGTTCCCTAACCGCTCAGCCACAACAGCCACTTGCCAATTTGATCATGAGTCAAGATAATGTAGAACATAGGAAACTGCCTTCTATGGAGTCAGAACTTTGCTCTATCTAGCTCAGTACTGTCAGCACTGACTGGCAGTGTCTGTCCAGGGTTTCAGACAGGGAAATTTCCCCGGCCCTATTTGGAGATGCTGGGGATTGAACCTGGGACCTTCTGCATGCCAAGCTGCGGGCTCTCTTCCTATCTTTGCGTGGCTTATCCAGTCATCATCATCATAATTTATTATTTATACCCCGCCCATCTGACTGGGTTTCCCCAGCCACTCTGGGCGGCCTCCAACAGAAAAATAAAATAAAATAATCTATTAAACATTAAAAGCCTCCCTAAAACAGGGCTGCCTTCAGATGTCTTCTAAAAAGCTGGTAGCTGTTTTTCTCTTTGACATCTGATGGGAGGGCATTCCACAGGGTGGGCGCTACTACTGAAAAGGCCCTCTGCCTGGTTCACTGTAGCTTGGCTTCTCGCAACGAGGGAACCGCCAGAAGGCCCTCGGCACTGGACCTCAGTGTCCGGGCAGAATGACGGGGGTGGAGACGCCCCTTCAGGTATACTGGACCGAGGCCATTTAGGGCTTTAAAGGTCAGCACCAAAACTTTGAATTGTGCTCAGAAACGTACTGGGAGCCAATGTAGATCTTTCAAGACCGGTGTTATGTGGTCTCGGCGGCCACTCCCAGTCACCAGTTTAGCTGCCGCATTCTGAATTAGTTGTAGTTTCCAGGTCACCTTCAAAGGTAGCCCCACATATAGCGCATTGCAGTAGTCCAAGCGAGAGATAACTAGAGCATGCACCACTCTGGCGAGACAGTCTGCAGGCAGGTAGGGTCTCAGCCTGCGTACCAGATGGAGCTGATAGATAGCTGCCCTGGACACAGAAATGACCTGCGCCTCCATGGACAGCTGTGAGTCCAAAATGACTCCCAGGCTGCACACATGATCCTTCAGGGGCACAGTTAACCCCATTCAGGACCAGGGAGTCCTCCACACCTGCCCGCCTCCTGTCCCCCACAAACAGTACTTCTGTCTTGTCAGGATTCAACCTCAATCTGTTAGCCGCCATCCATCCTCCAACCGCCTCCAGGCATTCACACAGGGCCATCACCGCCTTCACTGGTTCTGATTTGAAAGAGAGGTAGAGCTGAGTATCATCCGCATACTGATGAACACCCAGCCCAAATTCCCTGATGATCTCTCCCAGAGGCTGCATGCAGATGTTAAAAAGCATGGGGGAGAGGAGAGAACCCTGTCATAAAAATAAAATAACCAACTGGCCCTAGGACAAGTCATAGGGGACTCGAAAGAGGAGAAAGTGGCCTTTACTAGAACTCGGGGGCAAGTAATGAAGCTGAACGTTGGAAGATTCAAAACAGAGAAATGGAAAGACTTTGTTACACGCTGCATAGTAAAACTCTGGCATTCGCTCCCATAAGACATGGTGGTGGCCACAAATTCGAACTGCTTTCAAGGGGGATTTGACAAATCCACGAAGGGTAAGGCAGCAGTTACAAGTTATGATGCCACCTCCAGAGCCAGAGGCAGTCTACCTCGAAGTACTCGATGTTGGGGAATAGGAGTGGGGAGAGTGCTGTTGCCCTGCTTGCAGGCTTCCCAGAAGCCCAATGTCAGAAGCAGGATGCTGGACTAGGAAGGGTCTTTGGTCTGACCCAGCAAGGCTCGCCTAAAATGTTCTTCTGCTTTTATAACAGCTGTTTTGCCATTGGAAAAGTAGCCTTCTCGCCAGAAAAAGCCAGGCAGCTCTGAAGCGCACTCACCTGTTCCATGTGTTCAAAGACGGCCAACGTGGCAATCGATGCGGGAGCCTCCTCGATGATTTTCTGGTGTCGGCGCTGGACTGAACAGTCGCGACCGAAAAGGGAGATGGCATTGCCGTATTGGTCTGCGAGGATCTGGACTTCCAGGTGGCGGGACTGTTTGGCAAGGCGCATCACAAAGATGGGGGATCCCGGCACCTCAGCTTGTACCTAGCAATAAAAAGCACATGGAAACCAAAACGTATCTCTCTTAGGATGGGCGGTCATGTTTATTCTCAGTACTGCAAGGGCAACTGAGATTTGGATTATTATTATTTTGAAAGCATATTATTAGGGATTAGCCATAAACCAGTCATCTTGGTCTCTACAACCAGCAGGTGAGGCCTTTGTTGGTGGTGCTTCCACTGGTGGCTGCACAGTTGGCACTGAGCCATGGCAAGGTCTTTCCAGATGTGGTTCTGCACTTGGCAAATGCCCTCCCTGGCGCACACGGCTCCATCATTTTTGACTTTCAGGAGGAATTTGGAAACACTCTTCCTCACCCAGGTGCATTTGGTGGCTGGAGAATACTGTTCCTGGCAACCTCAAGATCATTGGATGGAAGCATCGTTTTTTGTTGTAATTGCTTTTTAATAGTGATTGGGTTTTTTGGGAAGGTTTTGATCATTTTAGAATGCAAATGCTTTTGCTTCCTTTTTGTTTTTAAAATGTGCAGCTGCCTGCTGTGCCCTGGGCTCTTTGGGGAGGAAGGGAAGGATATAAATTTAATAAAGTAATATAAACAAATAAGGCAGCAGCACTTGGAACTCAAATGCGCATCTTTAAGCGGTTTTCACCAACCTGGCGCACTCCCAATGTTTTGGAATACAACACCCAGGAGGCCCAAGAGGTTCTCCCAGACCCATTTAAGAACACCAGGGTTTGAACCTGGCACCTTCGGCAGGCAAAGCAGATGCTCTACTACCCACTGGGCTTGTACCCCTTCCCCAAATAAAATCTTAAAACTCAGTACAGAGGAAGAAAACAGGGCCTTCAGCACCACGTGCAGCTCTCCCAGTCCTGCCCACGATTCGCACCGAGCAGAAGGAAATTGTGCAAAAACAATGGGGAAGCTGCAATGGTGGAGCGAAAACATCAACTAAAACAGGCAAAATATTTGTGCAAGGGCAGAGCACCCAGGTGTTTCCTCCGTGGAAGAAATCAGCAACCACATCATCAGGGCCACCGAGACAGAAGTGGCAAACAGAGCTGTACCTGTCTGAAGAGATTGGGAAAGTCGTCAGCGTTGTTCACTTTCCGGATTCCTTTTCCTCCCCCTCCTTCGGAAGCTTTGATCATGACAGGGTAGCCAACTTCTTCCGCTGCCTGAGCACAAGGAAAGAAAGAGAAGGAAATGCCCCAAATTCAGAGACCTGACCAGGGTGTCAAAGCTTCACCCTTTAAATCAGGCAATACAGTGAGCTCCAAATGGTGTTGGACTCCAACTCCCATCAGCCCCAGCCAGCAAAGCCAGCGGTCAGGGAGGATGGGGGTAGCAGTCCAGGAACCACAAGGACTATTCCTGCTTTAGAAGGTAGGCATAAGGAGGAAGCTTTTTTTTTTGAAAAGCAGGTTTTCCAACAGCAAATATTCCCCTTCAGACATCCCACACTAATTTTTAAGAAATGAAGCCAAAGTGTGCTTTGCTCCTTGTCTCAGTCGTGGTTTCACCCCCAAGAGCCAGTAACAACCATTAATTTATGAACATGCCTTTAAGAGTGCTTTAAGGGTATTTACAAGGCTGTGATGAAGCATTACTGCCCAAAGGTCTTTAACAGCGTGCAGGCAGTTTATTTTAAGTATGGATACTGACTGTATTCTATCCGTATATAAATTGTGTGTATGCTTTTGCTGACTTTGCTTGTCATTTAAGTGATAAATGACTAATGTGCCTAATTGTCCCCCATTTTTCAAAATTGGATTTTTTAATATAGATTTTTTTCATTTCTTTATTTATACTCCTCCTTTTATCCTGACAGGAATCAAGGCAGCTCACAGACAAAAACAAGAAGCGCTGAAAGCTTAGAGAGAAAAATCACTGAAAAATAAAACTAAGCATTGGTAGAATCAAAATCAAAACTATATCTGTATATATATAAAAAATTCAGTTTATAGATTAAAATTGAATGGTAATATTTAGAGAGGATATTAAAAAGAAGTTTTAAATATTGTGAAAACTGCTTTAAGATTAATTGAAATAGGGACTCAATGAGGGGGGAACCGGTGAAGTCTACAATGTTATGAAGATTGTAAGATTATTAGGTTTTTCTTTTTTTCTTTTATATTTTTATATTTCTTTTTCCTTTTTTGTCTTTTTCTCTTTTTACATTTTTGTATTCTGTATTTCCTGTTGTTTTATTGTATTGCTTTTCTTATGTGTAAAATGAATAAAGATGAATTTTTTTAAAAAATTATATCCGTATATAATATCTGTTTAAAACATACATTACAATGAAAACATCACAGCACCAGACCTTTAATTAAAAGCAGTTTGTCACTTTTACATAACGTGGTCCTCCTTTATTACATATGCATCAAAGAAAGAACATGCATTTAAACCACCTAAGACACATGGGAGCACGTGGAATGATATTTTTTAAACTAGCAACTGTAGAAATATTTTTTTTATTTGGTTATATTACTAATGTACCTGGAAGTAGTTGGGGCTGGGGTTTTTTTTAGGGGGGGCGGGATCAGGGGGAAACAGCATTTGATTGCTTGTTTTTGATTATATTTTGTTCTTACTGCGGGAGGCAGTGGAAGACAGGAGTGCCTGGCGTGCTATGGTCCATGGGGTCACGAAGAGTCGGACACGACTAAACGACTAAACAACAACAACATATTCAACTAATAAAATATTTAATAATAATAAAAATAGCTGTCGGTTCCCAAAAGCCTGTTTGAACAAGGAGGTGCTCACCTGCCAGAGGAGGGAGCAAACCTAGCTTTCTTCATGGAGGGAGTTCCAAAGTCTGGGAGCAGCCACCAAGAAGGGTCTCTCCCGTGACCCCACCATGACCCCTGCCCCATCTCAAAACCCAGGCAGGTTTATTTGAAGGAATAGCTTGGACCCAAGCCACCTTATCAGCTTTCCATCTGCACAGAAAAAAACTCGACATCTGTGTACGAGACTGCACGCTAACCATTTTTTAAGGAGAGTTAGTCACCCCCACTCCTTTCAGATCAGTGTTGTTGAAACATTTTTAGAAACCCTCTCTTGGAATGTAAGAGCCCTGCTAAATTAGAGGCAAAGGTGGGCAGAGCAATGAAGGTAAATTATTTACCTTTGTACAGTAGGCTAGTTTCTACACCCTTCTCTATACTCCATGCAGGCAAGTGGGAGACGTTATCAGATTTGAAAAGGACACATTCCAGTCGTCCAAAAGCACTTGTGGTCTGAAGCAAGGCCGGTGAGGGTTCTGAGAGCCAGATAGCAAGGCGTGGAGGGCCACATTCGGCCCTTGGGTCTCAGGTTCCCCTCCAGGCATATGCATAAAAATCAACAGACTGTAGAGCCACTGGCGCAAGGTCTATGAAGTGGGCATCCCAACCTACCCGCAGCCCGTCATCCACGTCGGTCACGCAGCCCTTTTCATACAGCTCCCGGGGAACGTTCAAGATGCGCTTCGGAGAGTCCGACTCCTGCCAGTCCACCTTGAGGCCTGAAAGGCAAAGCAATGTTTGAATGGCCTCAAAATAAATTCAGGCCCATCTAGAAAGCTTCCTTCCCAAACAGCTTCCTACACTCCAGCTGAGCTTTATTTTACAAAAGAACGTTAGGGGAAATAAAATTTAGAGGTAGGGACGCTCCTTCCTCAGGCTATTCCAGCCAATCCCAGTTCATTTAGGTGGCATGATGATGTCACAACAGCACGCAGCCAATCAGATCTGGCTATGTGATGACATGACAAAGCCAAACCAGAGTGAGGGTGATGGTTCTTTCCTCTGCATAAAATGCCCATTTGGGGGTCACCAAACCATTATATTCGCTTTTCCAATGAAATCTGGTTAGGAGTCACACCCGGCAGATTTAATCTGAGCCCTGAAAAGCACATAGAGCTAAATGAGGAAGCGGGAAAGCGTGTCATTCTTCCAATTTCCTCTTTCGGATCTATGTACTTTCCAATGGAGGGAAAGTTAACCACTCTTACTCCCCTCATGGATAAGGGGGGGGGAGGGCTCAGAAGCTTCATGAGCACCTGGGGAAGACTTCAAGCGTGCCACTGCTCCCATGAGCACATCGTTGGCAACCTCTGGCATATACAGTGGTCCCTCGACTTACGAATTACTCGACATCTGAAGTTTTCGACTTACGAACGGGACAAATGGCCACACGCTTACGAATTTTTCTACATCCGAACGGAAACCATTGCCGGTTTTAAATGCAGTTTCCTCGACTTATGAATTTTCCCCAATATTTTTTTCCCTATGGGAAACCGCTTTTCGACTTACGAACTTTTTGACCTACGAATGTGCATTTGGAACGGATTAAGTTTGTAAGTCGAGGGACCACTGTTATTATCACAATAATGCTTCCTAATAACCCTGTAAGGTAGATCAGTATGATTAAACCCATACTGTAGACAGGACTGCTGAGGCAAAGAGATGGTAGCTCACCTATAGCCACGTCGTAAATTTATGACTAAAGCTAGATTTGAACTGGTCACTACTCGATTCACAGCTCTTTCTCGTATCCATTGTTTCACACTATCTCTCAGGATTGTTGTTGCTGTTTCATCTTATAGACAGCTGCAAACAAGGGGCCTCACACACTTCTTACCGCAGCCGCTCCAAGGAAGGGTGGGGATGCCCGCAGTCTGAGCCACTATCGAGGAGGCGATTTTATCTCCTAGTGCCCACATAGCTTGGCTTGGGGGCCCTGCAAAAGAAATATGGGTGTGGGAGGGAGAGAGTCCACAAGGAAGATCAAATCAACACCAAGTGAAAAAGATTCAGCAAGAAAACGACTTTCTGCCATCAAAAAAAAGAGCGCCTCCTTTAAGCTTGGCAGCAGCCGGATTTCACTGGACAGGAGCACATATGTAAGAGCAGCCAGTAATGTAACTATGGGCAGTTGGTTTGCACATCATGCTAAGCCAAACCATAGCTTAGCACAAGCATGGCGGCTCCTGGATTGGGTCCCCTGCTCCTCCTGATACTGCACTGCTAGAGAACCTGTTTTCAGCCCGAGGGCCAAATTCCCAACCTGACAACCTTCTGGGGACCACATGCCACTTGTGAGTGGGGCCAGAGGCAAAAGCAGGAGCAGCAACGAATGCGAATTTTACCATCATACAATAAGCAACGTATTTCTCATGTTATGACATTTTAGAGTTTATGGGGTATTTTAGGATCATGGTGGCAGCAATGAGCAGGCGACTGTGGGAGATGTATGTTTTTGTTCGGGTTTTTTTACTGTGCTTCTCTGCTAATTGAAAATAAAAATATTAAACTAAAAAAACCAACAACCCCAATGACTGATGGTGCTGGAGGCGCAGTATAGACATGTAACTCCTGTAGAGGCTTTGACTCTCCTGCCCCTCCACACTGAAAGGCTCTCTTACCCATGAAGGCAATTCCATTTTTGTGGAGAAGCTCTGGTAGTTTGGGGTTCTCTGAGGCGTGGCCCCAACCAGCCCAGACAGCCTACATCGGAAATAAAAAAAGCAGGTTAAGGTTTCTTCACATCAGGGTGGCTAACGTCTTTTGGAGCAGAGGGCCGTATGGAGCCACAATCAATATTTTGGGGGCCACATGTCAAAACGAAGTGTGATCCATATTTAAATAAGGCCCGGGGGGGGGGGGAATTGCAGTTCTCAAGGCTGCATTTCAAACAGCTTTCCCATCATCAGGTCTTCTACAGTATTTCAAACCTTTTAGAAAAATTATTCATTATTAAATTCACTTTTTAAAAAAAGAACAATTTTTGAAAAGGATTTTGGGGTCAAAAAATCCTTTGCGGATCACATAATGATGGCAGAAAGAAATTTAAAAAGAATGCTCAAGACTTGACAGTTTTGCACATTGCATGGTGACAAACACATATTTTCCACTCCACGTACACACCGAAGGGATTCCTGGGGGGGACATGCACCTGTCTAGCACATGTGTAAGAGGAGCTCATGCACAAATGGGTACAGATGTACATGTAACACACTGCGCATGCATGTATTAAAGTGCAACAAGTAGGACCTGCAACAAGGTGCTGCAGGTGTGGGAAACAACTCCTCAAGGCCCAAACCAGCCAGCCAGCCAGCCAGCCAGCAATGCCCCCTTCTATATGTCCCCTACCCCAGGCTGCATTCCCCCCCTCCAGTGGTGAGTCAACATTCCACAACCACTGAGCATGCTCCGTTTTCACTGGGCCACACAGGGATATTCTTCCTAAATATTTTGGCCCTTCTGCTGCTGCTTCCCCCAATCCTGCCCCTAAGTGTTTCTCCCGGCCCTGCCAGATTTTAGGACCTGAGCAGCTCAGCCAATGGCAGCCCAAGACCCAGGGCCTCCCAAACTTCTCTGTGGGATGAGGGAAACCAAGCCAATCACTGCCACAGACTTCTTCACCACACACAAACACATCTCCCTTAGCACATCTATATAAAAAAAAATGTAGGAGGGCCATGTTTGTTATAGTCCACTTTTCTTGGAAACGGCTTGACCGATTCCGCTCAAATTTGGACACAGCGTTCCTTGCCAATACGAGAGTGTTTGCAGAACCTTAGAGTCTCCAAATCGCACACCTAACACAGGTAAAATTGGTCTTTTAAAAAAACTAGCACCCTCCAGTGGACGTGAAAGGAACATACGCCATACTGTGTGGGAATAGCACCACTAGGCCGAAGCCTTTACAGACTAGGCCGAATGGAGGTACTGACTCACCTGGGTGGGGGTGGGGGGAGGAGGGGGGAGGATATAGGTCGGGACAGAGTTGGGGGATTCACAGGAATGACCGGGGGGGGGGTTAAGGAACAGAATAGCCTTTACAAACTAGGCCGAATGGAGGTACTGACTCACCTGGGTGGAGGTTGGGGGGAGGAGGGAGTTGGGGGGATTCACAGGGATGAGCCGGGGGTGGGGGAGGAACAGAATAGGTCATGGATCGGGACAGGGTGGGGGCTGTCACAGGGATTAGCCACTGCAACGCGTGGCAGGGCCACCTAGTCATCATATAGATCAGGAGTAGCCAACATGGTGCCCTTGATTTGTTGTTGGACTCCAACGCCCATCATCCCCAGGCAGCATAGTCAAGGGTGATCAGAGCTGTACCCAGCAATTTCTGGAAGGCACCACCTTGACTGTCCCTGGTATCCATTTTTTTCTAAATTCCCAGTTTCCATCTCTCTCACCTGCACAGGAATCCGCTTTGCAATATCCAAAATCAGTTCCACATTTGCATAGTTGTTGTTGTTTGGGCCTCCGGGCACCGGGACATAGTGATCAGCCATCTTAATGTACTCTGCCAACATAATGGAACAAAAGATTTAAACTGCCATGTCCAGCTACCAAGTGTTATCATATTCAGACACATCTTCTTAAAAAAAAACCAAACCCTAAGCAAACAAGACTTAATAGCATAAAATCCTTAGGTTTCAGAACAGATGGAGAACTGCTCCAGAAAATTTGAGGCATAAGATAAGATAAGGTAAGATATGGTAAGATAAGATAAACTTTATTGTCATTGTCCCCTTGCAGGAACAACGAACTTACTTGGTTACCACATCCACTCAGATAAAGCTCAGATACTCCACATAATCCAAAATTACTACAAAACACTAATTAAAACAAGGCAATACGATACAATATAACAATGATGCATTTGTTTGTATCAGAAAGGGAAACATTAATGTTTTGGGTGACTCTTGTAAAAACTGGAACCCTTTCATTGCTGAAAGACCTGTGCAGGCAAAGGAAGTTTACTCAACGTTGGGATGTCAGGTGATTGTCAGGGGGGCGAACACACCCAACTATCAAATCTGGTCTCCAAGCAGTGGGGAGGATAATGTTCTGGTCCTCTGGAGATATTCACTTCCCTACCTCTGATTTACTCAGTAGGCAGGTACAAAGTTTTATTCCCTCAGACACAGAAACACTCAACACACAGCACATGAGTCATGATTCCTAGCTCCTACCTACATTTCTCAGGTAGCCGTAGATACCACGTTATCTCCAGGTCCTGTGGTCATGGACTTGCTGGATGCAGAGGGATGGTGGGAGACACCAGCTGGGGAACCCCCAAGGGAAGGCGGCACAGAGCCAGGGGATTGGTGGTGGGACGACGATGAGTGGTCAGAGGGAGAGGAGGGAGCAGACTGAGAGGAGGAGGTGTTGGAAGCTGAAGAGGTAACAGGATTTAGTGAGCAGAGAGAGGCAGTGGCAGAGAGCAGTTCAGACTTTGAGGCAGAAGCGGAGGCTGGAGAGGGTGGGAGCCAAGAGGCAGACCACTGAAGAAGCCTGGGGGTCTCCCCCTCCTGTTGTGACCAGTTCCCCTCCTCTTTGGTCTCCCAGAACCCAAAGAGATACGAAGATAAGCAAGATGAAGGCACCTCAGATTGCTTGGGAAGGAACCAGGACAGGAGACTTATAGAGAGCTGTGGGAAGGTCCTTCAGTCCTCGCAACTGACTCATTGGGGAAAGAGCTACCAGGAAGAGTTATTGTGCTCACGAGGCCTGAGCTGTTTCGTATCTTTGAATAAAATGTTAACTTCACGGACACCTTGTGAGTAATTGCTGACCTGCTCCCGACACCTGCCCTGGCACCTGCCCTATCATTAGACTGAATGAGGTGGCCACCTCAGGCAGCAGATTCTGGGTGTCATAAAAGGGTGGCAAGTGCACTAATCATTTTCTTCACCACTCCTGTGGATAATTACAACTGAATTAGCTCCCAGTTAGTTTCCAGGCACAATTCAAAGCACTGGTTTATAATTTTAAAGCCTTGTACGGCTCAGGGCCCCAACACCTCAAGAACTGCCTCTTGCCACATGAACCAACCTGGACCCTGCAGTCACCATCTGAGACCTTTCTCTATGTGGCCCCACTAGGAGGATGCAGAGGGTGGTGATAGGCCTTCTCAGTGGTGGCTCCTGATTTGTAGAATGCTCTCCCCAGGGAGGCACTCCTGCCTCCATCACTGTCTATTTCAAGGGGCCAGACAAGAACAGTTTTATTCACATGGGCCTATCTTTGAGTTGGATCTGTTTTCACACTTATTTTTAAACTTCTAGTGTTTGTTTTTCTTTTTAAGTTGGGCTGAGTTCACCATTTTGGAAAGACGTGACTGGCACGTATAATAATTAATAAATTGCTTAATTCATTGTTGTTAATTATTTACTGCCCGTTGGCTTTGAGAAGGGAGGCTGCTCCCCACACCCGCCCATCCCCACTGCCAGTAATATGGGATTGGCCTTTTTTCTTTATTCTAAACTCTGCTGTCGCCATTCCACTTGGCACTGAAGCCAAGCTCCTCTCAAGAGCTCAAGCACTTCTCCAAAGCATACAGAAGGCCAAAAAAAACTTCAAAGTGCACACAGAATTCAGACAGAAGATGGAAATGCAAACAGAAACCAAGGCTTGAAGTGGGAAAGCTGAGCTTCCCCAAGAGCTGAAATTACTTTTTCACAGGCTAAGAAACAGCCAGGCCAAGAAATGGGCTGACAAAAGTGTGCATTTCTTTCTGCTTAAATATATATATGTGTGTTTGTTTTTTTATTTTAGTATACAGCTATAAAAAGTCAATAGGCTGTACAAATAAAGGGGGGGGGGACAACAACTCAGAACTGTAACCATGACTGACTGAAGTATAGATGATGTTTAGATCTTCATCTTCATCTTCAGCATTAATAAATAAATATGGAGCGACAGGTCACAATTTACATCATAATGAAATCAGATCAAAAGTGATGAAAAAGACTCAATTGCTGGGAGAAGGGGAGAGTCTGAAACATGTCTATGGCAGGCAAAAGGAGAATCCACCATGGGGAGGCAAGTTCCCCCTCCATAGTGATGCGTGAGTCATTGGAGGTTTGTACAATTCACTATTGTTGGTTATAAATGTCATAAATGGAAACCACAATATGTCAAAATGATCTCGTTTACCAAACCTCGGACAACTCTACAGTGGTGAGTCAGGTGTGCCTTTCTTAAAATTATTCGGCCACACACAACCTGGAGCAGCAAATGTCACCAGAGCCATTAAAACAATTGGATCAAGTAGTTCAAGTTCAGGGAAGTACTTGTATAAACAGGTGTGTTTTCAAGAGCCAGCAGAGCACCAAGACCAACAAGGCCTCTTGCATTTCAGCAGACACCTTTAGCATGCTAGCAACCTGTGTGCCCAAGAGACTTCTTCTAGCTTTCTCCCTGTGGTGCTAGATTTCAGCTGGCAGGGAGACTGAATATTCCTGTCTATGTTAAAAAGAGACAACTGAAAATAGAAAGGCACTCCTATATTCAGCTTATAAGCCCACACACCAGTTAAAAACATGCGTTCCTTGCTCCTTAGATGAATCAGCCAGATGGTTTGATCCCAAACTTTTGTAATTCATAGGTTTCAGTATAAAACATCATCACTGGAGAAGATATCAAACTAACTAACATGCAAGATATTCCAATCTGATTCCAGTACAAGCATCTGAATAGGCATATCTGCAGAAATCATTAAGAAGCCATAGGGTAGCATAACTGCATGTGCCTATTCCTGACCTCCATCATGTGAGGTAGCGGGAATCTACTATTTGAAAGTTGGCAACCAAATTCACCTTCACTAACAGTGAGATTAAGCAAATGAGCAGAAGCAACAGGCTGAGTTTCTCAAACTGTGGTCCAGGGACAACTAGCACTCTAATAGGTGATGCACAGAAAGGTTACAGAACAGTTAGGAATATCTGCACCTGACCCCATGCTTGGTTTTTCTTTTCCCCAACAATGGGAATCCAAGCTCTTTTGACCACGGCCAGATTATCAAACAGATTTGCAAGGCTCTGGTTTAGGGCCCGCAATTTTCGTAACTTAGCACTGGTACACTTTGGCAACTTTTCCTTAAAAATTTACCTATTCAGGGTACTTTTGCTTAACTTGATCTGAAGCTAATGTTAACAAGCCTTGTGCCTGACTTTGGCTCACATAAAAAAGGCACATTTTAGAATGACAAGGCAAGTGTTGGATGCACTTTGATCTGTAGAACAAAAAATGTCCATCAGATGGTCTGCAGACATCCCAAACAATTAACGGCTCCTCGGGAAAATAAAAACAACCAAGGACCACTATCCCACACAATACATAGACCACACCATAAACTTGAAAGCAATTACCACAAGACTCCTTGGTTGTCCAAATCTGGACATTGTGTAAATTAGCAAGAAATCCCAGAGGCTGGCAGGTCTCCCCAACTTCACACAAAGCCAGAGCTCCTGGAAGCTAGCTTAAAAAAGGAAGAAGCCCTCATGCCCAGCCTGGAGCTTGGGAAGAACATGGTGGTTCTTTTCCTCCAATCACACTCAGCCTCAAAGGTGGTCCATGTGTATTCACATCTCAGCATCCCCTTCCTTTCCATCCCTAGACAGACAGGGTCTTTGTTAAGCACAGACTAAGGCCAGCCAAAATCTGGCCCAGTTCTCTTCTCCCCGCAACGTCATACAAGAACGGCACCCTACTTCAAAGGATTGTATCCAACTAAGTTTTAGTCAAGAACAGATCCACTGCAATTAATGGACCCGAGCAAGTCATGTCCATTGTTTTCAGTGGGTATACTCTGAGTAGGACAAGACTTGGGATACAACCCAATCTCAAAGTGCCACTTTGGAGCAAGACAAGTCCTAGAGTTGAAAGCCTCCCCTGGTAGTAATCAGGCAACAGAAAGCACTTTTAAAATTGTTGCAGGGTTAGGGTTAACTTTCTATAGTTGCAACAAGCGTAAGAGGAAAATGGGGGGGAGGGGGGAGATGAAAATAGGCTTCCAAGGTTCACCTGCGTTGGCTTTCAAGTCTTCAGGCGTCACCATGACAACAAACCGGATGGCTCGCTCGTTCCGAAACATCTCGTAGGACCAGCGCCTGATGGACCGCATACATTTCACCGCCGCAATTCCATTGTTGGCAATAAGGACCTAGACAAAACAGAATGGAAGCCTTTCAAAACAGCCGTTCTTAAACTTGTTGAACTCCTCCCCGCCCCCTAAAAATAAGAAAACAAAAAACATCCCCTTACTTCACCTCTGATCGCCACCCCATCCAGCTGCCAAACAGGTTCTTCAGAGGAAGTTGGCCAGAGAGGACATTTTGAGGCTTCCACCTAAAACCAACCAGGCTGGGAAAGAACGTCTCTGACAGCAGAACTGTCCAGACACCTCCTGCCTCTCCAGAGCCTTTGGCATGTCCAAAGTCCGTTTTGGGGGCCTAATTCGGCCCTTATGGCAATTTATTTATTGGGGTCAAATCCTTAAAAAAAAGCTCAACAACTTTGGTCGGCCCTCACACATGTTCACTTCATCAAATCTGTCCCTCTTTGAAAAAAGTTTGGGCACCCCTGCTCTAAGGTTAGCTCAGCAGATTTCAGATAGCCCTGACTCTTTGTAGCCAGGATATCCCATCCTGCCCTGGACCTTCGAAACATAGGCAGCTCCCTTATTACAGATTGGCCACCGGGTACATCAGCCCTAGTGTGCTCTATCTAACAGAGGCTTTCCAATGTCCACTGCCCAATCTCAAGAGAACACAGGCAAACAAAGTCTTGAGACTTTCCCTGCTCAACCCAGGGAGGTCCAGGGACTGAGTGGGCAGGACTTTGCATGTGGGACTTGTGCTGTGCCCCTGTTCATACACGATTTGAGCCCTCTAGTTTCCACGGTCTCACCCACTTCGCTTATCATAGAATCATAGAATCATAGAGTTGGAAGAGACCACAAGGGCCATCCAGTCCAACCCCCTGCCGAGCAGGAAACACCATCAAAGCATTCTTGACATATGCCTGTCAAGCCTCTGCTTAAAGACCTCCAAAGAAGGAGGCTCCACCACACTCCTTGGTAGCAAATTCCACTGCCGAACAGCTCTTACTGTCAGGAAGTTCTTTCTAATGTTTAGGTGGAAGCTTCTTTCTTGTAGTTTGAATCCATTGCACCGTGTCCGCTTCTCTGGAGCAGCAGAAAACAACCTTTCTCCCTCCTCCATATGACATCCTTTTATATATTTGAACATGGCTATCATATCACCCCTTAACCTTCTCTTCTCCAGGCTAAACATACCCAGCTCCCTAAGCTGTTCCTCATAAGGTATCGTTTCCAGGCCCCCGCTCAGCTTTATCCCCAAGCGCACAGAGAAATTCATACATGGTTTGAGCACTTGCATAAGAACATAAAGAGAGCCCTGCTGGATCGGGACCAGCACCCATGAAGTCCAGCACCTCACAGTGGCCAAACGGACACCTACAGGAAGCAGGTCCCGAGTCCCACAGCACCTCTTCCCACACACAATTCCCAGCAACTGGCATTCAGAGCCACACTGCCTCCAGCCGTGGAAGGAGAGCATAGCCACTGGAAGCCTTATCCTCCAAGAACTTGCCGAAAGCTCCAGCAAACACCCGAACACATCGGGTTGCATGCCTCTGAATTCCTAGTTTCTGAGAAGTAAACTTTGCTTATTTTTAGAGAGAGAGAGAGAGAATACTGCAACTCACCTTCTCAATGACTTTGTTCCCCCCAAAGCGAGTGACAAACTCTGCGGGTGACGCGACGGTGAAATCCCTCTGCAGGTCCACTTTCTTTCTATCCCGGCCCTGCTTCATGAGGTGGAGACCAGACATACTTGGCCTGAGAGGAAGAAAGGAAGAGAGTGGTATAAGAGCTGCTACACTTAACTTCCAATGGAGGCTCGTCCAGCAGCGCACACAGGGAACTGCCCCACCAATAATATAATATAATTATAATAATTTATTATTTATACCCCACCCATCTGGCTGGGTTTCCCCAGCCACTCTGGGCAGCTTCCAACAGAATATTAAAATACAATACAGTGGTACCTTGGTTTAAGTACACAATTGGTTCCGGAAGTCTGTACTTAACCTGAAGCATACTTAACCTGAAGCGAACTTTCCCACTGAAAGTAATGGAAAGTGGATTAATCCGTTCCAGACGGGTCTGAAAGTACTTAAACCGAGGTATACTTAAACCGAGGTATGACATTAAAAGCCTCCCTAAACAGGGCTGCCTTCAGATGTCTTCTAAAAGTTTGGTAGTTGCATTTCTCTTTGACATCTGGTGAGAGGGCGTTCCACAGGGCGGGCGCCACTACCAAGAAGGCCATGTGCCTGGTTCCCTGTAACTTGGCTTCTCGCAGCGAGGGAACCGCCAGAAGGCCCTCGGCACTGGACCTCAGCGTCCGGGCAGAACAATGGGGTGTTTGTTTTTGGGCCAACACTGCCGTCTGCCTTCAAACATACAACCAATCTGGGAGCGGTTCTGCTTGCCATGGGCTCTGGCTCCCCCTACTGTTGGCCTCCCTGCCTGTCGTCCTACCAGTCCCAAAGGGCACCGCCGCTTGCTTGCTTCGATTCTACAAGGAACCAGAAACCTCGAGCAGTCCTCAACATTTCGACAAGGAGAAGAATAAAGTGGGATTTGCACCTTGTATGAGGAAGATGGCCAGGAATGGTGGGAGTTGTAGTCTGGCCATACCTGGAGAGCACCAGGTTCCCTGCCCTTGTTTTTACAGTATTTGTTTTCTGTACTTCAAAAAGAAGGAAAAAGCTTGACAAGATGGGTGGCTTGACAAACAGACCAAAACAATAAAAAATATAGAAATAAAAGTAGCAGTATTAGGTGTAGGGGTGTGTGTGTGTGTGTGTGTGTGTGTGTGTGTGTGTGTGTGTGTAGCTTAAAATATCTGGGGAGATTTTTAAAAAAAGGTCTACCCACAGCATTGAAATGACTCCATGATGGGCAACATAGTACTACCACCCAAAGTGGTCTTCCCCAGTCGCTGGAGGCACCCAGAAGAGGGTCTGCAAAGATTAGCTGTACTAGCATGTCCCAAACATACTTATATTTGGAAGATCTATACAGCTCCCGTTGCCTCAAAAAAGTAAAAAATATTTTACAGGATCCTTCTCATCCGGGATATAGTCTTTTTGTACTACTGCCTTTGGGCAAGAGATATAGAACAATTAAATCAAGAACAAATAGAATAAAAAAAAAGTTTCTACCCTAAAGCTATAGCCATCTTAAATACTGTAACTAAATAATTGACCTGAAGAGTTGGGTAGGTTTGTGAATGTGTGGCTGAAAATGTGTTTTTTGTTTTGTTTCTTGTTTTTATGGGATAGCATCCAATTTCATCGTAATTACACAATGATAATAAAGAAATCTAATCTAATATTTAGGACACAGTTTCCTTTGAATTAAAACTGGAGGCATTTCTCTCTTACACACACAAAAAACCATGTTTTTCTCAGTCTGCTCCTTTTAAAGGCCTGGGCAGCCCTCAACCTGCTTACAGCTTTAAGTACTGTAGTGTTGACACACGTCCGGATTTTGCCGGACGTATCCTGAATACTGCAGTCGGCAGCAGTGCCCAGGCGGAAATCGGGAGAAGTTTCCAGTAAAATCCAGACGTATGGCAGCCCATGTCGGCAGTGCCGTTTTTGCCGTTTCCCCATAAAAAATAGCTCAAAAGTGGCATTTTGGGGATTTTGCCCTAAAACAACTTTGCCCCCCCCCTAAAAAAAACACCACTGTTCTGTCTGGATTTTCACTGTTTGAAATATGGTGGCCCTACTTTAAAGCCAAGTTAGATCATTGGTCCATATAGCTCAATGCCGTCCACACCAGTGTTCTCCAATTTATTTAAGTATTTATTTAATTTGTCTGAAGATCACAGGGCAATTTATAGAAGAAAAATACAAAATCAGAACATAACCCAAAAAGAGCCCCCCCCCAAAAAAAAACATTTAAAAGGGCAGATTGGTTAATCAGGTTATACAGTACATTTCCGTCTGGCACCTAAAGAGGCCTAAAGTGTCGGGTGAGCCTCCCTGGGAAGAGTATTCCACATAAGGGGAGCCACTGCAGAAAAGGCCATCCTCTGGGATTCTTGTGGAGGAAACGAACGAAGAAGGGCTTCAGATGACGATCACAGGGTCGGGGCTGGTTCATGTGGGGACAGGTGGCCCTTTAAATATTACCTCAAACCAACTCCCACCATCCCTTGTCAATTTAGCCAGCGATCATGGCTGATGAGAGTTGTAGGCCCTTTCTGCGCTATACATTTAAAGCATGATAATATCACTTTAAAAACAGTCACATCCTCCCCCAAGGAACTATAGCTTGTTAAGGCTGCTGAGAGCCGTTAGGAGACCCTTATCCCCCTCATGGAGGCGCGATTCCCAGAGTGGGGTAACAACCCATCCCTCTTCCTAGGGAAGTCTGGGAATCTGTTTATGCAGAAGTTAAAGGGTAAAGGGACCCCTGACCATTAGGTCCAGTCGTGACCGCCTCTGGGGTTGTGCGCTCATCTCGCATTATTGGCCGAGGGAGCCGGCGTATAGCTTCCAGGTCATGTGGCCAGCATGACAAAGCCGCTTCTGGCAAACCAGAGCAGCACATGGAAACGCCATTTACCTTCCCGCTGTAGTGGTTCCTATTTATCTACTTGCATTTTGACGTGCTTTCGAACTGCTAGGTTGGCAGGAGCTGGGACTGAGCAACGGGAGCTCACCCCGTCACAGGGATTCGAACCGCCGACCTTCTGATCAGCAAGCCCTAGGCTCAGTGGTTTAACCACAGCGCCACCTGGGTCCCCTACGCAGAAGTTAAGTCCTGCCAATTTGTTAGCACATGTAGCATCTCAGCCTCCGTGTCAAAATCAAAAGGCATTCAGGAATGCCAGCCAGCCTTTTTCTTTCAAAGCATGGAGGGCAGATGTATCTCCCTGCGGAGCATAAAAATCCAAAACAAAAAAACGCTGAATTGCTTTCTTGAAAAGTCCTGCAAAAATCTAAACCCTGTCTGTCTCCTCCTTTTTTTAAAATAAAAAAATAGCTTCCCCAAGCAATTTGCTGCCTGCAGTGTCAAATCTCAGCTTCCTTCAGGCAAAATACGTTGATTTCTCCCCCCCCCCCACCAAAAAACAAAACAAAACCACTCACCCGAAGAAAAACCTTATAATTAAAAATTAAGCTAATTCATACCAGTTCACAACGGACTGAAATGAAGCTTAACACACACACACCACCACCACCACCACACACAAATCACCTCTCTAAATTAAGGTTAATAAACAACACCCCTCAAAAGTGTGAGGAATTTTTTTAATTTTAAAAAAACCCCACCCCTTCAAAGTAGGATTTTCAACCTCCACCACCCACCTTTGAAGCATATGATATCTCATTGCCTGACTGTCGTCGGCTTCTTCTTCCATGCTGGCTCAGGAATTATTATTTTTTAAGCAAAAGGGGTTCCCTGGTTTAGATCTTGAACTGGTCGGCACTCTGACAGGGAAAGCTACTCTCCTTCCTCTGAAGCTGCAGCTTTTTTAGAAAGATCCCTCCCTTCATCACCCTCCTTTTAAAAAAAAAAATTGAGCAAAGCTGCATTTCACTGGCTGCCTTGCATTTTTAACCTTTGTCCTTCTGCTTTTTCCTCTACATGCACAGCTCATCCACGCTCCTTCCCAGCGGTGGGCATTGTGTATACAGGGGAGAGCATTCACTGATTTGCCGGGGAAAGAGAGAGAGAGAAACAGCTGATTAGGGACTGGAGGAGGGGACAGAGGAAAAAGATCTCAAGGTTATGTAATGGGGATTACGCAGGGACAAGGCAGAGAGGTTGGACAAGCACTGTGACCATGGCAAGACCTGGAGACTCCTCCGAGAGAGAGGAAGGATTGTATAGTGCTCCTCAAAAACCTCCTTCATAACTTGGTAACGGGCACAAGAAGAGTCTCCGGGGAAGGCAAAAGAAGATTCATCGCAGCAGAAACTTTAATGGATTGAAAGGACCCACTTTAAGCTCTGGCAGCCCATACAAAAGAAAAAAGAAAAAAAACCTGCCACCATAGAGCTGGGCATCTTCAAAAGGTGCTGAAAGAATTAATACCGTGTTTCTCATATTATAAGTCATGTCTTATATTAATTTTTTCCTCAAAAAAACCCGACATGGCTTATTTTTGAGGGATGTCTTATTTTTTAAAAAGTGCACGCGGGCGCTGTTTGCCGGGCTTGTCAAGCCCAGCAAACAGCGCCCGCCGATCTTCGGTGACAGGCGGGGGTGGGCGGAGAGCGGAGAACGATCTCCGCTTCCCCCCCACCCCCGCCTGTCACACAGCACAGGTCGGCGGGCGCTGTTTGCCGGGCTTGTCAAGCCCAGCAAGGAGCGCCCGCCGATCTTTGGTGACAGGCGGGGGTGGGGGGAGAGCGGAGAACGATCTCCGCTTCCCCCCCACCCCCGCCTGTCACACAGGACAGGTCCGAAGATCGGCGGGCGCTGTTTGCCGGGCTTGTCAAGCCCAGCAAACAGCGCCCGCCGATCTTCGGTGACAGGCGGGGGTGGGTGGAGAGCGGAGAACGATCTCTGCTTCCCCCCACCCACGCCTGTCACACAGCACAGGTCGGCGGGCGCTGTTTGCCGGGCTTGTCAAGCCCAGCAAGGAGCGCCCGCCGATCTTTGGTGACAGGCGGGGGTGGGGGGAGAGCGGAGAACGATCTCCGCTTCCCCCCCCCCGCCTGTCACACAGGACAGGTCCGAAGATCGGCGGGCGCTGTTTGCCGGGCTTGTCCAGCCCAGCAAACAGCGCCCGCCGATCTTCGGTGACAGGCGGGGGTGGGGGGAGAGCGGAGAACGATCTCCGCTTCCCCCCCACCCCCGCCTGTCACACAGGACAGGTCGGCGGGCGCTGTTTGCCGGGCTTGTCAAGCCCAGCAAACAGCGCCCGCCGATCTTCGGTGACAGGCGGGGGTGGGGGGAGAGCGGAGCACGATCTCCGCTTCTCCCCCACCCCCGCCTGTCACACAGCACAGGGCCGAAGATCGGCGGGCGCTGTTTGCCGGGCTTGTCAAGCCCAGCAAGGAGCGCCCGCCGATCTTTGGTGACAGGCGGGGGTGGGGGGAGAGCGGAGAACGATCTCCGCTTCCCCCCCACCCCGCCTGTCACACAGGACAGGTCCGAAGATCGGCGGGCGCTGTTTGCCGGGCTTGTCAAGCCCAGCAAACAGCGCCCGCCGATCTTCGGTGACAGGCGGGGGTGGGGGGAGAGCGGAGCACGATCTCCGCTTCTCCCCCACCCCCGCCTGTCACACAGCACAGGGCCGAAGATCGGCGGGCGCTGTTTGCCGGGCTTGTCAAGCCCAGCAAACAGCGCCCGCCGATCTTCGGTGACAGGCGGGGGTGGGGGGAGAGCGGAGAACGATCTCCGCTTCTCCCCCACCCCCGCCTGTCACACAGCACAGGGCCGAAGATCGGCGGGCGCTGTTTGCCGGGCTTGTCAAGCCCAGCAAACAGCGCCCGCCGATCTTTGGTGACAGGCGGGGGTGGGGGGAGAGCGGAGAACGATCTCCGCTTCCCCCCACCCCTGCCTGTCACACAGCACGGGTCCGAAGATCGGCGGGCGCTGTTTCCCGGGCTTGTCAAGCCCAGCAAGGAGCGCCCGCCGATCTTCGGCTCTGTCCCCCGATGCGCTACGGCTCGGGGAAGCAGGCAGGGAGCTCCTGCTGGGTCCCGCGCCTTCGCCTCTCGCTCGGTCGGGGCTTTGCGATAGTGCTTATTTTCGGGGTATGTCTTATTTTTCACCAACCCTTAGAAATCCTGTCATGGCTTATTTTTTGGGGATGCCTTAAAATATGAGAAACACGGTAATATTTTTTTTTAAACATAATTTTTATTGATTTTACAAATTACAAAAGATGGTACATACATATACACCTTTTCCACCTTCTTCCCACCCCCCTCCATGGGTCCTCCCCTGCCACAGAAGTATCCCACGCAGGTGAACAGTCAGAAGTGGTCCATTTTATGATTGGGTTTCTGTCCTCCTCCCCCTCCCCTGCCCCCGAAGCCCCCCCCTGCCACCAGGGAGCTCCAGTGAACCAGGGCAGTACGCAGGAGTTCATCCATCCAACCATCTATTGTCATACCAAAAAAAAAAAGAAAATACAAAAAGAGAAAAAGAGAAAAAAGAGAAGAAAAAAAAAGACAAAAAGGAAAAAAGACAAAAAAAAAATTCATCATAATTGTTAAATTCATAATTGTTAAACCATATTTTGTGGGCTTCCCCACCCTCCCCCCTTCCCCGGTTTTCCTCCCTTATTTATCATCTTCAACAGTTTCATAGTTCATATTTTATAACATACACCTTTATATCTTGTACCACTTTTAAACTAACTATTATCATTTTCGCCTATTGTCCAATCACTGAGAAATCAAACTCCCATTTTTTCTTCCCGTGCCTAATTTTTACCCCTCTGTAGGCCTCCATATTTTCACCTTTTTCCAGAATCAATTCACTTTTTAAACCTATAATTATTCCCAAACTAACCTTACACCCCCCCGAGTACTGGCTCCACCCCACCAATCCAGCAAGTTCCATAGTCAGCAGTCCAGTTATAGTCCTATTAACCCATCCTTACAATCACAACTTCACTTTCCCTTCACCCCACCCCCTGTTTACAGTCTTTTGCCATCCAGGCCTCCATATCAGACCCCTGAGCTTCTTCTCTTCTCTGCTTAATTTTTCCTTCTTCCCTGTGGTCATTCTGGAGTTCCAGTAAGTCCAATCGTGCCCCCCTCGAAGGGGAGGCACTCCATCCAACTTTTTGTAGAGTAAAATCATCATTTTTTTCGTGATGGGCTTCATTTTGTGTTAAGTCATCACAGTCCTCATCATTGTCATTCTCACATTCGTCTTCTTCAGTTTCAAAAGCTTCATCTTCTAAGAAATCATATTCTGCCATCATCATCTGGAATTGTTGCTGTAACACTTGCCGTTGTGTCTCCTCTTGACATAGTTCTATTCTTGCTTCCCACATTAAGGTCAAAACAGTCCGCTGAAACTCAGGCGGGTACCTTTTTGTTGACATAGTTCAGTCCTGTCAAGGTCAAAACTTGTCACATGGGGTGGAATATAATCGCAGTCTATTTTCTCGACTCCATTTTAACAAGCTGGCTGCATTCTTAAAAATAAAGTTCGAACTCACATTTCAAAAGTATATAAACCAAAAAAGAATTTCCAAAAAGTCCAGAGATAAAGATAGAAATAGAATTTAACTATAAATCCTGATCAACTCACTGGATTGTCTGGGCTGCCGGCTCCCGAGGAACAGAAAGGTCTTTCTTAGTCTTAACTTCTTTCTGCAGGGCAATCACAACCACAGTCTCTCTCCCCTTTTACCCTGCATTTAGGGGAGATTCTCTTTGATGCCTTTGAGGAATCCTTTTAAGTTGAAATCTTCTGTTTACGGCTTCGGGTTTCTGTTTACTGTCTCTTATGTTACCGTAGGGGGGGGGGGGTGGCTTCCTCTTTTCCCCTCTCTCCCAGGTCCAAATTGTTGCCTTAATTTACATTCCAAAGAATCCAAATTACTCACAGTCTATTCATTTGCTGAATGTTCTTTGAAGAATTGGCCACCTCCACTTCCCAGACTCGCAGCTTCGCACTCTCAGAGCAGCAATGTCAGCCTGTCCGCCGCGGTTCACCTCCTCGCTCTCGGGGGCTTAAACAAAGCCGATCCGGGGAGGAGAGAGCCCGCTTTTGGCGCCGCCAGGCAAAATCTGTCCCCAAAAAGCTCGATTTGGGGCTTTTAAGGAGGTTTCGCTTCGCTGGAACGATTCCCTCCACCTCTGAAGCGCCGAGGTCCGCTCCGCTGTGCGGACCCCCGTCTGAGCAAGATGGCGTGGTCAACCGGAAGCCCTTAATTAATAATATTAATTAATAATATTAATAATATTAATAAGAATATGTAATATGCCTGGGATTGCCCTGCTCCAATTAACTAGAGATACTAGGGATTGAACTTAGGGTCTTCTGCATGCAAAGCAGACGTTCTGCCACTGCGTTACGGCCTTTGTGCAAGCCATCTTAGGAAGAATTCGTCCAGGCGGCAAACATTTTCCAAATGTCCAGCTGACGTGCGGTCATTGACGCATGGGCCGTTTTGAACCCAGAAGAAGGCAGAACAGGGGAGGGGTGTAACAAGGCGGGGCAGGTGGGCTTATGCGCACTCCGCTGTCACTCACGGGGGCCAGGAACTGAACCCCCACGTAAAATGGTTTCTGCCTGTATTTATATTATTAGTGTTCGTTCCTTCCTCTCTCTGAGGATTTTTATTTTGTTTCCCCTTTCTGGATGTGAGCCTAAGAAGCTCCTTTATAAAGCCACCTACTCTGGCTGGCAGCAGTCCTTCAGGGTCTCAGGCAAAGGGTTCCCTCCCATCCCCACTGCCTGATCCAGGACTAATTCTGGGCCCTTCTCCTGAAACAAGGAACGCAGCAAGCAGCCTGATACAGAGTCAGACTAATGGTTCATCTAGGTTCAATACTACACTAACTGCTAGTGACTCTCCAGGGTTCTAGGCCAGAGTCCAGCCTCGATATGTCCTTCTCCAAATCAGAACTAGGCACAGAAGCAGCTACCATACAATGAGTCAGACCTACTGGTCCATTTAGCTCAGCATCGTCTAACAGGCAGAGGCTTTCCTGGTTTTCAGGCAAGGGGCAAAGCAAAGATGCAAAGATGTTTATTCGGCTGTACGCCCATCATAAAACACAACACAACAAAACAAATCAAATAAAAACCGCAGGCTCGTACAAACCACAGATAATATAACACAATTCACAGCTCACAAGGACAAATATTAACAATTCAAAAAACATATCTTGAAGGTTTAAGATTAAGATTAAAAATTTAGGCGCTAAACTAAAATCAATATCTGATGTCATTTTAAAAAAAAAATCTTATAACTATCAATAATCAGCTAACATTGCATTCCGTCTCTTGTACGAGAGGACGGCTGTTAGGAATTTAGCAACCTGTAGAGTAAATTAAGGATCCACACCTTGAAGAACCCAGGCTAGCTGAAGGTCAACTGGATTGTCAGCCATAGGCTGGATTATGGAGTTTAATATACTAGCACGAGCCGAACTGTACATAGGGCAGATAAACATGACATGGTGTAAAGATTCAGTTGATTTCATTTCGCAAGCACACATTGAAGAGACTTGGCCCTTAGTAAATCTATGTCTCAGCACGTTAGTTGGAAAAACATTGAACCTAGCTTTAATGAAGGCATATCAGGCAAGGGGCATTTCCAGCCCGACCTGAAGATGCCCGAACCTCTCCCATCCGCTCTGTAGATGCATTTTAAATCAGTTGTGGTGTCTTAAGGACAAATGCAATTCAGCTGCCGGGTCCCTTCCTAGGGAAACAGCACAGCAAGACACTGGTTACATAATAATAATAATAATAATAATAATAATAATAATAATAATAATAATAATAACGGTCCATTAACATACCCAGAGCATGTGCTGAAGACAAAGTCAGGCAGGAAAACCCAAGGGCCTCAGTGCCTATGGGCCACGCACAAGATTCAGAAACTGCAAAACATCACAACTACACAAGGATCACAAAGAGAAGTCAGCCGTAATGTAAGCACCTCTCATCCCTTTCTGGTCTCTAAATGGCACAGTAAGGCTGTCTGTTCTAGGAACAGACCTGACACACATCACAGAGAGGAGGCCCCATCAATCTCAGCACGACAGCATGATGCTGGATGCTATCAATGATGTAGCAAATTTTTATAGAACTCAGCAGTGCACTGCCTAGCTTATTTGCAATGCCAACTACAGGATGCGCCACACAGAAGCCAACAACAGGATTCTGCCACATAGAAGACGTTTACACACAACAGCAGCAACAACAACAACACACCACCCTTCAGTCCAGGTTTTGCATTTCCCGCATCTGAGCAAAGGATGTCATGCCAACTTCAGCATCCTGCAAATCAAAAGAGCATCTGCACATTTAAAAATGCCAACCCTGGAGCAAAAAGAGAAAATTAAGAAATACCAGCCCTCTCCTACTTGCAATACAGAAGTGCCTAGGAAACAACTGCTTAGGAAAACGGTGGGACCCTCCAAACACCCTTTTCATTGTGCATTCGTTATGATTTGTGCTTGTGATGGTATCAGGGTGGTTAAATGCGATCTTGCCTTAACTACTGTTTGCAACTGCAAAGGTTTCCTGGCAGACATATCACTGCATGTCCCATAACTTCTTGCTGAAACTTTTCAAATGTTCCTGGGCCTTGTCCCAAAACACCTGGAGAGCACCAGGTTGGGGAAAGCTGACTTTGTATAGAGATCAGAGTTGTGAAGCCTTTTTCAGCCCAACGACCCCATTCTCTTTGGGGAAATTTCCCAAGGGCCACATGCCAGGGGTTGGTGGGACCAGAGGGAAAAGCAGCGAAGTTTGTGGCCCACTTTCGACACACACATGCACCCCTCACAGTCCTCCATCCAGGCAAGCAAGAGTTCCAAGGACACATTCCAGACAGGCAAAAACACTCAAGAGTGTGCAAAGCAGGTCTAGTAAAGGGTGTGGCTGTGAGGAATCCCAAGGGCCAGACAGAGAGGCCTGAAGGGCAACATTAGGGGCCCGGGGCTCCTCCGAGACAGAGGATATAACACTGTCCAAAAAAGGGAGTGGGGAAAGACAAGCTCTATCAAAGCGATGGAAAATTACGAGAAGGGGGTTAAGGGGAAACCTTGTCCAGGTTACCTGAAATTGCAACACCTAAAGGGCTGAGAAATGCCTGGCAACAGATGGGATGGGTGGCTGTGTTTGGCTTGGCAGGGGGTGAGCTAAGCAGGACTGCACTAAGGGGAGAGGGCTTTGCCACCACTAAAAGCCAAAAGCAAACAAATTGGGAAAGAGGTGTTCAAGGCTGTATCCTAACTGCACACACACAAAAATGGCTTTCCGTTCCACGTTTTGGGCACGCCAGAGCCACGCGTTTAAAGTAGCTCTTGACTCTCCCTCATAACTTTCCACCGCTCAACAGAACCAGCTCTCCACCTTGGAGAAGGTCAGAAAGATGACACCGTGAAGCCCGAGAGTGGATGGGCTCGTGCAAAAGATCAGGTCTTGCTTGCGGGAATCCCACTGGGGCATCTGGTTGGCTAAAAGATGCTGGGCAAGATGGGCCATTAGCCTGATCGAGCAGCCAGGCTCTCCTTGAGATCTTAGGTGGAAACAGAGTTAAACTCCAGAGCAGCACATAAAATCACCCATGGCAGCAAGGGGGGGGGGGCGAAAGCAACGCCACAAGTGAAATACAAATATTCCTACAAGCCAAAAGAGAGGGAGTTATCATCTGGGCCTCAGTCAAAGAAGGCTCTAAGAATTATTAATTTGACTTACAAGTTGTTTACTACCAATAAAAGAGAGTCTCTTACCATGAGTCCAAAGGCACAATATACCGTATTTTTCTGTGGATAACATGACCCCTTATTTGGAGGGACTCAAATTTATGAAAATGGGGGAAGATGACCCCATGTATAAGACGACCCCCATTTTTAAACATTATTTTAGAGTAAAAAACCTAGTCTTATACAGTCATACCTCAGTTTAAGTACGCTTCGGTTTGAGTACTTTCAGTTTAAGTACTCCGCGGACCCATCTGGAACAGATTAATCCACTTTTCAATGGGAAAGTTTGCTTCAGGTTAAGTACGCTTCAGGTTAAGTACAGACTTCTGGAACCAATTACACTCATACTTTGGGTTAAGTACTCTTCAGATTGAGTACTCCGTGGACCCGTCTGGAACGGATTAATCCACTTTCCATTACTTTCAATTGGAAAGTTTGCTTCAGGTTAAGTACGCTTCAGGTTAAGTACAGACTTCCGGAACTAATCGTGTACTTAAACCGAGGTACCACCGTACACGGAAAAGTACGGCAAACCTAGGAACAATACACTGTAATATAAACTATTACATTATCTGGCGGACCACCTGGCTCTCCATCCCTCCTTTAAGGATTAACAATTGCAGTAAGACAGAAGAGTGTGAAAAAGACAAAGGTTTGAATGCTTTTTGTACCTCATAGGCAAGCTGTCTTGGACACTGGAAGGACCGAGGTCAGAAAGAGAGTCTGAGCTGACGGAGACGGGAGACAAGGACTGCTCTTTGTCCTCCAGCAAGTCGATTTTCACCAAGGAGCTCGTCTCATCCTCAGAGTTATCCTCCGACACGGAGCCAATGATGAAGCGAGAGTGCGCACCCAGCTCCAGGGGCTTGTCCTCCGGCAAGGGATCGCCCATCGTGCCTCCAAAGTAGGTTTGCACCACTAAGAGTGAAGGGGGGGGGAAAAAACAATCTGAGCTTGTTGCAGATTTAGCTCGACACCAGCCATGGCAAAAACTGGGAGAGCCTTTAAAATGATGCTCTACAGATTGCTTCTGATTGGTCACATAAACTACACCCTTCAGGTGCTTTGATTAAGAATAAGCTAACCATCAGCCACTTATGTTATTCTAGCAGCACTTATGTATCTCCCCCCAATTCCCCAGCTGCCCCTCCAAAAGTGGAATTCTGCAATATACAGTGGTACCTCTACTTACGAATAACTCTACTTACGAATGTTTCTGCTTACGAACGGAGCTCCGCCCGCCATCTTGGATGCTGTTTAGATAGGATTTTTTCTACTTACGAAATTTTTCTCCCAATGCATTCCTATGGGATTCGACTTACACATTTTTTCGACTTACGAATGTGCGTTCGGAACGCATTAAATTCGTAAGTAGAGGTACCACTGTATACAAATCATTACACAAATGTATATTCAGTCATTTTGCAGGATTTATAATTTTATTGGGCTTTTAACAGGTAACCACTCATAAACTAAGGACAGTGGCTCCAAAGTTACGATAAAGAAATGCTAATGGGCATAAAATATAAAACTCCCATTGTTGCCCAGTCTAATTGCTCTGTTCCTTTTCAGAGCACTCCATCGACACAGCAGAGAGTTTCACAGATACTGTCTCACTGGACTCAAATATCCAGTCGTTCTGATATTAAGAGTTCTACAAAGCTTGCCTATCTTGCTGGTGTTGTGTCCCGGGTTTCTACTGCTTCATTTACATACTTAAATAAAGTCAAACCAAGTCAATACAGAAACGTCATTCCAGAATACATTACACAACAATTTGACTAACGGTTACGCAGATTCTGCACAATAAAAAAATTAAAAACCTTCCTGATCTATACAACTTGTGGAAGTCCTCTTTATATACATGGAAGAGGCACCAGGGTTCCTTTCTCCTGCTCCAGAGGCTGGGACTCAAACCAATGGATGCAAGTTAAAAGAAAGAAGATTCAGACTAAACATCAAGAAGAGCTCTTTGATGGGAAGAGTTGTTTGACAGTGGGATGGACTCCCCTTCATTGGAGGTTTTAAAGCAGAGGTTGGATGGCTATCTGTCACGGATGACTTAGTTGAGATTCCTACATTGCAGGGGGTTGGACTAGGTCAGGCATCCCCAGACTACAGTCCGTGGGCCAGATACGGCCCAAAGGACCAATTTATCCGGCCCGCGGCACCCCCCGCTGCTGCTGCCTGTTCTCACCGGTGCGGCGCGGCTGCCTGCTTCCGGGTCGGAGGAGGCCAGAAATGGCTTGCGCACATGCATAAGCATCATTTCCAGCGCACCTCCGGGTCGGAGGAGGCCTGTGTGCATGTGCACGAGCAATTTCCGGCGCTCCTGTGACCCGGAAGTGCGCCGGAAATGGCACGGGCGCATGCGCACGGGCGCGCGCTCCCCTGCCCTCCAGCCCGCCGCACGATTGGCGCTTCTGGCACCGGCCCAAAGCGCAGTGAGTTTAGGGATCCTCAGGGTCCCTTCAACCCTACAATTCTATGTTTACACACACACACGTTACAGAACTTGCGATGTCCTAGGCACAGAATTTTGGTCATCTTGGGTTTTTTAAAAAAAACAGGGTTGTACAACACAGTCCTGACAAAGAGCATCCATAATTCAAAAATAACAACAAAATAATAATTTTCTTACTTGTACCCCGCACATCTGACTGGGTTGCCCCAGCCACTCTTGGCAACTTCCAACAGATATAAAAACATTACATATTTAAAAACTTTCCCTACACAGTGGTACCTCGACTTATGAATGACTCGACTTATGAATGTTTCAAGCTACGAACAGAGTTCCTTCCACCATTTTGGATGCGGTTTAGATAGGATTTTTTCGACTTACGTTTTTTTAAAAAAAAATTCCCCATTGGCTTTGACTTACGAATTTTTTGACTTACGAAGGTCCGTTCAGAACGGATTAAATTCGTAAGTCGAGGTACCACTGTACAAGTACCAGCAGCAAATAATAGCAGGCGCTGACCTCTTGCGATCCTTGTTATTTGGTTCGTTATCCACTGCCAGAAGGAACTGAAAAGGAAGAGGCACACAGAGAGAGGACAGGAAAATTAGAAGCAGCGGGAAGTCAGTCTGGAAGAACAGGAATGCATGGTGAAATCAAGAGCCTTTGCCAAAACAAAAAGCAAGTGTGATAATTAGGCTAAGATCACAAATGGCTCCATAGGAATTGACAGCTTGGAGGGAGGGCATCTGCTTTGCAGACAAAAGGTCCCAGGTTCAATCCACAGATTTTCCCGGCCAGACTGTGAAAGTCCTCTGCCTAAAACACTGGAGAGTTGCTGTGATTCAGAGGAGAGCAAAACTGGGCCAGGTGGGCAAAAATAGACTGATCTGGATCCTATATATACAGTATATGCATGTGGGGAGGGAACACAACTCAGAGCTGCTGCACTTGCTTTGCACAAGAAGGTTATCAGGTGTGAACTCCAGCATTGCTGGTTAAAATGATTCAGTACCAGGCAATGGGGATAGACCTGGAACATAAGTGACAATGCTGTGCTTGTGGGCTTCCCAGCAGCAGCTGCGAGGATAAGATGTGAAATGGAAGAATCATGGAGCACTCTGCAGCAACTCAGAGAAGGGCTTTCCGCGTGGTGGCCCCTGTTCTGCGGAACAGTATCTCTGTTGGGATGTGGCTGGCGCCCAGTAACTGCACTTTCCATAACAAATTGAATACATTTTTTTCCCCTTCCAAAAAGCTTTCCCAGCTGGATGAATGGATGTATGCCACAGGTATGTACTGGGCATTGCTTTTTAAATTAAGATGCTTCTGTTTCATCCCTAGCTGCTGCTCTTTTACTGTTTTTGTCTGTATTCTATACATCGCCTCGAGACTTGTGTGGACAATGACAATAAAGTATTCTATTCTATTCTATTCTAATAGCGAGCTGCTGGAAGGAAAGGTGGTGGAAATGAGTAAGCAGCTCCCCTGGAGGAAAGGAGTATATAAAACTTTAAAGAGCCTCGCTCCTCGTCCAGGTAGTAACACTTCCTTTTCACAACTGTACGAGTGCAAATCCACAGATGAGCCAAGAGCTGCTACAAGCAACAACATGTGCCTGTTGCCCAGCCGTGCCAGCACAGCCTCCATCCTACACATGTTGCAGCCATACTCCACCCACTTGCCAGCCATTGCGAGACACAAACGCACACCCAGAAAGGCACATCCTGATCCCACTCTGGGTTACCCGCACGGCTCTGCTAAAGCCCTAAGCCAGGCTGCTACCCAAGGTCTTTCCCAAGACTTGCTTCCACGGTCCTATAAAGAGATCAAGTTTAGAACGTTTAAACCAAGAGTGAGAGAACCTCAGGCCCTCTGCACCTCTCTATCTAGCCCTTGGGGGTTTCCCCCTGATCACAACCTTCATTGGCCCTGCTTGGCACCCAGAGTGTTTTTACCTAGCTGGGGTAGGTCTTTGAACTCCGATAATGTCTCTTGCCTCCCTAGGTGATTTATGGGGGGAGTGTAAGTGTGTTGGGGGTAGAAAGGTAATTTTCACTGTGTGCCCTTTTACCTCTGGCATGTCCCCACCCCCTGGGATTCTATGAGAGCACAGAGTGTAATATTAAGCAGAGAATCCAGCTGCATTAAGAATCTCGACTTTAAAAGAATAAATGCAAGAAATCTTCTAATCCTCATGGCTGCAAAGATGTTCTGCTACAAGTAGAACAGGAGCTCTGTGAGACGAACAAGGGTCTCCTCACAGCTTTCAAGACCCTTAAAAATTACAGTTCCCATGATTCTTTGGTGGAAGCCATGACGTAACGATGATACTAAAGTAGTATCATAGTGCTTTAAATGTATAGTGCGGATGTGGGCTGGGTCTAAAACCACAATACATCCAGGACCTCCTCTTCCCATATGAACCTACCCGGACCCTGAGATCATCTTCTGTGGCCCTTCTTCATGTGCCTCCTCCATGAGCGGTCCAGAGGGCGCCAACACAAGAACGGGCCTTTTCGACAGTGGCTCCCTGTTGGTGGAATGCTCTCCCAAGAGAGGTTCAGCTGGCGCCCTTAGGTGCCAGGCAAAAATGTTCCTCTTTAACCAGGCCTTTGTCTGATTGGCAACCAACGCCCTTCAAAAATGTGTTGTGGGGGAAGTATCGGGTTGTTTTTGTTTTTGATATGTATTTTGTGTTTTTATACGGTGGTTTTATGTTGTAACCGCCCTGAGACCTGCAGGTATAAGGGTGGTATACAAATGTAATAAATTAAAATAAGCCTACAGGAACGCCCCAGTCCCAGGTCTTCACAACCCTGCAAGCAGGTGTGATGCACAAAAGAGAAACTCCATACGACGGATTGTGACGCTTCAGGATTATTTTATTAGCTTGCTGATGGCTGCCCTATGTGGGTTGTCCTCCAAAGCTGGAAATGTTTTGGACAAACTGAGTAAGGCCAACGCAAATCCCTCAGCTCACTATTTAATCGTGTGTGGGTTTTTTAATCAGTGAGTGAAATATCAAGGCACAACATCCAGCCTGTTCAACTCCACATCCCAAGGATTGCACAGGCTAACGGGAATTACAACACACTGTGTCGTAGCCAATATCACAACACCCATTTTATTGACTGCAACCAAGTATCTAGGCTCCCCGCACCTATCCACTGAAGTAGTACTTTTAATCTTTTCCCTCCCTTGGCTCAGAGCAAACCACCCATCCTAGAGTCACGCAACAAGGAGAGGCTCCCACGATGCTCTGGAAAGCCAGCCTTCCTCAACGTGGCACCCTCTGTCTCTTTTGGAGTACAATTCTCATCAGCCAGCACAGGGCAACAGGCTGAGGGAGGGCTCTTTTAGTCCAAAAACAACAGGAGGGTCACATCTTCCCCACTCCAGAGTAAAATCCTCCTTTGCAGGGAAGTGCCAGCCTATCAGGGTCAACTGGGGATGCTAAAGCCTAGGCCTGGGCTCATTTGCATCACAATCCAGAAAGCATGTGCAAAGTGTGCCTTGCAAGTCATTTGGGTGGCAGTCAAGAGTGCTCCTTTGCAAAGCAGTGATTGGCCAACCCTGCAAAGGGACTAGTGGGTGGAAATTTAAAAGTCTGGCTCAATGCTCAATTAAGACTGGAGTGTCCGCTGCAACACACTCCTTCAGTGGGACATCCTGAACTTAGATGTAGGCAGGACAGTCGGGTTATAATCCTTTCTCCATTGCAACAGTATGAACAGAGAAAAGGAGGTTGGAAAAGAGCCACGGTTTTTAGGGCATCAGGTAAAACAACCACTGTGAGAAGGGCCTCAGCTCAGCAGTAGGGCATCTGTTTTGCATTCAAAAGATTCCACGTTCCTGGTCTGAGATCTTAGAGAGATGTTGCCACTCAGTGTAGACAATATTGAGCTACGTAGGGCAAAAGTCGGCCTTCCTTGCCCTGCTCCTATGAGAGGCCGTGGGGCTCAATTTAGGAAGGTTGGCTGGCTGGCTGGCTGGAACGCCAAGCAGAAGCACACCACAAACTGCAACGTTTTGTTGCCGTTCCCACTTGTTGCTATTCAATACAACATTTATTGCTAACTTTTAATGATGAATAATGCTTTGTGTAGCTGAAGCGGGCTCTGCTGCTTGATAAGTTTATGCTGCAGTAAATTGCTTAGTCTGCTACAGCAAGAACAGCCAAGAGTCTTGTGACACTATAAAGGCTTAACATTGCTACCTCTCTGGATTACCTGTGGTTCTTCCAGAAGAATGAAACTGTTCTTTGGAGACTTTAGAACAGCAGAACAGTTTGCAGAAGGGAAGGAGCCAGTGACATAGATCAGTAGTTGACCTAACAACAATTATTAGAAAATTCTAGGACTGTTTTTTTTTTAAGTGTCAACATGCTTAACTCTGTTCAACTCCTCTAAGTTCAGGCTTTGATACTCACAGTTCTATTATGGATATGGTGGCCGGGAACCTGTCGAACGTTGGAAGTCACGGCTGGGCTGAGATCTGAATCTAAGACTTCCTGGCTCATAGCTCAAACCCTTACCCCACAAAATATCCTAAGAGATGGTGGCTTTCTAAAGACTAACCCGGCAAGTTCGCAGCTGAACTCAGCAAGGTCAGCAGGGCTTCCTTACCCAAATCCAATAGCCCATTTGCTAATGTCTACTAGATCTCACAGGCTGAAAATTACAAGAGGGTAGATTCTGGGTTGAACATTAGGAGCTGCATCTGGAAGGTAGGAGCAGCTAAGCAGGGGGAGTGGGCAGGGCCGGCTCTAGGGGTAGGCTGAGTGGCGCGGGCTGCCAGGGCGCTGGCCCGGCAGGGGGGCGTCGCGCAGCAGAGGCGTGCTGCGCCCTGCGCCCGCCCACCAGCCGCGACAAGAAACGGGGCGGAGCAGGGGCGCCGGAGCGATCTCCGCACCACGGCGCCCGGCATGGTTGAGACGGCCCTGGGAGTGGGCTCTCTCCCTTGCTGGATGCCTTCAAGGAGAGGCCAGACAACCTCGAATCTGGATTTCCGGTTTCCTAGCTGGGCTAGATTAGGAACCTGCCAACTCTATTATTTGAATCTATTGTGCTTCTGGGCCACTGGTCTTCAAGATGCAAGTCAGAAGCCACTCTCAAGTGTTGCAAGAGAAGAACTATTTTTTCATGAAAATATACAGCACCCACAATTTGTGATACAGGACCCCCCTGTCCAGCAAAATGCATGCTTACATTAAAGGTGAATCCCAAGTCTGAAAGCACAGAAGGCGACTGTTCTAGCAGGCTTGAGATTTTAATCATGGAGACCAGCAGAAAACCCCAAACCTCTTTAATCATTTTAAACACAGTAGGAATTACCTGACCTCAGGGCAGACCTTAATAAAAATAGCCAAAGGGGGGGGGAAGGGAGGGAGGGGTGGCCGTTTCAAGCAAATTCACACAGAATATATGCACCCTGCAATCTTGTCAGGGGCACATGCAGACCCTGGCCAGTCTGTCCCCATCATCACCACATCCACACCATTGCGCACCTACTCTGAACTTATTCTTATCATTCTTATTAATTATTATTATTATTATTATTATTATTATTATACACCAGCATTTAAAGCCCTCAACAAGTTAGTCCCCAAATACACACAACTCCAAACTTACATTGAGGTTACGTTCCAAGGCACCACACGTTTAAGTGAAATTGTGTATATTTGAAACCCATTGAAAAAGCCTGCAAACAACCCATCTTCGTTCCACCCCTTTTGTGACTTTTTGTGACATTATTGCATCACTTTTGTGTTTGATGCGATGTGCACACATGTGGTCACAGGCATCTCATGCGCACCTAAAACAGTGGCTGCCTTTATGTGAAAGAACATCTCCTGGGCTACAGACCCCCACAGATGTTAAGACAGCCAGAGGAGCGCCCTATTGGTATACAGGGGCCTGGAAGATGGCTTTCTCTGTGGGGGCTTCTAAGTTGCGGAATTATTATTATTTTCTTAGAAGGTCACAGGATAGGTTACAACAATAAAATCTGTTTTTAATAAATACAATCAGAAGATGGGCGGGAACTGAGAATGTCCCGCATCAAAAACCCTGAAGAACCTCTGCTAGTCAGTGTACACTAAAATAGGAAGCTCAGTGGTCTGAGTCAGTATAAGACAACTTGCTATGTTCTGTGGCCTTCCAGATGTTGGATTACAAATCATCCCTGACTGCTGGCCACGCTGTTTGGAGCTGATGGGAGTTGGGAGTCCACCAATATGTGGAAGAATAAAGGTTCCCCATCCCTGCTTAGAATAAATTGGAGACTTGCTGCTTACAATAAACATATTGTGCTATCATCACACTCCTCCTTCTTGCCCTAGTCGTTTCCTGCACTGGGGAATAATCCTCGTGGCTCCTTTCATTAGGGATCCCATCCACATTCCACAGGGGGTGGGGAGCATCTTATTTCATTCCCCCTTCCACTAAATCCTCAAGAAGTAGCAATCTCCCGGAGATTTTTTTAAAGCAGCACTGCTTAGGCGCCAGAGACCAAATCCTGGCAGACTGCTGTGTGTGTGGCTGTGTAACAGCATACATTTAAAGCATATTACATCCCACACGAAGTGTCCTGGGTACTGTGCTGGGCACTGTAGCTCTGTGAGGGGAACACCACAGTTCTCAGGGTTTGGGGAGGGGGGGTGAATGTGTTCAGGACAAATATTCAGCCTGTGATTAAAAAGCACTTTCCCCTATTTCGTCGTTCATCGGGGAGTCGCCCTCCCCCCAAGATCTAGACCCAAAACACCCCCAATACAGAGGACACACACATGCAACAGCGACCCACTTCCTTGTGCACTCAAACCACGCAAGAGGAAGAGCCGGGGATGGTGATGGGAAGGGAGAGAAAGAAAGAAACCAGGGTCTGACCTCCACCCCGCTCCCGTCTCTTTCATTGTAAGGCTACCATGGCTGCATACTGGTACCCGACACCCAAAAGGGCTGCTGCTGCCCACGTGGTGCTCACCTCCAGGTGCTCTCTGCGGAGAAGGGAGGGATGCCCCCGAAGCCTCCTCCAGGCCTGGCGCAGCAGGCTGGCGGCGCTGCTCCTCCTGTTGCTGCTGCAGAAGAGATGGTTGGCAGGCACTCTCCCATTCAGGGCGAGAGTCTGCGTGGTGCCTGTGCGTGTAACACACCAGCCTAAAGCTCCTCCTTCTTCCCACTCAATGCCGGAGTCCCTCCCATCTCTTTGAAAGGAAGAGGGGAGAGAAAAAAGGATAATAATTTAAAACTCCTCCTTTATTCCTCCACTCCTTATTTCATTCTATTTTTTCCCCCATCTGTTTGTTTGTTTGTTTGTTTGTTTGTTTGTTTGCTGAAAGCAACATCAGCCACCGGAGTGGTGTGATGGGAAGCCGGTTACTCCAGATCAATCACCTTTGACCCGCCATCCATCAACCACTTGCTTGCCACCCACTTTCCCAGCCTCCGCGTCCCCTTGCAGCAAGCAAGCAAGCAAAAGCAAGCGAACGCTCCGCGCTCATTGGCCGCCCGCGCTCACACCAAGGCGTGGGGTGTCACCAATCAGAGACGCCCCGGGAGGAGTGGCCAATGAGGAGATGGCTGTGGCCTGAGCGGCCCAGGGAGCCCTCCGGTTGGCTCCCGGGATGCAGGTGGGAGGAGCCGGGAGCTTCGCAATTCCCATACTGTAACAGCAGCAGTTTCGTAATAGACCGCTGGGCAGAGCGCGCGGGTTAACCCGCTGCAAACTGCAAGGGAGGCGATGCGCAGAGATTAATAAAGCAGGAGGAGGCAGACAACGGGGTGCCCCACCCTGGGTGTGAAATTCTGTTTTATTTTGCTGGACTACAACTCCCATCAGCCCCAGCCAGCGTAGTCTTTTTTTTAAAAAAAAATTAAAAACAAACTTTATTAATTTTTTAAAAAAAATTGAACATAGTATAAAACAAAACAGCCTCTTAAAATATACACAAAATCAATAGATAAATCGGTAAATGACCATTCAAATTCAAACCAAACTTATTCTATCTTCTCTGATGTCTTGTCAGCTTATCTTATACATCTTCAATTCTGTATTTACATCTTCTCTATAAATCGACTTCCCCTTCTCTTCCATCCTGACTTCGAAATTATTTACTTTCCCACTGCTTCCATTAATTTTCCTCCTGGAAGTTCTACAAAAGATTTGTTTCAAACCCAAGTTCTTTTAAATATATTCCGAATTTTTCCCATTTCTCATTAAAAATTTTATTTGAACCACCCCTTATAGAATTCGTCAATTTAGCCAAATCAATGTAACCGATTACTTTCTCTTGCCATTCTCTAATTGTGGGTACTTCTTTGCTTTTCCATGACTTAGCAATTAAAGTTCTTGCCGCCGCTACTGAATCCTATATAATAATGTCCAAGTTGTCCCTGCGTCCAAGCTGTCCCGTGTGTCCCTGGGTCACTGCGCATGTGCGCTAGGGATACAGGGATTGGACAGCAGAGACTGCGCGCACGCACTCTCCCCCCCCTCTGCCTCCTCCAACCGCCGCTCCCGCCGGACACCGCCTCACTGCAGGGCACGTCAGGGAAGTGAGGGTGGAGGCCGGCGAAGGCCTCCTCACAACCCTCCCTGGCCCGTGAGGGGAGCGGCGGTTGGAGGAGGCAGGGGGGGAAGAGTGCGCGCGTCCTTCCTGTCAGCGGCTGGGGGAGAGGAAGGAAGGAGGAGAAAGCAGCGCTTTCTCCTCCTCCGTTCCTGTCCCCCTGCCGCCAACAGCAAGGACATGTCCCAGGGTTCGGAGAAGCGCTGCACAAGCGCTTCTCCTAACCCTGGGATGTCTGCTTCCTGTCGGCGGCTGCGGGAGAGGAACGGAGGAGGAGAAGGCAGCGCTTTCTCCTCCTCCGTTCCTGTCCCCCTGCCGCCGACAGCAAGGACAGGTCCCAGGGTTCGGAGAAGGGCTGCGCAAGCGCTTCTCCTAACCCTGGGATGTCTGCTTCCTGTCGGCGGCTGCGGGAGAGGAACGGAGGAGAAGGCAGCGCTTTCTCCTCCGTTCCTGTCCCCCTGCCGCCGACAGCAAGGACAGGTCCCAGGGTTCGGAGAAGGGCTGCGCAAGCGCTTCTCCTAACCCTGGGATGTCTGCTTTCTCCTCCTTCCTTCCTCTCCCCCAGCCGCCGACAGGAAGGACGCGCGCACTCTTCCCCCCCTGCCTCCTCCAACCGCCGCTCCCCTCACGGGCCAGGGAGGGTTGTGAGGAGGCCTTCGCCGGCCTCCACCCTCACTTCCCTGACGTGCCCTGCAGTGAGGCGGTGTCCGGCGGGAGCGGCGGTTGGAGGAGGCAGAGGGGGGGGAGAGTGCGCGCGCACAGTCTCTGCTGTCCAATCCCTGTATCCCTAGCGCACATGCGCAGTGACCCAGGGACACACGGGACAGCTTGGACGCAGGGACAACTTGGACATTATTATATAGGATACTCCGCCCATCTGGCTGGGTTTCCCCAGCCACTCTGGGTGGCTTCCAACAGAAATATTAGAATACACTAATCTCTTAAAGATTGAAAGCTTCCCTAAACAAGGCTGTCTTCAGGTGTCCTCCAAAAGTCTGGTAGTTGTTTTTCTCTTTGACATCTGGTGGGAGGGTGTTCCACAGGGCAGGTGCCACTACCGAGAAGGCCCTCTGCCTGGTTCCCTGTAACTTGGCTTCTCACAGCGAGGGAACCGCCAGAAGGCCCTCGGCACTGGACCTCAGTGGTAAGTGACTACCCAATGCATTATCATTTTAATCAAAGTGTGGGGACCCTTGGGCTCTCCAGGTGCACTCGATGTACAACTTCCCTCATCCCTGAGTGTTGGCCAGGCTGGCTGGGGCCGATGGACCCAGGAGGGCCACAGGACCCCCAATTCCTGCACTGCCACATGGAGAAAGGATGTGCATAGCTGCTGAAGCATGGAGGAAGAGGTTTTTGCTTTGGAAGTAGCTGCAGGTTGAAAAGGGCAAGGTTGTTCTGTATTTGGTTTAAGGGGTGTGTGTCATGTTACGGCCAGAATAGATTACCCCCACAAGAAGGGCATGATGACCTGTGGTTTGTCCTTAGGCTAGGCAGGAGCCCAGCAAACCGAGCCAATTAATATTACATAAAGCCATGCGTTAATTTCTCAGGTAATTAAGGAACATAGGAACCTGCCTTATATCAAAGCGGGCCACTGGTCCCTCTACCCCAGTCTTGTCTGCACCAACTGGCAGCAGCTCTCCAGGGTTTCAGGCAGGGATCTTTCCCACCCCAACCTGGAGATATCGGGGAGTAAACCTGGGGCCTTCTGCATTGAAACCAATAATAATAATAATAATAATAATAATAATAATAATAATAATAATAATTTATTATTTATACCCCGCCCATCTGGCCGGGTTCCCCCAGCCACTCTGGGCGGCTTCCAAAAAAACAGAAATTCTAAAATACAGAAATCCATCAAACATTAAAAGCTTCCCTAAACAGGGCTGCCTTGAGATGCCTTCTAAAGGTCTGGTAATTGTTCTCTTTGACCTCTAGTGGGAGGGCATTCCACAGGGTGGGTGCCACTACCGAGAAGGCCCTCTGCCTGGTTCCCTGTAACTTGGCTTCTCGTAATGAGGGAACCGCCAGAAGACCCTCGGCGCTGGACCTCAGTGTCCGGGCAGAACGATGGGGGTGGAGACGCTCCTTCAGGTATACCGGACCGAGGCCATTTAGGGCTTTAAAGGTCAACACCAACACTTTGAATTGTGCTCGGAAACGTACTGGGAGCCAATGTAGGTCTTTTAGGACCGGTGTTATGTGATCTCGGCGGCCGCTCCCAGTCACCAGTCTAGCTGCCGCATTCTGGATTAGTTGTAGTTTCCAGGTCACCTTCAAAGGTAGCCCCACGTAGAGCGCATTGCAGTAGTCCAAGCGAGAGATAACTAGAGCATGCACCACTCTGGAGAGACAGTCACTGGGCAGGTAGGGACTCAGCCTGCGTACCAGATGGAGCTGATAAACAGCTGCCCTGGACACGGAGTTGACCTGTGCCTCCATGGACAGCTGTGAGTCTAAAATGACTCCCAGGCTGCGCACCTGGTCTTTCAGGGGCACAGTTACCCCATTCAGGACCAGGGAGTCCTCCACACCCGCCCGCCTCCTGTCCCCCACAAACAGTACTTCTGTCTTGTCAGGATTCAATCTCAATCTGTTAACCGCCATCCATCCTCCAACCGCCTCCAAGCACTCACACAGGACCTTCACCGCCTTCACTGGTTCTGATTTAAAAGACAGGTAGAGCTGGGTATCATCAGCATACTGATGGACACCCAGCCCAAACCCCCTGATGATCTCTCCCAGCGGCTGCATATAGATGTTAAAAAGCATGGGGGAGAGGACAGAACCCTGAGGCACCCCACAAGTGAGCGCCCAGGGGTCTGAACACTCATCCCCCACCACCACTTTCTGAACACGGCCCAGGAGGAAGGAGCGGAACCACTGCATGACAGTGCCCCCAGCTCCCAAGCCCTCTAGACGGTCCAGAAGGATGTTATGGTCGATGGTGTCAAAAGCCGCTGAGAGATCCAGCAGAACAAGGAAACAGCTCTTACCTTTGTCCCTAGCCCGCCGGAGATCATCGACCAGTGCGACCAAGGCAGTTTCAGTCCCATGATGAGGCCTGAATCCTGACTGGAAGGGATCCAAATGGTCCGCTTCTTCCAGGCGTGCCTGGAGTTGTTCCGCAACCACTCGCTCAATCACCTTGCCCAAGAATGGAAGATTTGAGACTGGGCGATAGTTGGCCATATTGGCCGGATCTAAAGATGGTTTTTTAAGAAGCGGTTTAATAACTGCCTCTTTCAGCGGGTCTGGGAAGGCTCCCTCATGGAGAGAAGCATTTACCAACCCGCGAAGCCCATCGCCCAGCCCTTCCTGGCTAGCTTTTATAAGCCAGGATGGGCAAGGATCAAGGAGACAGGTGGTTGGTTTCATTCGTCTAAGCAGCCTGTCCACATCCTCGGAGGTAACAGATTGAAATTGATCCCACAAAACTTGACTAGACAGGACTCTAGCACTCCCCCGCCCCGGCCCTGCTCCCACGGTGGAGTCTACCTCTTCCCGAATCTGAGCGACTTTATCTGCAAAAAACTTTGCAAAATCATTGCAGGAGATCATGTGGCCCGTACTGGGCCCGGATGGAGCAGGTGGTTCCGCTAAACTGCGAACCACCTGGAAGAGTCTCCTGCTGCTGTTTTCTGCAGATGCGATGGAGACGGTGAAGAAGGTCCTCTTCGCCGTCGCCATTGCCACTTGGTAGGCTCGAAGTTGAGCTCTAGCCCGTGTCCGGTCTGATTCAAAATGAGTTTTCCGCCACCGGCGCTCTAGCCGTCTCAACGACTGTTTCATTGCCCTCAGCGCCGGGGAAAACCACGGGGCTGTCCGGGCTCCATGCAATCTGAGAGGGCGCTTCGGAGCCAGACAGTCAATAGCGCTGGTTAACTCCGCATTCCAGCGGGCCACCAGGGAATCAGCTGAAAGGCCATCGACATGGGATAAAACATCCCCTACCACTCTTTGGAAGCCAATTGGATCCATTAAGTAGCGGGGGCGGACCATCCGAATCGGTCCCACCTCCCTGCAGAGGGGAAGGGTTGCGGAGAAGTCCAGTTGCACCAGAAAGTGATCTGACCATGGCACTTCTTTTGTTTCGCTTTTACTTAATGTCAGATCACCAACATCCATAGAGGTAAACACCAAGTCCAAGGCATGTCCGCGGCTATGAGTTGGGCCAGACTTATTCAGGGACAGCCCCATGGTGGCCATGCTTTCCACGAAGTCCCGAGCGGCTCCTTGTAAGGTCATGTCGGCATGGATGTTAAAATCCCCTAAGACAACCAAGCTAGGTGTCTCCAGGAGCACATCCGACACGACCTGAAGCAGCTCGGGCAGGGAATCCTTGGTGCAGCGGGGAGGTCGGTACACCAAAAGGAATCCTGTACTGCCTCTATTGCCCAACTTCCAGAACATGCACTCAGAGAACTGGGTCTTCCCAAATGCTCTACAGTCTACCCCTAGGCTATGACCCTACCATAAGCCAGTTTATGATGAATTTAAGGTTCATTCCCATCCACACCATAAAATTTAAAGCACCTTTAAAGCAGTTTAACAACCATAGCTTCCCACAAAGAAACCTTGGAACTGTAGTTTACCCCCTCACACAGCTACAGTTCCCAGCACCCTTAACAAACTACAGTTCCCAGGATGTTTGGGCGAAGCCATGTGCTTTAAATGTTTGTTGTGGATGTGATCAAGTGAGGGCAGGGAGCACTGTATCGTTAATGTAGCACGGGGAGAACTTTCATTTATTTCTATATACTGCTTGATTGGGGGGGGACCTCAAAGCAGTTTACAAGAAGATAAAACAAGAGAATCAAGGGAAATTTACAACTCCACTTTAAAACATACAAAATTTATAATGCGGGAACTGATTTAAATTAGCTCAACTTTCTAAGCATCTGGGTACCCTAAATAAGAATGTTTTTAGCAGGCACCGAAAATAGTAAAAGTGAAAGTGCCTGCTGGATCTCTCTCTTTGGGGGGGGGCAATTATTTTTTTATTCGTTTTCTAATTCATAAAACCAAATTTTAAAAGTGCCTGCTGGATCTCAATAGGCAGGGAGTTCCAAAGTGCAGGTGCTGCCATGCTGAACCACCAAGTTCTTATGAAAGCAGAATGGGTATTATGGATATTATACAGGTATTATGTGGCACCTGTAGTAATGCCAATTCCACCAATCAAAGCAGTCATGTGGGCACATGTTGGCTATTAGGGAGCTTTTGTCCTTAGCTTCACCCCACCCTGCTGCAGCCCCGAATCAGATTCTCACTACAATTTTTATTTAAAATTCCCATTCCTTTCAAAGGGAATCTTTCCAGAAATGAGACCGACCATGAAGCACATTTGATTTCCACATCCAAGGACTTCAACCATCCAACACTGGATCCTTGCCAGTCCTGCTGGCTGGTATGCTGTGCCTATGGATGGGATCAGCTGTGCACGCCCAATTTCCTTCTGTGGCCGTGACAAGAGCGTGATCATCTTGCCACATACCAGCTGCTCCCGGCTGACAGCAGCTCTCCCCAAGGTCTCAGGCAAAGGTATTCTCCAGGCAGGCAGGCAGGCAGGCTCCCCTTACAGCCTTGAACCAGACATACCAGGCTGTGAACTTGGGAGCATACACCATTCAAAACGTGTTCTATACCAGTGAGCTCTGCCTTATTTCAACAGAAAGATACCTGCTTGCTTCTTTGGGGTTCCCCCCCCACACAAGGGATGGTTGTGTTAGATTAATGTTTTGAATTATGGTGCTGGGGGAGACTCTCGAGAGTCCCATGGACTGCAAGAAGATCAAACCTATCCATTCTGAAGGAAATCAGCCCCGAGTGCTCACCGGAAGGACAGATCCTGAAGCTGAGGGCTCCAATATTTTGGCCACCTCATGAGAAGAGAAGACTCCCTGGAAAAGACCCTGATGCTGGGAAAGATGGAGGGCACAAGGAGAAGGGGACGACAGAGGATGAGGTGGTTGGACAGTGTTCTCGAAGCTACGAACATGAGTTTGACCAAACTGCGGGAGGCAGTGCAAGACAGGAGTGCCTGCCGTGCTCTGGTCCATGGGGTCACGAAGAGTCGGACACGACTAAACGACAGAAGAAGAAGAAGAAGAAGAAGAAGAAGAAGAAGAAGAAGAAGAAGAAGAAGAAGAAGAAGAAGAAGAAGAAGAAGAAGACAAACAGCAAAGAGTCTTGTGACACCCAAAAGACTCATAGATTTAGGCTGCATACACACCCCACACATTTGAAGTACATTTAATGCATGTGGCTCCCCACAAAGAATCATGGGAACTATAGTTTACCCTTTAAAGAGATACAGTTCCCAGTGTCCTTGGCAAACAACAATTCCCAGAATTTTTTTTTTTTGTGGGGACACGTGTTTTAAATGTACGGTATGCGTGCAGCCTTCTTATGGTGTAAATGTCATGGACTAGAGAATGTGACAAAGACAAATAATTTCCAGAGGGGTAGCCATGTTAGTCTGTTGCAGGAAAAACTGCCCAGAGTGCAGCAGCACTTTAAAAACTAATATATTATGGTTGCGAACCACAATCCACTTCATCAGATGCATAAAGAGCTATCATGAGTCCAAGAAAGCTTAGCTTTGTCTGCAAGGTGCCATGACGAGACTTGGAAAAATATTTGGTCTTTTTCAAGATAGAGCATCAGCTTTTAGGAACATTGGGAGCTGAGTCATACTATTGATCCATCTAGTTCAGTATTGTATACACTGACTGGCAGCAGCTCTCCAGGATTTCTGGAAGGAGTCTATCTTAGCACTTTCTGGAGATGTGAAGGATTGATCCTGGAAGTGGTCTGCATTCAAGCGGGTGTTTTATCACTAACCTACAAGCCTTTTCCTTTGTGAAGCTCTTTTCCAGATAGCCTGTTATGAAACTCCCAATGGCAAGGCACTTTTTTTTTTGCCAAGCAGTGTTGGGGCAAAGAAAAGATTTATCCTTATGCAGCAATTTGGTGCAATCCTTAAGCTGCTTAAAATAGCTTATTGTGGGTTTAGTTCTGGTGACTGATGCGAACAACTGGATTTCCAAGGACGGCCAGGCTCTCTTAACAGCTTATATATTCAGGTAGATCAGTGGTTCCCAAAGTGGGCAGTACTGCCCTCTGGGGAGAAACAGGATTACCTAGTGGGGTGCTAAGAGGCAAAGGGGCTTTTCAAAGACCGCCAGACTTTGAAAAGCTGGTCTTTCTTCTTTGGGGATCACTCTTAGCCGAGTAAGATTGTTTTCCATGAACACAGTCTTAGTGGTGTCCAGAGGTGACAGTGGAGGCCAATTCTGGGTCCACACATCCTTCCACAGTGGGGTCATAGGTTTCCAGGTGGGAGTTGGTCATGGTGAGGGTTTGCCAAACGTGCCTTCCTCTTAGTTCATTTCTCTCTTTTGTCCTGAGTTCGAGCGTCTTCAAAGTCCATGACATCTTTGGTAAAGGCTGTTCTCCAACTGGAGCGCTCGCAGGCCAGTGTTTCCCAATTGTCAGTGTTTATAACTACATTTTTAAAGATTTGCCTTGAGAGAGTTTTTAAACCTCTTTTGTTGACCACCAGCATTATGCTTTCCATTTTTAAGTTTGGAATAGAGTAGTTGCTTTGGAAGACAATCATCAGGCATCCGAACAACATGGCCCAGTGATGGCGAACCTATGACACGCGTGTCAGACGTGACACACAGAGCCCTCACTGCTGGCACGTGCCCCACCGGCCCATTTGCGCTGTTGCTGTCCCCCCCTCCTTTGTTCTCGCTACAGCTTGTCTCCGCTGTTAAAACCGGGTCCTTTTTTGTTGGTGGTGTTGCTGGTAGCCAGAGATTGTTTTTTAACCCTTTCTGTGCTGTTTTTTCTGGCGCTTTGGCAGACTATGATTGGGTGTAACAGTGTTCTTTTTTAACCCGTTCTGTGCTGGGTTTTTTTGGCGCTTTGGCAGACTATGTCGGTGCTGCGTGTTAGTTCCAGCGAAGGTATTATTCGTCATTTATTTCTGTTCTTTTCCCCAAAAAAGCGCAGCAGCTTTGGGGCACCCCCCCAAAAAAAGCAAAGCAACTTTTGCACCCTCCAAAAAAACCTCCAAAACTATGGTCAGTAGCTCCCCCCAAAAAGCTCAACAACTCTGGGCACTTTGTGATAAATAAGGGGTTTTTGGTTTGGTTTGGTTAAATAATTAGTTTTTGGTTTATTAAATACAGTTATATATTACAATTATACATTTTTGTTATTTAAACTATAAATATCACAAAATTATGGTGTGTGTTTTTGAAGTGGCACACCACCCAAGTTATGCCCTGTTTTTTGGCGAATTTTGACACACCAAGTTCAAAAGGTTGCCCATCACTGACATGGCCACTCCAATGAAGTTGATGTTGAAGAATCATTGCTTCGACACAGGTGATATTTTCCTCTTCCACTACCACTACCTCTGATACATGTGTGTAATTTCTCAATCTCTCTCTCTCATATGAACAGTAGCCATTAGCTAGAATTCCAGAGGTAGAAGGGTGAACAATGTTTTCATTTTTCAGAATGGCTTTCAAAATATAACACAATTCACTATTTCATGGCCTCATCAAAGTGAGTATAGATTGAGTAAGATTCCACAAGATTACGTGAGACTACAATATCCTGGACCATAAAGAAGGCTGATCGCCGAAGAATTGATGCTTTTGAATTCTGGTGCTGGAGGAGACTCTTGAGAGTCCCATGGACTGCAAGAAGATCAAACCTATCCATTCTGAAGGAAATCAGCCCTGAGTGCTCACTGGAAGGACAGATCGTGAAGCTGAGGCTCCAATACTTTGGCCACTTCATGAGAAGAGAAGACTCCCTGGAAAAGACCCTGATGTTGGGAAAGATGGAGGGCACTAGGAGAAGGGGATGACAGAGGACGAGATGGTTGGACAGTGTTCTCGAAGCTACGAACATGAGTCTGACCAAACTGCGGGAGGCAGTGGAAGACAGGAGTGCCTGGCGTGCTATGGTCCATGGGGTCACGAAGAGTCGGACACGACTAAATGACTAAACAACAACAATATCCTGGACTACATTATTTTCATGGGGGGGGGGCTTTTTTGTAGCAAGATGTCTTTTTATGTTAGCATCACTTTACGCAAGTAATCTCCTTTCCACATAAACATATATTGCGTGTCTGTAGTAAAATTGTGTCAAATTGTGTCAAATTACATAAACCAAACATGTTGATTGGTTACAAGGCTGGAATTCATGTTGTGAAACACGTTTTGAAAGCAATTTCAAAATCCTACGAAGGAGCATCAGAATTATGAAAGAGAAAGAGCTGCAAAGTGGGATGGGCTCAATAATTTGCGGAAAGCGAACAAAGCAAGACAACATCACAGATTACATCTCTGTCCAGGGGTGCAAGCGTTTCCCCAGGGTTTTGGCTTCCTTTGAATTTGGTCACTGCACAGTGAGACTTAAGGTCAGAGATTCACAACCTTTGAAAGCCTGTGGGCACATTTGGATTTTTGAGCGAGCATCATGATCACAACTCCTCTGATCCCTTCTCTCCTTGCTCTCTCAAATCAGGCCCCCACCATCACACACAGAAATAAAGCTCATATGAACACACTTCACTTTTCTAAAGAATCCGAGTAGAAGTCAGATCCAGTCGAAACAAGCTGAATCTAAATGTTCTAATATGCTTTAGAGGTAGAGTGTGCATGTTCTTCAGGAGTAGCCAACAAGGCTTCAGCATCAGTCAAATTCACCACCTCCAAACAGTCATCCAGCTCAATCCCTAATCCTGTAATGGTCCATTCTGCCAAACTGAGTTTTCACAAAGGCATTATGATAGAGCAGCAACGCAGTTACCACAGCTGTTTACAGGTTAAAGAAAGCTAAGTTGCAAAGCCAACCTCTATCACCACCTTGTGTTGACAACGGGAAGAAGAAAGAACCCTTCACACATCCTTTGAACAGATGACTTTCAAACCAAGGGCTGCAAAATAGTAGACCACATGAGTCAGCAGTGTGATGCAGCAGCTAAAAAAGCCAATGCAATTCTGGGCAGCATCAATAGGAGTATAGCATCTAGATCAAGGGAAGTAATAGTACCACTGTATTCTGCTCTGGTCAGACCTCACCTGGAGTACTGTGTCCAGTTCTGGGCACCACAGTTCAAGAAGGATTCTGACAAGCTGGAACGTGTCCAGAAGAGGGCAACGAAAATGGTCAAAGGCCTGGAAACGATGCCTTATGAGGAATGGCTTAGGGAGCTGGGTATGTTTAGCCTGGAGAAGAGAAGATCAAGGGGTGATATGATAGCCATGTTCAAATATATAAAAGGATGTCATATAGAGAAGGGAGAAAGGTTGTTTTCTGCTGCTCCAGAGAAGTGGACACGGAGCAATGGATTCAAACTACAAGAAAGAAGATTCCACCTAAACATTAGGAAGAACTTCCTGACAGTAAGAGCTGTTCGGCAGTAGAATTTGCTACCAAGGAGTGTGGTGGAGTCTCCTTCTTTGGAGGTCTTTAAGCAGAAGCTTGACAGACATATGTCAAGAATGCTTTGATGGTGTTTTCTGCTTGGCAGGGGGGTTGGACTGGATGGCCCTTGTGGTCTCTTCCAACTCTACGATTCTATGATTCTAAAATAGATGGAAATGCAGACACGCACCATACATTTGAAGCACATTCATTAGACATTAAAAGCATATGGCTTCCCCCAAAGAATTCTGGGAATCGTATTTTGCTATGGATGCTGGGCAGCATGTCCATCTTTGCCCTGCCGCCTCTCCCGCCACCCCACTTCGCCAGTGCCTGTAGCGGCAAGGTGGGCAGGATACCCGTGGCTGCACTGCCTTGGGGGCTCTTCCACCACCTGAGGTAGCTATTTCACCCTGCTTCATGGGTGGGCCAGCCTTGGTAATGGGAATTGTACCGCTGTGAGGGCGTGCTTTAAAGGTGCACTGAATATGTTTTAAATATGTGCAGTGGTGAATCTACTCTGAAGTGTGATTTCTTTGCAAAACGAAGTTAGAAAGGCCCCGAGGCAGTCTTAAAAACAAAAAGTAAAATGCAAACATTGGAAGAAAAGGCTGACAATAGTTTCTAGCTACGGTGGCTATGTTCTCCCTCCACAGTTGGGAGGCATTGTGCCTCTGAAGGCCAGGCTTCTGGGAGCTTTTAGGCTTCCCACTGGGCCAACTTGAGAATAGCTGGGCGGACTAGACTGGCCCTGATCCAGCTGGGTTTTTCTTACTTTCTTACGGCTAGACTGGTCTTACGGCTGATCCAACATGGATGGCTTCATAACAGGATTAGACCAAAAAAAAAAAACCAAGGAGGGCAGAGCTATCAATGACAACTAGCCATGACAGCTGCAATCCATCTTTGCTGTCCAAGGCAGTATGCCACTGAATACAAATTGCTGGGAATCACAAGTAGGGAGAGTGCTGTCACATTCAGGTCCTGCTTGCGGGCTTCCCGGAAGAGGCGTCTGGTTTGCCACTGTGAGAACAGGATGCTGGACTTCCAATTCCCCTCCGCAGAGCATTTCCAACAACAACAACAACTTATTGATGGATGGATGGATGGATTTCTAGCCTGCTCATCTGGCTCGGTTTCCCCAGCCACTCTGGGCAGCTTTCAAAAGAACATTAAAAAACAGCACACAAAAAATTCCTTCAGTAGCACCTTAAAGACCAACTAAGTTTTTATTTTGGTATGAGCTTTCGTGTGCATGCACACTTCTTCAGATACACTTGAAACAGAAGAGTGCTACTGAAGGAATTTTTTTATTTTGCTTCGACTCAGACCAACACGGCTACCTACCTGTAATTAAAAAACAGAATACTGTAAAACTTTAAACATTAAAAACTTCCCTAAACAGGGCTGCCTTCAGAGGTCTTCTAAAAGTCTTCTAAAAGTCGGGTTGTTGTTTATTTCCTTGACATCTGATGGGAGGGCGTTCCACAGGGCGGGCGCCACCACCAAGAAGGCCCTCTGCCTGGTTCCCTGTAACTGCACTTCTTGCAGGGAGGGAACCGACAGGAGGCCCTCGGTGCTGGACCTCAGTGTCCAAAAGAAGGGGGAAATCCCATCACCAGTACACCACTCCACCGTTCTGAGAAAACCTGGTAATCCCCCTTTCATTCCTCTCCCTTCCTTCCCACCCAGGGTGGCGCTGCCCTGCTCTGCCTGCCCCTCAGAGCCAGCACATCATGCAAGGCTGGGCCTTGGTGGTAGCAGTCTCTCCTTCTCCTCTCCTGTTCTCCAGCAGATGCTACAAGCTGCCCAAGGGAGGAGGCTGGCAGTGGTGGCCATGGAGAGGCCATGGGAATGCTCCCTCACAGCTGTAGCAGCCGCTCAGCACAAGAGCTGGTTCATCCTCCTCCCTGAGCTTGGCAGCAGTGGGGCTAGCAGGGAAAATAGGGACCTTCTGGGATCAAATCAGAAGCCAAGATGGCTTTCATAATTCTGGGACTGTCCCTGGAAAATAATAATAATAATAATAATAATAATAATAATAATAATAATAATAATTTTATTTATACCCCGTCCATCTGGCTGGGCTTCCCCAGCCACTCTGGGCGGCTTCCAACAGAAAAATGAAACAAAACAATCTATTAAACATTAAAAGCCTCCCTAAACAGGGCTGCCTTCAGATGTCTTCTAGAAATCTGGTAGCTGTTTTTCTCTTTGACATCTGATGGGAGGGCGTTCCACAGGGCGGGCGCCACCACCGAGAAGGCCCTCTGCCTGGTTCCCTGCAACTTGGCTTCTCGCAACGAGGGAACCACCAGAAGGCCATCGGTACTGGACCTCAGTGTCCGGGCAGAACGATGGGGGTGGAGACGCTCCTTGGAAGGTATGCCATTGACTTATGTCCTGCAAGCAAATCAGGATGGATGCTCAATAAACAGGTTCTCTGGAAGTGTCCCAAATTCTAGAAGGCCACACAACAGAAGTAGTATAACCTATCTATTCTAGAACTGGTTACAGCACAATGGAAGAGAACAGAATTTCGGGCATAGGCATAGATGAGGTTTTTTTGTCAGTATATATATACAGGCTGCGATCTCTAGAGGACTGAGTTCCTCCTGTTAATCTTTCATTTAATGCTTAAGAGAAACTTGTGGACACTATGCTTATAATGGAAATTATTACCTAGAGCACATCTTCTTGTGGCAATAAAAGATCTTAAAATGGAATAAACTGCTAAAATAAAGGAGGAAACAGTCAACACTGTCAGATGAATTAGTTTGCATTTTCTGATAAATCGGGGCAATCGTGATCTTTTGGGGGAACAATATTAATTTCCCCCCAACTCTACCTAGCAATTTTACAGTCCCTTTTAAGAAGCAACTTCCACCTCAAACTGGCATGTGCATATAGAAGAAAAGAAAACAAGGAATTGGACTGTAAATCATGACCTAATTCTCATTCCAACATTATGGATATTATCCTGTTGTTTAGTTTATCGCTGATGCAAGATTTTAGTCAGCAAGGTAAGCAGATTATTCTTTCTGTTAAAAAAAGGATTAATCTATATTCCAATACAAAAGGTAAAGGAAGGAATCCAAACAAATTGTACAAGAAAAAATATATATAAAGTGGGTTGAGTTTCTCGATGAAACATGCAAAATGCATTTTAACTCATAAGAAAGTTCCACTGGGCAAAATGGGACTTTCCCGAAGGTTGTGTGTCCAGAATTACAACCAGTGCGGAGCTGCTTAGACTAAGACCATACAGCCTAACACACACACACACACACACACACAGCTCACAACATGTTCATAGAAACATGAGTAAAACACATGTGGTGGTTGCTTCTTCTAGAGTACGTTTGGGGGACCTTTGGACCTCCATATAATGCTAAACTACAACTCCTATCATCCCTAGCCTTTTAGCAATGCTTGCTGGTGCTGACAGGAATTGTAGTTCAGCAACATCTGGAGGGCCAAAGGAAAAAGCAGCTGCAGGAGCAGAGAACCCTTAGCTGATGCTTTTTCACTGAAAAGCACCTTCTCTCCCATAAGACTTTCCCACTGCAGGGTTCCAGGTGCAAGTTGCAGGCACACACCAAAAGAGCCCCAGGAGGAAAGTTAAGTACACTCTACCTCTCCCTTCCCAGCTCTGTTTTTCCCTATAAGGAGGCCAACTTCAGGAAAAAGAAACCTAGTTTGGAAGCGCAAAAGACCATTATAGACATTGCAGCAATGGGGAGACCTTTCTCAGCTAGGAAGAAAGAAATTGGAGAGGAATGTCCATCTATATAAGGCTGTTCATCCATTCTGCCCATTCCCTTTCAGGACTCCAGAACTATCACTGTTGCGTGCAAAGATTCTCCGAACTCCTTCCTAAAAGCACAAAAAGAATATCCATCATACTGAAAGGTAGGAGAGCTTCAGGAATGCCTTCTCCTCTGTGGAGGCAGCCAAAACCACTGAGATTTCTCAAGGAACCCTCTGTTTAAAGTAGGGATGGGGAGCACATACAGCCTTCCAGGTGTTGTGGGACTCCCAGCTCCCATTAGCCCTTGCAGCCAGTGTGTCTGGCAAGCAGAGTGGGATGGCGAGAGTCATGGTCCAGCAACATCATCTGTGGGAAGCCACAGGTCCCTCACTTTGGCTTCAAAAAGAGGTTAATTCAGGTTGCTTCCTGATGACCTGGTTATTGAGCATTCATAATTTGCTTGCGCAAATTTTGCAGTGAACATGTATAACATCATCTGTTTATTGAACATTCATTGCTTTGCATTCTACTACGTACATCATCTAGGCAAGAGGCATTATCAGCATTCTGCTCTCCCAACGGCCACCCAGGTGCCGACAGGAAGCCTGCAAGTAGGACCTGAGTGCAACAGCGCTCTTCCCTCCTGCTGTTTCCAGCCAGCTACTGGAGGCAGAACATAGCCGCCACGGCTAGTACTCCTTGATAATCCTCCATGAATTTGTCTAAATTCTCTTTGAAAGCCACACAATTTGGTGGCTATTAGTGCCTCCTGTGGCAGCGAGTTCCACGGGTTAAGGATACGCTGCTGTGAGTAGAAGTACATTCTTTTGCCTCTCCTGAATCTTCCAACATTCAGCTTCTTTCGGTGTCCCTGAGTTCCACTGCTATGAGAGATGCAGAAAGCCCTCTATCCATTTCTCCTACACACCATGCATAATTTTATCAAGTCGCCTCTTGTTAGCTCAGTCGGTTAGAATGTGAGACTCTTAATCTCAGGGTCATGGGTTTGAGCCCCGTGCATTGCAGGGGGTTGAACTAGATGACCCTTGTGGTCCCTTCCAACTCTACGATTCTCTTGTCTTTTCTCTAAACTAAAAAGACCCAAATGCTGCAACCTTTCCTATATAGGGGAGTTGCTTCATCCCCTTGATCATTTCAGTTTTTTTCTGAACCTTCTTCAGCTCCACAATATCCTTTTTGAGGTGCAGTGAGCAGAAATGCAGACAGTATTCCAAGTGCGGCCATGCCACAGCAAGGCACACTGGACCTAACTGGGTCTGGGGCCCAACGATTCCCCACCCTTTCCGCAGAGAGTGAGCTCACATGTGAATCTGCCTCTCCTTTTAAGCAAGTATGCAAAGAAGGGAGGAGGAGGAGGAGGAGGAGGAGGAGGAGGAGGAGGAGGAGGAGGGAGAAAGGAAGGTGAGAAGGGCACAAACAAGCTGGAATGCAAAGAAGGTGATATTTCGGAGGTGGCAAGGCATAGGCTGCAATGGTCTGAGGCTGGATCTAGACACACCAAAGAAGCATTTCAGTTAAGCGCGTTGTAAACTTTGTATGAGAAATCGGGTTGGAAAAAACAGAACTCCACAGCGCCATCTGCTGTCATAATGTTATAATGCATATACAACACATATAAACACTTTTTCTTGGCAATGTAGCTGAATTCTAAGACCAACTTATTAAATTCCTTCATCTGAAGTAGAAACTTAAGATGGGACGCAGGTGGCGCTGTGGGTTAAAACACAGAGCCTAGGGCTTGCCAATCAGAAGGTTGGCGGTTCGAATCCCTGCAACGGGGTGAGCTCCCGTTGCTCGGTCCCAGCTCCTCCCAACCTAGCAGTTCGAAAGCACATCAAAGTGCAAGTAAATAAATAGGTACCGCTACAACGGGAAGGTAAACGGCGTTTCCGTGTGCTGCTGTGGTTTGCCAGAAGTGGCTTTGTCATGCTGGCCACATGACATGGAAGTTGTACGCTGGCTCCCTCAGCCAATAACGCGAGATGAGCACCGCAACCGCAGAGTCAGTCACGACTGGACCTAATGGTCAGGGGTCCCTTTACCCTTTAACTTCTGCATAAAAACTTTGGGTTGTTGTTTTTACTGGTACTTTGTCTCTCCACAGAAAGTGAAAACGCATCTAGAGAGGAGCTGACCAGAAATCACACCGTGGCTGCTTTGCAATGTTCTGGACCTCAAGGCACCATGCAAGTACACTTCATTGTTTCCGAAAAGATGTACAGAGGGAAACTAAAAGCCATGCATCTCTTCTATGGCCTGAAACATATAGCGGATCCTGATGAGAGAGGCTGTGCTGCTAAATGTTGCTTGATATCGGCTGATCACAGAAAGAGCCTCCAGAGCCAGGCAGAAGCTAGCATTATGGGGAAAGGTAAGGAAAGGAAGGGAAGGAGAGCTTGGGGGCCATGCATTGGGTTGTATTCCACATCAGTCCAATTCAGAATAGACCCACTGAACTTAATGGACATCGGCCTGTTAATTTCAGTGGGCCTACTCTGAGTAGAAGTTAGTTGGCTAAAACCCATTGCCCAATTTTGCCATCTTGTTGTTGTTGTTGAGTTGTTTAGTCGTGCCCGACTCTTCCTGACCCCATGGACCAGAGCACGCCAGGCACTCCTGTCTTCCACTGCCTCCCGCAGTTTGGTCAAACTCATGTTCGTAGCTTCGAGAACACTGTCCAACCATCTCGTCCTCTGTCATCCCCTTCTCCTTGTGCCCTCCATCTTTCCCAACATCAGGGTCTTTTCCAGGGAGTCTTCTCTTCTCATGAGGTGGCCAAAGTATTGGAGCCTCAGCTTCAGGATCTTTCCTTCCAGTGAGCACTCAGGGCTGATTTCCTTCAGAATGGATAGGTTTGATCTTATTGCAGTCCATGGGACTCCCAAGAGTCTCCTCCAGCACCAGAATTCAAAAGCATCAATTCTTCGGTGATCAGCCTTCTTTATGGTCCAGCTCTCACTTCCATACATCACTACTGGGAAAACCATAGCTTTAACTATACAGACCTTTGTTGGCAAGGTGATGTCTCTGCTTTTTAAGATGCTGTCTAGGTTTGTCATTGCTTTTCTCCCAAGAAGCAGGCGTCCTTTAATTTCATGACTGCTGTCACTATCTGCCAGTAGCCCAAGAAAGTAAAATCTCTCACTGCCTCCATTTCTTCCCCTTCTATTTGCCAGGAGGTGATGGGACCAGTGGCCATGATCTTGGTTTTTTTGATGTTGAGCTTCAGACCATATTTTGCACTCTCCTCTTTCACCCTCATTTGCCATCTTACCCTCTACTATAAGACTCGTCCCTGACACGAGTGGCAAACTTCAGGCCTGGGAGCTGAATGTGGCCCTTTGGAGCTCTGTATCTGGCCCTTGGAACTCCCCCCATGCCACGCCCCTCACTGGTCTTGCACTGCAGCCTGAGGGTTGTGTGCCTAGCTGGAATGTGCCCTTGGATAATAATGCCTCTTGCTTGTCAGGAGAGAGGGCAGAGAAGGGTGTGTGAGTGTGTGTATAAACTAGCCTACTGTCGAAAGGTAAATGTTCCTTTTTGCCTCTGACTCTGCATGTGGCCCTCAGATGGTTGTTCAAAAGAGAATGTGGCCCTTGGGCCGGAAAAATGGCCCCCAGGTTTTTTAACATATGTATAATGCTGGGGGGGGGGGTGCAGACATCGGGGACATTGCAAGATGCAAGCATTCTTTTTTCAACTTTTCTAATTTAACTCCCTGGCAGATAAACACACCCCAGATACAATTTCTGTTCACAGTGCTTCTGCCAGGGGTTTCGGATTGTTTCATCATCAGCAATCAAACTAATAATGAAAATTTTGCAAGAAGTTTGGAAAAGGCAAATGAACTCAGAATCAATGCAACACGTGAAGGTAACTAATTCCCCCCCCCCAGTTCTGCATGAGTAAGAAGGATAATTAGCCGAAAGAAATACTACATACTGTGCTATATTGCAGGAACAGAAGTCAGGGGAGGCTTAAATTGTAATATGATTTTTTTTTAAAGCTTAGATCCCACCTTTTTTGCGTGACTTGAGGTGCACAATTCACCAAGGAGTTCTTTCTGTGGATTGAAGGAATCCCATCTCATAGTAGCTGACAGTCGTAGTGAAATTAACAAGCAACAGCACAAGTTAGTGTGGATCATAGAATCAGAGAGTTGGAAGGGACCCCGAGGGTCATCTAGTACAACCCCCTGCAATACAGGAATCTCGTCTAGATCAGGCATCCCCAAACTGCGGCCCTCCAGATGTTTTGGCCTACAACTCCCATGATCCCTAGCTAACAGGACCAGTGGTTGGGGAAGATGGGAATTGTAGTCCAAAACATCTGGAGGGCCGAAGTTTGGGGGTGCCTGGTCTAGATCATACATGGCAGATGGCCACCAAACCTCTGTTTAAAAACCTCAAAGGAAGCAGACTCTCACGGTATGGAGAGTCTGTTTCACCATCAGCTCTTACAGTCAGAAAGTTCTTCTGAAATATGGCAACCCTAAAGGTAAAGGTAAAGGGACCCCTGACCATTAGGTCCAGTCGTGACCGACTCTGGGGTTGCGCGCTCATCTCACATTATTGGCCGAGGGAGCCGGTGTATAGCTTCCAGGTCATGTGGCCAGCATGACCACATGCATGACAAAGCCGCTTCTGGCAAACCAGAGCAGCACATGGAAACGCCGTTTACCTTCCCGCTGTAGCGGTTGCTATTTATCTACTTGTATTTTGACGTGCTTTCGAACTGCTAGGTTGGCAGGAGCTGGGACCAAGCAACGGGAGCTCACCCCGTCACAGGGATTCGAACCGCCGACCTTCTGATCAGCAAGCCCTAGGCTCAGTGGTTTAACCACAGCGCCACCTGGGTCCCATGGCAACCCTAGCATATGCTTTATGAGTAGGTGTTTTGGGGGGGGGTTGCAGGGGCAAGGAAGACAAAAAGGTCATGCATATTGGGTGAAAACATCCCCACCCCCTCTCTGATGTGAGCAAGATTCTGCAAATGTGTCTTGAAACGCAACAGAGGGAACGACTGTGCTGCCTTTTAAAGCTGCAAATGCGAACATACCCTACAACACAGCTCCTATCTTTCATTATTACATTACCTCACCTATTTTATGCTTCACATTTCTCGTTCTATCCCCAGAAACAGATGAGATGAAGGACAGGAAAAAGATAGGTGTCTTCCTGAAAATAGCCATCTTGTGTGTCATGGTGCCCCTGATATTCTTCTTTATGGTATTTGGTGTATGCGAAGTCCCTTGTCCTGTAAGTTTGCTTGTGCCGAGTCATTGCGAGAATTTAAAATAAGGACATAGTAAGCTGCTTTATATTGTGTCAGACTCTTGGTCCATCTAGCTCAGTGTTGTCTACACTGACTGGCAGCAGCTCTCCAGAGTTTCAGGCGGGGTTCTCTCCTGGCCCTTCCTGGAGATACAGTAGCAAGGATTGGACCTAGGACCTTTTGCATGCAATGCGGGTGCTTTACCATTGAACTAGGCTCCTTACCCATATTTGCGGAGGATTCACTGTGGAGCAAGTAGTGGTGGAATTTCATGTACTGGCTAGGATTGGGGGAGAAATTCAATTCATTCATTGCATTTAAAGATGAACCTACCTAATTTGCACTTTTCTAAACAATAAGCAAACCAAAACACAGCCCTCCTTTTGAAAGTTGCACTTCTCTGAATTTTGCAATAGTTATACAGTCACGTAAAATGTACAAAAATGCATAAGGTGAGCATAAAATGCATATATTAGTAATAATAAACACACTGGGGAAATTGCTTTGCAAAAATGTGTATAATAGGCAAAGCTGCATACAAGTATGCGTATATTGGGAGAAATGTGCAATGAAATGCTAATTGATTTTCATTAGAATTTTTCAAAGAACAAACACAAATTGATGTGGAAATGTGGAGAACTGAACTTAAGACTGGAAAAATGAGAAACTGAAACCAAAAGTGACAGATTCACCCAAGTCCCAAGGAAATTGATAGGGGTAGACAAGGCAGTCTTCTCTTGGGAGGGTCTTCTAAAATGTGGCCTCAATACCTGTCACGATCCCAGAGTGCAGCAGACTAGGACACTAAACCAGAGGAAGTGGACCAGGGGCACTCAGGATGAACGGTCACTAAACAGGCCACCTGGAAACATACCAGTACCTGGTTTTGAGCCTAGTACTAGAGATTAGGAGCCAATGGAGTCTGGGGCTGGCATGGCAGGCAGGAGGCTGACGAAACATGCTTCACAGCATTGCAATGCAAAGGAGGCTAGTCCCCTAGGACAAATAAGGCCCTGCCCCAAACACCTCAGCCTGCCCTCACCCAGCCCCCACCTGCCATACCTTATTTATGACCAATATAGAGGGTAGCATTGACTGCCAAAACATCTGGAGGGCACCAGGTTGGTGAAGGCTGTCTTGAAGACACGGGCTTAGGCGGGGCTTTGTGACAGAGTTAGACCAGCCTAGCCATGCTGATAAGCTTCTTCTTCACTCAGTGTTCCCTTCCTTGTTGGATGCAATGTCTCTTCCCTACGCAAAAACATGAAGCAAAAGAGAAGAAAACGACGGAAGCCACAAATGCTGCAGCAGACGGAATCCCCACCATGGTCTGTTTGTTTTTAACAGTTCAGCCATGCTTATTTCATTCAGCTAGATGAGACTTCCCTGGGCGTAGGAAGAGAGCCCTGTGCGTGATCAGGCTTATCTAGTCAAGCATCCTGCTCTCATAATGGTGAACCAGGTCCTCCGAAAGGAAGCCCACAACTCGGGCTTGAGGGCGGCAGCCCCTCTCCCCACTTGTGATGCCTAGTAACTGGTGGAGGTAGAACATAGCCATTGTGGAGGTAGAACATAGCCATTGTGGCTAGTAGCCATCAAAAGCCATATACTCCATGGTTCTGGAATAAGTAGAACCCTGCCAGATCACACATAAGACCAATCTAGCCATAAGAACTTACGAAAAGTCTTCTTAAACCAGGCCAGTAGTACATCTGCACTCACAACCAGTCAAGAAGGTGGCATTTGCTGCCAGCTTTCATTCTCCTTTGTTACAGGTAGGTAGCCGTGTTGGTCTGGGTCGAAGTAAAATAAAAAAATTCCTTCAGTAGCACCTTAAAGACCAACTAAGTTTTTATTTTGGTATGAGCTGAAGAAGGTATCTGAAGAAGTGTGCATGCACACGAAAGCTCATACCAAAATAAAAACTTAGTTGGTCTTTAAGGTGCTACTGAAGGAATTTTTTTATTCTCCTTTGTCTCAGGGTTGCCCTTGTTAGGACTCAAATGAGAGAAGGATGGAGACAAAATTAATTGGCTCTGTCTCTCCCTGTTATGGACTCTGGCTCCATCTACTGTTGGCCTCCCTTCTTTCTGTCCTACAGTGATGAACCAAATAAATACCCACGGGAAGCCCACAAGCTGGGCCTGAGTGTGACACTGACAGCCCATTCCCCACTTGCGATTCCCAGCCACTAGTACCCAGTTTGTGTAAACCCCCCCCCCTTTCAAAGCCATTCAAGTTGGTGACCATCTTTGAAAAAAGAAAAAAAACATGTTGATTATTGCATGTGGAAGTAAAAGATTTGAAATTGTTTTTCCAGTCCTGCACTGAACTGACAAAATCCATCCACATGTTAACAGTACTGTTTAATATGCAAAAGTTTGATTTGTTATATTATAAAACAGATTTTTCAATTGTTTTCCAGGTAGAAGTTTAACATCAAGTCCCAACACCCCCAAAACATCTTAATTCAGGCATGTTTAGGCATCACTTCGGAAATAAGTGAAATAAAATGTGTTTTATCATTTGCTGGGTCATGTGTATGTGTGCGTTTAAAATTCTCAACGTGATCTCAGAAATAGCAAATTCAAGCTACATCTTCCCCCTTATGTACTCAGAATTCCTTTTTTAAAAATTGTCTTTATTTGGGCTTAAATGGGGCAGTGTTTTCGTTTGTCTGAGTTATTGTTCATTTATGTGTTTTTTATTTGTTGTATGCATACGTTTGTTGTCCAAATATTTAATCACTTACACAAAGCCTTTACACACACACCTGACACAACTTATTGTCCATACTACCATAAACACCATCCTATACATGTTTCATGCGCATAAAAACCTAGAGGTGGTTGGTCATTTTTCCATTTTTATACGTGCCAGGTGTTGGCAAAAATCATTATCCCTCCCCTATTTATATTCAAAATATTTTATTCTAAAAAATACTTGTGTCTCAACTGGGCCAGGTGTCAAGTGGATGTTTATTTTAATACTGCTGAAATGCTTTACTTGGTGCCATCAACATTTCCTTCATTTTATTTGAATTATTGGTACAAGTTGACCAAACATTTAAATTGTAGTGCAACATCTTAAGCCACCACTTCAGATTTTGTTTAAGCAGAATCCTAGACATGTCAATACCCTTCTGAGGAGCTTCCTTGTAGGGACCATTATATTATTATTATTATTATTATTATTATTATTATTATTATTATTATTATTATTACCCAAAGTTCTCCCAGTTACCCAAAGGTAGTATACCCCTCCCAGAGCTATCAATCTCCACCACCTAATAAACTAAGGTTACCAGATGTCCCTGTTTCCCAGGGACAGTCCCCGGATTTACAATTGGTCTCCATACAAAATCCATTGAAATGTGTCCCCGGATTCATTGTAAAGAATTCCTGTAACCTTAGCCTAAACGCATAGCTGTCAAATTCTCCCTTTTTTTAAAGGGAAATTCCCTTATGCTGAATAGGCTTCCTCACGAGAAAAGGGAAAACGTGACAGCTATGCCTAAACGAGAGTTCCCAGTATTTGGGGTGGGGGGTGGGAATAAATCTGTTACCAATGTGCTTTAAATATGCTTTAAATATATGGCATGCATAGAGCTTTCTCAACTTATATTTCTTTACAGGGTATTCTACACGTGCTTAATTTTTCCTCAGCAATGTATTGTCATTTCTGTCTGTCGTGCCCCACAGCTGTGTAATCCGTTTTCCCTTGCTATTGGTTTATTATTATTCATTTTACTTGAAAACCAGCATTATTATTTTTTAAAAAAGGTGTTTACTCCCAAGTAATCTTGGCACATTACGAATATATTCTACGGCTACCCTGAGCCTTCTTCGTTCTACTTATGTGCATATAAGGTGAGGTGAGAATATATATACAGTACAGTAGTATACTGTATATTCTGAGGTGAGGAGGGAGACGGGAGGGGGAGGGGAGCAGGAGCGCGCGCACGCGCACGCGGCCTCGACAGCCCACGTGCACAGCCACCCGTCGGGCCCGAGCACGTTCCAGAGAGAGAGAAAGAGCGTGAGCGCAACGGACGGCTGCGAGGGGGAGAGGGAGAGGGAGGGGCCGCCTGTGCCGCCCCGTTCTGCGTGGAACGCACGTAATTTAAAGCCGGGTCGAGTCGGCAAAGCAAGCGAAAGACGAGCAAAAGCGAGGCAGGTAATGAAGGGGCGGGGCTGCGCGGTGTGCTTCGCGGGGGGGGGGGAGAGGGAGAGAAAAGGGGCGGGGCGGCTGTGTCGGAAGAGCGGAAGTAACCGGGTGGCTTGTGTGTTGGGGCGGGGGGGGGGGAAGGGAATGAAAGGAACGACACATTCAGGAGGGGAGGGGGAAATGGAACGAACTCCAGGCGCGCCCCTGGTCAGCGCGTGCGCTCTCGCTGTTTGAGGCGGAGCCCGGATGGAACTCGCTCTCGCGTGCGCTGCCCCCTGCTTCACCTCATTGGCCAAGGGGGGGGGGACGAGGGAGCGCGTGGTTGCTGTGACGTTAAGGCGTCAGGCGGGGAGGAGGGACTATAAAAGGTTGTGGGGGGAGTAGGAAGGGAAGGTTGATTTTGAAGGGCCTGTCAAGATCTGTGTCTTGGTGGAGTCCGTTGATGGAAGGGGGGAAATCTCCCCCCCCCAATAATCACACAGACACACCTTTTGTTGTTCTTGATTTATTTTCCCCCCACAGTGTACACCTTAGACAAGGCTTGCTCAACCTCGGCCCTCCAGATGTTTTGAGACTACAATTCCTATCGTCCCTGACCACTGGTCCTGCTAGCTAGGGATCATGGGAGTTGTAGGCCAAAAACATCTGGAGCAGGTTGAGGAAGCCTGCCTTAGACCCTGCTGCCTCCCCTCCCCACTTGCCACATGCTTCAGCTGCTCACTGATAGAACTGCTGTTAAAATCAAATTTGATTTTTGTCCCATCTTATGTTCAGTGTTAACACCTGTGACCCTCCAGATGCCTTATCTATTACCGTACTGTATTTATAAAAAACATAGATAAAGAATAGAATAGAATAGATCTTTATTGTCATTGTCCCCTTGCAGGAACAACGAAATTTCTCGGTTGCTATATCAACTCAAATAGGACACTCCACATAAAATACTGATAAACGCAATACAATACAGAACAATATAACAGATAAATAAGATGACTTCAGAGCCCAGAGTTTCCATGTAAGGCCAAAATTGCTCTAGGAAAGAAACTGTTCTTGAGATGGCTCATTCTCGCATTACTCTATATCTCCGTCCCGATAGCAGGAGCTCAAAGAAACGATGCCCAGGATGCAATGGGTCTCTTTATATCTAATGCCTTTCTGTGGCACCTGATGGTATAAGATATGTTCTAAGGTAGAGAGTGAACAACCAATGATACTCTCTGCTATTTTAATAATTCTGCACAACACTATCCTTTCCCGAGAAGTACAGCTTCCATACCACACACATAAACCATAAGTGAGCACGCTCTCAATGGCACAGCGATAGAATGCAAGCAGCAACTTTTGCGGAAGATGATTTTTCCTTTAAATTCTCAAAAAATACAGTCTGTATTGTGCCTTCTTGTCACTCCAGAACAGATCCTCCTGTAACTCAATGCCCAGAAATCTGAACGTTGTCACCTTCTCCACACAAGTTCCATCAATCAACAGAGGCTGGACATCGATTTTCTGCTTCCTAAAGTCCACCACGAGCTCCTTTGTTTTCTTTGTATTTATCAGCAAATTGTTGGTTCTGTACCACTTTATCAACTGCTCCACCTCATCTCACCCTTTTTATCATAGATGAGCCTGATCACAGTCATGTCATCTGCAAATTTAACAATCCTATTATTAGGGTGGGCAGAAACACAATCACACATATAGAGAGTGTAAAGGAGTGGGCTAAGCACACATCTCTGTCGTGCTCCTGTGTTAGTACTAAGCATGTTGGAGGTATGAGGGCCCAACCGGACCCTCCGGTTTACAACAACAGAACATAAAACTACGGTAAAAGCAATTTAAAAAGTTAAAATCAGACATCGATTATTGTGGAAAGATGTATTCTTAATTGCATGGTCCTGGCGGAATAGAAAAGATTTCAACAGGCTTTTGGAGGTTCATTTCATTTTATCTACTGTACTTTATAAAATTTATATACTGCTTGATTGTAGAAAAACTTCAAAGCGGTTTACAAAAAGGATAAAATAAAATTACTACTGAATATTTACAGCCATCATTTAAAACATAGATAAGGTTTAAACTGCAATGTTATAGACATAAATAAATTAAAACTTCTACAGTTCTACACAATCTAAATGAGAATATCTTCAGCAGCCATAGAAAAGGATGGGTGAAAGAGCCTGTTTGATAACAATAGGCAGGGAGTTCCAAAGTGTCGATGCTGCCACACTAGACAATCATGTTCTTACAGAAGCGGTGTGGGTATTATGTAAAAGTATCAGTTCCGCCAATTGAAGTGGTCAGGTGGGCACAAGTTGAAACAGAAGGCAACTGCTGAATCTCTGTCTGCAGAGTCTTCCACAATACTGGACCAATGATGCTATTTCTTATTGACGGCATTTCCAGGCAGAGCTGGGAGCGTCCCCTTCCTGAAACCTTGGAAAGCTGGGAATGTCTCCTGTCTGGAGAGCTGCTGCCAGTCAGTGCGGACAGTACTGAGCTAGATGGCCCAGTGGTCTGACTCAGTATAAGGCATCTTCCTGTATTCCTATATTTTTATTCTAGGGGCCTACAAACGGGCACACATCTTTCTTTTTCTTTTTACAGGGGTTGAGCGACACTGGAAAGTTTCATTCGATGAGAGATTGTAGTCTTTAAGTGAAGTTCAGCTGCCCAAGGGAGGAACATGGAGCGTCTGACATCGTTCAGCAGTAAGTAGAGTCACTCAAAGGTTGCTGATGGTGCTTGCAATGTAAATCCCCAACTTTCGTAAATAGGTAGGTGAAATAGTGCCAGGTGAAAGATACCCCCTGATCTGGTGAGATCATAAGTGAATGTGGAATGATATGTGGCTATGCAACTTCCTTCTGTTTCTCATGTTCAGAGGGTGCTGTTCCTTATTGTAGCCAAAATGGCCCCACCCACATTCAAAGGGGAGGTAGTAGCAGCCTTGGGAAACCCCAAGGTTTACAGAGGAAACCCAGAAAACCAGCCTGCTCAGTGGCCACATAATTCTGACTGTTTAGGAGTGTGCAGGAACAGAAATCCAGGTGGGAAGGGTAATGGAATGGAGTATCTTGAAAGAAGGCCCTGGAAACAATGCCTTATGAGGAACGGCTTAGGGAGCTGGGTATGTTTAGCCTGGAGAAGAGAAAGTTAAGGGGTGATATGATAGCTATGTTCAAATATATAAAAGGATGTCATATGGAGGAGGGAGAAAGGTTGCTTTCTGCTGCTCCAGAGACGCAGACACGGAGCAATGGATTCAAACTACAAGAAAGAAGATTCCACCTAAACATTAGGAAGAACTTCCTGACAGTAAGAGCTGTTCGGCAGTGGAATTTGCTACCAAGGAGTATGGTGGAGTCTCCTTCTTTGGAGGTCTTTAAGCAGCGGCTTAACAGGCATATGTCAAGAATGCTTTGATAGTGTTTCCTGCTTGGCAGGGGGTTGGACTGGATGGCCCTTGTGGTCTCTTCCAACTCTATGATTCTATGAACTGCAACCTTTTGTTACAGATTCCGCCTATTGATATATAAAATCCATTTCCTGGCATTCCATCTCAACTAGTGCAGGCAAGGGGAACTTTTGTCCCTCCAGATATTATTAAACTACTACTCTACTCCCATCACCCCATGCCACTGGCTGTGCTTGCTGGGGGTGATGGGAGTTGTAGTTCAGCAGTGTCTGGGCAGCCAAAGGTTTCCTGCACCTGCGTAGAATGGGGCTGAACAGATATGAACCAGCTTGAGTTTTGATGGCTAGTGTCACTAGGGACATGTAGTAGTTTCAGTGTCCACCCAACTAGTGTCTGTTGGCACAAAAACACGCTGACCCACACAGAAGGTCCCAGATTCAAAACACAGCATCGCCAGGAAGGGCTGGGGAAATGTTCTGATCTGAAATTGAGCTAGATGGACCAATGGCCTGATTCAGTATAGGGCAGTTTCTTATCTATCTTTTTCTTTTTTCCCCTCAATAAATAAATCAATTACACACCTTTCAAACAAATACATCTGGTACAATTACATATTTGACTTCCCTCCCCCCTTTTGTGGTTTCTTTTCTGATTTCAATTTTTAACACTGCATTTTCCATTTTAAAGTTATTCTTCCATTTCTCTTGATAATAATTTTAACTGCTTGATTTAAGTTAGCCCTACTAATGTACTGGGTTGCATGCTAGGGTTTTTCAAATATTCCACAAACTTTCCCCACCGTGTCCTATTTATCTTAACATGTAGATGTATTGCTGTGTCAGTTTCTTCGCCGACAACAAGTGAAGGAGTTAGCTTTGCAAAATGGCGCCCAAGCTTTATTACGTATTGGTCTTGTTGGCTTTACAGATGACCCTTTTGACAAGCCGCCGTGCCGAGGGTGCTCCTCTTACCTTGCGGAACCTTACATAAAGTGTGCAGAGTGCGGCCCACCTCCCTTCTTGCTGTGCTTGCAGGTAAACTTACATTTACACGGAGAGAAAGGAAGGAGGGTTGAGTTACCAAGCCAGTTGTGTTCTCCCAGGATGCTGAAAGCCAAGTAGCCAGATCACCAGGAAGCAGACTAGGGCATGTCAATAGACAAGAGCTCCCAGCTCTTGCCGCCGCTTTTTCTTTTTCTTTTGTATAGCTGGCACCAGTGTGCCTGCCATTATCTCCTGCGGTGCTGTGAAAGGTCTCCGAAGGTCTTCAGAAATCAACAATACCTGAGAAACTGTTTGTGCTTCCTGCTCATTCCCTGTTCGTACTGGCTCAGCCTCTCCTACGCTGAAGCTATTTTAGCATGCCTCCACAGCAGCCATTTTCTGACCGTCTCCCATGGGGCTCTCTCGTAATTACAAATCTGCCTACTAGCCTAAAATGGCTGCTGACTCCCTGGGCTGACAACTCCAAGCTGGGCCCAAAGTCTTGTCGGAAGTCACCTGCAAACAGCTTGCTGTTTTTTTGTTGTAAAGCAGTCTTCTTGCCAACCTGAGACTCTGAATTATAGTCAACGGTGTTATATGCCGGAGTCAGCGCCTTTGTCCAGTGTGTTATTTCCACTTAACAGTTTATTTATTGCACAGCACCAATAAAAGGAAACTGTTTCTTAGAAAGGTTCCAGGAAATAACTATAGGGAAAGGGATGTATTGTTTGTGATCGAGGCATCCCAGCGTCCTTTTCCCTTTACCTCTTTATGGTCAGTATAAAGTCCCTGTTTCCCATCTACAGAAAAAAAGGAAGAAAAGTAACCTAGTGGCAAACTCCTTTGTTTTGCAGTGCTTCACAATAGGATTTGAGTACAAGAAACACCAGAGTGACCACACCTATGAAATAGTGGTAAATACACCTTTCTGATTACCTTGCTTTTTCTTCGCGTTGACAATCTGTGGGAGATACACCTTGATCAGGCATCCCCAACCTTCAGCCCTCCAGATGTTTTGGACTACAATTCCCATCACCCCTGACCACTGGTCCTGTTAGCTAGGGACCATGGGAGTTGTAGGCCAAAACATCTGGAGGGCCACAGGTTGGGGATGCCTGATCTTTGCTAGAATGGGGATTTGAGGTCAGAAGCCAATGGTAGTTGTGGTGATGCCAGACTTGTGCACACAAGCACATAGGATGCACAGCCCCCCCTTCTCAGCCAATGCTTGCAGATCAGCCCTAGGATATTGCCTACTCGCTGCTCATGGTCACTAATGATCACTGGCAACCAGGGAGGGGGCAATTTCCATCCCCCTCGCCTTAAATGACTCTGCCCACCCCAGCACTGTGTCTACTTAAAAGAAGAAGAAGAAGACGTTTCCAAAATGAGTGGGGTCTTGGGGATGGAGAGCAGAAAAATGTGCTTGGAAGGCCCAATCTAGTCCCGCCTAGACCAGGTTTTAGCCACTTTGCATTAGAAGATTCATTAGATCAGGGGTAGCCAGTGTGGTGCTCTCTCTTTATACTGTCTGTGAACAACAACTCCCAATTCCCTTCAGCCAGCATGCCAAATGGTCAGGGATGGTGGGAATTGTAGTCTAGCAAGGGGGGGGGGAGGGCACTTCATTGGCTACCTCTAACCTAGATATTGGGGGATGCGGGTGGCGCTGTGGTCTAAACCACTGAGACTAGGGCTTGCTGATCTGAAGGTCGGCGGTTCGAATCCCTGCAATGGGGCGAGCTCCCGTTGCTCGGTCCCAGCACCTGCCCACCTAGCAGTTCGAAAGCACGTCAAAGTGCAAGTAGATAAATAGGTACCATTCCAGTGGGAAGGTAAACGCCGTTTCCGTGTGCTGCTCTAGTTCGCCAGAAGCGGCTTAGTCATGCTGGCCACATGACCCAGAAGCTGTCTGCGGACAAACACCGGCTCCCTCAGCCTATAGAGCGAGATGAGCGCCACAACCCCAGAGTCGTCCGCGACTGGACCTAACGGTCAGGGGTACCTTTACCTTTACCCTAGATATTACTTTATAGAACAATAATGTTATTCCCCATGTACTGAATTAACCAGAGAACCAGTTAAATTGTTATGTCACAAAGAACAGTTACGTTTTCTGTTCCATTGAAACTCCTAAAACAGGTTTCCCATTGAACAGTGGTTGTTTTTCTGGGGGGTAATGTGGTGTGTTTTGTTTGTGTTTCAATCTGTCATGCCCATGTTACTTCTGGAATTACAGCCACAGATAAGTAAATGAAGAGGTCTTCGTTGTGTTCTGTAATACCGCTTTCAGGAGCTAACAGTAATTATAGCTCGTGAGATATTTACATTACGTGATAATAATTTGAAATTCCTGTGGCATGCTTCTGGAGCTTTTAAACTGTCATTTCAAAAGCAGCAGTCTGATATCTTGTTCCCCAGCTACTGGAATAATTTGTTTTCATACATGTAGACCTAAGGAAATGTACCACTCAGCAATGGACATTTGCAGTCTCGCATACCAGATTTGACATGCAGCATCTGGAGGAAGTCACTGAGTTAGGGACACCATTTAAGAACATAAGATAGCCTGCTGGATCAGGCCAAGCTACATTTTTTAGCATCCTTAACAAACTACAGCTCCTGGGATTGTTTGGGGAAGGCCATGTGCTTTAAATGTATCTTATGCATGTGATCTGTATTAATAAGAGTATGTTGTGGTTATATTCTGATAATGATGTCAACACAGATCAGAGTGCCGTTCATATATATGTGCTTTAACGTGTTGTCCCTCGTTTTGATTTTTTGGTGACGAGGCAAGTTCAAAATGCCACTAAAGGCTGTGATCGGTGGGATTTAAGCTGCTGAACGCCATGCTCAGAATCGCAGCCAAAATTGATTCCGTTCCTTGTTTCCCCACATCGCCAGACATCCAACTTCCCCGTCCTTGATCCGACTTGGACAGCTCAAGAAGAAATGGCCCTCTTAGAAGCGGTGATGGATTGTGGCTTTGGAAACTGGTGAGAGTTTTATGCCTGATTAAACATTGAGATCCGTCCTGCTTTGGTGGGTAATGCAAAACAGAGCAATCCTCCTCCTGATCGATGCATAACCAGAACTATTCCCCCTCCTCTCTCTCTCTTATAGGCAGGATGTAGCAAATCAGATGAACACAAAGACGAAAGAGGAGTGTGAAAAACATTACATGAAGCATTTCATCAACAACCCCCTCTTTGCCTCCACGCTATTAAATCTGAAGCAAGCGGAAGAGAATCAACACAGTGACACAGCCATCCCGTTTTATCGTAAGAATCCATGGCAGGGACAGAGGCAGCATTTCGCATTCCTAGGGTAGCCAGTGTGGTGCCCTTCAGAGGCTGTTAGGACTACAACTCCCATCAGCCCTAGCTAGCACAACCAGTACAGTCGTATCTCGGCTCCCGAACACCTTGGGAGTCAAACATTCCGGCTCCCAAACAATCGAAAACTGGGAGTGAGTGTTCCAGTTTGCGAACGTTCTTGTGGATGCCGAACGTCCAACGGGGCTTCCGTGACTTTCGATTGGCTGCAGGAGCTTCCTGCATCCAATCAGAAGCCGCACCTTGGAACGTTTCGGAAGTCGAACAGACTTCCGGAACGGATTCTGTTCGACTTCCGAGGTATGACTGTAGTCAGAGACGATTGGAGATGCAGGCCAGTGACCGCTGTGTTAGCTACCCATGCCTTATTCTGTGTCTAGAGTTGGGCCTTCAGGGACATGAATCAGTGACAAGTACAGTTGGCACTACAGAAATTAATAGCAAGTTATTAACTTAGGAACTTTTTTAAAAAAATTAAGCTAACAAATGCACTTCCTTCCCCCTGCATGCTATTCAAACCATTTTTTCCTCCGTTGCTTTGAGAGGAGGGGAGGTGCAAATGGTTTATTTAAAAAAAATTGGCCCAACTACTAAAACATGCTTTCCACCCCCTCCCAGCTGCTGAGGATCCTCCACGACCTACCTTTGATTCCTTGCTCTCCAGGGATATGGCAGGATACATGCCAGCAAGGGCAGACTTCATTGAGGTAGGAACTCATTTGGCGTGGCTCTTTGCCTTTCCTGCCGGAAACAAATAGGATGAATGTTGTTCTGGCTGGGATAGCTCAGTTGGTACAGCATGAGAGGGTGCTGGTTTTGAGTCCCACGTTGAGCAAAAGTTTCCTGCATTGCAGGAGGTGGGATTAGATGGCACTTGTGGTCCCTTTCCAACGCTACAATTCTGTTTGTTATTTTCCTGATTCCTGATTGTTTTCGTAAAGCACGCTGAGAGCCATACTGAAGGGTGATTGTTCAAAAACGAATTCATGAAATTGGGGCAGAGGGGAGCAGGGATGAATGAATGAAATGAAAGCCTTCTCGTCCCTGCATGTGATACTTCTCAGTACCACTTGCAATGTATTTCTCATGTCATATTTTGGAGCTTATAGTGGGATTTTCATCTCGTGGTGGTGGTGATTCAGAGCAGGGTTGGGGAACCAAGGGCCACATTCTTTTCTGACAAACCTCCCAAGGGCCACATAGTGGGCAAAGGTTGCCTGAGGCAAAGTTGGGCAGAGCAAGGAATACAATTTTTTTTAAAAAAAAACTGTGCAGTGGGCTAGTTTCTACTCACCCTCCCCTCTCTAGGACAAGCAGGAGGCATGATCAGAGTTCAAGGCGCATCCCAGTCAGGCAAATACACTCCGGGTGGAAATTGGAGCAGTGAGAGGTGTGAATCGGGGGATAAGGAGTGTGGCTTGTGGAGAGTTCCAAGGGCCAGATAGGCATGGAGGGCCACACTTTGCCCCTGGGTCTGATATTCCCCACCCCTGGTTTAGAGGCTTGGCTTGGTTATTTAGCCTTGGGCACTTAATAAACAAGCAAAGGATGCAATACCGCTTGGAACCCGCTGGGGGAGCAGCAAGATTGACTAAATGCACAGTCGATGCAGCAGAGATGCTCACAACTGGAGATGAGTCGCTGCAAATTATCTGCTGCTATCATTGTTATTGTTAGAAGCTGATGAATTGGCATCAAGTTCCTGCTAAATTCATATCAGGATCTGGAAGTGGGCGTATCAACAAGCAACACTTTGGGCTTCCTCTTATTTTATTCCCTACCCTCCTACACCAAACCAAAACCCACAGCTGTGCAGGCGTCTGGTTCCAGGTCTTCAAGGCAGCAAACTGACCCAAATCGCCAAGGACAGCCCCAGGAATTGTGAGAAGAACTGCTGGTGGTGTGGTCCATTTGCTGCCTTGGTAATGAAGGGCTTGTTGCAAAGCTCTTTTGTCATTTTTACTATCTCTGCCTTTGCATTAAATTGATGGTTCTTGAGACCTTAAAAAAACCCACAAATTTCTTTTTTTTAAAAAAACAACCTTTTGTTTGTTTGTTTATTTTGTTTATTTGTTTGTTTTTATTTTGTTTATTTTCAGAGTATTAAATGCAAGCCACAGCAAAATATCAACTTAAAGATATCTAAAACAAGGCAGGGCAAATAAAGTAGCAACACCCAATCTTAAATCCTGACATCCATATTTCTCTGGGTGGCGCAGGGAGAGATTGCTGCCTGTCCAAATCTGAAACATACGAAATAAATTCCCACTAAACTGCATAGAAGTGTTCAGGGCCCTCCTTTCCCTCGGAAACCTGTAATTTAAGTGTTTATTTCCCCCCGTAGCGATCAAATTCCGTAAGTTTTTATACCACAGGGAAATGTTCAAGTTCTGTTATGCTTTCTGTTGTTGGACAGTGGAAATCCTGGCTTCTGCCAGCATCTGTGTCAATAGTTGTTGTTGTTTTTCCTCCCACAGGAATTTGACAACTATGCTGAATGGGATTTAAGGGATATCGACTTTGTGGAGGATGACTCGGAGCTTTTACACGGTGTGTTTTGTGTTGTGAAGCTATAAGAGGAAATGTGTGGCTATCTCCACTCAGACATTGGAAGCAACAAGGGATGGTTTAGTGGTCCTCCAGTTGCTTTAGTGGTGCAGCAATAAAACTGCGAGCACATTTGCAAAGCTAAGCAGGGTCCAGTGTGGTTTCAAATTGGACGGGGAACAATTTGTTGAGATTCCGCTGACTCTCGGGGTCCCTTCCAACTCTACAATTCTATGATTCTACATGGTAATTTTTTTTTACTGTGTTGAGTTGCTGAATACCCCCCCCCACACACACATATATCACACATACACACACACACACAGAGTAGCTTTGCAGGGGGCATCACTCCCTTGATGTCCCGGGAACTGAGTGCCTGTCATTTACCAGGAAAGAGTGGGTGAAGCAGCAGTGAGGCCAGCATGGTGCAAATGCAGCAGCAGGGGCTCTGGTTTGGCTCTGCTGAAGTGTTTGCACTTTCCCCCTCTTCCTGCCGCCTCACCCCTCTCCCTCCTGATAAGCAGTAGTGGCTCAGCTGTCAGGAGGTCAGGGGAGCACCACCGGCGCCCCAGAACCACACTGTTTGCTACTGCAAAATTTCAACCTCAGTTACAATTCTTGATTTTTGGGGGGAGCCATGTTTGGATCAGCCATCCCTGAAACATTGGTGTTTTATGTGCTATCTGGCTTTTAGCAAGCCCTTCTTCACATGCACATCCTGCAGCGCGGGAGCCACCTCAGTGGGGCAAGGTCCCACACCACATGGGCACATTGTACATTTTAGCATTTTTGTGCCACCTCTCAGAGCAAGCCCTCCTAAGGCAGCTCCCAACTATAAATTCATCACACGTTTTACCCTAAAACAATAAGGATCACCACACACACACAGTTCATAGAAAGAGCTTGCAAGGTCATGTGTAAGGATTCTCTTCTCACAGTGGCTGGCAAGATGCCCCTATGGAACGCCCACAGGCAAGACCCCGGGTGCAACATCTAAATGCAACTGCTTGTGATTCCTAGCGAGTGGCATTCAGACGCCTTCTCCCTTCAATAATGGAATGCAAATATGTCATGTATCAAATCAAAGCAGCTAAAAATAAGACTCAAAAGAGCGGCAGTTCATATACAGACTTTCGAACTGCTTCCACTGCTGTGCCTTGGGACGGTTTCTCTCTTGTAACATCTCAAAAACCAGATTTGGCTAGTCTCTTCCCTGCTGAGGCCTGTGTCATTTTTCATGCTGTGATGAAAACAGGTTGTTGTTTTGGGGATTTGGGAGATAAGCTCTGTGCTAATTCCCTATATATTTATCTATAAGTGTGAAGGATTTATTCTTTTCATCTCTTTGCTCCCCTCTCTCCTGGAATTTACACAGCTTTGAAGATTGCAGTTGTAGATATCTATCACTCGAGGTTAAAGGAAAGGCAACGAAGGAAAAAGTGAGTTCCTGGCTTTTTCATTCTTTCAAATCTAAGTGTGCTTGCTGAGTTCTGTGACATATATTTTGCAGAATAGCTATTCTGGGCTGGGTGTCGAATTTGAACATCAGCAGGCCATGGGGAGAGAATATGAAGAAGGTGGGGTTGTGTGGCAGATATTTACACCTTTTCCCCTTGGATATAAAGTTATTATCTGAAGGTAGGACCATCACGGACAAGGAGTTCCAAACTTTTTGCTTTGCTTTTTGCCTCCGCATCCCTCCCCCAATAACCAAGGTTTAGGTTTATTCAATTTGCACATTGCTTCCCGCTAAGAAAGTCCCAAAGCAAACTAACAATCACAGTAAAAAAAAATACGATAATAAAAACCGCATTAGCAATGGAGTGCGCCTGTGAGGGTGAAGCAGCACTGAAGTGACCTCCTTGCGACACAAGCCTGGGGAGTGTGTCTGGAGGTTCTGAGCTGCCCAGAAGATGACCCCGCTCTCAACCTCACTGATGTGGTCCAAAGGAAAGCAGAGCAATACGTTTGGCACCAGCTTGGCTTCAGATGTTGCTGGAAGGAGTCATACCTCCACCTGAAAACCTCAAACATAGACATATCCAGCAAGTGGCAAGCTATCCACTCTCCAGCTATACACGTGACGCCTATCCTGGTATAAAGACACCGGTACTTTTAACTCCATCCTCTAATTACCGCAACCCGCAGATAATTGACACCACAGACTTTGCTGCTGTGGACTTCCAGCTTGAGGCATGTGCCCGATGAGTTGGCTAATTAAAACATTCTGTGTCAGCAGCTTAGCCAATTACCTGACTCTCTGTAGAATTATTTAGTGACACTCCCAACATTTCAATATTTTTTTTCAAACGTGTAGTTCAAGTCGAGGTGCGTTATTAAAAAGTAGTTAACTCGATGGAAGTCTAGTGCATTCCCCCCCCCCCAGTTAAATTTAAAATGCCCTTTTCAGCAGATAATTTAAAGTCAGTTTGTGGCTGGAGGAGACTCACTTGCCAAATTAAAATGACAAGAATCCCAATATAATGGAAGGGCCATTTACTGCTCTTGTTCAAGTCTGGGCAAATGCTAGGTTTTCCCGTGATGCTTTAGGGCAGGATGTTCCCGAGGTCTTGTGCTATGAGAGTGAAGAAAGAACCTTTGGCTATCCACTTCCTCTACTCTCTGCATAATTTTATCATGTCGCCTCTTATTTCGCCTTTTCTCTAAATGAACTTGTACCTTTTCCTCATTGGGGAGCTGCTCCAGTTGCTTTCTGAGGTCAGGCAACCCAAACTGTGGACAGTTCCAAGTGTGTTCGCATCATAGATTTGTATCCTGCCATTAGGGTATATGCGGGATTGTTAGTATAATCTGCCCTCCACCAGCAGATCCCTGCGCAGGTGAAACAATTCACTACAATCAAATCAAGTTACAGGAATAGGGTGGGTCCCAAAAGCACACATCTCAGGTGCCAAAGGCCAGGGGTGAAAAAAAAGGCATTTTCAGCATTTGCCAAAAGCTATATAATACAGATGTGAGGTGCATATCTGTGGGGAGGGAATTCCACAACAGAGAATGCCACCAACCCTGAACTTCTTAGGGTGGCAGAACTACCTTCGCTGATCTTAACACCCAAGGAGGTCTTGTAGGGAAGGAGGAGGTCTCAGATATTTGGGTCCCAAGTCATTTCTGATCCTTGGTTTGGTATTCGCCATTTTCGCAGCTGCCACACACTGGGCTACCCAGCAGAGAAGGCGAGAGTAAATCCCACCTTGGCAGGCTGAACGTGCTACCAGGGATGTAGGTAGTTGGGTGGAGGGAGCAGGGAGGAACATAGGAAGCTCCCATCCATCTAGCTCAGTACTGTCTGCATTGACAGGCAGTAGCTCTTCAGTGTTCTGAAGAGGTGCTAGGGAGCAAACCATGAGACTTCCGGCATGCGTGGCAGGATGCTCTACCCCTGAGCTTTGCCAATAGGAGTAATGCAACTTGGACCTGGGTGAGGAAACGCCGCACAAGGGGGTGTAAAACGCAGGCAGGGACGTCCAGTGAAGTTTCTAGGTTTAGAGAGGTGGGTATTAGGGTGATGACTTTTTTACAACCTCATTTCCCTGTATCATAATTTGATGAGCTTACTTTCAAAGAGATTTGATAAAAAAAACCTCACACACAAAATGATTTTAAAATTTTTATTTATCAGTTTTTTGACCATTTTTGAAGTCACTGTAAGCAGATATAAAATTGAACCCAAGCTTTAGAGTCACATATATACAACATTATATAGGGTCATCAAACACACAAGGAGGCTTTTTTCAGCTGCGGTAACAGTATAAAGGACGATGTTTTGCTACCTCTCCTGTAGGTTCTTTTCCCAGCATGTCCGGCAGTGTCTGCTGGCTGAGTTTTGAGGTCCCAAAAAAGGGACTTTTACCTTGCACAGGTGTGACATTTGTATACCCTATGTTGCTAAGAACACTCCCCATTGTGGAATGTGGTGTCGTGTCCAAATTTGATACGATATATATATAGAATTGTTAATACAATTTTATGAAATGGTAAAACGGCATGCAAAAACAATTTAAAACGGTTTGTGTGTGACCTTTTTTAATATTTCAACGGAATATACCCCATTTTAGTCATTAATAGGCAAAAGTTCACCCATTTGTGCCATAGGAAAAAAATTTTGAGAAAAAGAAAAAGTCATCACTAGATCCACAAGCATGGCACAGTCCCATCAGGTTTGAGAGAGCCCGGAGTAGAAGGAAGGCAAGGAACAGGGCGTCCCACGCAGGACACAACTGCCCAAATAGTTGGGTTTTTTAAAAAATCTATTTATACAATTTATTGTACCACCCTACTACTATAGACTCTTAGCAGTCTACAAATACCACAATACCACAATAAAAATAAAATTCGGTTAAAATGTTAAAATCAAACTTGAATTAAAACATTCCAGAAGCTTATCCAGTCAGGAATAAAGAGGTAAGAAAACGTCATGTGCACTTACAAGTGTCATAACACTGGTAATTCTGTACGGTTTAAACACAGAGTAAGGAAATGCCAGGCCCTCAGGCCTGGAATCTATTTCCGAGGCTAAGTCATGCAGTAGAATATGATGTAGGGTAGGAATTAATTAGCAGCTCCTGCTAAAGGATGTCCCCAAATTGGTGCTTTTAAAAACGTTTGCGCCTTTTCCGTGCTATCACGTTGCCTCTATTTATAGAAAGCTGCAAGCTACATAAAAGCTTTATAAATACCTTCCCACTGCCCTCTTGGCGTTGCAAATCAAAACTGCTTCCAAAGCCTGCCTTTCTGCTTACTTATCAGTTGGGTGTCTCTTTAACATGCACCTCTTTCTATAACTATATATCATTACAATTGCTCTTCGTATCTCCATAGAAGTGTGCACAAAAGCAAAGACTAACAAGAAGTTTTGGCCTGTTTTGGGAATTATAAATAAAACAGGTTTGGTCCCCAGTCTCTCCTTACCTGGGCCTTCTCCTAGCAAGAGAGAGAAATGCCATGGGCAGTCATAGTGCTGCTCTGTGCAAACACGGGGCAGAGCTATCATTGCTGTGCCTTTACGGTTGTGGGAGCACGTGTGGAAGCAGTTTTGTTTGCTATAGTCAACCAAGGGAGTGGCTGCCTACAAGCCTGTAGATATATGCTGCTTTCATGGACTTGGTGTCATCTTAGACCCCGAAGCCTGATCCACACAGTAGCATGTGATAGTGGAATGTGCGATATCACTTTGAATTGCACGCATGTAAGGAGGTGTCACATTTTTGAATGCTCTCTCATGTGAAAAAAAATCCCTGCAAGCAGAAATCTAGCACAACAGTAGAGGTACTATTTTTTATTTAAAAAAACCTGGATGCAGTTTAAAAACAAAACAAAACATGGGTAAGAACTTTAAAAATCGTGTTTTCCATCCTTGAAGACTGAACTGTCGCGGTCATGGGAACGTAGGGAGCTGCCTCACCATTTGACCATCTAGCTCAGTATTGCCCACACTGACTGGCAGCAGTTCCTCAGGTTTGAGGCAGGGAGCATTTCCCAGACCCACCTGGAGATGCTGGGGATTGAACCTGGGACCTTCTGCATGCAAGGCAGACCCTCTACCGCTAAGCTACAGCCCTTTCCATGCTGCCACCTCAGGATTCTAGCACCTCACTCTGATGCTTGTTTAGAGAAGAAGAAGAGTTTGGATTTGATATCCCGCTTTATCACTACCCTAAGGAGTCTCAAAGTGGCTAACAATCTCCTTTTCCTTTCTCCCCCACAACAAACACTCTGTGAGGTGAGTGGGGCTGAGAGACTTCAAAGAAGTGTGACTAGCCCAAGGTCACCCAGCAGCTGCATGTGGAGGAGAGGGGAAGCGAACCCGGTTCCCCAGATTACGAGTCCACTGCTCTTAACCACTACACCACGCTGGCTCCCTCTCACCATGCCCTGAAGACAGCTGAAGTGTCCATAAGTACAGTCGTACCTTGGTTGTCCAATGCCTTGCGACTTGAACATTTTGGCTCCCGTACGCCGCAAACCCGGAAGTGAGTGTTCCGGTTTGCAAACGTTCTTTGGAACCCGAACATCCGACACAGGTTCCGTGGCTTCCAATTGGCTGCAGGAGCTTGCATGCCTTGGTTTCTGGATGTTTCGGAAGTCAAACGGACTTCCGGAACAGATTCCATTTGACTTCCAAGGTACGACTGTAGTCTTAAAAGAAGCTTTGCCTAGCCTTTCCTGGAAAATACTATTAACGAGGAGATTCTAGGAATTCCCTAGATAACTTTTCTGCTGCGGGATTGCTTGTTTATAGTTGGGCAATGGTCCTAATTCAGGCTGTATCTTTTTCAATTACAGAATTATAAGAGACCACGGGCTCATCAATCTCAGAAAGTTCCAGAGTGAGTATCTTGGCTATCAGCCTTAATGGTTGTTGCTGCCTGGCTAAAATTAGTCTGAAAGTATGCTGCCTGATTCACCCTTTAAATACCTCGGTGTTGCTATTTCTGTTTGTGAAATTACCTCTGGGGGCAAATAGTGGTTCCAGCGAACGTTCTGACTCTGCAGCATTGGGGCTCCCCTGGATCAGACCCAAAACTTGACTAGTCCAACATCTTCTTCCCCACAGTGTCCAACCAGCTGCTTATTTCATTTGATTCATTTACGGTATATATATATATATATATATATATATATATATATATATATATATATGATAATTGTTTTTTGCCTGCCCTTCACCATAAGCTCCCAGGATAGGTTATAACAATATATGTACAATTATAAAAACAGATAAGAACAATATAAATTTCGGCAGAAGAGGTGGGTCCTGCAAAACAAACATACCTCGATCCAGTATACCTGAAGGAGCGTGTCCACCCCCATCGTTCTGCCCGGACACTGAGGTCCAGCGCCGAGGGCCTTCTGGCGGTTCCCTCGTTGCAAGAAGCCAAGTTACAGGGAACCAGGCAGAGGGCCTTCTCGGTAGTGGCACCCACCCTGTGGAACGCCCTCCCATCAGATGTCAAAGAGGAAAACCAGATTTTTAGAAGACATCTAAAGGCAGCCCTGTTTAGGGAGGCTTTTAATGTTTAATAGATTATTGTATTTTATTTTTCTGTTGGACGCTGCCCAGAGTAGCTGGGGAAGGCCAGCCAGATGGGCGGGGTAATAATAATAATAATAATAATAATAATAATAATAATAATAATATTACTTTGTTGAAGGCCAGGGTAAAGAGGTGCAGCTTCATTGCACAACAAAAGCTGTAAAGTGAGGGTGCTGGGTGTGCCTCTATTTTGGGGTTGTGTCAGAGAAAGTCCCCAGGGGGTGCCATTGCCCAGACTTCTGAGGGTGGCGGAAAAACCAAGAGAGCTAACCCAACCCCTCTGCAGAGCTTAACAGCTGAGAAGGTGTGTAGAGATGGAGGTAGTCTTTCAGATACTTGGGGCCTGAGTTGTTTAGGGCTTTAAGCAGTTATGGTAGGCGGGCAAGCAGAGCATGTGAAAAACAGCTCTCTCCTGCTTTAGTCACCCAGTGACTGGTATCAGAAGGATAGTGCCTCTGATTCCGCCGGTAGTATATGGCTATAGGATTGGTGGGATCTTATCAGCCTCTGCTGCTCCAGAGAAGCGGACACGGAGCAATGGATTCAAGCTACAAGAAAGAAGATTCCACCTAAACATTAGGAAGAACTTCCTGACAGTAAGAGCTGTTCGACAGTGGAACTTGCTGCCAAGGAGTGTGGTGGAGTCTCCTTCTTTGGAGGTCTTTAAGCGGAGGCTTGACAGCCACCTGTCAAGAATGCTTTGATGGTGTTTCCTGCTTAGCAGGGGGTTGGACTGGATGGCCCTTGTGGTCTCTTCCAATTCTATGATTCTTGGATGGGAGGCCACTAGAAGCCCATGCAATAGCAGTATATTAATCCATTTTTTCAAAAAGGCTACTTAAAATGCACATGTATTTTTGTAACTGTTGTTATTAAGCTGGAGACAAAACATCCAATAGCCACATACTATGGTCACCCACACCTTCGGCCTGCTGGGATTCTCATCTCGGTACTAACTGGCCCAGAATGGATGGATTCTGCTAAGGAGAAAAATGTGGATCCATTCCCGATAACTCGCAGCCCCAACATCTACATGCTTGCAAGCTGTAATATCTGTGCCCCACACAACCAGATGTTGTGTTGGTGTTGCTTGAACTGAACACCTGCAAATTTTTAAGAGTCTTGAGAGGAGGGGTTCTACAGGTAGATACATGAACACACAAGCAGGCTAGCACCATGGAACGCATTTCGGTGACTGAAAATAGCACTGGAGGCTGATCCATTAGGGGAAATGGCACACTGCCCCACCAACTCAGCCCCCCCCCCAGCCAGCCCCCACCTGCTTGCCAGCCTGCTCACAGCCAGTTCAGGGGGTGCCACCACTGCCTGCCTGCTTTCTCCTCCTCCTTAGTCTCAGGGTTGCTCTTGTAGAAACCAGCAGGAAGGAGGAGGGCAAAACTGGAATAAGTCGGTCCCCCTTGTCATTGGCCTATCATTGGCTCTGGCTCCACTTAACCTGTGGCTTCCCTGCCTTCTGCCCCACCAGTCCCTTGGGCACCAGCCACCACTGGAAAATGGACCAGAGCCCTGGAGAGAACCCATTTAAGGAGAATGGTTAAGAATAAAAAGCCACGAATAGGGAATTTTCAGCTAAGCACACAATCACTTCTATCTGACCTGCACATACTTCATTCGGACTCTACCCGAGAAGAAGCCGCGTCGCATTCATGTTGTGTCCTTTGAATCTGCATTTTTCTCCTTTGCTAAGAAAGCAGCTTTCTGTGTCTCCTCCCCTTGTCTTGCAGTTCTGGAAAGAAGGTACCCAAAAGAGGTTCAAGATCTTTACGAGACCATGAGGCGCTTTGCAAGGATCCTGGGGCCAACGGAGCACGACAAATTCATAGAAAGTCACGCATGTAGGCATCACCTGGTCTTCTGTCTTTCATGCTTGTGTTCCTCTTTCACGTTGCGCAGTGCTAGGGATCACGCATGAATTCTCTCTCTCTTTATATAAGCTGCAAAAGTCCCCCTCCCCAAATATCATTGGCACATACAGTTTCTGCTGCAATTGTGGTACAGTAAAAAAGGGCAGGAAATTGTGAAACCTTTTTATTGAATCAGCCCCTGTGCGGGGAACCTTTGGCCCTCCAGATGTTTCCAAACGACAACTGCCATCATCCCTGGCCATTGGCCATGACTGCTAGGGCTGATGGGAGTTGTATTTCGGTAACATCTGGAGAGCTTAAGGTCCTCCACTCCTGCCATAGGGGGATGCAAGCTTTGGAGCTGTGCCAAGCCCTTAAAAGAAGGACAGATGGGTGTAGGCAAGCATGTAAGGGGTAAAGGTAAAGGGGCCCCTGACCATCAGGTCCAGTCGTGTCCGACTCTGGGGTTACGGCACTCATCTCGCTCTATAGGCCGAGGGAGCCGGCGTTTGTCCGCAGACAGCTTCCGGGTCATGTGGCCAGCATGACAAAGCCGCTTCTGGCAAACCAGAGCAGCGCACGGAAACGCCGTTTACCTTCCCGCCGGAGTGGTCCCTATTTATCTACTTGCACTTTGACGTGCTTTCAAACTGCTAGGTGGGCAGGAGCTAGGACCGAGCAACGGGAGCTCACCCCGTTGCAGGGATTCGAACTGCCGACCTTCTGATCAGCAAGCCCTAGACTCTGTGGTTTAACCCACAGCGCCACCTTGGTCCTTCTGGTCCTTCGAGCCGGAAATGAACCAGCAACCTAAGGGCACGCATGTAGGCATGCATAAAAAATATTTGGTGCATGGGATTTGGTTTCATTTCGTTGCTTGAGTGATGGATTCTGCTCACCAAGCTTTTAGCATGGTGGTGGGCAACCAGATGTTGCTGGCCTCCGGCTCTCATTAGTCCCAGCCAGCCTGGCCAATGGTCAGGGATGATGGGAGATGAAGCCCAGCAACATCTGGAAGCTGACAGATGTGTGTTCGTGTCCTGCCCGGTCCTTAGCATCTTAAGTATAAAGCACACTCACCAGTCTGGCTATTCCAGTTAGAAGATCAAAAGTGGTATTACAAATAGCTTTATTACAGGCTGTTTTATGGCTGCAAAGTCTGCCGAGGGCTTTTTAAGGTTTATTTCCAAAAGCGCATCTCGTAAGGAAGACTACGGTGTGTAGAGGAGGCCTTCCCAACTCCCATCATCCCTGACCCTATTGGCCATGCTGGCCACAGAAGCTCCTCACCCCTTCTTTTAGGACAGGAGATCAGCAAAGAAAATGGATTGGGAGAAATGATCACACACAACCTGTTCTGTCATTGTTGAACAGATACTTGAGGGAAGGGATCAAAACCTTCTGCTTTGCCCCCAGTAACTGGTTTGATGCAGTTCACAAGTTTGTTCCGACTGTGACAGCTATATTTGCTTTTTTGTTTGCCCAAGCTAGCATGCAGCAAATATCTGTGTTGTTGTTTTTTTTCATGTCTTGAAGCAAAACTCTCATGTATATAACGCAGTTGTGATTCATGTCCCTGGAACAAAGCAATAGGTTTCTGGGCAGTAGTTGCTGACACATGTACACACACACACACAACATCTTGTGCAAGGTGTTGTGAAATGAACCCAGTTGTCCAGAGCAGAGAAGCTGGCCCTCATTCAAGTACAGTTACTAATTGTTCTCGGCTTTGAATAAGGAATAGCATCAGCACAAAGGAACCACCCACAATGAAGCCAAGTCTCTGCACTTTTACCCGGAAGGAAACAGTGCTCTGTTCTCTGCTGCAAAAGGATATATGAAATAGTTCTACCCTCACGGAAATCAAATATTCAGTTTTGCAGATAACCACCCCAAGCATGTGAATGTCACTTTTTTGGTGGGGATGAGACAGAAACAGCTGTAGAAATGAGGAACTCAGAGTTTTCCTGAACTTCAGGAGTTTTCCAGCCCTCCAATGAGTTGTTTTATTATTAGAAAATCTGACCCAGAAAGCATTTGCTGGCAGAATTTCAGCAAGATTTTTACAAGGCTGCCACTAAGTGTCAAGTCAGGGGGATCCCATGATTTGGCATCCTGTCGGTGGCTTTGCCTTTCAAAGGTGCCTCACTCTTCCATCATCTAACCAGTCATCTAGTTTGCATAATTAACAATCTTTAATTGGCCTCTCTGCATTCCAGCAGAGGCAGTTGTAAACGATTATTCCCTTCTACATTTCCTCTTACTTCTGTTTGATGGAACTCCCAGCCAGCATCAACAACTTCAAAGCTGTTTCTGTGCTCCGCGCCAGGAACTTTCCACAGAAATGGGAGCGGCAGTTTCTGCATAGTTGTGGTTTTATTGAGATCTAAAACTTTTCTAATTAGTTACTCAAGTGCAGGTGCTGCTCATGTATCCGAAAATGCAGCAATCAGTAGGTCGGTTGGCTCTCCTCTTCCCTCTTTCCCTGAGGCATTGCCATTAATTGCTTGGAAGCAAATAAACATTAAGGGTAATAATAATAATTTTAGAATTTCTAGATAGCACTTATATAGCACTTCAGAGAACTCAGTGTGCTTCATAGACACATGTAATAATTATATATGCCTTTCAATTTTTTAAAAAACAAAAACCTTCAAGCAGTTTACAAATAAAGCCATTTTTAATTTTTTTTATTACATTTATATCTCACCTTTCCTCCAAGGTGACATGCATGGCTTTCCCCCTCTCCAGATTATCCTTACAATATTGTGAGGTAGGCTAGCCTTGGGACCTCAGCTCAGTTTCTTGCCAAAAAGAAACCGGGGAATTTCCAACTCGCCCTCTTAGCTTTTGCACACTGTCACTCATAAGGGTATACCATATTCTATAATGTGTAGCGCAGGGGTGGGGAACCTCAGCCCTGGGGGCCAAATGTGCCCCCCAAGGCTTCTCTGTCTGGCCCTCAAAACTCCCCTCAGACCAAACCCCTCACTGTCCCTAGTTCACACCCCACAGATGCGCCCTTGAGTTCTGACAACACTTCTGTCCAGTGGAGGATAGAGAAGTGTGTAGAAATTAGCCTGGTGTATGAAGGCAGATTTTACATTCATTGCTGCACCCACTTTTGCCTCTGTCCCCACTGCCTCGCCACTGGCACATGGTTCCTAGAAGGGGGTGCAGCCCTCAGGTGAAAAACTCTTTCCCACCTCTGAAATTAGTTTTTTCAAGCGGTTTTACAAGAAGCTGCTCTTCCAAACACTGGTGCCTTAATCCTCTTTCAAGACGGCTAGCTCGGACTTGGGTCACATTTCTGGCATCACCGATCTACCTTCCCTGGCTTTGCCATCTCTCTTCTCAGGCTCACAGAGACCTGGTTTCCCCTTTGTCACTTTCATTAACATGTCTGCAGCCACTTGGCTCCCATGCCAGCTTTTCGAGAGACTTGTTGCATTACACGGATGCTCTCACCCAATGGAAGCATTGTAGATCTGAGTTCCTTTGTTCACAGATGTTTATCCTGTATACATTAGGGGGGGCGTGTTCCCCACATTTGCAACAAATAATGAATATAAATAAATGCCTTTTCAAAAGACAGCTAGAAACTTGGTAGGGCTGAAATTCTGAGGGATCCAGACTCGACTCCAGCTACCATGTTACGTACAAAGAGCCAGGGTTGTATACGGTAGTAGTGGATAGGGCACCCAGGGGGTGACCTGACTGTTCCCTCGTTGCGAGAAGCCAAGTTGCAGGGAACCAGGCAGGCAGAGGGCCTTCTCGGTGGTGGCGCCTGTCCTGTGGAACGCCCTCCCATCAGATGTCAAAGAGAAAAACAGCTACCAGATTTTTAGAAGACATCTGAAGGCAGCCCTGTTTAGGGAGGCTTTTAATGTTTAAGAAATTAGTGTATTTTAATGTTTCTGTTGGAAGCCGCCCAGAGTGGCTGGGGAAACCCAGCCAGATGGGCGGGGTATAAATAATAAATTATTATTATTCCCTTTTTTTATAAATGTCTCTGTTATTTTTACCCAGTGGAGTTTGAGCTGCGAAGGGAAATCAAACGACTTCAGGAGTACAGGACAGCAGGGATCACCAATTTCTGCAGTAAGTACTTGCTGAATAAGTTAGCTATGGCTGGGCTGCTGTGGCACTTAATTCAAAGCAGGACGTATCGTAAGTAATTTCCATCCGAAATATGTTCATTTGCATGTCAGCCCGTTGTACTTTTGGGGGTTGGGGCAAGCAGCAATTTGAACTGGTTTGAATCCCTTGATTATTTAGGGAATGCCCCACAAGGCATACGGCTGGATTCTGCAGCAGTGACCAGTTCTGACTGCGTTGGGGAATTACCTGTTTGACTCATGAATGCAGGAGTGCCCTTCATCAGAGGGAAGGCAATATCTACCTGCCTTGTCATCTAGAGTCTAGCTTCCTGCTTTGGGGGAGCAGGGAGAGAGACAAACCTCTCTGCTGTGTCAGCAAACAAGCTCACATATCATAATCATTTTATTTGTTTGTTTTATTTATACACCATTTCATGCCAAGATGGCTTCTGAGCGGTTGCTTTGGGCTTTTTGATTTTGCTCACAAGACAGGACAAGCCTAGCCTAGCCTAGCTGTCTCTTGAATCAGGAGTTTCTAAGCCAGGCATCCCCAAACTGCGGCCCTCCAGATGTTTTGGGCTACAACACCCATGATCCCTAGCTAACAGGACCAGTGGTCAGGGAAGATGGGAATTGTAGTCCAAAACATCTGGAGGGCTGAAGTTTGGGGGTGCCTGTTCTAAGCCTTCGGGTATTCGAGACCCCCCCCCCTAAGCAAAGCTGGTTTTCGTGACAAATTATCCCTGAGCAACTAACTCTGAGCTCACTTCAATCTCAAATTGAAAACAGGTCAGTAATTCACTGGCAGGATGAGAGACCCTTGGCTCTTGCAGCTGGTTATGTAAATCACACACCCAAAAGCCTCTTTTATCTGGCCCTTGGGACACCCCTTAGCTTACATCCCCTCTTGGCTGCTTTGCACCTAGAGTGTTTTTGCCCGGCTGGAATGTGTCCTTGAACTCTGATAATGCCTTGTTTCCCTGGATGGAGGAGAGGGTTATGTATATGTGTGGAACGTAGCCTACTGTACAACTCCCAGGCTCCAAATACATTCATTGCCCCACCCACGCTGCCTCTGGCCCCGCCCACCATTGGCATGTGGCCCCCAGAAGACTGTGCTGAAGGAGATGCGGCCCTCAGGCAGAAAAAGTTTCCACATATAAATTATTGCGGCTAGAACTAGGAAATGCTAGGATTTCCCAGCACGACAGCGTTAGGACTTGCCGGTGAATGTCAACATATACCACGTTTGACATCTAACGTTGTATCCAACATCAGCCCTTCTCGGGACAGAGCCATAGGAAATGCATGGGTCCTGGCTGCTTAGGTCCAATAAAATTGCCAATGAAAAGCTGCTTTGCCTTCTTAGCATGGGCCTGTGGCAGTTCGCTTGTCTGACAAGCCGTATCAAGGCCTGTTTTCCTGGCACAGGTGCAAGAACATATGACCGGCTCAAAAAGACCCGCGAGGAGGAATGCCTGAAGCGCACGATGCTCTCCGAAGTCCTCCAATACATCCAGGACAGCAGCGCCTGTCAGCAGTGGCTCAGCCGGCAAGCGGACATGTAGGTCGACCAAAAAGGAGGGTTTGGAGGTGGTTGTTTTTAGTAAAACCAGAGCAGAATTGGCACGGAGCAGCTGTTTCGTAAACCCAGAATAAGCAAATGAGGGTGGTGTGTGGGTGTGGCATACTACAAAAAAGTAAGTGGTTGAATCTGCTTTTAAGGACCTTCTGTATCAGTTTTGCCATGAAATATCTGCCTAGGCCCAATATTCTCGTTAATGAAAGAAAGGTGGAGCTAAGTGACTTTAAGAACATAAATCTGGTAAAGCAGGAATTCATGTTTCCTACCCAGGTGGGAGCTCCTATTCTGGGAAAACCCAGGATAAGCCTTGCCAACCAGGAACATGTGTAAAGGTAACGGGACCCCTGACCATTAGGTCCAGTCATGACCGACTCTGGGGTTGCGGCGCTCATCTCGCATTATTGGCCGAGGGAGCCGGCATACAGCTTCCAGGTCATGTGGCCAGCATGACAAAGCCGCTTCTGGCAAACCAGAGCAGCGCACGGAAACGCCGTTTACTTTCCCGCCAGAGCGCTACCTATTTATCTACTTGCACTTTGACGTGCTTTCGAACTGCTAGGTTGGCAGGAGCTGGGACCGAGCAATGGGAGCTCACCCTGTCACAGGGATTCGAACTGCCAACCTTCTCATCAGCAAGCCCTAGGCTCTGTGGTTTAACCCACAGCGCCACCCGCATCCCTGTATACTCTGTGCCAAAATTATTATTATTATTATTATTATTATTATTATTATTATTATTATTATTATTTAGCCCATTCTCTGACTTCTGAGCATTCAGCAGGCATTGCCCACGTGCTTTCCAGTATAACTTGTTTCTTTTCATGAAATCCCCATGTCTTCCCTACCATATATTCCGGGCCCTTTCCTGCACTTTTGCCTGTCACAATCCTGCCTTTCAGTAACGCTGAAGCAGGCAACCAGAAAGTCCTGAGGCACCCGCCCCAAGCCAAAAACCCCAAAGATGGCAACTCTGGAGCCATTGAAGGCTGGCACCCTCAGCCATCCGGGCCTCACTGCTTGTCTTGAGCTTGCTCGTCCAGGCAGACCATACACTTGCACGGGGGGGGGGGGGGTTTGCAGCGCTAGACTATAGGCCAGAGGTCTGCCCATTTAAGGGCTTTCCTTGTAATGCCGACCAACCTTACCGAGAGGGCACGAGATAGTCAGGCCCAGGGAGTATAAAATAGCTCAGCTGAGATTGGGGGGGGGGGAGCTTTTTCGCACGTGGAAAAAATGTGTGCGTGACCCATTCTCGTGCCACACGAGGCTTATTCGTAATACGTTTTCTTTTAAAATTTCATTTTCAGAGATTCTGGCCTAAGTCCCACAATCCCGGTGACCTCAAATTCAGGTGAGTGTTTTCCAGGCCCCGCCCACATTTCCAGCCCTTGCACCAGTTTCAGTGCTGTTAGAAATGGGGAAAGCAAGCCATACCCATTAGCAGTTAATGCACTACTAATCCCACACCACCCTACTATTAAAAGGAAGGACTAGGTTGCCACATGCTGGGCAACTGCTGATTCCTCCCACCCAGACTCCTTGCTGACCAGGAAACAGGCATCGGAAAGCCACCAGTCCAACCGCAGCAGAGCAGGGGCCTCTCGGAGGTTGCTACCCCTGGGATAGGAAACCTCTGTCCTTTGAAGGTCTATTGACTCATGGGAAAAGCCGCAGTCTATAGAACAACATTCCCCAGCATCTCCAGGCAGAGCTGTTGTAGGAAGGAGCCCTGCCCGAAACCCTGGATTGCCACTGCCAATCGATTCAGGCAATTCAGAATGAGTTCAGTATAAGGCTTCCAAATTTCCTATGTTCCCAAATCTTTGGCAGCCAGCATGATGTGCTGGTTAGAGTACGACCCGGGAGACCAGGGTTCGAATCCCTACTTAGCCGCTTGAAGCTGACCAGGTGACCACAATCTCAGCCAAACCTCCTTAACTATGTTGTTGTGAGGATAATCTGGAGAGGGTGAGAAGCTTAGCTGCCAAGTATCCCGTTTTTCGCGGGAAACCCCCGGATTTTAATCGGTTTTCCGCTGTTCTCCCGAATGGAGAAAAATCACAGAAATCCCCCAGATTTCTTACCTGCCAGGGAGCCTCCATTTTGGGTACCGCTCTTCCCATGTGTGGGCACCGGAAATCGGGCAGAGTGGCACCGGAAGTCGCTTCTGCGCATGCCCGGCGGCCATCTTGGTGGCAACCCAGGCACCTTATTGAAGGCTCCCAGTCACAAACATTCCAACCCTCCAACCTTTCCCACACCAATGGCTTCCTCCACTCCCATTTATACCTGCTTTTGCCTAAACCTGACTTATACTTCCCATCCCCAGGAAGGTACAGTGCCTAGGCTTGTTGCAGGGACCAAAAATAAACAATGCAAAGTGCAAGGCACACTGAGTGTCTTACTTACTACTGGTCCATCCAGCCGGTATTGTCTGCTCTGACTGGCAGCCGCTCTCTCCCGTTCTCAGACATCTGTGTCTCACTACTCAGCTACCTGAAACCCTTCATCACTGGAGATACCTGGGATTGAGCCTGAGCTGTGGATCATCCCCCATGAACTTTAAAAGATATTATTAGCCGAAACACGGAGGTCGAAGCTGTGTCAAACTCATAAAAGCACAGACAACTTGTAAGGGTGACTCCCTACAGGGAGCCAGCCCCCATCATCCTGACGTCAACCTCGCCAAGCACAGGGAGCAGCAGTGGCTCTGAAGCAGCCAGAGGGGGAGGGAGAGACTTGGAGGGAGAGAGCAATCAGAGTGAGGAACGAGGGGAAAGCTCAGTGGGCGGAGAGATGCAGACAGAGGCTCAGGGATGTTGCAGAGCCAGGGCACCGACAGCTCAGGGAGGAAACTGAGAGGGCATCGCTCCTTCCGGCGCAAGAAGTAAGGAGTGCGACGCGACGGGGAGGGGTTTTGGGGTGCCCCGACTACTTTGCTGGCGTAGGAACGGACGTACGCCATTGCCGGATTCTGATTCGGGATGAGAGGTCATGTTTTAGGCTGTCTCTACACTGTAAATAATTAGCACAATAAACGTCTTTGAAGACAAACTGGACTCAAGCGGACTTACTCTAGAGAAGCCACGACGACCCTCTGACACAACTCAAAAACAGATTTGGGGAGAAACAACAGCATATTATGTATTATCTCAAATCCTTTCCGCGCCACCGTCATCTCTTTCGGGGTGGGGATCCTACAGCCCTCAAGATGCTGTCAGATTCGAAATTCCCACCAGCCCCAGCCCACATGACAGGTCCTCTGGGGCAATGGGAGTTTCATCCTGTTATCAATCAATCAATCTAGCAACATCTGAAGGGCCACAGCATTATTTTTTGTTCTTCCTGCATTGGTACTATAATGTCACATGCATCAGAGGCTAATGTGGTGGTTTTTTCTTTTCTTTTTGGTGCTCTCAAAATAGCACACTAGGACTGTAGATACTGTAGTCATCAAAGGAGTTTTTTTTTTTTAAAAAAAAGCAACTTTGGAAACCATAGTTGATGCTCTCTACAGGCACCACTTTGACTATCCTGACTTCCCACCCATCCTCCAACTGCCGCAGCATTTTCAGGAACAGCAAAGGTTGATTTTCAGAGCCACCAGCTCCTTGTTAACCGTGGATGGATGTTTATTCTGCTTTTATTACCTCCCCGCAGGTAGACGGAGCGCACCGCCACTGAACCTCACTGGTCTCCCAGGCACAGAGAAACTTAATGAGAAAGAAAAAGAGGTAAATGGGGAACAGAGGCTGTCTGGGGGAACTGCAGCTTTAAAGGGCCATTGGCCTCTCGGGCAACAGTAAACCATAAGCCCAGTCAAAAACAGTTACAACTCAGGTAGCCAATTGCGGGGCATGCGTAGGAGCCCAGGAAGGTGCCTTTTACCAAGTCAGACCATTGGTCCCATTTAGCTTGGTATTGTCTACACTGACTGGCAGCAGCTCTCCAGGGTTTCAGGCAAGGGTACGGTTCTGCCTACCTGGGGATGAACTTGGGACCTTCGGCAGGCAAAGCAGATGCTCTTATCATTGAGCCACAGTCCTCCCCACCACAACCTGCTCTGGCTGAAAGACGTGAAATTATTGCAACGAGAGTTTGAGGCACACATTGCAAGGGATCATTTGCTCTAGTACTTCAGAGTTATCCTGGTGGCCACAGGCAGTGAGGAGATGCATGCTGGCGAGTGTGTAGAATTGCGCATGGGAGGCAGCAGCCTTGCCGAGGAGGCACAGAGTGCTTCTCCCCTCTGCTGCACTCAGCATGGAAGCAAAGCAGGCTGGCAGGGGAGCAAAGCCCCTACTCTGTGCACAGCCTAGGTTGTCAGTGAGCTGCTGCAAAAGGGACAGAGTGCCTGAACCCTCTACCACCTGCTAGCAGGCTAGTAACTTCCATGGGCTTGTTTACAAGGCTGCCCTAATTACCGGTTCACTTGATTCTTTGTAATGTTGCCCACCGTTACAAAACCGCAAGTGTGCTACTAGATTTGCCTGCGTCTGTGGGTCAGTTATGTATAGGATTATATTGCTGAGTGACATTCTTAAGAGAATGTCATTAGCCCCACACTTACTTCATTTGCACAATGTCTGTACAGTTTAAAACTGCAATTTCTAAGCAGTGTGCCATAGGAACACAGTGGTACCTCTGGTTAAGAACTTGATTCGTTCCGGAGCTCCGTTCTTAACCTGAAACTGTTCTTAATCTGAAGCACCACTTTAGCTAATGGGGGCTCCTGCTGCCGCCGCGCCGCCAGAGCACGATTTCTGTTCTCAGCCTGAAGCAAAGTTCTTAACCCGAGGTACTACTTCTGTGTTAGCGGAGTCTGTAACCTGAAGCGTTTGTAACCTGAAGTGTTTGTAACCCGAGGTACCACTGCATAGGAGGGATACAAAAGGGACGCAGCATAAAATCGGTTAAGATTAACCGTAAAATAGAAGAGATGGGCACTTAAGTCATCACCACCAGCAGTTCAACAGGGGCAGGGCCTGTCCGATCTCAGCCAGGAGGGCTGCATTCGTAAGTTACCAGAGCCCTTTAAGGAAGCGCTCTAGCTCAGTGGCAGGGCGTCTAATTTGCACTCAGAAGGTCCCAGGTTCAAGTGTCCGAGCATCTCCAGGCAGGTCAGGGGGAGAAACCCCTGCTCCTGAAACCCTGGCAGTCACTCAACGTAGACAACACTGAGCTAAACAGACCAATGGCCTGACTCTGTGGAAGGCACCTTTTTCTGTTCCAGCATCTGCAAACAGGGTCTGAATACCTCCACCACAGCTCAGCTAGTCTAATAATTGAAAAAAGACTTGTGTACCCAAGTGTGAATCTATGTGTCTGTGTTGCCTTACATGTGTGTGTGTGGGGGGGGGGGGTTGTGTGTGCAAAAAGAAGAGTTGAGGGTAAGTTCAGAAGAAAAGGGCCAGGATTTATTTTAAGGAGACTTTAACAATACTTCTCCAGCCCTTCTCTGGGGCCACTTGATAACACCAATTCCCTTTGGGGCTCTGCTCCTCCTAGGCAAATCTTAGGTGTGCAGCCTTTTCCCATAAGCTTTCCCAGCCCGACAAAACAGACCACCAGTTAGCTACTAAATTGGCATTTCGGGTGCCTTCCTGTGTTACAGGTGAAGCCGCCTTGTCTGCGGCACCGAGAAGGAGCTGCGTTTCCCCGAGACATTCTGCTCTTGCCGTCTCGTTCCTGCCGGAGGTTTTGGCAGAGTGTTTCCTTATTAAAAGGAAGGAGGAGCGGGGGAAATAAGCAGCTGGTGTCTCCAATGGTGTCATTATATAGCACTGGGAACATCAGAGGCGAGCTGGATTTGGGGGACCAGCTGCTGCTGCTGCTGTTGCCACCTTGCTAAATTGGACTGCGGGCCTTTTGTAGAAGCCCCATTTCAGTCTCCGGGAGAGGCTGGGGGTTTGCCTTGGTAATAAATTTCCAGGATTTAAGAACTCCCGCATGCAGAGCCTTGCTCTGCATAACTTTTCTGGTTCTGTTACCGCTGGGCAGAGCCGAGTGCCAATTTTGTGAAAAGATATCAAAGGGAGCAGGCTTGGCCTGACTGCGGGGGATTAAGAGACAGCTGTCCTTATTGGCATGTCTCCCATCAGGCTCCGTCAGTCACTGCTAGCCCCCTCGCCCCAGGTTGGTTATATTTCCTAGTGCTGCGAAGGAGCAAGCTCTTCTCCCTCCCTGCCAATGCACACAAACGCAGGCAGAGATGTAGAAGGCTGGGTTTTGCCCACCTTCGGCGGATGATAAACATGTTGCCTTTTTGGATTATTGGAGGGCATGTGTGGTTTCTATCAAGCCTTTGGGAGCGCTCCGTTTGTAATGACTCGCTGAAAGGCACCTGCCTTGGGAAGGTGTGTCTAGAACGCTGTAGTTGAGGATTAGGGAGCCACAGCCCAGAGGCCAAAGACAGCCCAACTCCCCTTTATCAACCACACCCTCCAAGCCCAGACTCCACCCCTTGCGGGTTTTGCTTTGCAACCCCGTGGAGCGTTTGTGCCTGGCTGAAGCAGGATGAGGGATTCTAATAATGCTTTCTGCTTATCTGGATGGAGGGTGGGCAAGAGGTGCATAGAAACAAGCCTGCTGCACAAAATACAACATCCGCATTCATTGCTCTGTGCCCTTTTGCCCTTGGCCCTTACCAGTGTTCTATCTCCCCACACTCCATTTCCCCATTCTGCAGCTGGAATCAATCTACATGTTATTTTTGGGTGGCTGCTTCCCCCCCCCCCCTGGATTTTTATTACCTGGAAGGGTTACCGAGATAGTGCAGCCTTGAGGAAGCTGATGGGCAGGGTGGGGAAATGTTTGACGGGGGTGTGTGTGACCTCTGACCTTCTCTCCCAGCTCTGCCAGGTAGTTCGCTTGGTCCCCGGAGCCTACCTGGAGTACAAAGCGGCCTTAGTCAACGAGTGCCAGAAGCAAGGGGGCCTGAGGCTTGCCCAGGCACGAGCCCTCATCAAGATCGACGTGAACAAAACCAGAAAGATCTACGACTTCCTTATCCGGGAAGGATACATCTCCAAAGCTTGAAGGGGGAAGCGGGAGCCTTTGCTGGGACTCAAAGACCCTCCGTTTTGCTGAATGGTGGATAGGATGGTGAAGAGCTCTCTACGGAGGCTGGCTTCTCCATCCTGTTTTAAACTGTACTATGTAATGTTTTGTTGGCATTCTGCAGCGATGAACTTTTGGGAAGAGCTGTGGGACGTGTAAGCTATTATTAAAGTATGGAGTGGGCCTTCACACCTCTTGCAGTGATTAAAAAAAGGATGGAAGCGCAGGGGTTGTTCTTTGTTGTTTTTGCCTTGGCACTCAGGAAGAGCTTAAGCACTGAGCGGAGGCTCCCAAACGCATCTTGTGCTCAGCTTTTGTGTGGGAGAGCCAAGCAAGGGAGAAGCTCCGCTCGCCTCTCCCCTTCCAGCTCGAAGGCTCCTGCCTTTTAAAACTTGTTTGCTTCAAGAGGCTCGGCACGTGCCGGAGGAGCTAAAAGCTGCATCACATGCCCAAGTTGCACCGTTCTAAAATTACACCATTCAGAAAGGGAGAGGGAGGCATGTCAATTTAGGAAGGCATTTGGAACATAATAAGAGTTATTCATCATCTGTTTTGAAAGTGTCTAAATTCTGCATCAAGAATTCAGATTTGTTTTGCGTGCAAAAATCATGCACGTGCAGAGTATTTGTTCAAATGTGCTTGCCTTACCTAAAGTAGCTCCAGTCTGTAGGCCGTAAGTTTGCCCAGACCTAAATGCCTGGTTCAGGATGGGCCGGCAGGGGAAAGGAGAGTGTAGCCAATGCTAGTCCTACCCGCAGCAGACCCCATTAAGCATAACGGGTGTGACTCACTTGTTTCTATTAATTCAAATGGGTCTACTCTGAGTAAAACTTGGCCGCAATGTTGAGTTGTGCAGGACTGAAGAGCAATAGCAGGTACATAAGGTGGTAACAAGCAATGAATGAATGAATGGCGCTTCAGATCACAGATCCCTCCAGATGCTGTTGAACTACAAGTCCCATCATCCCTGACCATAGCTGGGCTTGGGAGTTTGAGTCCAAAAACATCTGGAAGGACCCGCTCCCTGCTGCAGGTGTACCATCACCACAATACTGGAGCATCTCTTAGGTGTGTGTGTGTGTGTGTAATATTTCCAATTTTTCTGGCAGTATACTTTGGAGTATCGGATGCCAAAGACAAGCCATCAGAGTTAGCCTCCAGCACTGTACATGGGTAGCCTTAGGTGCTTCCAGAAACATCTGTCCAGCCACTGTTGAAAATGGAATGTGAGACCTTAGTCTGGCCCAGTGATAATAATTTAATCATAATAGTAATAATAATAATAATTTATTATTTATACCCCGTCCATCTGGCTGCGTTTCCCCAGCCACTCTGGGCAGCTTCCAACAAAATATTAAAATACAGACATCCATCAAACATTAAAAGCTTCCCTAAACAGGGCTGCCTTGAGATGCCTTCTAAAGGTCTGGTAATTGTTGTTCTCTTTGACCTCTGGTGGGAGGGCATTCCACAGGGTGGGTGCCACTACCAAGAAGGCCCTCTGCCTGGTTCCCTGTAACTTGACTTCTCGCAGCGAGGGAACCGCCAGAAGGCCCTCGGCACTGGACCTCAGTGTCCAGGCAGAGCGATGGAGGTGGAGACGCTCCTTCAGGTATACTGGACAGAGGCCATTTAGGGCTTTAAAGGTCAGCACCAACACGTTGAATTGTGCTTGGAAACGTACTGGGAGCCAGTGTAGATCTCTCAGGACCAGTGTTATGTGGTCTTGGCGGCTGCTCCCAGTCACCAGTCTAGCTGCCGCATTCTGGATTAATTGTAGTTTCCGGGTCACCTTCAAAGGTAGCCCCACATAGAGCGCATTGCAGAAGTCCAAGCGAGAGATAACTAGAGCATGCACCACTCTGGCGAGACAGTCCACGGGCAAATAGGGTCTCAGCCTGCATACCAGATGGAGCTGATAAACAGCTGCCCTGAAACAGAATTAACCTGCGCCTCCATGGACAGCTGTGAGTCCAAAATGACTCCCAGGCTGCGCACCTGGTCCTTCAGGGGCACAGTTACCCCATTCAGGACCAGGGAGTCCCCCACACCTGCCCGCCTCCTGTCCCCCACAAACAGTACTTCTGTCTTGTCAGGATTCAACCTCAATCTGCTAGTGAGGCAGTGTTTGTTTTCTCTTGACCATGAGGCCTAGAAACTTGTCCCTGCCCCACAAATTTAAAATTAGGAATGTTCGGAAGTACAGGTTATGCCAAGCCCAGCCTTGCTTTACATACCAGCACTCAAGGCAAGAAAAACAAAGAAACCAGCCCATCTATTCCACACGCCTCTGCTTTGCCGGGAACATGGAACTTTTAGTACTTCTTCATGAATTCAGTTAGTTCAATTTGTACTCAAAACAGAACCTTTATTAGTAGGAAGTAAAACGATGACAACAACAATAATTCTTGTTAGTCACTTGTTATTCAACACACAACACACTTAAGAACATAAATACATTGTACCATTAAATGACTTCATACAAACACCTATCATTCATGTGTAGCCAACACACACACACACTGTCTTGTTCTTATACTGCTTAGGAGCAGTATAAGGAAGCTTCCTTGGAAGTCAAACCACTGGTCCATATAGCCCAATATTATCTACACTGACTGGCAGTGGCTCTCCAGGGCTCCAGGCAGGGTTCTCTGCCAGCCCTACCTGGAGTTGCCAGGGATTGACCTACTACATGCAAAGCAGATGGTCTACCACTGAGCTATGGCCCTTCCCCATAGTTTTCAAAGGAAAATGTAGCCAATGTAGATCTTTCAAGACTGGTGTTATGTGGTCTTGGTGGCCGCTCCCAGTCACCAGTCTAGCTGCCACATTCTAGATTAGTTGTAGTTTCCGAGTCACCTTCAAAGGTAGCCCCACGTAGAGCGCATTGCAGTAGTCCAAGCGGGAGATAACTAGAGCATGCACCACTCTGGCTAGACAGTCTGCAGGCAGGTAGGGTCTCAGCCTGCGTACCAGATGGAGCTGATAGACAGCTGCCCTGGACACAGAATTGACCTGCGCCTCCATGGACAGCTGTGAGTCCAAAATGACTCCCAGGCTGCGCACCTGGTCCTTCAGGGGCACAGTTACCCCATTCAGAACCAGGGAATCCTCCACACCTGCCGGCCTTCTGTCCCCCACGAACAGTACTTCTGTCTTGTCAGGATTCAACCTCAATCTGTTAGCCACCATCCACCCTCCAACCGCCTCCATAAGAAAGATGCCACAATGATCTAAACTTAAAACAGGCTCAAAGAACTATTTCGTTAGGGAAGTGCCACACCAGTCCAGCAGAGAATGGAAAGCAATGCTTGCCAGAGAAAACAGCACAGAATCCCCTGGGGAGTCCCATGACAAAGGTTTTCTCAGGCTGTCATCACCACCACTATGGCTGCAAAGCATAGGCTGCTAATAAAGTTGTCGGCTCCTTTGCAAACAGGGCTCTTATGCCATAAACAGCCATGCCGATGAGAAGGCCGTTCAGACAATGCATTTTTTCGAAATGAGAAAGCCGTACCTCGTCTTTGATTCCACCCCATTGCAGTGGTACCTTGGTTCTCAAACGTACAGTAATCCGTTCCGGAAGTCCGTTCCAAAACTAAAGTGTTCCAAAACCAAGGCACGCTTTTCCGTAGAAAGTAATGCAAAATGGATTAATCCGTTCCAGATTTTTAAAAACAACCCCTAAAACACTAAGTTAACACGAATTTTACTATCTAACGAGACTATCGATCCATAAAAATGAAAGCAATAAACGATGTACTGCAGTCACACAATCAACCAACCAGTAGCTGAATTGGGTTCCACACAGTCACAAAAACAAAAGAGCCACAAAAACGCAAAATAAATAGCAAAAACAGATTCAGCATAACACTCAAAACGGAAGTGTGGCACTCAAATCGGAAGCATAACACTCAAAACAGAGCACATTCGGCTTCTGAAAAAAGTTCGCAAACCGAAAAAAGTTCGCAAACCAGAACACTTACTTCCTGGTTTGCAGTGTTTGGGTTCCAAGTTGTTTGAGAACCAAGGTACCACTGTATGCAGTAGTTAAAAGGCACAGGAAAGCCTCTGTCAGGAAAGGATGTTACAGGTAGGTAGTAGTGTTGGTCTGAGTCAAAACAGAATAAAAAAATTCCTTCAGTAGCACCTTAAAGACCAACTAAGTTTTTATTTTGGTATGAGCTTTCGTGGGCATGCACACTTCAGATGAAAGCTCATACCAAAATAAAAACTTAGTTGGTCTTTAAGGTGCTACTGAAGGATGTTTTTTATTCAGGAAAGGATGTGTTAACCCTACCTGCGGCTGCCAGATCAGACAACAAATTAGAGGGATGTAAAGATAACAACCGAGAGTAAGGCTAGAGGACTATTTTGAACTCTGATGGGGTCAGGAGGAGACTGAAAAGCTTTGGGGTTTGTGGGATAGGCAGCCTCATATAACCAACATGCTTAAGACGAATTAATGTGTGAAGGGGTTAATGCCATAGAGTAAACTGTCCTGCCAGGCTTAGCTAGGCCACTCCCCTTGGGAGGAAGGTAATCAAGGCCTTTGTTCACTTCAGTCTACCTGAGAAGCTCAGCAGGTAAAGAGGTCTGAAGGTGGAGAGGAGGCTGAAAGGTAATGCATGTCTCCCTCATAGGACAAGTTGGCATTGTCTCTGTTTATTCCAGGCCGTCTGGAAACCAGAAATCATCTGGAGTGTTGGGGGTTTGGGGTTTGTTTTTTTTTTGCTGTTTATTGTCTGGTCCCTATAAATAATACTGTGTGGTGTTTAAATGCTCCCCTGGTTATTTTTAAGAATTTCTGACTCTAGTCCAGAACCATGCTGTTAGCAGAGCAAAACAATGCTTTACAAAAAAAATAAAAAATGTTACAGGAATGAAGATGCAACCTCTCTTTCTCACACACACCCCTCCCCAATGCGAATGGCTAACCACAATAAAGCTGGCTCACAATGAGGCTATTGCACATCGCAAAGCCAAAGACAAATGTCAAGAAAGGGCAAATTCTGCAGGCCAGATTATGTTAGGCAAACATCATCACAACAGCCTCACTAGCAAGTTACTAGCCCAGAACATTTTTTTTTTTTAAATGAGCCCAGCTGCCAACACATGGTTAGGTTCATTTGCTTCCAGGTGACTGACCTGGATACTGACAAGCTGGAAGGTGTGCAGAGGAGGGCAACCAAGATGATAAAGGGTCTGGAAACCAAGCCTTATGAGGAACGGTTGAATGAGTGGAGTATGTTTAGCTTGGATAAAATAAGACCTGGAGGTGATCTGAGAATCATCTTCAAATACTTAAAGGGATGTCACATGGAAGATGGAGGAAGCTTGTTTCCCATTGTTCCTGGAGCTAGGACCCAATCCATCGAGTTCAAATGACAAGAAAGGTGATTCCAACTAAACATTAGGAAGAACTTTCTGAACAGGCTACTTTAGAAGGTGGTAGTCTGTTCTCCAAATTTGGAGGTTTTGACAGTATGTGAATCAACCCCAGCCAAAAACAGCAACAGTCTGGAAGCACCCTTAAGTCATTTGGGGCTCATCAAAGGCCCCAAAAGGGACACACACACACACACACACCTTTTTCCAAGTTACAGACAACCAAGCAAAAGTGAGGATGAGACTTCTGCATGAGAGCAGACACTCTGCCATGGGGCTATGGGCCTTCCCCACAGATTCTCCAAGGCATCTTATAGTAGCTTTCTGCTTTTACAGTGAAATTTTAATCGTTCTTAATTATTCGACTGTTCCCCCACTTTTTAAATATTTATGTGCACACTGCTTAGAAACCCTAAATGTTAAGCAGTACATACAAAAATATTTCAATCAATCAATCATTTATTGTATTTGACCAAAAGCCATTACAAACCCAGTCACAAAAGCAGCAAATCCAATAAGACCTATTAGGAAAGATCCAGAAATAAGCAACCATTTACAATAAATCAAATCAATCTACAGTGTTGTCTTTTACGTGACTAGCACAAATACTTTTAGCGGCTTTTGCAAATGAGGCTGTTTTATACGTGACAAGCGGGTCGCAGTCGCTTGAAGCTGAAATGTTCACATGGTAGCCCACAGGACAAATTTAAGCGTTACTTTACTTTCCTCGATAGCAGAGCAGAAAGTGTTACTGACTACATTTTCTGTTCTTCTAAGTCAGTGTTTCTCAACCTTTTTTGGGCCACGGCACACTTTTCTATGAAAAAAAATCCCGCGGCACACCAACTCTGTGCCGCCCTATATTTAGTTTAGTTTGGAGGGGAGACGTACCGGTAAAGCATGCCACTGAAGAACTGCTGCGCGGTAGCCAGGCGGACCCACCAGGCGCAGAGCCTGCGGAGCGAGCGGGGACAGACCCCAGGCGGGCAGACGCCGCCTCCCTCCCAACCGCCCCAGGCAGCCGCCATCGCTCTGGCCCGGCGAAGGGAAGCCCTGCGCAGCCTTCCCCGCCTGCCTCCTCCTCCCCAGGAGGGCGATTTGCATTGTCACGTGCCTGGCGGTCGCCAATAGACATCGCTGACCCGCCGGCTTCCTTTCCGGTGGGTCAGCGACGTGACAGTGCAAATCGCCCTTCTCGTCGCGGCACACCAGCCAGTGTTTCGCGGCACAGTAGTGTGCCACGGAACACCGGTTGAGAAACACTGTTCTAAGTTATTGCCCTTAGGGCAATTTTAGATCGACCAGAGCACTTGCCTACCCTCCTGTCCATTTCCCTTCCGGTCCCTCGACTGCTCATTCCATCAAATGTTTTGACAGAAGGAACAACATTTATGGGCAAATGTTTACAGTGGTCTACCTTGGTTGAACGTTCAATTCAGGCCCATTTGAACAGCTCCCATTGACAGAGTGTGCCCCAGAACATAATTAATGGACATCTAGATTTAATGGACATGGTAGACCATTTAAAACTAAACCAAGTCACTCATCCAGCAAGGTTTTCGGCACACTGGGCTGGTACAATAATGAGTGCAGGCAAGCAAAAGGGGAATCTGGCTCAATTAACCAGGAGGGTAAGACAGACACAGACAACAGCTAATCTGGAAACTCTGGCTCTTTATTGTTCAAATTATAAGGAACTAAGATGTTCCTTATACTACTAACTACAAGAAAGAAGATTCCACCTAAACATTAGGAAGAACTTGACAGTAAGAGCTGTTCGACAGTGGAATTTGCTGCCAAGGAGTGTGGTGGAGTCTCCTTCTTTGGAGGTCTTTAAGCAGAGGCTTGACAGCCATCTGTCAGGAATGCTTTGATGGTGTTTCCTGCTTGGCAGGGGGTTGGACTGGAGGGCCCTTGTGGTCTCTTCCAACTCTATGATTCTACGATTCTACGATTCTATGAAGAGGGACGCGGGTGCGGGTGGTGTTGTGGGTTAAACCACAGAGCCTAGGGCTTGCCAATCAGAAAGTCGGCTATTGATGCAGCGCAGGTGACACTGTGGGTTAAACCACAGAGCCTAGGTCTTGCTGATCAGCAGGTTGGCGGTTCGAATCCCTGTGATGGGGTGAGCTCCCGTTGCCCGGTCCCAGCTCCTGCCAACCTAGCAGTTCAGAAGCACGTCAAAGTGCAAGTAGATAAATAGATACCGCTCCAGCGGGAAGGTAAATGGCGTTTCCATGCGCTGCTCTGATTCGCCAGAAGCGGCTTAGTCATGCTGGCCACATGACCTGGAAATTGTACGCCGGCTCCCTCAGCCAATAACGCGAGATGAGCACCGCAACCCCAGAGTCGGTCACGACTGGACCTAATGGTCAGGGGTCCCTTTACCTTTACCTTTACCTTTACCTTACTAAAATGAAGAAGCAAGGCTCATTCATGATTACCCAGTGGAAAGAGTTGGAAAGAGATAGAAAGGATAGACATTTATGGAATTTGATCCTATGTTGGAAGCTTACAAAAATATTTGAAAATAAATATATAAAATGGGTTGTATGCCTCTGCGCCTTTCACAGAGTAGACCCACTGAACTGTATGGAACCAATAACAGCCACAGCCATCATTTTCAATGGATTTGCTCTTCAGTATGATTATTATCTATTCCATTGATATAGTGCCCTCTATCAAAAGATCCTAGGGCAATGTGCGGCATTAAAAACACATCAATGATAAAAGCATAGTAAAAAGCATACAGATAGTCAGCCTAATACAGATAGTCAGGCTAATAAAAAAAATAGTCATCATAAATAACAGTACTCTACCCCACACTAGTAAGACAAGCATTGGGAGACAAAGCATTGTCCTCATATCGGCCAGCGTGTTTTCCTGACTGCTTTCCCTTAAGATTTCTTTTGTGGGGAGAATGAGACGAGCGATGAGGAATAAAGGTCAGCTAAAATGAGGAGCAAAGAAGTTCATTTCCCCAGCTCTAGTCCAGGTTGGCACACGATTATGAAAAATAATACCAGGCAAATGACGTCGCTTTTACTGTTCTGTGGCACAGAATCATCTCGGCGTTGAGAAAGCCTACATGAACATAATTGTGCTTACAGCAAAAGGTAATGACAGGGCACGGGAGGCTTTCAGCTAACATACCGCCAAACCAAAACATTTGGGCAGTAATTTTATTTCTTGGAAAGCAAGTGTAACAAGGGAGCGACAAACCGGAGCCCCATATCCTGTTGTTGTCCCCCGCGATCGCCGCAAGTGGCCTGGCTGCCTCGTTTACTGTTCATTTAGAATCCTCTTTTGCCTTGAGGTGACGGGCAATTGGAGGAGTCCATACGGTACCATTTGATGTTGGGCAGACTCCCTTCCTGGAAAAGCTTTGGCATGAGGCACTGCCAGAAGCCCTTTCTGTGATGCACCAATGATGATTTGTGCTCATGATGACATAACTTCAACAATGTTTGCATTGGCAAAGGTTTTCGGGTGGGCATACAGCTTCATTTCCATTCCAAGTGTGTCCTGTAACTTGCTACTGAAATACCATAACATTGCATACCACAAATATTCGGGGAGTGAGGGGTGTGTGTGTGTGCACGTTGTTTTAAGAATCAAACCCCATTTTTTACATCAGTGTGTCATGCTTTTCTTGCATCACAGGGCAAGAGCGCCCCTTAAGATGGGGAAGCATCATAAAACGACTACTGTAATAAAGCAGAATTGTGTGCAGACGGCCCAGTAAAAATCCACCATTGAGGCACTGCTATTGCATCAATAAGGTAAAGGTAAAGGGACCCCTGAGCATTAGGTCCAGTCGTGACTGACTCTGGGATTGCGGCGCTCATCTCGCGTTATCGGGCGAGGGAGCCGGCGTACAGCTTCCAGGACAAAGCCGCTTCTGGCGAACCAGAGCAGCACACGGAAACGCCATTTACCTTCCTGCTGTAGTGGTTCCTATTTATCTACTTCCACTTTGGCGTGCTTTCGAACTGCTAGGTTGGCAGGAGCTGGGACCAAGCAACAGGAGCTCACCCCATCACAGGGATTCGAACCGCCAACCTGCTGATCAGCAAGACCTAGGCTCTGTGGTTTAACCCACAGTGTCACCTGCGCTGCATCAATAGCATGTTGCAAATTACACCTGCAGAAAAAGCCCCCCACCTGTCTGGAAGGGCTCTGTGTTCGAGCCCCTTGTTGCAGTGCGGGTGGATTTCCAGTGGATTTCAAGCCCACCAGCTTAAGAAGCTTAGACTTCTGAGTTTGCAAGCGCCACAATTTTACCCCAAGGCAAAATGGTAAGGATGTCAGCCAGAACGCAACTGATACCCGAGTGCTGCTCTTCCAACCTACCAGCAAACCAGTCTGGCAACATTCTACGCATGGTGCAAACAACACAAGGCTGGCGTCATTGGTCTGGAGCCAGCGATTCACCCAAGCACATGAGAGCATGCGGCAACCCATCAACCCCACTCCCAAACCTTGCCGTTGGCCTCACTTTGATCTGGAGAAGGCGAGGCCAGCTCTACGGGTGTAACGAGTGCACCTTGCGATGGATAGCAGGTGTTGTGAACCTGTCGTGGGTGCTCGGTTGCAGGCGGAACGGCCAACCAAGGAGCCCCTGACTAAAATATCACCCAGGGCCTAGACACTTTGCTTCTTGCACTCCAGCCCCTTCTGCCGCTATCCCAGTCGGCAAGATGGGGGTAACCATATTGGGTTTCCTCATAAAAACCACTGCAAGATACCATAAACGCTGCTTCAAATAATACAGCAAGCAGGACGGGCAGCAAAATGTTGCAGTGAGAAGTGCTCCTGTTTAGGGTTCCGGCCAACCAGCCCTGTCTTTTCCCAGGACACTCCATTCCACTCCCTAGTACCCATGGTTTTTACACACACACACACAGTGAGAGAGAGAGAGAGAGAGAGAGAGAGAGAGAGAGAGAGAGAGAGAGAGAGAGAGAGAGAGAGAGGCAGAGAGGCACTTCAACAACTTAAAATATCACAGTTTAAAATGCCCTCACGCCTCTTTCCCGAAGCTGAGAAGGTGCCCCCTTGGATCCACACCTAGTGCAGGGGCAACGGCCGTGCTGCCTTAAATCCAGCTCTGTCCCTGCCCTGCAGTGCCAGGAAGGAGGGAGAAGAGGGCTAGTTGAGGGTCGCCCCCAAGTTCCCAGAGTGGAAGAGACCCAGCGGTGCTGTTCCTGCTGTTCCTGCTGGTGAGATGGGGCTGCTCATTGCCTCTGGTGTGCGTGGGTCAAGGCCCTGGCTAGGGGCTAAAGAAGAGGGATTGGTGGGGTGGGGAGGAATCATAGAATCATAAGAGTTGGAAGAGTCCACAAGGGCCATCCAGTCCAACCCCCCGCCAAGCAGGAAACACCATCAAAGCATTCTTGACATATGGCTGTCAAGCCGCTGCTTAAAGGTAAAGGTAAAGGGACCCCTGACCATTAGGTCCAGTCGTGACCGACTCTGGGGTTGCGCGCTCATCTCGCATTATTGGCCGAGGGAGCCGGCGTATAGCTTCCAGGTCATGTGGCCAGCATGACAAAGCCGCTTCTGGCAAACCAGAGCAGCACATGGAAACGCTGTTTACCTTCCCGCTGTAGCGGTTCCTATTTATCTACTTGCATTTTGACGTGCTTTCGAACTGCTAGGTTGGCAGGAGCTGGGACCAAGCAACGGGAGCTCACCCCGTCACAGGGATTCGAACCGCCGACCTTCTGATCAGCAAGCCCTAGGCTCAGTGGTTTAACCACAGCGCCACCTGGGTCCACAAGCCGCTGCTTAAAGACCTCCAAAGGAGGAGACTCCACCACACTCCTTGGTAGCAAATTCCACTGCCGAACAGCTCTTACTGTCAGGAAGTTCTTCCTAATGTTTAGGTGGAATCTTCTTTCTTGTAGTTTGAATCCATTGCTCCGTGTCCGCTTCTCTGGAGCAGCAGAAAACAACCTTTCTCCCTCCTCTATATGACATCCTTTTATATATTTGAACATGGCTATCATATCACCCCTTAACCTTCTCTTCTCCAGGCTAAACATACCCAGTTCCCTAAGCTGTTCCTCATAAGGCATTGTTTCCAGGCCTTTGACCATTTTGGTTGCCCTCCTCTGGACACGTTCCAGCTTGTCAGTATCCTTCTTGAACTGTGGTGCTCCAGGTCAGGTCTGACCAGAGCAGAATACAGTGGCACTATTACTTCCCTTGATCTAGATGCTATACTCCTATTGATGCAGCTATACTCGTATTGAGGAGTGGCGGAGGTTTGGGGCACAGCTCGACTGGGTGGGGAACCTGGTGTGGAAGAGCAGATTCGGTGTCCCAGAGTGGTTGGACGCAGAGGAGAGGTGGGAGGAACCAGCTGGGGAAGAAGGCTCAGGGGCAGGGGATTGGTGGTGAGATGACGATGAGTGGTCAGAGGGAAAAGTCTGGGAGGAGGTGTCAGGAGCTGAAGAGGTAGCAGGGCTTAGTGAGAAGAGAGAGTCTGTAACCGAAAAAAGTCCAGAAGCAGGAGGGTGGGAGGAGACAGGCCAAGAAGCAGATGCGTCAGGCTAGTGAAGAGCCAAGGGGGTCTCCCCCTCCTGCTGCAACAAGCTCCCCTCTCCCCTGGTCTCCCAGAACCAGAAGAGGCATGAAGAGGGCAGAGGAGAAGTCAGCTTCACACAGGTACAGTCTCAGATTGCTTGGGGCAAACCCTGGAGAGAAGGGGCGAGGTAGGGACCTTCAGTCTCGACAACTGCTTCATGGGGAAAAGACCTGCCGGAGATGAGTCGCTGTGCTCATTAGGCCTGACACTCCTGTGCAGATTCTTTTTTTGGCTAACTCCAACTTGCCTGGTGTGATTTACTGCTAGATCACTCCTGTCACTCGGGCTCCTGTTGCAAGGGGGGCATTTTTAAGATCCCTACCTCTAATGTCTGTCATACCCAAAACACACACACACCAATAAGGGAAGGGGCCCTTGGATCTGTAACTTTGGGCCTCTTAGGACAGGGAGAGGGATAGTCCGGACTGCAACTGCGTCGGACAGGATAGCGATTGTGAAATATACTCGGAGTCGAGAATGAATTTCATGCTCTTTATTCAGCTCATATTCATCAAGGAGAAGAAGAGAAGACGAATGGCTCTTTTCCCAAAACCATCTGCTTATATACATTATTTACACAATGGGCCTTGCGTGATTGGCTACTTCAGGGCTACACCTGTGGGCCAATTATATTGTGGATTGACTTCTGCCTGCAGCCTGATTGGCTGCTCCTACAGGCCAATCAGGTAGCAGATTCACTTCTGCCAGCCGCCTGATTGGCTGCTCCAGCAGGCCAATCAGGTTGCGGATTCACTTCCACCTGGAGTTGGATTGGGTAGCTCCCGCTGATTCTGAATCCTATTGTTCTAGGATTCAGCTCAGTACATAACAGATTGGTTTGGAGTCGCTTTGTGCACTTGGATCTTCCCCCCTAAACCTTATACATTAATAAGTGGTAGGATTTGGCTATTTGGGATGCGAAGGGAGATACACAAACAGCAGAGGAATTCCTGAGCTAGCCTATGCAAAACGACCTGGCCAAGCTGGAGCCATTACGAAACCACACAGGGCCACTGAGAGCCATTGGCGATGCAAGAGAATTGTCCTTCCCCCTTGCCCTGAGGTGTGAATACAGACTGGGGGTTTGGCAGACTGCTAGGGTAACTGGGTGTGAGGTGGCAGGAAAAGAGAGTTTTTTAGTGGGGTGGTCTGGGAAAAAGAAGGAAGAAAAAAGACTGGGATCCATCTTGGGCAAGCTGGCTGCACTGCTGTGGGGGACAAGCTCCTTTTGGAATGACCATGCTGGGACTCCCTCCCTGCAGACTGAAGGTGCAAACAGGTGAATAAACTGCATTTCTTAAAGCTACAACAGTCGCCACTGTGCCACAATTCTCCAAAGGGCCACAGACCCTGGGTGAGTGCCTGGAACCCCCTAGGACAGGCATGTCCAAAGTCCGTTTCGGGGGCCTAATTCAGCCCGCCGGTCGATTTAATCCAGCCCCCGTGGCAGTATATATCCTGGGACAAAATCCTTAAAAAAGCTCAACAGTTTTGAGGTAGTAAAATTGTAAAAAAAAACAAAAAAAACCCCTTCAATCCTAAAAACAGCTCAGCAACAACTTTGGTTGGCCCTCACACATGTTCATTTCATCAAATCTGGCCCTCTTTGAAAAAAGTTTGGACACCCCTGCCCTAGGATCTTGGTATCGTTCGGCAGGTGGCACACAACTTTTGTAACATTAGGATAGTAATTTTTCAAGACAAATTGAAATTTTCAAGATAACTCTTGAACCACAGACCCTGCTGTTTTCTTTTTGTGACGTGGCATTTCATAAATAAGATATTTTTAACTGACTCATTGGTATCCCGCAGGCAGAGCAGAGCACTGACATCTTTGCAGCACTGCATCCGAAGGCCTCTCGCAGTTGCCGTTTAAGCCAGTCCCTCCCACATGGAGGAAAACTTGATCCTGGCTGGCCTTCCTGCCAATCGGAAACAGGGAAAAGTTAACTACGTTTTCAGTAACCAGGGAGATGGCAGTGGGGAGAGGAAGCATGCACCCCAGAGATGCCAACCACATTCCTGCACATGTGGCGACACGGGCTCGCTGTCTGAGTAAGCGAGTGAGTCGGACACCAATTATAGCACCTCAGAAGGAAACCATTCCGCAGAGGGACGTAATGGCTGGCTGGGTCACAAGCAAAAAATGCCGGGCTTTGGGAATGGGAACCCGGCAACGACGCAGCTGCTTCACAACACACTCCTATTTACAGCTTGATGCAATTGACGATGATATCGCGGCGGATCATCGCTCGGGTTGATGCAGTGGCTAAGAGGCCGGGCCACAAACCAGGAAGCCCTGGGTTCGAATCTCGCCTCAGCTCATGACCTCACGAGGTGGCCTTGAGCAAGCAGTTGTTTTCTCAGCCCAATGGCCAGTGACACGGGCAATAACAAGGCAGGCCTACTTTGCACAATCTCAGAAATTATTTCAACGATTCTGCAGGCTTACCATGAAGGACATTCTCCAATATGACATTAAATGTCCGAAAAAAATATAATATAGAAGTCCTTCTGCTCACTTGCACATGGGATTTGATGTTATTGTGCAGTGTTATATGTGGCTGTACTGTTTAAATGTGTTCAAGCTGTACGCGTTATTTCATATATTACTTGTTATAAGAAAAGTTTTTAAAAGTTAAAAAAAGATCGATTCTGCATGTTAATCAGCAGACCTGGTGGCATATATGGCTCAGTGGGTACAGGATCTGCACTGGCTGCTGAAGGTCCCAGATTTGATCTCCAAGCTGGGCTTGCAATGCCCCCACTCTGAAACCCTGGAGAGCTGTTGCCAGTCAGTGTAGACAAAATTGAGCTAGATGATCTGACGGTCTAACTTAGTATAAGGCACCTTCTTGTGTTACTGTGGATTTCTTTCCAGGCTGCAACTGCTGAAGAACTGGGATTTCCAGCTTGCACCAGCAGCAAACACCCACACCCCAACACCAGCCTATCCTGCTCTGCCAACAGGCCTGGGGGATTGAAATTCTATCTGGCCTGTAAAATTCCTGCTGGATGGCAACCTCAGAGGTCGTTTTTGGAAACGCTGAGGGTGCAAGTGAGGAAGCAGCGCAGGGCTTTTAACATGAAAAACGCATTGTTTGGATCACTCCTCAGTTTCGAAACTCGCTTCCAGAAGAAGAAATGAAGAGGCTGTCTGCTGGATCAGGCCAAAGGCCCATCTAGTCCAGCATGAACTCACAGGGGCCAACTAGATGCTTATTGAAGCCCACAAACAAGGTTTAAGCGCAAGAGCACTTCCCCACTGGTATTCAGTCAGGGGCATAGTGCCTCTGACATTAGGTGGAACATAGTGGAGGTAGAACATAGCTGTCATGGCTAGTTGTCACTGATAGCTCTATCATAGAACTGTAGAGTTGGAAAGGGTCCCAAGCGCCATCTAGTCCAACCCACTGCAATGCAGGAATCTCAGCTAACATCCAGGACAGATGGCCATCCAGCCGCTGCTTAAACACTCCAAGGAAGGAGACTCTTGAGGGAGACCGTTCCTCTGTCAAACAGCTCTTACTGTCAGAACATTTTTCCTGATGTTTAGTCAGAATCTCCTTTCTTGTAAATTGAGGCCACTGGTTCGAGTCCTACCCTCCAAGGCAGGAGAAAACAAGCTTGCTCCATCTTCCATGTGACATGTACCTTTAAAATATTTGAAGATGGCTATCGTATCTCCTCTTAGTTTCCTTGTTTCCATGCTAAACATACCAAGTCTCTTCAACCGTTCCTCATAAGGCTTGGTTTCCAGTCTCTTGATCATCTTGGTTACCCTCCTCTGCACACATTCCAGCTTGTCAACATCCTTCTTAAATTGTGGTGCCGAGAATTGGACACAGTATTTCAGGTGTGGTTTGACCAAGGCAGAATAGAGTGGTACTATTACTTTTCTTGTCCTGGACATTATAGTTCTGTTGATCCAGCCCAGAAAAGCATTAACTTTTTTCTTCTTTTTTTTGCTGCTGCTGCTGCTGCTGCTGCTACATCACACTGCTGTCTCATGTTAAGCTTGTAGCCCACTAAGACCCCTAGATCCTTTTCACATCTACTGCTAGTAAGCTAGGTGTCCCCCATCTTGTATTTGTGCATCTGGTTCTTTCTGCTCAAATGCAGAAACTTACATCTGTCCCTATTGAAAGTTGTCATTCATTAAGTTGTATAATGTAATTCCCTTTCTAAAGCCATGCAAGTTGGCAGCTGTTGCCACAATATCTAGTGGGAGCAAACTCCACGGTTGCTGGGAGTGGTTAGGATAGGTTTGGGGACCTCTGGCCCTCCAGATGTTGCTGAGCTACAATTTCACCATCCCAGGCCATGCTTTCTCGGCCTGGTAGGAGTTATAGTTCAGCAGTTAGATTGGAACTGGAGTGTTAGATTGGCCACTGTGAGAACAGGATGCTGGACTAGATGGGCCCGTGGCCTGATCCAGCAGATAGGCTCTTCTGACAGTCTTATCAACAGGCTCAGGGGAACCCCAAAGTTTGCAGGTGTAGAAACTATCTGGGGGAGAGGCAACCTGCCTCCCCAATCGCCCATGATCAGCGAGCACAGAATGCTGGCTGACTTGGGGGTGGGGTGAGGTGGGATATGGTGAAAAGGGGGCATGGCTCGCCAGCAATCCCCAAAAGGGGCACTCCACGTTGCAACATTCTATTGAAAGTCCCACTTCCATAGTTTAAATCATTGTCTCTCGACAATGATTTACGCATCTGCCGCCCTAGGCTGTGCAAAAAATAGAGGTTGCACTGAGCAACAGGAATCAACAGCTGAAACTTTGTCCCTCTCCCCTCCTGGGCTTAGGAAAGATCCACCAAACACTTCACTCTTTTATTAAACAAGTGGGGGACCTGTGGTCCCAACCCAAATACTGACAGACTACAACTCCCATCATCCCTGACCATTGGCCTGTTATTAGCTGATCTGAAGGGCCACAGATGCCCCTCCTTCTCCAAACCCTGCTTCATTTGTCCCAGGCCCAGAGCAATTCATTGATTTTCATTCATTTATTTATTCGCCTCCACTGAAAGGTCAAAAGGCCCTTCGGGGGAGGCAGAGCAGAGGGGGGCACATTGCAAAACAGGTGCCAGGGCTTAAGAAATTGTCTCAAATAAAGCCCCCTCAAGGACTCAGGTCACGTTTTTTAAAAAAGAGCCTTCCCTATTTCACATGCCGATGTCTTCAATTTTTAAATTTTTTGGGGGGGACAGAAAAACAGCCGGAGAAGCTTTGACTCATCTTGCTTATTATAGGCTCTTGCTGTCTGCCTGGTTTAGCCTGTACAGCCGTCTCTTAGTAACCCTGTGCAACACACACACACACACACACACACACACACACACACACACACACACACACACACACACAGAGAGAGAGAGAGAGAGAGAGCGCTGGGAAGGCGGAGCTTGGAGATCAGCTGTCAGAGGCTAGGCTCCGCCCCTCCCCACATTCCCCGGCGCACAGTAAGCGCAAAGACCAGAGCCCCATCCTCCCATTCATAAGCGAGGCTGAGCCAGCCTGCTTCTCAGCTGTTCTGGTGAGAGCAGACAGGAGGGATACTTTTCGGCTTCTGCGGACCAGGTAAGCTGCTGCCTCAAAGCTTAAGCACTTGGATGGTAGGCAGGTGGAGGAGGAAGCTTAAAGCGTTGCCTCTCCTAAAGGCGAGGGGAGAGGACAGAGAAACAAAGGCAAAGAGGGAGAAAGCAACTCGTCTCGCCAACTCTAGGCAGGATTCGGGGACAAGCGTTTGCAAGGTGCTTTTGGGGAACGCGGTCCGGCGTGGGGCCAGCCGGTGTTTGAGAAGTGATGCACTTAAGTTGGGAGTAAAACGCCGGCCACCCAGTGAGTCTGGGTGCTCCCGGTTCGGGGAGAGAATCGTGAAACAGGATCCGGGGGGGGGGGGGGGGAGAGAATGACTTGTGGATTTGGGGTATGATGAGCTGGGCTTCTCAGGTGCATGGGCGTTTATGCTACTCCAAGATCACACTTGTGGCTATTTTTCTCCCAAAGAACGTCTACATTGATGCTGAGCTAGGGGGTGAGGAGGGACACGCTGAACGTACTTTTCTGTTCATTTAAACTGCTGGATATTCCACCCACGGCAATCTGTTTCAAGAGCAGGCTATATAGAAAGCTGCTTTACACAGAGTCCGAGCACTGGTGCACCTAGCTCAGCATGCCTACACTGGCTGGCAGCAGCACACACCCCTCCCCAGGCAAGGGGTCTCTCCTAGCCCTACCTGAAGGTGCTGAGGATGGACAGATGCTCTGTCTCTGATACTCTGCCGCTTCCCTAGAGAAGGTGCCAACCCACCCCCCACCCCAGCCTATTCGCCAAGAGGTTTTTTCGAGCGTATTTTGGTATGATGCCTCTAAGTCTCCTACCTGGTGTTACTGATATTGGAGAGTGTTGCGTTCCCTATTGGTATTGTGTAGTTGGGGGGGGGGGGGAAGCAAGTGAAGAATTGCCCAGATATATAGTTTCATCCTCTCTGGTGGAAAAGAAAGAGAAATCTAAAACAACAACAAATTGCCCTGGTCTTTTTTTAAAAACAACAACAACACAGGACAGGCATCTTGGAGGCTTGCTTTCCCCCCCCCCTCTGCTCCTGCAAAAAATCCCTCCGACGTTTTTGCAGAGGGCAGCTGGTCAGAATGATCTGTTGTTAATTATTGATTTGAACATTTACAGATGGAACCGAGCCTTTTCATTATGTACGGGCTCATTCAGAACTTTCCAAAGGAGGGTTTTTGTTTTGTTTTCACCAAGCCACATTGTGCTGGCCGGCTTTTTAAATGTTGGGTAGAGATCCCATCACACACAAACGCGCCCCCCCCCCAATTTTTAAATACACAATGTATTATTTCGATGAGGGAGCTGTTTTAAAACCAAAACAATGTGGTTCTCCTTCACAGCCACCCTCTGGAGGTGGAGATAAATATTCCCGTTTTACAGAAGGGGAAAGTGAGGCATAGAGCCACCCACTGAGGCTGGGGTCACATCCACTCTGTACATTTAAAGCACTTTATACCATTTTATCAGTCATGGCTCCCCCACAAAAAAATAATAATCCTGGGAAATAGTTTGTGATGGGTGCTGGGAACTGTAGTTCTGTGGGGGATAAACTACAGTCCCCAGGATTCTTTGGGGAGGGGAAGCAATGACTGTTAACATAAATGTGCTTTAATTGTATGGTTTGGGTGTGACCTACGTTTGAGGTGGGGTTTGAATTCCCATCTCTTGGATTCAAATCATAATGAACACAAAACACTCTATTGTATCATACAAGGAATGGGGAGCCTGTGGCCCTCCAGATTTTGCTGAACTCCCATCAGCCCCAGCCAACATGGAGGAATAGGGGGAGTTCTTGGCCGACGTACAACGTACAACCCAGGAGCTGTTGGCTTTTGATGCACTCCAGCCTCCAATTGTGTGTGTATATGGAGGTGGGAGGTGCAAATACTACACACCATAAATTTAAAGTATGTTGCTTCCCCCAAATAATCCTAGGAATTGTAGTTTACCCCCGCAGCACTACAAATCCCAGCGCCCTTAACAAACCACAGTTCCCAGGATTCTTTGGGGAGAGATGTGTGTTTTAAATGTACGGTGTGTATGCCGGTCAGAGGTTCAAACAGTGAAGAAGAGGAGAAGAGTTTGGATTTGATATCCTGCTTTATCACTTCCCGAAGGAGTCTCAAAGCGGCTAACATTCTCCTTTCCCTTCCTCCCCCACAAGAAAGACTCTGTGAGGTGGGTGGGGCTGAGAGACTTCAGAGAAGGTCACCCAGCAGCTGCATGTGGAGGAGTGGAGACACGAACCCGGTTCCCCAGATTACGAGTCTACCGCTCTTAACCACTACACCACACTGGCTCTCAGTGGGTCAGTATTGATGGCCTACACCTCCCACAATCCCTGACCACTGGCCATGCTGGCTGGGGTTGATGGGAGATGTAGTCCAATGACATGCAAAGGACCGCAGGTCTCCCCACCCCTGCTGTACCTGTTTAAGACCAGGCAACTCATCAGAGGTGCAGGGGAAATGTATTAACTTTGCACATAGGATTATAGAATTATAGAGTTGGAAGGGACACTGAGGATCATTCTAACCCAACCCGTTGCAATGCAGGAATATGCAGCTCTCCCCTGCGGGGATCGAACCTGCAACCTTGGCATTATCAGCACCACACTCTAACCCATGGGTAGGCAAACTAAGGCCTGGGGGCCAGATCCGGCCCAATCGCCTTCTAAATCTGGCCCGTGGACGGTCTGGGAATCAGCGTGTTTTTACATGAGTAGAATGTGTGCTTTTATTTAAAATGCAACTCTGGGCAAAAAAGCCCCAGCTGTTGTGTCTGGATTTTCACTTTTTGAAATATGGCAACCCTACTCCTAAGCATCTACTTGGGTGTGGAGGGTTTGGTCCCCCAACTCAGTGGATATCTTTGTTTTACACCCACAAGACCATGTTCCATGGTCAGAAGGGGGATGGGGGTCATTGCCTGGCAACTTCCAGGGGAATAAAACAGATAATGCATACAAAAAGAAAAGCAAACATTCACAGCAAAACTATATCAATTCAACACATGTAGCTTTTGATAATAAAAGAAAAATAACATACCAGGAGTGAATAAAATGGTTACCATTATAAAATTATAAACGCGGTATAAAAACACAACTCATGTTGTACACTGGGGGAAATAGGAAAGAAGAAAACATTCATGCCTGTTTATAGACGCCGCCAAATAAAATTGTATTTCAAAGGGATTTGCCACCCGTGTGACATATATTTAATAAATAACCCCCAAACATGTCACCCTTAGCCTCTTGAATATTGCATGTCAATTTCTCTAAGATAGCAATAAACATAACTTTTTTTTTAAAAAAAAAAAGCAGGTATCTAGGGTACAGCATGAAGTTCCTTTCCAGCCTTAAGCGATTCCTAATCAAGAGAGTTCCTAGCTGACCAGTGGCATACAAATGTTCAAAGTAAAACATATGCTTCTAGGAAACCATCACTATAGCTATCAAAAGTACCTTGAATAATTAAGGCTAAACTAGTGTTTTAAGCAGCTAGATCTCAGTATTTTAAAGACTGTGGTCCAGTGGTTTGGGGTTTTGTTTGTTTCTAAAAATACATTCACTTTTCTCATTTTGTGGGATCAACAGAGCAGCAGAAGCTCTTTTCATTTCCTTGTGGCAGATGCAAAGCTGATTTAGTGAAAACCTTCATTTTACCCTAGCTCTCATCGTATTTGATTCTCATTTTACCAGAGAGAGCTGTCGGTGAACTCTCAGCAACCACCCTTTTTAAACAAAAGGTTCTCGTTAGGCCCCTGGATCTGCAGTTTCCCAACCCCTGCTCTTAAGGAACCCTGCCTAAGCTTCCTAGGAACTTCAGCCTTCCCAAAACAAATTTGCAGTAGTTTAATGTATACCTCCCAAAGCGTGGCTCAGTAGCTTCTTGAATGCCTCCCACTAACTCCTAAGAGGCAGATAAAACAGGCCACAACCTGAAATGAGATACACCCAAGAAAGAGAACAAGTTCCAAGTCTCTGCATTCATAGAATGATAAAATTGTAGAGCTGGAAGGAATCCCTGAGGGTCATCTAGTCCACCCCCTGCAATGCAGGAATCTCAACACATGGTTTCCCATCCGATTTGAAACTTTACTGGACCCTGCTTAGCTTTGGAAATGTACTAGCAGTTTTATTGCTGAAGCAGCAGTCTTCACAAGCTTGCACCAGCACAAGCTCCCATGGAAGATGGTCTAGGCGAGGCATCCCCAAACTGCGGCCCTCCGGATGTTTTGGCCTACAACTCCCATGATCCTTAGCTAACAGGACCAGTGGCCGGGGAAGATGGGAATTGTAGTCCAAAACATCTGGAGAGCCGAAGTTTGGGGGTGCCTGGTCTAGGCCAACCTTTCCCTAACCTGGTGCCCTGATGGACTCCAGCTCCCATCAGCACCCCTGTCTAGCAAGGCCAGTGATGACTGAAGTTTTAGTCCAACAACACTGGGAAGGCTGTAGGCACCATGGTCCAGGATGATGCCAATCCGTATAACTAACCCAGTCCAGGATATACCATACATATCATACCGTATATACCAGGAGTGGGAAAGCTCTGGCCTCCAGGTATTGCTGAACCACAACTCCCATCACCCACCCACCCCAAAACAGCATGGCCACTGCCCAGGGATTATGGGTGTTGCAGTTCAGCAACATCTGGAGGGCTGCAGCTCCCCATCCCCCTTTAGATACCCTGATTATATAGCAAGTCAGAAACTCAGTCCAGGCCTTTACTTTAGATGGAGAAAGAAAGCTGGTTCTATTGCCTTGTCCCAGCCTTTATTAATAATCCCTACATCGACTGTAACTCCCATGAGTGGCATTTGGATATTGCTTTGGCATGTATTTCCAAGCCCCTTCATCTCAAGCCCTCTCTCCCTCTCTCATACACACACACACACACACACACACAGAGCAAATCTGTGCATACTCATGGTGTCTGGTTCTTATCACAACACCCAGGGCACCCAGGCACATAAACCGAGCCTAAAGCACACTCCATTAACACCTCCAAAAACAAGAGCAAGTCAAAGGCACTAAGTTTAAATTGCAAATAAATGGATAATCAGCCTTGTCCTGCCTAGCACTTGCTGAAGAAACATGCTACAAATCTGCAGCTCGCTCTACCTTGGGACCTGCATCATAAATAAAACCATCTTCATTTGCAGCAAGAGTTCCTTAAAAAATGGGTTGCCTGCAGACAAGCAATGATGGGTTTATTTAGAGGGTATGTAGGGGTGTATTTTTTTATTTTCCTTCTTTTTAAGGCGAGGAGCCTGTCACCCTCCAGATATTGCTAGACTACAATTCCCATCATCCATGGCCACTGGCCATGCAGGCGAATGCTGATGACAACTGGGAGTCCCAACAACTGTGGAGCCACAATCTTCCCATTCCTGCCCAAAAGGGAGAGACCACACAACCGGTCGCCCTCCAAATGTTACTGGACTCCAAATCCCATCAGCCCCAGCCAGCATGTCCACAACTCATGGATGATGGGAGTTATAGTACACCAACATCTGGAAAGCCACCGGTTCCTCACCTCTGCCAGCGCCCTAACAAAAAATTGTATATGCATACACAAAATTGGCCATATTCTTGGCAAAGTCTCCTAGGCAGCTCAGTTTACCCGCTCCCCTCAAATCCTTATCTTCTTTGCCTCAGCAGTCAAGGAGAAAGGAGGCTTAATGGCTTAAAATCATTTAGTACGTCTGGCCTTACTTAAGGAACTGCTTTATTTCCTCTTCAAGGCCAGCCTTTAAACTTTGGGGAATGTCTAAGGGAAATGGGAGGGGGGGGCGCTCCTCTAATATGTAATTAGAGAGATGTTCATGATTAATGAGTGTGTTTTGAAGAAGCTGAATTTCGCATTTGTGCTGGGGCTGGTAGTTTAAATGAGGAAACTGAGGGAGAAGTCGATCTCAAGCCCAACAGGAAGCTGAGCCCTTCTGACCTGGAGGCTTAACTCCAAGCTCAGAGACAGATGGATGATTAAGAAAATTCCTTCAGTAGCACCTTAAAGACCAACTAAGTTTATATTTTGGTATGAGCTTTCGTGTGCATGCACACTTCTTCAGATACAGAAGTGTGCATGCACACGAAAGCTCATACCAAAATATAAACTTAGTTGGTCTTCAAGGACAAAAGTGGTAAGGACCTAACAGAAGCAGAAGACATCAAGAAGAGGTGGCAAGAATACACAGAGGAATTATACCAGAAAGACATGGAGGTTTCGTACACCCCAGGTAGTGTGGTTGCTGACCTTGAGCCAGACATCTTGGAGAGTGAAGTCAAATGGGCCTTAGAAAGCACTGCTAATAACAAGGCCAGTGGAAGTGATGATATTCCAGCTGAACTATTTAAAATTTTAAAAGATGATGCTGTTAAGGTGCTACACCCAATATGCCAGCAAGTTTGGAAAACTCAGCAATGGCCAGAGGATTGGAGAAGATCAGTCTACATCCCAATTCCAAAGAAGGGCAGTGCCAAAGAATGCTCCAACTACCGCACAATTGCGCTCATTTCACATGCTAGCAAGGTTATGCTTAAAATTCTACAAGGCAGGCTTAGGCAGTATGTGGACCGAGAACTCCCAGAAGTGCAAGCTGGATTTCGAAAGGGCAGAGGAACCAGAGACCAAATAGCAAACATGCGCTGGATTATGGAGAAAGCTAGAGAGTTCCAGAAAAACGTCTACTTCTGCTTCATTGACTATGCAAAAGCCTTTGACTGTGTCGACCACAGCAAACTATGGCAAGTTCTTAAAGAAATGGGAGTGCCTGATCACCTCATCTGTCTCCTGAGAAATCTCTATGTGGGACAAGAAGCTACAGTTAGAACTGGATATGGAACAACTGAGTGGTTCAAAATTGGGAAAGGAGTACGACAAGGTTGTATATTGTCTCCCTGCTTATTTAACTTATATGCAGAATTCATCATGCGAAAGGCTGGACTAGATGAATCCCAAGCCGGAATTAAGATTGCCGGAAGAAATATCAACAACCTCAGATATGCAGATGACACAACCTTGATGGCAGAAAGCGAGGAGGAATTAAAGAACCTTTTAATGAGGGTGAAAGAGGAGAGCGCAAAATATGGTCTGAAGCTCAACATCAAAAAAACCAAGATCATGGCCACTGGTCCCATCACCTCCTGGCAAATAGAAGGGGAAGAAATGGAGGCAGTGAGAGATTTTACCTTCTTGGGCTCCTTGATCACTGCAGATGGTGACAGCAGTCACGAAATTAAAAGACGCCTGCTTCTTGGGAGAAAAGCAATGACAAACCTAGACAGCATCTTAAAAAGCAGAGACATCACCTTGCCGACAAAGGTCCGTATAGTTAAAGCTATGGTTTTTCCAGTAGTGATGTATGGAAGTGAGAGCTGGACCATAAAGAAGGCTGATCGCCGAAGAATTGATGCTTTTGAATTATGGTGCTGGAGGAGACTCTTGAGAGTCCCATGGACTGCAAGAAGATCAAACCTATCCATTCTTAAGGAAATCAGCCCTGAGTGCTCCCTGGAAGGACAGATCGTGAAGCTGAGGCTCCAATACTTTGGCCACCTCATGAGAAGAGAAGAATCCTTGGAAAAGACCCTGATGTTGGGAAAGATTGAGGGCACTAGGAGAAGGGGACGTCAGAGGACAAGATGGTTGGACAGTATTCTCGAAGCTACCAACATGAGTTTGACCAAACTGCGGGAGGCAGTGGAAGACAGGAGTGCCTGGCGTGCTATGGTCCATGGGGTCACGAAGAGTCGGACACGACTAAACGACTAAACAACAACAAGGTGCTACTGAAGGAATTTTCTTATTTTGCTTCGACTCAGACCAACACGGCTACCTACCTGTAACTAGAAGATGGATGATTGTTAGCAAAACATCCAGGAAGCAAGCCTTCGCAGTAGACAGGTCAAAGGCTCAGGCAGCCTACTTGGAACTAACTCTCTCATGTGAAACCTCTCCACTTGTGAAGATCTCATTGAGATGGCCACCAATTTAGATGGCTTCTAAAAAGATTGGACAGTTCCCTGGAAGATAAAAACATCAATGGCTATTAAAGGTAAAGGTAAAGGGACCACTGAGCATTAGGTCCAGTCGTGACTGACTCTGGGGTTGCGGCGCTCATCTCGCCTTATCGGCCGAGGGAGCTGGCGTACAGCTTCCAGGTCATGTGGCCAGCATGACAAAGCCGCTTCTGGCAAACCAGAGCAGCACACGGAAACACCATTTACCTTCCCGCTGGAGCGGTACCTATTTATCTACTTGCACTTTGACGTGCTTTCAAACTGCTAGGTTGGCAGGAGCTGGGACCGAGCAACGGGAGCTCACCCCATCGCAGCGACTCGAACCACCGACCTTCTGATCAGCAAGCCCTAGGCCAGGCATCCCCAAACTGCGGCCCTCCATATGTTTTGGCCTACAACTCCCATGATCCCTAGCTAACAGGACCAGTGGTCGGGGAACATGGGAATTGTAGTCCAAAACATCTGGAGGGCCGAAGTTTGGGGATGCCTGCCCTAGGCTCTGTGGTTTAACCCACAGTGCCAGCTGCGTCCATACATCCCACCTGGCTATTAGGGATGTACAAATGTGTTAATTTGGTTTCACTCACTTTTTCACTTTCTCCAGTCTTCAGTTCTCCATGTCTGCAAATCAGTTTGTAGGGAGGGGTTTAAGTCCTCATGAAAATGAATCAGCATTTCAGTGACTTTTTCTCCTAATATACACATTTTTGAAATTATAATGCATTTTTAAATGTTATTTTCACCAATCCTTGGGGGTTCCCAATCCGTGGTCCTTGACCGTCATTCAAGCGGTCCATGGCATATCCGCATTATGCATTTATATTGATTTTCAATTGTCTTCTTCGTGCTTCTTTTATTTTTTAGGTTATAATTTATTGTATTATGATTTGAGTTCCATGGAATGAGAAGTCTAAAAGAACAGAGTACAATAAAATATAAGCAATAAAAATACAATGGCAAATAATACAGCACCTAGCACCAGCAAATGGCAATTGCTACAACAGGTAGAAAAATAATTTAGTGGTCCATAAGACCATCTTGGCCTTTGACACCTGTAATTGGTTTTAAGTGTGGTGAATTCTAAAATGTGGTAACCCATCCTGGGACCTGCTGTTGAAGGGCAGGTAATAAATTTAATCCTCATCAACAACAACAATTTTCAAGTGGCCCAGGGGTGAAAAAGTTTGGGAACTGCCACAATAACAATGGCCATGTCTACGTACACTTCACTCCAGTATGTGCAATCCTGTACATGTTACTTGGTTGTTGAATGGCCCTGCAAAATTCAGAGAAGAGCAAATTTCAAAGGACAACTTGTGTTTCAATTCACATTTCTTCCAGAAAGTGTGGATTCGTTCAATTTGCTTTTAAATGCAAACTGAATCAGATTTGTCCCCCATCTCCAGCTGACAGGGAAGAACAATGAGGAAAGGATTGAGATTCCTGCATTGCAGGGGGCTGGACTAGATGACCCTCGGAGTCCCTTCCAACTCTACAATTCTGTTATTCCATGATTCTATGACTATTGTACTCGGGTAATGCTGGTGGGCTTTCCAGAAGTTGCATCTGGTTGTCTGCTGCGAGAACAGGAAGCTGGACTAGGTGGGCCTTATATAATAACAGGCGGGCCTTATATAATAACAGGCAACAGCCCTTATAATAGAATGACAGCCACTTGCCATTATTATTTTTCAATGCAAAAAAAATTAAAGGGACCAGAAGCTTCAGAAATCCTCCAAGTCCACATGTGGTGGAAACATTGGACCCCCCCCCCCAAAAAAAATCCCAGTCCCCTTACTCTCTTATCATTAGAGGGCTTGAGCTTTGTTGGTAAATATGGTTCCTTTAAAAAAAAAAAGCAATCATTTTTTTTAAGGCTGAGAGCTTCTATTCAGTGGGGAAATTGGAACTCATTTGCTGTTAGTTCTGCTGAGTGACTGTCCAGATGAGTTTATGAAACCTGCAGAGAATTATCTACAGAGCAGCCAAAGTGCACTGGCCAACCACGAGAGGAGGGGGGAGAACTTTGGCTGCATTTCCCCGCACCCCCCATGCCGCCGCCACTGTACTGTGATTTGCAGCCATGTATAAAACAGTCTATAAAAATAATTGGCTGGTGACGGCCTTCCTCCTCTGGCCTTGCGAACAGAAAGGGCATCATTTATTTTGACACTGGCTGGCCCAGCGTACCAGGGTTCAAAACACTAAACTGGGTCCAAACTCGTGGACTGGGAAATGAGCTGAGTCCATTAATTTCAGTGGATCTGCCCTGAGTCTAAATTTAGTTGGAAACTGCCCATAATCTTTGATTAAAATGGCATTTAAAAATAAACAAACAGACAGCATATATAAGCACATCCCCCCTCCAGCCCAAGAATATTGGGAATTGTAGTTTGGTAAGGGTGCTAGGACTTGTAGATCTATGAGGAGTGAGCTACAGGTTCAAGGATTTGGGGCAGTGAACTATAAATGCATGTTTTCTGAGCATTTCTATCGTTTTTTGTTAACCCAACCGGGGTTTAAATGCTGAGAACTTAGGCACAGGTAAAAAGGTGAAATACCGAGACACCAAGATAATAACTGAGCCGTTTTCTGCCCCCACTCCCATCTTTTCTCCTCCCCGAGCTGGACAAGGCTCCCTCAACTCAATGAAGTAGCCGGCCACATAATCCATTTTGATATAGTGATTGTTGCAAGGGCTCGTTTAATGAGTACTGCTGCTTTGAGGTTTAATCTCCGAAGAAATTAAAACGAGTGACGTTCACAGGGATTTAAAAACAACAACAAAACCCCAAAAGAGAGTGGTGCCCTGTCAGGCAGCAGGTGAAGTCCTGGCATATCTTTTTGGAGACACCATGGCAATCAAAGACACAGCTGCCCTCGTTCCAGCTGGGCCTCTGAGTTCAAGAGCAGGCTTCAGTATCGCTTGCCCCGGGCTCCTGCACCAGATCTTTGTCCCTGCCTGGGTTCCCATAGGATACTGAAAACACCTGATCTTAGAAAATATGGGCATTTGCTCCTGTCTTTGCAGAGACAAAGCAAGGCAGATAAGGCAAGTCCTGCTTCTCCCTTAGCTCTGGAAAAAAGAGCAGAGGATCCCAATCAATCGTCTGAGCAGAATAAAAGGGCTGACCAGCCGAGTGGGGAGTAGGGCTGGGCAACATATCATCCAAAACAGGTTTGAAGTCCATATGGTGCAGGGTATGAATAATATGGGCAGGGTATAAATAATGAAATTATTATTTATGGTGGTGGTATAGGTTTCATAATTTTTGACCTGGCAGTGTATTGCGAATCATGATGTGTGTGCTACGCAAAAATCACAATGTGGGGGAAACCATGAAGCCAGCCAATGCCTCTACGTAGCTCTCTCCTTATTTCAGACATGTATCGGTGTATCGCAATGTTTAGCTGGTGATGCATCGCAATGTTGAAAACCAGATATCGCCCAGCCCTTGTGGGGAATGGAGCGTCATGGAAGATGAGCCCATATGAAGTGGCTACCAACATTGATGGCTATGTTCTCCTTCCACTGCAGTATGCTGGGAATCGCAAGTGGGGAAAGAGGGCCGTTGCACTTTGATCCTCTTTGCAGGCTTCCCATAGGGGCATCTTGCTTGCCCTCTGTGAGAACAGGATGCTGGACTAGATGGGCCATGGGCCTGAACTAGTACGGCTCCTCTTATGCTCCTATCAACCTGGGCCTCTAGCCCAGTGCTCTAACCACAATGCCACACTGGCTGGAACCATCCCAGCTTGCAATGTGCAACCGTAGAGGATCACATGCTAGAGTGATCCTCTCAGTTCATGCAGGGCTGCATCAATAGGAGTATAGCATCTAGATCGAGGGAAGTAATAGTACCACTGTATTCTGCTCTGGTCAGACCTCACCTGGAGTACTGTGTCCAGTTCTGGGCACCACAGTTCAAGAAGGATACTGACAAGCTGGAACGTGTCCAGGGGAGGGCAACCAAAATGGTCAAAGGCCTGGAAACGATGCCTTATGAGGAACGGCTTAGGGAGCTGAGCATGTTTAGCCTGGAGAAGAGAAGGTTAAGGGGTGATACGATAGCCATGTTCAAATATATAAAAGGATGTCATATAGAGGAGGGAGAAAGGTTGTTTTCTGCTGCTCCAGAGAAGCGGACACGGAGCGATGGATTCAAACTACAAGAGAGAAGCTTCCACCTAAACATTAGGAAGAACTTCCTGACAGTAAGAGCTGTTCGGCAGTGGAATTTGCTACCAAGGAGTGTGGTGGAGTCTCCTTCTTTGGAGGTCTTTAAGCAGAGGCTTGACAGGCATATGTCAAGAATGCTTTGATGGTGTTTCCTGCTCGGCAGGGGGTTGGACTGGATGGCCCTTGTGGTCTCTTCCAACTCTATGATTCTAGGGAGGCATGCAATGTACACCCTGGAAACGCTCCCCCCTCCCCCCAACCCTCAGCTTAGTGCTTAGGTTCCTCTTTGCCAGGAAGGCTGTCGTAAAAAAATAAAAATTAAGGGGTAATAGGGAGATGCCTTGTACAGTCATTAGGCAGGACAAAAAGAGATGGAATGAAACAAGTAGTATCAGATCTTGTCACTTAAATTGGTATTTAGCAGCAGGAGGGTAATGATGTCAGAGGGAGGTTTGCTTTCTGTTTCTAACAGTTTTTACTCCAGGGGCTTATTACTACAGTCTTTGAATGTATCAGCCTGCCTTATGCAGAATTGGACCCATCAATCCAGACTGGCCCAGTACACAGAATACTGTCCCTGCAAGAGATCTCAAAGGCTTCCAGACAGATGCTGAGCCCTGGGCCTCAGTTCATATCTATCGATTCTCACCCGCCATGCCTTGGGGATGAACTAGAGCAGGCATCCCCAAACTGCGGCCCTCCAGATGTTTTGGCCTACAACTCCCATGATCCCTAGCTAACAGGACCAGTTGTTGGGGAAGATGGGAATTGTAGTCCAAAACATCTGGAGGGCCGAGGTTTGGGGATGCCTGAACTAGAGCCACCCATTCAGGTTACTGGTGGTCAGATGGGGAACCTCTGGCCAAACCACATCCATCTGTCCCACATCTGATGCCATATATATGATGTCAACACAACTGGTTGGTGCTTACAGAAACCCTGATTGGCTGGCGTGGTTATATCAAGTGATTGACAGATGGGCAGCCCAGCCCACTTGTCAAAATGGCCCACAGGCGGTGGGAGAAATTGCTCAGGATCCAGTTTAGAATCCGTTTTGGATTCTGGTTTACTGAGCAGAGATACAACTTGGTCTGGTCCTTAGAGAACATCCAGGGAGGTGGCAACTTTGTCTGTCACACCACTTCAGACCTAATTGTGGAGGTCCATGTAACTGAATATTCCACCAAGCAAAATCAAGATTCTCTGCCTATGGAAAACTAGCATGTCAGGGTGAAGGGCTTCCCCTTGGCAAGCTAGTTGTCTATGTGCAGGGAGATTACACACACACACACACACACAAAAATCCCAGGGAGCATTCTGTCATGAAATACTGCCCCCTGTCTACAGCCTGATGCATCACAGGCTGCCTACCTCATTGGAAAGCTTGTAAGAACAAGACCTAATTTTTAATTTTTTTTAAAAAAACCTACGACTCTAGCTACAAACATCCAACATGCAATGCAAGGTTTGTCCAACCTAGTGTCAAGAAAAGCCTCAACAGCTAAATAGGGTGTTTGTGTTTTTTTAAATTGAAGTATCTGTATATTCTTCAAAGAAAAAGTGGTTTACACATGATAAATTTAGGCCTACCATACACAACTTTTAAAAAGTGATGAGTCAAAGGGAAAAATGGACAGCCCAATTAAAAGGAAGCTCATCTTTACCCATCATCCTCTCTCTTAATCTAAGTAATCAGGAGCGGACTTTGGGACAATTTTTCTTATTTTCAGAATCATTCCTTTTGGTACAGTTGCTTTTTATGGATCTTCTCAGTAGGTACCCATATAAAAATAAGTTTTATTACTATTTTGTGCTCCCTTGACTCACGGCCCCGTATGGGAGAACCGCCTGCTGTGCCCTAAATCGAGCACTGAATTAATCCCACCCAACAGCCTTTCACGTTTAGGGTGATTGGCTGAGTTAAATGCTGATGTCACAAAGGCAGCTTTTCCAATGCTTGAAGCAATTTGAAGTTATGTTCAGGACAGTAAGCAGTGACTGAATAGACTAGCAGCCGTTCAATGGGGCAAGACTTCATGGTGGAACCTGGCTTCCATGAAAGGTAGTGACGTCATCATATTTTGCGTTTTTGATGAAACACACAAATGGAACATTGGGAAATCCAGTCAACCATAGATTTCCCTTTTATGTGGGGCCTTGCAAAGACAATTATACATTGAGCTGCTAGGAAAGGGGAACCAGAAAATGTAACAACAGGGAGGAAAGAAAAGTCTAGAAGTGAAATGTTCTGGAGAGAAAGTTTTTTTAATATTCCTGAGGACTAGAAACATGTTTTTTTTAAAAAAACAAAACTATAATGCAGAGCTGATATGCTTCCCACTATTTTAGAGATGGCAAAACCAGGGGTCCTCCAGATGTTGATAGACTATCCCTAAACCCAGTTTGCCCCAGATCTGCATAACATATGGTCAGGGATGATAGGAGCTGTACCCTAAGAACTTCTGAAGGGCTGCAGCTTCCCCATCCATCTACCACTCCGAGCTTGCATAGCACTGAACCAACTGAAGCTGTTTTTCAGAAACACCACCCAATTCCTTACTCTCTCTCTTCCCCCCTTCCTTCCTTTGAAAACTGTCCAACACAGTCTCTCATTATTAGGATTTGAAAACATGCTATTGCTTTTAAACTTTGAGCTTAGTAGAGTTAATGAGATGTTGCATTTTCCATGGGCTTTAGATAATTTTAGAATTTTGTGTAGTTGGGCTTTTACAGTTGGGTTCTATTTTCAAAGACATCACAGGCCGCTTGAAGCGGTTATTTGCCTCAAGCGGCATATTTAACTGCTACGGTAAGCAGATAAGCCCACTCACTCTCAAATTAGGATTTTTGCACTGCAGTTAAATGTAAGAGTATAAGACGACCCTGCTGGATCAGGCCAATAGCCCACCTAGTCTGTTCTCATAATGGCCTCTCAGATTATTCAAGAATTTAACTAAGCCATGATTGTTACCTTCAGTCCTCCTTCTGGTTGACCTTTGTTGTAAGAATTGTTCCTATTTTTTTGTATATTACAATTGCCCTCCAAGGAACTCAAGGTGGCTTACATCGTGCTACCCTCACAACAACCCTGTGAGGTAGATCAGGCTTGAGAGGTGGTCCCTGACACAAGGTCACCCGATAAGCTTCTTGACAGAGAGGGGATTTTGACCTGCATATCCCTGACCCTACTCTGACACTCTCAACCACAATTCCAGGGGTGGGGAGTCTGTGGTCCTCCAGATGCTGTTGGACTCCAACTCCCATCAGCCTTAGTCAGCATGGCCAGTGGTCAGGGATGATGGGAGTTGTAGTCAAAAAACAACCACCTGGAGGGTCGCTGGTCCCTTGCAGTCTTGCACTACAACACACCAAGCTCCTATGACTGAGATCATGAACTTGAGGTGCTTGGAACACTGAAAACAGAATTGTAAGTATGCTTTAGACCCAGCACCCCCAAACTTTGGCCCTCCAGATGTTTTGGACTACAATTCCCATCTTCCCCGACCACTGGTCCTGTTAGCTAGGGATCATGGGAGGCCAAAACATCTGGAGGGCCGCAGTTTGGGGATGCCTGCTTTAGACTTAGAACATAGGAGCACAGGAAACTGCCTTCTACAGAGTCATACCACTGGTCCATCTCGCTCAGTATTGTCTACACCAGTGATGGCCAAACTTGGCCCTCCAGCTGTTTTGGGACAACAACTCCCATCATCCCTAGCTAACAGGACCAGTGGTCAGGGATGATGGGAGTTGTAGTCCCAAAACAGCTGGAGGGCTATGTTTGGCCATAACTGGTCTACACTGACTGGCAGCAGCTTTCTAGGGTTCCAGGCATGTTGTGGATTTAAACTCAAACCTTTAGCATGCGAGACAGATGTTCTACTACTGAGTTACACACCCCTCACCCCCACTCCAAATCTCCAAGTGTGTTTCCTTATGTAGCCAGGTTAGCACCATTCAGGCCTACCAGAGAAACTCCAAGGTTTGCAGAAGTGTGAAAATATTTAGGGTAAAATAAACCCAAGGGAGAGAAAACGCAAAAACAACTCAGTGCGAGAACTGAGCATGTTCCTTGGGCACAGAATGAACCGGCTGACTGTTTTGCAGGGGAGGAAATTGGATGTGGGAGGGAAGAGAGAAGAAATGGAGTAGCTCAGGAAAGGGCACAATTGGCTGGCTGGCATCCTGAACAGCAGCACTCCGCACTGCAACGTTTGGTTGCAGATCCCACTGGTCACGAGTCATTGCCAATATTTGCCATTAACTTGGGCGTGAGTCAGGTTCTTAAGTCTTTGGAGCCAGCGCATATTTATTAATGACAATTTTTTGGCTTGGCTCTAAGCACCGGGGAAAAGCCACTGAAAAAAGGAAGAAAAAAACAAACTTTGAAGGGGTAGGGAAATATCAAGGAAGCTCTTAACAAAGCTGACGCCCGGCTGGAAAAGCTGAGCTGTGAATAAACGCACACAAGCCTCAAATCTGACTTTAAAAATAAAGCGCTTAGCACGGTGCTCTGGCTTTGCCTCCTCTCACCTTGGCGGTAAGTGTGTCACTCAGGCCAACTTGATCTGACACCAAAGCAACCTGACCTGCTTAGCCAGGGCTTGAAACAATGCAAGGGGGTTCATGACCAAGACAATTCAGTTTGCCACCCCTTTTGGTTCAGATCCTGTGCTCAGAAATCACAACTCTGCAGCAACCTTGGATCATCCACTACGTATAATGATCAGGCTGTTCCTCAATGTTTTTACTCTGCTCTTTCAGCAAAGAAGGTGCTAGACTTTTAAAATAGCAGTGAGTAAATGCAGTATAATGCAGAACAATAGGATGACCAGCACAAACATTGGCCTGAAATAGCCAGGCGCTTCTTATGTTTTTAAGACAAAGAAAACGATCGAGGTACACATGCATGGAAGGGTTTTCTCTCTCACACAAAAGTTGGCTCAGATGAACATAGCTCTCCCCACTGTCCTTCGCAGCAGTCTTACCCTGCCAGACTTAGAGAGAGCTGTTTCTTTCCACCCTCCTGCGTTTTTGGAAGCAAGCAAACCTTGGGGGGAAAATGCTTGGATGGTGCAAAGCTGTGGTGTGAATTAATTAGCCAAGTATTTCCAGTTTGGTTTTACTCCTTTTTTTCAGCAAACGCCAACCATTTCCACCCGACTCCCTGATCCTCACCTGCCATTCACACCCAATACAGGGGGGGGGGGGGAAGAGAACAAATATAATAAACGATTCCAAAGAACTATCAATGTGAGGAAAAATAATGTTTCAAGGTGCCCTGTTGGCATTATAAATTACATTTTATCCTGCCCTTCCTATACAGAGCTCAGGATTACGTACATAGTTCTCCCCTCTTTCTTTCTTCACAACAACCTGACAAGGTAGAGTAAGGCCAAGAGAGGCAGCACAGCTTTATGGCTCTGTGGGGATTTGAACCCATCACTAATAACGGCACCTTCCGAGTTTTTTCAGCAGCCACAGTGGTATCTGCAAAAGCATGACGGGACTGTTTTGCGAGAGTCGCTGCTTGACAGTGCTCACAAACCTCGAGCTGCATCATTACACCTGGCGTAGGGCAGGTAAACATAGCAGGACCGAAACAGCTTCTTCGGAAGCCTAATTTGGTCCGCAGGCCAGAGGTTTCACACTGTGGTTTGATATCTTGGAGGACGGCTGCCAAAACGAGGGCCCAGTGAGATCCATTTTGGAGCCGGCACCCTGTTTGAGCAGTTTCAGCATCAGGGCAGCCAAAGATGCGCATGTTGCACTAACGAAGCCGGCTCGTTAAGGGAGGCGGTGAAGAATGGGGTCTTGCCCCTGAATGAGTCTATTGAAAGGCCTCTGGAGCTGGAGAAACCTCCCTTTAAACGCTCCCCTGCCAACTCTTTTGTTGCGTTCGAATTAAAATTCCACACCGTCAGGCAAACACAACCACACACCATAGTGGATTTATCAGTGTTTGCTGCGATGGGGGTGGGTGTTTTTTTGTTGTTTATTTTTGGCCTAGCGAGGCGCTTTGTGCCTGAGGTGATTATTAAACCAAGCATGTTAAAATGACAACCTCAGAGGAACACAATGCCTTGCTGCTCTTATTTATTTGGCAGCTTTTACACACACAATTAATTTAACCTTGCAAATAGCCTTCTCCCTTTTGTCAGCCTCTGGGATGCTGCTGAGGGTCCAAGCAGTGCACCCGACAGTTTGGACATCTGCTGTGGGACCCCCCGCCCCAAAAAATGACCTGCTGGGTCTAGCAGCTGCCATTTGTAAAATTTCCCACAATGCCTTGGAGTGCGGCCACAGGCAAGGGCATTGTGGGAAATGAAAAGGGCTGCTCCTGGAGCCCCGTTGGCTACAGCTGCCAAGTTAAATGGAGGCCGGGGTAGGGGGGGGGGGTTGACTAAAGCTCCCACCCCAATCACATCTTGATCTGCTCCCCACAAAATGGTACATGAGGGGTACCTTAGAGTTACCCCACCCCCCAAAGTAAATGCTTCTTACCTCATAATTAAAGTCCAGGCAGAAGAGGCAAAAGACACTTGGTGTTATTTTCAGTACAGCAACCAAACTGAGGGTGCCTGTACAACATTAAAATTAGTCTTTGGGGCCAGAGGTTGTAGCTTTTTCCACCCCCAAGCAAGGAACTATGGGAGTTGTAGTCCAGTGAACAACAGGCAGGCCGATAAAACTACACTTCCCAAGGGTCTTTGCAAGCAGGCTTGTCTGTTAACCCTTATCTATGGGGGCCTTTTTGTTTTGTTTTTTGCATACAGTGGTACCTCAGGGTGCAAACGCTTCAGGTTACAAACTCCACTAACCCAGAAATAGTACCTCAGGTTAAGAACTTTGCTTCAGGATGAGAACAGAAATAGTGCTCCAGCGGCAGCAGGAGGCCCCATTAGCTGAAGTGGTGCTTCAGGTTAAGAACGGACCTCCGGAACGAATTAAGTTCTTAACCAGAGATACCACTGTACAGTACATTATAGGGTTGGCATATTTCAGAAAGTAAAAACCAGGACACCCCAAAATTGAGCCAAAAAACCCGTGATGTTTCAATTGACTTGCCTAAGATCCAGGACAAAGCGTCACCTTTCAGAAATTCCCCCTGGACGTATGGCAGCACTAACAAGCAACCCTGCGGTTTCTTGAAACAAAAAACACCTCTGCCCATGTTTTATCTATTGTCCTCAGCCCAGAACCATTCACACATTTTCCAACAGATGGCAATTTTTCATTTAAGACGTACTACTTGGTTGGGGGGGCGGGCAAAAGGTTATAGAGTGGCTCTCAACAGGATGTAGCACTAAACTGTGGGTCACCAACACAGTGCCCGCGAGCACATTTGTGCCCACAGAGGCCTCCCCCAGCCACTCACCCCACTGCAATCAGGCCTGAGAACAAGGCTTCTGTTGCAGCCAATGGTTTATTTCCTAAGCCCCATTGCAATGGGGAGAAGGGTGACGGCTGACTCACTGTGACCCACCTGCTGAAAATGACTCCTGGCTATAATAGATGGCGTCTAAGCCTAATTACAACAGGGGAGGGGTAATTTTATTGAGAAAAGGATTACCTCACTCCCTAGCTGTGACCCTGACCCATCAGCTATGGCCCTCGCCCTGGCAGCACAGATAAGGGTTGGGTGAAAATGCTTTCTGCTAAAGGAGGGAGGAGGCATATTGTAGCACTTCTGATAAAAATTAGAAGTCAGGAGTTTTATCCAACTCAGTGTTGACTCACTTATATCTATCAGGTTCAATGGGTCTGGTCTGAGGAGCCTTGGCTAAAACACCAGGCGTTGGGTTTTTTTGGGAGAAGGAAGCATTAAGCCAGGCATCCCCAAACTGTGGCCCTCCAGATGTTTTGGCCTACAACTCCCATGATCCCTAGCTAACAAGACCAGTGGTCGGGGAAGATGGGAATTGTAGTCCAAAACATCTGGAGGGCCGAAGTTTGGGGATGCCTGCATTAAGTGAAAATGCTTTTCTCAAACCTAATTGCTTGTGGGGTTCAGTATGTTGTGTAAGTTTGCGTTTGCGGTCCATGTTTCTCTGCAAGCAGTTTCTCTGGCTTGCAAATGTAGCCATGGGTCTGAAATGGTTGGCAACCTCTACCCCAAATCAGCATTATTTTATTTAACTGTTTATTCCGCTGTTCTTCCAAGGTACTCCGAGGCAGCACACGTGGTTCCCCACACACACACACGCACTTAACTGGGCTCCTTTGGGTAGGAACCGCTGGGCAGAAACCAAAGAAATAAAACAATAAAACTTGTATTGGCAGCTGTGCCACGTTTAACCTTTCGGAGCTCCTAGCTTTCCGGCATGTACGGACATGTTTTGTAAAGCTGTTGTTCCTTGGCGTTTTTGCAGGTGAAGTAACAACACAAGCAGAGCTCCGCCACCTTACCGAGACAGGAATTTTAATCTGGGTTTTGCGCACCTGGAATGGAAGCCTGAGGACCTCCCAGGACCCCCGCTCATGACCTCCCGAAGGCACTACACTTTGCCACGAACTCTAATGACTCCTCGCCTGTATTCCGAAGGGGCACTGGGCGGCATTGCCCAACTCACCCCCTTCCTGTACATTAGTAAGGGAAGCGTCGCCTCCAACAGGCAGCTCCTCCTGGCCCGCGGGATCACATGCATTGTCAACGCCACCATCGAGCTCCCCAATTTCAACTTCCCCGAGTTCGAGTACGTCAAAGTGCCTGTAGCTGACATGCCGACCGCCCCCATCTCCTTGTACTTTGACAGCGTGGCCGACAAGATCCAGAGCGTGGCACGGAAGCACGGGGTGACCCTGGTCCACTGCGCGGCTGGCGTGAGCCGCTCGGCCACCCTCTGCATCGCCTACCTTATGAAATACCAGAATGTCACCTTGTTGGAGGCTTACAACTGGGTGAAGTCCAGGCGTCCGGTCATCCACCCCAACGTGGGCTTCTGGAGGCAGCTCATAGACTATGAGCGAGAGCTGTACGGGAGGAACACCGTTAAAATGGTACAGACTCCGTATGGCATTATGCCAGATGTTTACATGAGGGAGAGAAGAACCTTTGTGCCTTACTGGGGGATCTGAAGGGAGTCGGCAAGGAGCAGAAAGAACGAGGTCTTTCAAACCAGTCACAAAGGAGAGAGTTAACAGTCTCTCCTTGAGGTCCACTTCTTCGGTTCCTTTGTTAGACAGCATTTTTATTTTCAGAGCACTAAACCAGCAACCCCCATAATCTTGGGGGGCCTTAATCCTAACGTCCCGTGGAGTGAATGTTGCAGCTACTTTGGTGAAGATGTACACAGCATCCACAAAACGAAACCGCAAGCCCAGTTCGACAATATACATAAATGAAGCCAAGCACACAAAAAACGGCGGAAGACGTGACCCAAATATTGTCTGGCAATGCAGTAGCTTTTTCTTTTTCTTCTCCTGTATCTCTTCCTTGTTACACCAGCTTGTTGGCCAAAAACAAAACAAAAACCTCATCAGGAAAAGAGTGGACCTTTCCTTTTTCCAGAGGAAAGATTATAATGTTGGGTTAAAATAAAATTACATGGTCAACATTCGAATCCAGAGAAATACTATGCCCTTGGAATTTTATTCTATAAGTTTTTGAAAGATTTATCCAGAAAGATTTTCCATCCCTTTTGGGGGAACTTACAACTAATGTTTGATTTTTTTGGGGGGGGGGGGAGAGAATATTAACCAGACAATCTGCCACAAATAAAATAATTTGGACAACTAAGGTGTCCTGTTCTTTTTCTCCCTTACCTGCTCAACATCAGGGTTTTTTGGTCTTGATCCTTACAATTAATCTGGAACATCCATAAGCTTGCCTGAAGCCCGATCCTCCTTGGCACAGTATTTAAAAAGAATTAAGCAATACAATAAAATGCCCCAGCAATATATAAGGGTGACTCTGAGCATCCTTTTTATCGTGCATTCATGATTATTTGTGATCATGACGGTATCATTGCAGTTACACACGATCACCCTTTCATTCCTGTTCGTCAGATATACAACCTTTGTTTCAAATTGGTGCACGCCCCCATTGCTTCTTGCTGAAATCCTGCAACTTTCTAAACCACAAGTATCCCATGAGATGGGGGTGTTTCCACTTTCATTGTGGCCTTGTGCTGGTCCCGTGGGTAATCCGAGAGGCGAGGTCCAGGTCCGGTCCGTGGTCCAAAGAGTCAACGTAGAGTCAGTCCGATGTAGCGGAAGCAGGGTGCAGGGCAGGTAACCAGGCAAGGTCAGGAACAGGAACACAGGCAGGATCTGGCAAACAGCAATGTTGCTCCCGCAACCTGGGGTGGGGTCTGACCGCCTTTTGTCTCTGACGGGGTAATGGCCGGTCCTGATCCCCCAACGGCTCACCACCCTGTCTCGCCCGAAGGCGAGCACTCCTCCTGTGAGTACTCAGGTCTCTCCTTCTCTCAGACCTGAGTCTCTGCAGCTCGGGAGACGCCGGTGGGTTACTAGACCCAGGAGCTGCCTCAGCCTCTCCTGACTCAGCTGGTAGTGGGTCAGCTGTCGGTGATGACCCAGCTGATGGCAACGAGGTATTCCCCGCATCTGGAGCCAGGATAGGCTCAGGCCCCTGACTCTGCACAGCTGGTGCTTGTTGCAGGGGAATCTGTGCAGACTGAGGCTCCTCTGAATCAGGCCCCAGGCTTGGTTCAGTCAATGCCCGAGGCAGAGGATCCGGTACAGACTGAGACTCCTCTGGTTCCGAGTCCGAGCCTGAGGCCCAGGCCATCACAGGCCTGCCTCTCCCAATGCCAGTAATGCAGTCACGTTGGGGAAGCATCACAGGACACCCAGGCCCATAAAGAGCTTGACAACTTAGAAGGCAGAATTGTGTGTGGATAGTCTAGGATAAATCCACTACAAATGCACTATTATTGAGTTGTTAACAGGTTGCAGAAGGCACCCGCACATTGGCCACATTGGAAATGGACAGAGCTTCGGGAGCTTCATCACCGTCAGAGTTTACTATGCCAAATAGTCAAGCTTACAAGGAAAAGTCGGATCTGTCACAAGCCAAGTTGCTAAGAGGCCCGCACTTCTGCTGTCTGCTGCAGATCAGCCTGCTTGCTGCTGTCAACACTTGCGCAGTACCAGCTGCTTAGCTCAAAGCCACCCCTCTGAACCTTTTCATCCCCATGCTGGCAGAGCTGTTTCTAAATGTACTTTCGAATCAGCATCAAGCCTGGCTGCCTAAATAGTGCTTGAGAGCTGATGAAAACTGTCTGAAAAGGCACCTGTTTCCAGCCAGCATTTATTTCTTTTAAAGAAGGGTTCTACTAGCGTTGCCAGAGCTGCAGATCAGTCTCCAGCTTTGCCTGGCCCCTTCCAGGCGGCGGCACACACAGGGCTTGAGACTCCAGGTGGGCAAAATTGAATTAAGAAGTTAAGAAATATGAAGAAGACTGTGCATGAGGCTTGCAAGCTCAAGCCCGGCAGCAACTGACTGCAAATTGTTAGCACAGACACTGCCCTTTCTCTGCTCCCCTCTCCCAATTAACCTCCGTCTCCAGGGCCCAGCTCCATGACATCACCAGGGATTGCCACTAGGTTTCAGGTTGGGGCCCTGACATCTCAGGGTTTGGGGTGCTCCTGGCCTAGCAGCCCCTTAGCCCTGCAACAGGCAGCCTTAGCAGCGCAAGGGCCAGATTCCCTCCTGGACAACTTACTGGGGGCCACATGTCAGCAGAGGGAGATACCAGAGGCAAGTGGGCGGAGCCATGGATGTGAATGTTTGTGCAGGAGGCTAGTTTCTACACACACACACACACCCTCTCCACCTTCCTTCTAGACAAGCAAGAGGCAGCATCCAGCAATGCCAAGGTTGTAGGTTCGATTCCTGTAAGGGACAGCTGCATATTCCTGCATTGGGCTAGATCAGGCATAGGCAACCTTGGCTCTCCAGATGTTTTGGAACTTCAACTCCCATGATCCCTAGCTAACAGGGCCAGTGGTCAGGGATCATGGGAGTTGTAGTTCCAAAACATCTGGAGAGCCAAGGTTGCCTATGCCTGGGCTAGATGATCCTTAGGGTCCCTCCAAACTCTGATTCTATGACACTTCCCAGCCAGTGAAAAACACTCGAGGGTTCAAAACAGGGCAGTCGATGGAAGTGGCGAGGGAAGGTTGTGTGTCCTGCGGTGGATCACCAGGGCCACATTTGACCTTTGGGCTATAGCTTCAAGTGAGGAGCATACCACCACAGCAATACTCAGTTAAGTCTAGCCTTTGAGGTAGATGCCTGGTATGATTAGACTTCAAGTTGCACCCACACCATGCATTTAAAGCCCTCTTTTACTGCTTCAAGTCGCAGCTTCCCCCAGAGAATCCTGGGGACTGTAGTTTGTGGAGGGTGCTGGTAATCCTAGCTCTGTGTCAAACTAGTTTCCAGGATTCTTTAGGGTGGGGGAATCACATCTTTTAAAATGAAACCAGAATGCTTTCAATGTATGGCATGGTTGTGACCTTTAAGAGTGTTTTTCCTGAAATTCTGCACTGGAACCAGACCACCTGGTTTTGATCAGTGTTTTCTCTCTCCTATCATCATCATCAAGCAAGATTCTAGTCCTCATGTGTGCTAAGATTCATAAATTCAGAGTTCCCTCCTCCTTCTACCTCCTCCTTTCACTGGGTCTTCAGATGCTGGTGGACTACATCAGCCTTGATCAGTGGAGTCAGCTGGCTGAGGCTTATGGGAATTGTAGTCCAGCAGCATCTGTTAAGACTACCTACTCCAGCATCTCATTTCCAGCGAGATTCCTTTAGGGAGTTTACGAAGACAGTGTCCCTCCTCTGTTGCTTGACCCATCGCCAGGTATTCTGGAGGTACACTGCCTCTGCAGCTGGAGGCTCCACTTTCCTCATCGCGGTTGGTAGACCTATCAATTTGTCCACAGTCTTTTCTCCTTTAACATCTTGCGGGAATGTCAGCGAAGGGCTATAACTCAGGGGCAGGCAGGCCTGTGTGCCTGGCGTGTCCAGGTACAGCTGGGAAAGTACCATATGGAAACCTGCTGCCAGTCTACAATTAGCCCTCTCTTTCAGAACCATGAGGACTAGAATCTTATATTTATTTAGGGCTGCCATTCAGTGGGAGGAGGGCACCTGCGCTGCGGGCAAGTAGGTCCTAGCATTCAATCCCTGGCATCTCCAGGTAGGGCTGGGGAAATAAACCCACCCAAGCTCCTGGAGAGCTGCAGCTAGCATCAACAATACTGACCTGGATAGAACCCGTGGCGCCAGTAGAGAAGAGCTTCTTCCCTTTGGTGTTCTTCCCCTACCGGCAGTCCATTTGGTTAAGTGCCTCTGAGCTCTAACAGGATGAAAAGCATGCAAGCTGAGCACCAGTGAAGGTTCGTTTTTAATTTTATTAAGCTTCAAATAACCTTCTGTCGGAAGTAAAATAAAAAGAAAACAAAGGAGCTTTATTGAAGATCAGGAAATTTCACCGGGATCAATAAAACGAGTTTGTACACCACTGAGAGAGCAAACAGACACCGGGAATTAAAAACAGGACCACTCTCACTTTCTCTCAAAAGGTTTTTTTTTTATAAAATCGGCAACAGCACACACCGCAAAGTAAAACAAGACCTTAGATCACAGTTGAGTCAACCACAAAACCACTTAGGAGGCAGCCAAGATGTTAAAAGATCTCTCTCCCCTTTTAAAGCTGCATCGTCTCTCCTTTTGGGTACCATCCAAAGACCTGAATAATACTAATTTAAAAAAAGACTGAGAAGGTGGGGGGGGGGAGAAATCACAAACATCTATATAAGTTAGTGTAGCAATACAACAGCAGCTTTATTTTATCTTAATTTCAGAAAGGGGTATCACTTTGCTATGCCACCCCAAGAATTGATATGCATTTAATCAGACTGCATCTGCGGAATGGGGTTTTGATTCATTTTATTTCCCTTTATTGGTTGCGGCCTGGTTTGCCATGGCAGAGCACTCCTCCGCAGCTCCTCCTCTGAAACGTGAAACGAAAGCAGAATTGCCGGGTTTTCTAGAGCCTTTAGTGAATACGGACCCAATCCAAAGCAGATTATCGACCGAATAAAAAGGATTTCCCTTTCGCCGCAACTAATGTTGGCGCATTGATTTCAATGGGGACTAAGTGTGACTCACTTCCCCCTGAGTAGGGGCCCTATATTGCCTCCTGCACTGTACTTTCTACAGGGTGGGCAACTCAGCTGCATCGGCTCCTTCCCCATGTGACTGCCCAGGTATTACACTGAATGGGTGGGGAGTTTTTTGAAGCTTGCACGTCTCAACAGAGAGAAAGAAATCAGGATATATCAGAAGCTACCAGTGGTGGATGCCGGGGAGAGGGGGAAGACACCCCACATTTTGCCTGCCATGATCCAAAAGACCACGCTGGGCTCCTGCCGTCAGTGGAATTACCTTGGTGTTGGCTTATTTGCCTGCCTTGGACTGCAGGGCTGGTAATCTGTGTTGGGCAGGGTAAAGCCATCTTGTCGAAGCACAAATATGGCTTTTGAGTTGCTTGATTTACCTGTGGTTACCAGACGACAGTTGAACACCAGCCAGCATGCCCAAAGTTCTGGGCTTATGGGGAGCTGCAGTCCAATGACATATGGAGGACCTCAACTTACCCCTTCCCTAACGTGGATGGACATGACCATAGGTTTGGGCTCTGCTCCCCAACCTCACTTTCTACCCTTGGTCCCACTTTTCGACATCAAACACATCAACGGACATTTCTAAACCATATGTTTATAGCACGTTTCTACCACTTTAAACAAGCACAGCTTCCCCCAAGGAATCATGGGATCTGTAGTTTTCACACTGCAGAGCTACAATTCCCAGCATCCTTGGCAAACTAGAAGTCGCAGGACTCTTTGTAGGAAGCCACGTGCTCTGAACATGTGGCTGTGACTTTAGAGCCATTTTTCAAAGGACTGAGCTTTAGGTACACAGTCAAGGAAGGGAACAGGCAGACACACAAGGGCTGTGATACATTTTGAAATAGGTTTAAGGAAAAGGAAAACCTGCAGCTAAGATGCATGCAAAAAGACAGAACACAGTTCACACGGAGAGACTCCCACCCTACAAAAAAAAGGGTATATTTAGAAATGAACAAAAGGACGCACAACCGTTAGCATTTTGCTTCACCCAAGAAAGAAAACGTGTGGGTTTTTGTTTTGTTTTTTAAAGAGAAACGAAGTCAAAAGGCTGGAAAGATGGAAAGACCAGCTCATGAAAACCTTCCTCGTAGTTGCCAACCTGCACTCAAAGCACGGCTGCCAGGCAGAGAGAAGCAGAACCTTACACAATGAAGCCTCGGAAAAACACCGTAACCTTGGATACAGTTTCCAAGGACACCGGGGCCCTTGGCTAACAGGATCACAGTGCAGGGGATGGATGAACACAACGCCGAGTCTTCCGAATGAGTTGGATACGCTATAGCAGAAGAAGCCCACTCCAGGCCCCTCCACCCTCGATGCAACCAGCCTTCATCAGTGAAAAACAAACAAACATTGCTCACGTCGCAAAGACACAAAGAAAGGCGTTTCATTTGTGTATTGCTATTTTCCTCCCCCTTTCTGCGAATGCTCCTTTGGTGGACTGTACAAGGCACTGTGACTAACAGAAGCCAGGCGGTAATTTTCCCTTCCCAGACCTGTCGTGAGCCTTAAACACAGGCACAGTTCAATAAGCTCTGCCGTAATTAGACCTGAAGAGCTGCCTTTACTTCCCATTGACTGATCTTTCTCTCTCTCTCTCTCTCCTCGGCCCATCTGAATACAGGCTAAAGAGCAATCTGGAGGAAAAAATTAGCACACACAAAAATTGACATCTTCCTTGGGTGAGGGGCACTTTTGCCCCCAGTGCTGAATACTCAGGTTTGCGGTTTGAGGCTCCTCCAGCCCTCCAGCAACTTGTGGGATGAGGTTTTGTTGCTTAGTCTCACTGGAACTGCTAATAAAAAACCCCAACTCCTCCGTTATGTGCAGATCGGGCTGATTCAGCAACATGCGTGAGATCATTTCCATGGTTCAAATTTAGGCATGTCAGGCTTGCTGATGCGCCTGAGCCACAGAAGACTTGCAGTGGGGTCTTAGTAGCTGAATGCCAGGGGGAAGTTCAGAAGACACCGCTTCTCCCAGGGAAGCACTATGCGGAGAGTGTGCGCTTTTCTCTATAGAAAGATGCAGGGTGAAAGATAAAGTGGATCCCTCTTTTTGCCACATTGTCATTGGTGCTCAAGATATTAAGTTTCCCACTGCACCAGTGATGTGAGAGCTGAGTTTAGTGTCTTGACAACACCCCCAAGTTTGACCCGTTAGCACTTATGACTCCCGAAAACTTACTTTTTTGAGTGTGGTTAAAGGCACCAAAAGATTATTTCCTAATGAGCCGCTATTTACCCAACCCATTGGAGTCCTGACTACAGTTTGGCCAACCACGCAAGACTGGATTGAAAAGGTGCATCCACCCAAAACAAGGCAGCTCGTTGTTCCATGGAAGCAAAACACCCAAGAGAATATATAACCATCTGATGAGCTGTTTCCTTCCTGCAGCTCCTGCTCTCTGCCCAGCAGCACTTTTCAGATTTCTAAAGCCGGGAGAAATTTGGTGGCCAGGCTCCTTCCCTCCTTGCTGAAGCACCAGGATGGGAAAAGCTGGAATGTGCTAGAAATTCTTCGCAGCTGTTAAAGGAGACCTAAGCTGTGCCTCCAGTTGCCAGGCCGTGCTTTCAGTGGATCTGGTCCTCAGCTAGGGGCACCCGCACCAAGGGTGCCAGAGGAAACTCACCAGAATGCGATATGTACAAACAAGTTGGCCACAGCTGCATAAAGCAGCAACCAGCTCCCAACTGTGCCTTTGGTTGCCCCACACCTGACACCCACGTGATGCATCAGGTGTGGGGAAGGTGGGGTTTGGGGGGAAGGGGAAACTGGGACCCCTAATTAAGCCTGTGGGCCGGAGGTCCCCCACCCTGCAGTCCTAAGCGCTGCCAATGGTGGAATGGGGAAAGAACTTCAACAGTGGTGGATCATGAAGCATAGCACACTGGGAGATGGAACATCAACACCCTCCAACCAAGGGAACAGCATCAGGTTGCCAATTCAAGTGAAGGGAGAGATCAAAAGCTCACAGCAGGCAAGTCTCTAAAAAGGCACGAGCATTGATTGTTTAATGCTACAATCAGGCTGCTTGCTTCAATTAAATAGCTCCCTGCCCCGCTTTGGTTTCAGCGAGGTGGTTTGCAGTCTGGAGGTACTGACGAAAGGGAGCAGGGAAACAAAGAAAAGTCCATTTTGCTTCATTGCGTTCTCTGCACCATTGCCCTCTCAAAGCCGCAAAACGATACGACCCGCTTGCTCAAAAGAGGAAAGATGCCGGCTCCCCCAGCCACCCTCAAATTGTCAGCATGCCACAAAGAGGTTGCGTTTCAGAAACGGCCATTCAATCGATGTAAGCCGGTTATACCTTTAGGAGGCTCTCACTCTCTCTGCAAACTTAATGGAGTCGCAAACAGTGGTAATGCCCTTTAGAAGGAGCAAAAAGAAACCCTCCACAATTTCACACTTGGAGAGCCCTCCACCATTCTGCATGTCTATTTTTATTCCACACTGCCAAATTTGACAGCTGATTCTTTAAAAACACGGGTCCTTCATTCTAGGGAGAGGTCTTGAGGCTTTAAAGATCAGCTGCTTTCAAAGTGCCGGGGTGGGGGAACCCTTCTTTAAGGGCAAGCTCACAGATTTAAAGCGAAGCCAACACACATTTAAAACGGACGACTCCACACCCCAATGAATCCTGGGAACTGTAGCTTCCCCCTTGCAGAGCTACAGTGCTCAGCACCCTTCACAAACCACAGGATTCTTGGGGAAAGTCATGTGCTTCAAATGTGTGTCAGATTTGCTTGAAATCTATGGGGTGGATCTGCCCAATCATTTCTTGCCTGTGCCCCAAAACTCAGTAATGGTAGTTTTGTCGGAGAATACCTGTAAGCAATTCTGAGTTGACATGCTTAACGCCAAGAGTGCCTTGTCAGTGGTGTGGGGTAGGGGGGGAGGAGGTGGGGAGAAGTAGACCCCTGACACTTAAACCTGGTTTTGGAAGCTCACCAGCTATATACGAGGCGAGAAGTGAGAAACTATTCAAGACCTTGCTCAAAAAACAAGAACCACCCAACAAGGATCCTGAACCAACCCTGTCTCTTTCTGACTTTGTCATCCTAGGGGCTCTAAGCCACTTGAAACAGAGGTTATCACTTGCGGGGGCGGGGAGATCCCCCCTCCACCTTCATTAAGCAGACAAGAAATTTGCCAACACCTGAAGGGCAGACTGTGCTGGTCAAATGCCACTCGAGAAACGCAGTTTGTGCCTCAGTGCAATCCACACTTCCACCCCACCCCCAAATCAGTGGATATTTCCAAATTCTTGAGAAGTCCACCACAGGGAATTTGCAGATTTAAAAAACATAGTGGCTTTCGCCCTTTTGGAAGAGAACAGCTAGTCTAAAAACAAACGTTTTATATATACACTTGAACCCAGTCTTCCCCCAAGCTGGAGACGTCCGGGTGCAGCAGACTACAACTCCCAGCTCCCAGCCAGCATGGCCGTGGGTCTGTAGCCCAGAACGTCTGGAGCACTCCAGCCTAGGGACGTCTGCCCTAACCGCTAGCTCAGAACCGTTTCCACATCTATTGCCAGCCCTCCCCACCCCACTCCCACTGCCCCCCTCCAGTGTATTCTTCCCCTATTGAGACCAAGTCGAAGCTGAAGGAACGAAGTCCGCTTAAAGTAGGTCAGGCAAAATGAGGCCCGGGGGTTTGGGCTCAACGCAGTTGATCCAGAAGTTGGCGCAGCTGGCGTGATACTGGTGCCCTCCGTAAGCAAGTTTGAAATTGTCCGTTTCCGAGTTAAAGGCCTGGAGAGGAGAAGGGGGGAAGGAAACAAACAAACAGCAGAGTTAGGAACCGCCGTGATGCTCCCATGTGTTGAAACATTGCGCCACGGAGAGAGGCCTGGATGTCGGCGACGCACAGGCACACACTGACAGCCGACAAACACATCCAGTCACTTCGTGGAGCTTCCTAACAGCTCACAAGCCATCGTCGTCAAACCATGGCCACAGCTCTGGGCAGGCATGGGCTCTGGGATAAACCAGCAGCAGAGGGTCCTCAATCTCCACTTTGTGCGATTGAAAAGAGCATTTAAAGGCAGCTCTTTTAAAGAAGTGGGAAGAGAAAGAGGCTGGTTGAAGGCAGAATCTATTTTGTTTATTTATGGCACGGTGCTCCTTCCATCTCAGGCAAGGCAGGAGGCTATAAGACAGGGAGCGAAAGGAACCTCAGACCTGCGGCCCTCTAAGCCTCTTTACCTGGCCTTCAGGTCCCTCTCTAGGCCACACCCCTCACTGGCCCTGCTTCACACCCAGACCACTTGCTTTCCTGGCTGCAAATGTGTCCTTGATCGTGCCTCTCGCTTGCCTGGCTGCAAATGTGTCCTTGATCGTTCCTCTCGCTGCTGTACAAAGGTAGAATTTGGACTGAAAAGCATTGCCTGCCCTTCTGAGAAAGAGGGGGGACCTTTTGGGTGGCTGCACCCCAGCAGGGGAATGTTCCTCTTGCGCCAAAATTCACGGGAGATCTAACCTGCCTGCCAAATCGTGTGATATTATATCATGGGAGAAACCACTGCGGAACCCAGAAGCAGGGGCACTCCCGTCAGGAGGCAAGGAGGACGCACTGCAAGGTTCTGCCAGCTTAAATCTAGCGTGGGAAACCACAAAGGAGCTGAAACGCACCTGAGAGCAGTTTCCGACTTGGGCGTAGCTGGCAAGCCGCTTTTCAAGGAAGCAGCCCACACACACAAACACCCCAGGGCTGATTTGTCAATGGCCAAGGCTTGCAGCTGAGCAAGCAGGTGGGAGCACTTTGGGAAGGCTGCTGCTTTTGGGGGAGTGGAAGAAATGCACTTGTTTTCTTGCTGGTCTGAAGTCACAGCTATTCGCCTCTCAGATATCCAGAATGGAAAGCACTTCCATGACTTTAAGAGATTCTATGTAATCGTGTGAGAAACAGCTGTAGGAGTATAATAAGGTGACTGTACACCAGCTTTGAAAACAACCCCTAACTTTGCACAGACCCACTTGTGTGGATAAAAATAAATGAAGTATCCTTGGGTAAAGCCCCTTAAAAGGTAAAGAGACCCCAGACCATTAGGTCCAGTCGTGACCGACTCTGGGGTTGTGGCGCTCATCTCGCGTTATTGGCCGAGGGAGTCGGCGTACAGCTTCCAGGTCATGTGGCCAGCATGACAAAGCCGCTTCTGGCGAACCAGAGCAGCACACGGAAATGCCGTTTACCTTCCTGCTGTAGCGGTACCTATTTATCCACTTGCACTTTGACATTCTTTTGAACTGATAGGTTGGCAGGAGCTAGGACTGAGCAACGGGAGCTCACCCCGTCGCGGGGATTTGAACCGCCGACCTTCTGATCGGCAAGCCCTAGGCTCTGTGGTTTAACCCACAGCGCCACCCGCGTCCTCAAAAGCCCCTTAATTCGTTGCAAATGATGGAGCCCAGCTAGTTGACCGTGCACATCTCTTTGCTCCCATGGAGGAATTGTGGAACACACAGAACCCCACACCTTGAACAAGACGCAAGAGCTGAGAAGCAGTCACCAGGCTGAACTAGACCCCCCCCCCTACACTCTTGAAAGAGAAAGTGACCTCCACACCATCAACCCTGAAAAGCTTTTAACATCTTCATGCACAGTGAGGGTGGACGGCACAAGCCCCTCCTGCCACAAACACGCAAGGCGAGATAGATGGGAGCCAACGACACGGACAACTCTTTCTGCCACACCACAACACAGACCACCACAAAAAAGCAGATCTATTCACAAAGCAACAGGCATGCCGACACGAGAAAGACTCGGTTTGTGCGCAGCACTAAGCCAAACCATGGATTAGTGGGAATGTGCAAGAATGCAGGCTCCCCGAGAGGAGAGCATCCCTGCTTTGATCCTCCTCCCAGCTTTGCACTCAGCGCATCGTCTGGACCCGGGCTTGCCGTCCATCTCCTCACAAGTGGTGAAGCATAGAACAAACTTTGATCAGAGCCTGTGGTTTGTCTAGAGTGAGACAAGCCATGAAACTGGGTTCAGATGACACGCTTGGCCAAACCACGGTTTAGCGGGCGGCAGCAGGACCAGAGGACGGAACAAAGCAGCTACTTGTCTCCTTTCTGGAAGGCCCACACGCTTGCAGGCTCGCACTAAGCATTCAGTTTGAACCAGGCCATTGAGGGGAGCGGACTCAAGTGCGAGTTAGTTGATTAAAATCGAGATGTTAGAGAGAGGGAGAGGTACAGAAATTGTTGACTGGAGACAAACGGAGGAGGGTGGCAACGGTCCCCGCTACCACCTTGCTTAGGGCAAACATTAAAATGAAATATATATATATATATATAGCTTTCATGGGTCCGTACTTCTCTAGGAGGTTCCTCCGCAGGCTTCTCTTCTTTCTGAAAACGTCGAAACCAGAAAAGGGTCAAAACACAATTGCCAAAAAGAGGGGAGCTGGCTGCCAACCAAATTCGCTCATGTTTTAAGAGTCCCCATCCCACTCCACACAGCAGGGCTTTTAGAGCTGCTCCAATATATCCCACTGACAATCCCGAGTTTCTGAAGGCTGTGGGGCTTGTCTCTTACGAAGAAAGTAGATAGAGGCTCCAAGCCAGTTGCAGGGGACTCCTGACTCCAGAGTCAACCCTCCAGTTGCCTAGGAAATAAGGCACAAGTAATTGGGAACACCTGCGACCCGACAGGTACTGTCAGACTGCAACGCCCATCACTGGAGGGCATCACAGTGTTGACTCTTGCCCTATAAAACAAAGACGGGTAACTTGAAATCCTCTGGACGTTGCTCAGCTGCAGTTCTCATCTTTCCTGGCTGCTGGCCGTGCCAGCTGGGGCTGATGGGAGTTTGAGTCTCATATCTGGAAGGCCATTACGCTTTTATTTGAGGAAGACTGTGTTGCCTTGCTGGGTGGATCCACGCAGGGCCAGGGACTTGTACCTCTTACTTCCCAACTCTGCGGGCTCCATTAAGGCTGCCTGGGGTCTCCACCCAAGCTGGAAGCAGCAGCAGCAGCAACAACATGCATTCGGATGGGCGGCAGAGGGTGTTTCGGAAGGAACTTGGCTCTGCCCGCGATGCGGCTTTCTACAAAAGCTACTTGCGATGAGGTCACTGGATGCTCCGGGTGCTAGTTAAAATTAGTGGAGCAAATGCAGGGGTGGAAGGCAGCAAATGCAAAAAGGGGTTGAGATAGGTGGGGAGGTGTAAAAAAACAACAACAATGACACAGCCTCTACTTACTTTGCTTCGAGAATTTACATTCAAGAGGCACACCCCACAAGCCAGTTCTTGGGCGTTTTTGATTCCCGGGCGAAGCATACAAGAGGAAAAATCGAGTGAGTTTTCGTCAGGCTGTAGGAGGGACAACAGAGATAGGAATCAGTATATTGTTCATAAGAAGCTATCTTCTGCCTTCAGTCCTCTTGTTCTAAGTTATCTTCCATGCTCTCTTCTACCTTCCAACTTCTAATCTGCCTTCTACCTTCTAATCCATGGGTGGGTAAACTAAGGCCCACGGGCTGGATCAGGTCCAAATGGCTTCTGGATCTGGCCCGCGGATGGTCCGGGAATCGCCTTGTGGATCGCCAGCGCACATGTTATTTCCCCCTCCCTCCCTCTCCCTCACATGGTGGCGCCACCTCCTCCTCCCTCCCTCCTCCTGGCTTCTCCCCACCCTGCCTAGAGGAGGAAGGGGGGTGGACTTTGTTGGTGCCAGCAGCAGCAGCGCTTGAGCAGCCGCCAATTTAAGCAGCCCCTCTCTGGAGCCCTTTCATGCGCCGCTCATCTTCTTGCTGCTTGCAAGACACAGGTAATCAGCCACCGAGGCTCGTGGTGCTCTTGCATCACCCCCCCCCCAATATAGTCCACCCCCCCCACAAGGTCTGAGGGACAGTGGACCGGCCCCCTGCTGAAAAGGTTTGCTGACCCCTCTTCTAATCTGTTCTCTACCTTCTATCTTCCAAGCTACCTTGGTTCACAGAAACACAGTCTACTATTTGTCCACCTAGCCTTGGCTGCATCATCGTCATCACCACCATCACCATCATTATTAAACTTCTGTCTCATGCTTTCACCCAAAGCAACTCAGCACAGCAAAAAATTAAGAAATAAAACAACCATTAAGAAACAAAAGATTATTTACAGCAATCTAAAAGCATTAAGCACATCTAAACAGGTGGCGCTGTGGGTTAAACCACAGAGCCTAGGGCTTGCCAATCAGAAGGTTGGCGGTTCGAATCCCTGCGACGAGGTGAGCTCCCATTGCTCGGTCCCAGCACCTGCCAACCTAGCAGTTCGAAAGCACGTCAAAGTACAAGTAGATAAATAGGTGGGAAGGTAAACGGCGTTTCCGTGTGCTGCTCTGGTTCGCCAGAAGCGGCTTTGTCGCTGTACGCTGGCTCCCTCGGCCAATAACGCAAGATGAGCGCCGCAACCCCAGAGTCGGTCACGACTGGACCTAATGGTCAGGGGTCCCTTTACCCTTTAAACAATCCGTCTCTCCAATGGCACTCAGAGTCTGAACACTGGGAGCAGAGCAAAATATGCCTAAGTGGACCCTCCACATTTAGAGGTAGTGTATCCTTGAACGGCAGATGCTGAGGTCAAAGAAAATGGGATGGCCGCTGCCTTCGCAACCTGCTCCTGAGGGCCAGTTATACAAGATGTTGTACGGGAACAGTGCTGCTCAAACTTGGGTCACCAGCTGTTGCTGGACTACAACTCCCATCATCCCTAGCTAGCTGGCTCAGTGGTCAGGGATGGTAGGAATTGTAGTCCAAAATCAAGAGACATGACCGCATGAAATTTCTATTGGTGAACGCTAACCCCAGGGTTACCCGCGGAGTGGCCATCTATATCTTGCAGGCCCTAAAACTCAGGGCCCTTTTAACAGGCTAACTTTCTCTAGCCTCGGATCTCTCTAAATCAGGGGTTCCCAACAAAATTTTCTCGAGGACCCCTCATTGAGCCGCTATTGTGACAAGGACCCCCATTAATTCCTAATCCTAAATCTAATTCCTAATTCCTAATCTAATTTTTCCAGTAAGCTTAACACTGATCTTGGAAGGGTTAGGTTCAAGGGACGCCGACGATTTAGGTTCAATGGACACTGACAAGATCGGTTCGAGAGTCACTGACTTACTTGCTTGAACATCAAATGCATTATCTTCCTCTTCATCTGTAGGCCTTTGTCGTTTTAACGAACCACTTTTTAACCAACGGTCCATTTTTAACTACGCAAACTGTAGCTTCCGCGAAAAACAACGCTTTGTTTACAAACACTACTGTTTTGCAAAGAGGCAGCGCGCGCCAGGGAGGAGGGAGGGGAATGGAGAAGACAGGGTACCTGTGCAGTAGCGCACAAATGAAGCCGGCGCGCGCAAAGCATCTTGGGGAGGTGAGCGTTAGTAGAATGTGCGCGCTGCCGCTTTGCAAAACAGTAGTGTTTGTAAAGCGCCACCTAACGGCATACAGCAGAACTACCGCCTCTATCTAATTCTAGTTTAGCGCTAGACTGTGTTCATGCAGGAAGCGGCCAAAACAAAAAATCTGTTATCATATGAAATATATTTAATATATTTTTTATTCTAATAGCATCTTGCGGACCCCTCTGGCATAGCTCGCGGACCCCTGGGGGTCCCCGGACCACCTGTTGGGAACCACTGCTCTAAATATTTTGCAACGGACAAAACCCACATGATTTGTCATAGTTTTTGCCAAACTCTGTCTTACATAGCATGATTTTATATTCGCTGTTTTGCAAGTGTATTTGATACATTCTCTGTATAATAGCGGTAGGTTACTGCCTGGATCCTTTATGTGCTATGGCCAACCGGCTAATGCAATAAAATTTTCTTTGTTTGTTTGACACTGTACTGGCAGGATTCCAGCAGGCCGTTCTCATACTCCAGCGGGGCAAAAAATCCCCACGGGAAAGAGATGGACCACACAAAAGGCCTTACCGTTAAAGCAGCAAGTGACATGAAACTGATCAGGTTGTTCCACACTTTGTCAATGTCCTTCAGTAGTAGCTGGAGCTTCTCGCTACAGACGGCTGTGGCTTTGATGCCCAGCTCTACCCGTTTTGTGACTCTATAAACCTCGACGACCCCTGTTGAGAGATCAAAGGTGAAGGTGCAGGGGTCACAGGAGGCATGCCAACTCTCAGATGGCAGGGATGAGGAACCAAAAATGAATGTGGCCCTCCAGGCTTCTATCTCTGGCCCTCAGAATTTCCCCCAAGCCACACACCCTTGTGTGCTTTTATGTAACTTAGTAGCAAACCGCTTTGATTTTTGTTGTTGGAAATAAATGTCTATAAACATGTTTTTATAAGTAAATAAAACAAGAGCATCAGAGTCTCGCACAGCGCATCAACCACATAGAAATCTAGAGGGTAGATGGAGGTGGTGACAAACAAATGAGGTTTCCATATGTGGGAAAATCTCCTGCTTAAAAAAGGCACATCCCAAGCGGAGCTGTTGGGTGCCTTTGCTCCCTGTTTTAATTCCTCATCTTCATGAGATGCGGTAAAATCCATACCTAATAAGTACTCCATGCCTTGCGCAGAGTGGATCACTTCGGTGCAGACAGAGGAGCTGCTGATTCCGTTCAGGGTGTCGTTTGCCTTCTTGATGACCTAACACAGAAGAGACATTTGTTTGTTCTGCTGAACTCAGGACCGGTGTTCCTAGCATCCCCAGGGAGCCTCCAGCCCAGGCCTGCTTATCTCCAAAATATCTGCCACATCACGTGAATCCACATTATGTCAGAGAAGAGGAACCTCAGGCTGCATGTGGCCCTGGAGGTTTCCCCACCTGGCCCTTGGAAACCTCCCCAGACCATCCCCTGCAGCAGCCCTGCTTCCCAACCCAGGTGGTTTTGCCTGGCTGGAGTGCGTCCCTGAACTCTGACAATGCCTCTTACTTGTCTGGTTGGTGAAGGAAAGAGGTGTGTGTGGAATGGGTGTAGAAAGTAGCCTACTGTACAAAGGCAAAAATTTGCATTTGTTGCTCTGCCCACTGTTGCCTCTGGCCCCACCCAGAGGTTTGCAGTCCAATCACAAATGCATGTTTTGTTAGACGAGCACAGGGTTAGTACACAGAGAGTCCTTAAACTTCCTAGAGAGAACCCTCTGTGTGTGGCCACTTCCGTTGCCTCCTCTGAGCAGGAATTCTGTAACAATGGAGATAACCCCTTACAATTCCTTCCACCTCTGAGGAGACTTTCTCCATTCACCTTGCTTCCAAGACAAGCAAATGTGTCTGTGGGGGTTCCAGACACAGGTACCCTATTTTGAGACCACCAATTTTTCTGCCTGCATTGAAATGTAAGTAAACCTTTTTGTTTATCTTACTAAAAGACAGGTGGTTCATTCTCTGCAATGGGGGCGAAAGGGAAGGAGGTCAGAAGACCACAAATAAAAAGGGATAAAAAGGTATAACTGCTTTATTCCTAAGCTTCAGAAAGCTGCAAAATGTCCAAGTGTTTTTCCTCTGCTAGAAAGCCTGCTTATTTTTGCATTTCTCTCACACATGTGGGATAGGAGATTTAAATTTTAATCTATAGATTTAATCCTCCATCCAATTTCACACATAAATTATTCCTCTCCACCCCAGCAGACGGCGGTTTCCCACTGCAGTGAGATGTACAGTCGTACCTTGGAAGTCAAACACCTTGCCAGTTGAACATTTTGGCTCCCGAACGTCGCAAACCCAGAAGTGATTGTTCCGGTTTGCAGACGTTCTTTGGAACCCGAACATCCGTTGCAGCTTCTGCGGCTTCTGATTGGCTGCAGGAGCTTCCTGCAGCCAATCAGAAACCACACCTTGGTTCCCGAACATTTTGGAAGTCAAACGTACTTCCGGAATGGATTCTGTTTGACTTCTGAGGTACCCCTGCACTGTATTTCTAATTAAATGATAGTAACGCTTTTCTATCTGTGCATTTATGCATAGGAGCTGGCATATACACACAGTATCAAAACCTGTGACCATCCCACATGAGGTATACAAAGGAGAAGGACGTTATTTTGGCATACTTACCTGGAGGGCACTTTCTAAACACCTCTGCCATTCATAGGCATATCTCTCACTTTCCTAGGTGGGAAAGAAGAAGCAGAATTTCACAGGTTTCAAAAATAAATAAACCAGAACTAGTAATGACTGCCTTATAAGTGATTCCCATCCCCTGCTACAGAGAGATAGCAAAAAGCAAGGAAAGCTCCCAGAAAGATGCAGGTGGTTTTCATGTGGAGATTGGGAAGTAGTCCATCAATGTAATATACCCAAGCCCACACTGGTTGGAGGATATAGAAAGATGGGAAGAGTATCCTTTGGGGAAGGGCCGTGGCTCAGTGGTACAGCCTTTGCTTTGCATGCAGAAGGTCATAGGTTCAATCCTCGGCATCTCCAGGTAGGGATGGGAAGGTCCCCTGCCTGAAACCCTGGAAAGCCGCTGCCAGTCAGTGCAGACAGCACTGAGCTAGAAGGACCCAATGGTCTGACTCAGCATAAGGCAGTTTCCTATTTTCCTATATTTCTAACCTAGGCGAAATACATCCTGCATGCCAGGATGGCAGGGACCAAAAGTTCCAAAGCAGCACCGCCTGAACACCACCACCAAAGAACATTGCAGGGGGCTGGTCTAGAGAGCTCTCAGGGGGTACCTTCCAACTCTAGAATTCTATGATTCTGTGCGTTCAGCAATATCAAGTGGCATAGTCCTTTCTGGTATTCTACCACTTTGCCCAGCAAGAAGGGGAAATCTCAACTCTAATATGATCCCTCTCTTATTAAAACACAACTCCCTTAGTACAGTGGCAGCTCTACTTACGAATGGACTGCCCCGTGGGGTGATGGGAGTTGCAGTCCTGGTTACGACGGAGGCCGAGCCAGGGCACCCGCGGCCGGCCGTGTGGGACTTGGGCTCGCGCGGACACAGTGTGGGCGGCGATGCGGAGCCTCTCCCGGCGGGGCCAGCAGTACCACGTGGGCGCCTGGGCTGGGGAGGCGTTGAGGGGCGGAGGGCGCTTCCTCCGCATGGCGGCTCCGGCTGCGCTCCGAGCGGAGAAGCCAAGGGCAGGAGAGGCAGCCTCGTGGCGGCGGCAAGCGCCCAATCCCGCGAGGCTGGCAGAAGGCCGGCCTCGCGGCAGCGGTGAAGCCCCGATCCTGCGAGGCCAGCAGAAGGCCAGCCTCGCTGCAGCGGCGGCAGTGGCGAGGCCCCGATCCCGCGAGGCTGGCAGAAGGCCGGCCTCGTCGCGGCGGCCGGAAAGGGCCCGATCCCGCGAGGCCGGCAGAAGGCCAGCCTCGCAGCAGCGGCGAGGGCTCGATCCACCGGTGGGGGTGAGCGCAGGGCAGCTAGGGAGGTGAGGCTCCGGAACGAATTAATCCGTTCCCAATGCATTCGTATGGGAAACCGTGTTTTGACTTACAAATATTTCTACATGCGAATGTGCATCCGGAACGGATTAAATTCGTAAGTAGAGGTTCCACTGTACAGAAAACTAGCATGTCAGGAAGAGGAGAATGCAATTAACTTCTTTTCCCACAAGACATTTTCTTTATAATGTCTGAGAATGTACCACACCTGCAATCTCTAGTGGTAATGTCCAGGAAATTCTATTGTGTGAGTCCTACACATATGTTCAGCTCTGAAGTGAGGACAGGCCTCCCGGAATTCCTCTTGTGACGAGCCATACTTCCTCCCATCAAATCTCTCCTTACCTCCACTTCCCCTGTGAGATCTTTGTACTTGTCTCGGATGACGGGCAGGGCTGGCTTCTCACTGAGGGTATTTGACCGATCTCTAAACGGCTGCTCCGGAGGTGGCAAAGGTGAGGAGCGGCTGATCTCTCTGTCGCCCAAACTCAGGCTCCGCTTGTGAGATCCTGGAAAGAAACACAACACATGAAAGTCAGGGTTGTGTGTATGCCCCAGTTCTGAACAGAGTGTTAAGAATAATATCCTCAAAAAGAACTTTTTGACAGTAAGAGCTGTCCGACAGTGGAACAGACTCCCACAAGAGGTGGTGGACTCTCCTTCCTTGGAGGCTTTTAAGCAGAGGTTAACTGGCTATCTGTCATGTATGATTTAGCTGAGATTCCTGCATTACAGGGGGTTGGACTAGATGATCCTTCCAACTTTACAATTTTATTATTCTATGAAAAAGAAGAAGAGGAGGAGGAGGAGACAACCTTGGCCTCGTTCACACGTAACACTAACCAATAGTTTGCTAAACTATGTTTTATTAAACCATGGCTTAGCATTATGTGAGAACCCTGTCCAGTGGCTTTACTATGGTTTGTTTACTGCCCAAAAAAAATCATGATCTGAAGCCATGGTTTGCTGCCGTGTTACAAATTTGGGTTTGTTTTAACTATGGCTTGGTGTTATATGTTTGTTGGGTCATCTGTGGGACAACTCATGATTGAGTTGTGGTTTGTTAAATGAACCATGGCTTAGTGTTCCATGCAAACCAGGTCAATATGAATGTTGCACTGTGAGGCAGAACTCAGCTTCTTGAAAATCAAAACTTCAATTAAAAATAACAGCAAGTTACTTGTCCTAAATTGGTAAAGATGTGCTTAATACTATGCAGGCTAGGGTAGATCAGAGGCCAGATGTAGCTTACAAAGCCTTTCCTAAAAAGCAGCTCTGCTGAATCAGAACAAAGGCTTATGTAGTTCTGCATCTTGCTTCTCCAGGATGTTCTGCATCCTAGCAAAGGAGCGAGGTCTCTTCCCTGGCTGGGGCTGATGAGAGCTGTAGTCCAGAACAACTGGAAGCCAATGTAGACACTCACCTTGAACAGAGAGGTCGAACGTTGCAAGCTCACTCTTGATCATTTCTTCACTCGATTTCATCTTCCCTTGGGAAGTTGCCAGTAAGAAGTCAAATTTGCTGATTTTGGGCTTCTCGCTCTGAAACTCTCCAAAGTCGTCTGTGCCTTCTTTGGCTGCTTCTACGGAGAGGCCAGCAGAGTCAGCCTCTTGGGGCATGCCTACAGCTGGGCTTCCAGATGTCTCTGCCAAAGGCCTTGCAAACTCCCCAAAGCCTTCAACGTCATCGTCACTCTGGTCTGCAGACTGAGGGTCGGGTTCTTTGAAGTTAGGAAAAGGCGGGAACTTCACATCCTGGAGAGTATCCTCACTTGCAAAGGTAGTGACTTTGGAAACAGTGGTCAAGGTGATGTTCTCCGAGCTGCCAAACAGAGTCTCTTTCTTCTGGAGGATGGAGGTGGCCGAGGAGGAGCCACTTCCTGGAGGGAAGGGGAGAAAGGGGAGGGACTTCCTGTTTTGGTAGGCGTCGTCTTTGTCAGACCAATCATAGCTTGGGAAGCCACTCAGAGTGGAGCTGTTGCTGAAGCTTCCAAAGGTGGTCCCTTTCAAGTCATCGAGATCTAGAAAGGGAGAGACAGAGAACAAGAGGAGGAGAAGACCCAACCATTAGAGCACTAGTGACCAGTGTCTTCAGCAAACAGTGACACAAGTCAAATCCAAAGATGGTGCCATTTTGGAGAACACCAGAAAACTGGAAGCTCCCATCTGTACCTACTGACCTCTGAAACCTGCTCTATGATCCTCTGCTGTCATAAGTACAGTGTCTGAGCTCAAAGATCAGGGCTCAAAGATTGTTGTTGTTCTTGTAAATCCACAGCTACAGAACAAGGGAAGATGGCCCAACTCCATCTTTCCTTGCCTTTCAGCAGGCAGCTAAGACATTTTCTAACCACTGTGTTTCAACACAGCACTAGCTGTTCTTATTTTGCTTCAGGAATGAGAGACACTGTGGCCTTCCATTTGTTGTTTGACTCCACCGAAGGCTGGTACATTAAGGCAAATGGGGCATTGCCCCACGTAGCTTAGTCTGCCTCCAGCCAGGCCTCACCTGCCTTCCTTCTTAAATACAGCTGGTTCACGGTGCCGCAGCGCCCATTAGATTCCTCCTCTTTAGCCTCAGTGCCCACCCTTGTACAACTCAGCAGGGAGGAGGAGGGTGGAGGCAAAACTGGAATTAGTTAGCCCTGTCTCCCACTGGCTCTGGCTCCACCTATTTGGGGCTCCCTGCTGTGTGCCCCACCAGTTCCAATGAACACCAGCCCTTCCACAGCATGACCAACCAGTCTGGGTTGATGGGAGCTGGGGGTCCAGCAGCATCTGCAGGACCACAGCTTCCCCATCCCAAGGTAGGAGAGCCTGGGAAGGACCCTTCTCTGCCCCAAGACTTTGGAGGCCCACTGCCCGTCAGAGTAGACAAGACTGGGCAGAGGTTTATAGTGAGGATGGGGGAACGTGTGACCCCCCAGATGTTGCTGGACTCCAAGTCAACCTGGTGAGCAGACCAGGGATGCTGAGCGCAGCAATATCTTGAGGGCCTCAAGCAATATCTTGAGGGCCACATGTTCCTCACCTCTGCTTTGCATGTTTGACTCATTACTGAAAAGCCGCAACCCAACCCTGCGGATGCCAAAATGCAAGGTGTGGGTTTTCTTTTAAAACAAACTTCCTCTGATACTAGAAGCAGCCTACAGCCATCAGGACTAGACGCCATTGATAGTCTCTTCTCCCCTATAAAGCAATTGCTACCTCTTGGCAGGCTCATGTTGCATTAAAACAAGTTTCATTCTGGATTTCTGGCAACGGGCTGAACACGAGCATCGCTCACAGGAGCTTTTCCTGCTTTAGAAAACTGGAGTGGGCGATGGGTGGGAAGAAGGCTTCTACCCACATACCCTGGAACACATCCCCAAAGGCATCAACACTCACCTGGTTAGTGTGCGGCTGAAGCTGGCACAAACCACGGTTCGTCTCCGTAGCGGGACCTACCCTGTGGAATGTTCTGCCAACTGAGGTTCACCAGGCCATCTCTATACTGCAACCTTCCCTGACCTGGATGTTTTGGACTACAGCTCCCACCATTCCTAGGCAGCCGTAGTCCAAAACATCTGGAAGGACCCAGGTTGGCTAAGGCCACTTTACCGTTTCAGGAGGCCAGCAAAAACCTGGTGGCTTTAAATGGGCTGGTCATCGCCCTTGTTGAAAGGCTGCCTGTTAGTGTGGCAGCACCCTCACTTTGAAGCTCCCCTGCCTATTGATATCAGGAAGGCCACCTTGCTGTACTCTTTCCAGTACTCTTGCTGAAAATGTTTGTGTTTAGGCAGGTGGCGCTGTGGGCTAAACCACTGAGCCTAGGGCTTGCTGATCAGAAGGTCGGTGGTTCGAATCCCTGTGACGGGGTGAGCTCCCGTTGCTTGGTCCCAGCTCCTGCCAACCCAGCAGTTCGAAAGCACATCAAAATGCAAGTAGATAAATAGGAACCGCTATAGCGGGAAGGTATACGGCGTTTCCATGTGCTGCTCTGGTTTGCCAGAAGCGGCTTTGTCATGCTGGCCACATGACCTGGAAGCTATACGCCGGCTCCCTCGGCCAATAAGGCGAGATGAGCGTGCAACCCCAGAGTCAGTCACGACTGGACCTAATGGTCAGGGGTCCTTTTACCTTTACTTTACCCAGATATGTGCCGACATATGTTTTCATCTGCTTTCAATCATTTATATTAAGCATTCTTTGAAGATTTTAAATCATGGTTTTCAACTCTTTTTTACCAACAATTCCGTTGCTTTATTCTTGTGAACCTCTTTGAAGCTTTCTTACAATGGAGTGGTGCATAAATATCGTGAGATGAATAAGACGGGGGTTGTTAGGCGTGGTTCTTTTCTTAAATTGTTAGCCATCTTGGATTCCTTTGGGGGCACCAAACCGCTTTAAATGAAATGTTAAGCGGCTCTTTTACAAGCTCTCCCCACAATTCCTTGAGCGCGCATGGGCAAAGCTCATCTCCACTCAGTTCTTTGATAAGTTGGCCTTGTGGATAATCCAATCATCGCTCTCAAATCTTCCACCCTCTGGAAACTGCACCAGGCTGCCTTAAGGCCTGATCACAAAATATGCATGGTATGCCCTACCTGCCCCCTCGCTAAGTAAATGGTGCTGATCCACGAGAGTCTTTTCCAACCCTAGCCAACGGAGCAAATGCTGTAAGGAAATAAGAGCACACCTGTTGGATCAGATCAGAGGCCCAGCATCCTACTCTCATAGCAGTCAACCAGATGCCTCAACGGGAAACTGCAAAGCAGGACCTGAGCATGGCAGGACTCTCCCCACCTGCGATACCTGGCAACTGGATAAAAAATGTAGACATCATGGCTAAGGGCCCACGAGGAAGCGAAGGGCTTCCTGTTCTCATTGTGGCCAACTCATACCTGCCAAGTTCCTCTCTGAAAAATAAGGGACCGGACCGGAAGTAGCATACCGGAAGTAGCGCGGCGGCCATTTTGGAACTGGGCGGAGCACGCTCAGAAGTGACTTTTGATACTGCTGTGCCCAGTTCCAAAATGGCTGCCACACCAGAAGTCGCGCTGCAGCCATTTTGGAACTGGGCAGAGCAGCATCAAAAGTTGCTTCTGAGCATGCTCCACCCAGTTCCAAAATGGCCACCGCGCCAGAATAAACCGGGGGAAAACAAAAAAAATCCGTTTTTTTGGCTGGGAACAGCTGGAAAAACGGGGGTTTCCTGGGGAAAATGGGAGACTTGGCAGCTATGGGCCAACTAGATGCTGGCGGGAAGCCTGCAAGCAGGAATTGAGCACGACAGCAACTTGCAGTTCCCTGCAAACTGGCATTCAGGGGCATACAGCGGTGGCAGGACAAAGCCATTGTGACCGGTTGCTTTAGATTCCCAGCTGTCTAACTACTGCAGGCATATTTAAGAATCCATGGTTACTTTGCTAACATGGCAAACCTGCTGTTAAAACATGTGGGGCAGCTGCAGTAGCTCCATTTTAAGAATTAAAGCAGGTCAAGATGTATGGGGCAACACAGACAGGAGAAGAAACAGTGAAGCACAACTGCCTGCAAACCTTACATTCTTCAGTGCAGGCTGTTTTGCTTTTAATGTGGAATGTAACATTTCACCATTACTTACAGACTGTGTTCACATACTAGATGTTCAAAGCACATGGCTTTCCCTGCAAGGGTCATGGGAATTGTAGTTCACCTTGTGCAGAACTACGACTCAACGAACTTCAGTTCCCAGGATCCTTTGGGGGAAGTCACGTGCTTTGGACATGCAGTGTGTACACAGTCGCTGTGTCTACTGCCTGGCATGCACAAGGTCCCAGGTTCAAGCCTCGGCATCTCCAGGTAGGGCTAGGAATGCCCCCTACCAGAAAATCTGGAAAGCTGCTGTGAGTCAGTGTAAACAATACTAAAAGCTAGAGGAGTCAACGGTTAGACTAGGTGTAAGGCAGCCCTTATTATGTTCTCCCATGTCTGGAAATAAGCCTCCATCTGCAGATTATTACTTTCATGGGGTCCCCCTCTCTAGTTGGCTGGGGGGCAGGGGAAGGATGTTATCTCTAGTAGTGAACACTGGAGCTCCAGAAGAATGGGAGCTGGAGTGGGTCACAGAGAAGTATGATTTGGGAGATCTCTGAGGTTTGCAGAAGGATGACAACATCTCGAGAACGGACCCTAAGGGGGCACAAAAGCCCTCCCCAAAAAATACACCAATGAGGACTAAACCTGCTCAGAACCCAAAGAACACAAGAATGCCAGTTGGAAAGGAAGGGAGAAAATGGAGTTGGCACAGGGAGGCAAGCGGGATAGAATGCCTTGCTTGAGCAACTCAATACTTTTGTGGAGGAAGGCTGGCTGGAGCAACTCCTCCTGTTTACAGCGTTTGCGGTATTTTAGCTTAGAGAAAAGGCAAGCAAGAGGTGGCATGGTAGAAATAGGCACGGCAGAGAGAAAGTGGACAGAGAAAAGTTTTCCTCCCTCTCTCGTAATAAATAATAATAATAATAATAATAATAATAATAATAATAATAATAATAATTTTATTATTTGTACCCCGCCCATCTGGCTGGGGTTCCCCAGCCACTCTGGGCGGCTTCCAACATAAACTTAAAATACATTGAAATGTCACACATTAAAAACTTCCCTGAACAGGTCTGCCTTCAGATGTCTTCTAAATGTCAGGTAGTTATTTATCTCTTTGACATCTGATGGGAGGGCGTTCCACAGGGTGGGTGCCACTACTGAGAAGGCCCTCTGCCTGGTTCCCTGTAGCTTTGCTTCTCGCAGCAAGAGAACCACCAGAAGGCCCTCGGCACTGGACCTCAGTGTCCGGGCAGAACACTTGTGGTGGAGACGCTCCTTTAGGTATACTGGGCCGAGGCCATAACACTAGGACTTGCGGATATCCAAGGAAGATGACTGTCAGGAGATTCAGGGCTTGTGTGTCTAAGAAGGGAGGGAGGACACAGCTATCACCCTTCATGAATTGTCATCCTTGGCCCTATAATGCCCTAGAAACCATGCCCAAGCTCTTGAGCCTGAGCAACGTGTCCCTCAGCCACAAACAGAGCTGTTGTTCATCATTGTGTACTTGCTTTGACTGGCTGGCTTGGGCCACCACCTCTCCTTTCCCTGCCCTGACAGTCCCTAAAAAGAGGAGAAACAGCTGCATAACTATTTGTCAAGAGGTTTGATGCTATCACTTGGGGACTGGATGAAAATAATGCATGTTTGTCACACTGTGCATGTTAAATGGCTTCCAATGTGTTATCGACACCTCTTCTGTTAATGGCCAGTAACAATGACATAATAATTGCTATCTCAGAAAACCGATAAACTCACTTCACATATCTCATGAAGTGCAGTCTAGTCCCCAAAAGCTTACGTTGTAATAACTCAGTTGCTCTTGCAGCAACAGACTAATGCAGCTACCCCTCTGGAAGATGTTAAGGGAGAGAGAGACGTTTTAAGTGGAAGGGGATACGATTGCTTTAAACTTTTAAGGGCTTAATTTTTTTATTTTTTATTTGCTGATGCCAACCAGATGCATTTCTGAACTCTTTAAAAAAGGGGGAGAGGGGGAAGAAAAACCACACATGCTCAGACTTTCAAAATATGCCAAGATAAATATTTATTTAACACAGCAGGACTTACAGATCGCAAAAGAGAATTCTATACAGGAGCTCGAAAGGGCAGTCATCAGAATCAAAGCATGCAGGTCAGTCTTTTTGCAGAAGAGAGAGATATCTAAGCAGATTCGAAAAGGCACATTCACACAAGGAAATGTCGAGTTCAAATAAAGGTATCAGAGGGGGAGGAAAACTGACAGCAAAAAGTGGGGGATCTCTGGCCCAGTTTCAATTTATGAAGATTCCTCTCCCCTACCCCCAATAATCACCAAGGCATGGTGGGGATAGGGAAGAAGGACTATCGGCCTGCAAGTTCAATAAATTATGCAATCTTCCATTAAATTTGCAGATGAGGGTATTTGCACTGGCTGCATTGTTCAAAGACAGGGAAAGATTGGGAAAGAAAAATACCCCAACACCAAACAATTCAAATTGACAAGAGCATTGGAGGGGGGGAAAAGGTTAAAATTTGGCAAGGAAAGCAGCAGCAGCAGTAGCCTGGTTGAAATTAACATGCAGCAAGGGCTTAGAAAGTTCAGTGTTTGTCAGAGGTTTAAACCCCCCTCCCATTCAAAATCTAGCCACATTTTTCATATTGGCTGCCTTCTGCACAAGGAATCATATAGCAAAGTTTAAAGAGACAGTATCCCCTTGAAAGAATTTGGAAAACAAGTCTCTCTGCTTCACCCCAACCTAGAGAAGTTAAGGCAATTTGGCTGAAAAGGGACAGATTCTAACATCCCCCCCCCAAAAAAACCTGGCCTAACACTCATCCCTTCTTGTCACTATAACTCCTCATCGCCTCTAAATTCCTCGGTCCTTTTCTTTGCTGTGCCAAAACTGAAACATTCAGATAAGTTCAGTTCTACATACATGCTCACTTTTTTGACAGGAACCTCACTTGTGGAGGAGCCCCTTCTGAAGACAACACAAAGTTAAGTGCCCAACGGCTGACCAGCCATTTCTCCTAAATCAAGGAATAAATATACAAAAGGGATACTGTCCCTTTCTGACATTTCAGTTTACAGACCAACAGGAATCAAAAGTCTTCTTAAAGTATGTAAACTTCAAATAAAGTTATTATAGACACTTGAACAGTATCAATTCAGAGCTTGAAATGCTTCAAAACATATATACACACGCATATGGAAACGCCAAAGTTGATTTAACAAACAAGAATTGAGAGAATGATCTAAGAGACTTCAGACAAGGACCAAATAATAATAATAATAATAATAATAATAATAATAATAATAATAATAATAGGTGTCTGGGCCAGAGCAGCTGTTTTATTCTGTTTAAGGGATCACCCACTGGCTGTACAGCTGAATGCAGCCCTTTTGCATGTTTCAATCCTCCCTTATCTCAAGTGAAGATACAAGCCATTCAGCTGCACTTAACCACAGTTTCTTGTTACACACAAACCAGGAAACTCTGGTCAAAGGCTCCCAAACAAGCCAGGATTCCGAAACTAATTTCAAATCAAGGCTCCATATCCTAAGTTGCCTGGAAGCCTTTGGGAGAAAGAGCCAAGTCAGACCTGCTGAAGTAAACAGACATGGTTTTAAATAGCTTTACTCTGGAAATAACCCACACCGGGTGTCATCCATTAACCATAATTTCTCAGTCTGGAAATAAAGGGGAAGCCAGCAGGTTCCCAGCTCATCTCTCCACTTGCATAAAGGAAGGCGCAAAAGGGCTGTGCAGCTCATATTACAGCTGCAACAGAGTTGACCGTGGCAAATGCTAATCAGGGTTGACTCCCAACCAAGATCTGAGATGCTGGCTAGCCGTCAACTCTAAGTGGCAGTAAGGATGGTTAGCTTTGATGCAGCTGTAACAGTGAACCATAGTTACGAATGGTGGGAACTCAAGTGCCAGAAGGGAGTCTCTGTGATCCATTTCTGAGCCTTGACTGAGGTTAGGGCAGGCATCCCCAAACTGTGGCCCTCCAGGTGTTTTGGACTACAATTCCCATCATCCCTGACCACTGGTCCTGTTAGCTAGGGATCATGGGAGTTGTAGGCCAAAACATCTGGAGGGCCGCAGTTTGGGGATGCCTGGGTTAGGGCATAGGAAGCATTAGGACTGAACTGGCCCCATTGAGGAATACACTGGAGTTGGCACTAGAAAGTAAGCTTCTATTGCAGTCTTGGAAAAGACAAAACAAAAACAAACCAAAAAAACCCTGTCAGCCTCCTGATTATCAACACTTAAAAAGTTTAACACACTTTGCGTCAAAGAACATGATCTGCTTAACCCAGCATTTGGACCCTAGAGCCATCTCTCATCACAAATCAAATGGCAAGTGCCTATCATTGAATTGCTACGGACACCAAACTCATCTCTGGGAAACGAGCCACATATAAAGATACTGACATGATAAGATTAGAAAAATAGTAGGAAAAAAGTGCTTTTGGAAAAACCCAAAGTAAAAACTTCCAAGAACACACATTTTGTAGGTGCCAGGGAACCGAGCAACCCAACAGGCCATATACCCATGCATTTTAACATACAAAAAATGTTTTCATTCTTCAACAAGAAGAATTATTTCCTGATATTTTGCACCCTGTTAGAGGAATTCTCCATATCTAAAGCCACCAACAGTCCCTCCCTGCCTTCACCACTTAAAAAATGATTGTAATATGGTAAATTTCTGCTCTACCCAATATCGGGGGGGGGGGGGTAGTTTATGTGAAAATAAGTGATGCTTGCAGCAATAGCCTTCCTGCCACAAATAATACCGATGCTGAATAATACTTTTTTTGTTTTTGTTTCAGAATACTGTCATTTCTCTCCTATTTTTTAAAGGCCACAAAAAGCTTAGTTCGTTGTTTTACCACTCTTATTTTTACAGGCTTAAAAAAAAGCACAAACTAAAAACATGGCACATGTGTGAAGTTTTAACAAGCTGCAACCAAACTGGACTTCTATGCTTTCACTCTAATTTCATAAAGGAAATTTAAAAAGGAAAGGAATAAAAAGGGAGGAGGAGGATTCCTACCATAAACGGTTAACACAAGATCCCCTTGGCTTTTGGAAAGCTTGCAAACGCATGAGCACCCACTACAATTTGGCAGCCAAAGTCAGAACCTTGCAAGGAGGACCAGTCAAAAGGGCCCTTCCCATCTAAACACCATGGAGCTCAGTTGGAAGAGGCCCACACCATTCACTTTTGCTAGGTAGTTAGAGTCACCTGATGCTTAATGCAGAGCTATGGGATAATTTCTATGAGGAAGTGTCTTCCACTGTACCAGCGGTAGAAATGTGCGGATCTAGATTCGCCACACAAGGTGGCATGTCCCCACCCCCTTCTTCTTCTTCTTTTTTAATACAAAAAGTCAATTATTTGCACAGAGACAGTTAGGCTCCGCAAAGTCACAATGCGGGGATCATGTATACATTTCGATGCCGATACACACCACTGGAAACCTCCCCTTGTAGACTAAGGGCAGATCCACACTATGCATTTAAAGCATGTTTAAAGGACATGACTTCCCCACCCCAAAGTATCCTGGGGACTGTAGTTTTCTTCTGACAGACCTACAATTCCTAGTGCCCTTAAACTACAGGTTCCAGAATTCTTTGGGGAGGTGATATGCTTTGCATGTGTGTTGGGTGTGCTTTAAATGTGTGGCGTGGATATGCGCTGAAGAAAATGTGTTGTGGCGGAAGCATTCTGGCCTTACAAAAGCCAGAGATATCTTTGGACCCAGGTACAGACCTTCGTGTACAAAAACAGAACATAAAGCAGCAATCCTGGCCCAAGAGGCCTCCCTGTTCCGAGCACTGATCAGAGTTCTGCATTAGCCTTTTATTCTTCCCCTGCCAAGGGATGGCCCGTGCCCGGCAACTTGTGCAAATACAACGTGGCAGCTATACTATTCGAAGATTATGAGGGTGCAAAGACTGCATGAGGCAGAATTTCAGAATACAGGTGGAGGGGCTGGGAACGGAAATTCACAATACAGAGAAAGGGCCCGAAGATGCCAACACTGGTTATGCCTTAAACTGAGTAAAATAATAATAATAAAAGGTACGACTCCCTCACCTTGCAGCCATGGTTTAGCAGTACCTTACCAATGTTGCTAACCATGGTTAAGGCTAACCTGCGCTTCCGTTCGATCAGGACTTGTAACCACTGCTTCAAGTGGGTATCAAATCCTAGCTGAACTGAAATGCCACATAGCTTGAGCATCAGTGCTAAGGTATCGCTTCAATGTGGTTAAGGCAGCAAGAGGGAGTTCGCCACCCCCACCCCAAAATAAGAGACTGGGGAAGGATTTGAGGCTGACTCGCCATCTTATTGCCAAGAGGGAGCTGGTTATTACGTCTGCAGTGGACCTTGGAGATGCACAACAAACTTCTTGAGAGATGTGCCACATTCACTCTGACATTGCAACCTTACAGATGTTCAGAGATGAATGAGGTCTCCAAGAGCAGACGGGTCTCTTTCCAAAGAGGAGCAACCCTTGGCGCAGTGGGAGGGGGCCCAAGGCTAACTTGCAAAATAGTTAGATAACACCTCTGGAGTAGTGAGGCAGCCTCTCGTTGGCAGCAGTCTTGTCTCGGGCACCCTCAGGGAGTGGCGCCATGAACACAAGAGGTGTGTCTCTCCCCCCCCCCTTTGGAACTGGGGCTGCTAAGAGGGCGTTGGCAATACTACGCGGCACAGGATCCACCTCAAACCATTCAAATTGAAAAATTACGTCGGGTGACAACAAAGAAAAATGTGTAACACTGCTTGGTTAAGAGATTAGCAGCTTGCCAAAGAACACAAGTTCAGAGGACCGGCGCATAATACTGAAATTCAGCTCGGGGAGCAACACTTTTAGACATCTCCCTTGCCTTTCGTTACCAGAGCAATCTAACTAGTTCCTCACCTGCGGCTGGCGGATGCTGACCACTAACGGTTGGCAGATCCAAAGAGCTATCAGACATGACATGCTTAAGGTCTCCTCCCACGTCCGCCAGCTTCATGTCAAACTGGACAGAGAGCGCATCTTCAGAGTCTTCCTTGCCCACGCTGCTGCCCCCGATGGACGGGAGGTCTAGAGACTTGACCGAAGCAGAGTCCTCTTTCGCATGCTTGAAAGCTGCCAGTTTGTCAACCAAGGATTTCTCGGAGCTGGAGGAAAACTTGTTCGAGTGGAAGTCAGCAAAGTCGTCCTCGCTTTTCACGGACGAAGGGGTGTGGTCTTTCAGTTCTTCAAAGCCTATGCCGGGGCCATCCAGAGACAGCTGTTTGAAGATGTCGTATTTGGTGGAGGCGGGAGCCGGGCTCTGACCGCTCTTCAGAGTGTTGGCCAAGGAGCCAGCGGGAGGAAGGGGGCTGGCCTCTTGCTTGAGTGAAGAGCCGGCGCTGTTATTGAAAGCCATGAAGTCTGCAAATTCATCCTGAGTGGCGGCAGAGGTACAATTCGACAACCCCGCAAAGAGATTGAAGTCGGCAAAGTCGTCAGGCAGGATTGAGCTGTTGCCAGGTGTTGCAGGAGCAGCAGAAGCCAGAGGTGGTGGTGCAGGGAAAGACGGCTGCTGGGGGGAGTTGTAGGCGGGTGGAAAGGGAAGAGGTCTGTTCTCGCCAGCGGGGGCCAAGGAAAACAGATCCAGGTCCGCCAGGTTCAGAGAAGGCTTTCCTGGCGGCGGCTTCGACTGCGAAGGTAGAGAAGGGAAAGGAGGGGGGAAAGGTTTGTCTTTCATCGGTGGGTCTAGTGGCGAGATGCTGTCGGCGGTTTTGAAATCCGTGAAGCCGTCATCTGCTCCGGCAGACTTGAACTCTGCAAAGCTGTCTCCTGAAGAGCAGGGGAAAGGAGGAAAACATCAGTAGGATTCTCGAGAGCGACATATGTGACTCTCTCAGCTGAGCAATAAACGTATTAATTCGCACAAATGCTCAAAATGGCTTACGGGTAATTTGTTTGCTTTGTTCACTTTCCATCTCAGTTCTTCCCAAGAGCTCAAGGCAAATAGTGTGTGTGTGTGTGTGTTGGCAGGCAGGCAGCAAGCACAAGCCAGTCAAGATCAAGCATTTTAAAGTCCTATAGATTTCAACAGGGGAGATTTAAAATTCTGCTGAAGATGACCATTCAAACCAAGGGGACATCTCTGATCAATACATTTTCTTCTTTTCACATATATTTTCATTCCTAAAGTATTCTGAGATGTCCTGTATTGGGGATAATTTAATTTATATTGGGTCTTTCTTTCATATGCTGGAATTATGAACAGAGGTACAGTCTGCATTTAATTCAGGCATTACAGCCTTTCAGTAGGAAGAATTTTTCACAGCTGTTTCCCCCCCCCCAAGGCATACTTATTCCCCAGTTTTGTATAACACACCAAAAGGACCACCCATTTCTGAAAAGGACTTCTCTGCCAAGTGGAAATTCCCTGCACACAGGGGAGCAGGGGGAGCTGAGGGGGTTACAATGACAACAAAAAAACTAGCCTGTCCCAAGAGAAATTTTGAGCCAAACTACTGTCTCAAATACCAATGAAGTGATGTACGCATGGGTGGCCACATGATGCCCTGAACTACAACCCCGTCATCCCTGACCATTGGTCATGCTAGCTAGTTGGATTCCAACAAATATCCGAGGGTGTGTGTGTCACAGGTTAGCTACCCCTAATGTAAAGTAATTAGAAGAAACACAGTCCCACGCAGGCCATGTTCACATGCGATCAACTCTCAGTTTAGAAAGTCATGGTGTGTACACACTTTGTGTAGCTGCTTTGCCCCCACTTCATTCTTCCCTTCACATGAGTGAACCAACAAACCAGCGAGGCCCAGTTAACTATAGTTTCCTGTTACATCCAGACCAGGAAACCATGGTCAATGGCTTCCAAACCACCATAATTTGAAGCTGTGACTTATAGTTGGTTTCCAAATCCTGGCTTGTTTGGAAGACATGAACCATAGTTTCCTCATTCGCATGTAACAGGCAATAATGGTCAACTGCAGCTTCCTGGCTTGTTTCGATCTACACGTGAAGAGCAAAGCAGCTTTGTGCAGGTTCCTGAAGTCTACGCATCTCTCCATTGATTAAACAGAGATTTTTTTATCATGGGCATGCAGCCAGTGGGATATGGCTAAATTGTGCTGTGGTCGTCTGGTTATTGAGAAGGGGTTTCCTAGAAGCATGGGTAATTTGTCTGGGGTGGGGAAGAGAATCAGCTGCTATCACTGTTTCATAGGTGGGCACAAATGCTTTCTACATAACTAAAAAGCTGTGATTATACATGCTTAATTATATTAGTCCATCAACAGTATTGTAGTGAGCCTTGATAAAAGAAGAATACAGATTGTCTAGATTACAAAACTGTAATTATGTGCTGTAAGAACTGACGCAAATTACCTTCATTTGCATAATTTATACAAGTCAAAGAATTAGCTTTTCTTTGGGGTAGAAATGTACCCCGCCCCCGGCAGTGAAGTGGACCCATAGCTCTTAAGGTACTAAGCTATTCAGAAACAACAGCCCATCTGGTGGCAAAGTGAGATAATCTTCAAATTCAATTTAAGCATTTCATTTATTTATTATATAGTGAATCAAATTGATCGATCAATCAGTCAATCAATCAATCAATCAATCACCTGATGCCATTCCCGAGTGCCCCTGATTTTACAGGTTAGGTGGGCAGCTCTTATCGGGGTGGGGAAGAAATCCGATTCAGTTTTCACTTAAAGGCAAATCTACCTCATTTAGACTCTCCAAAATAACACATGACTCAAAATGCAGGTAAACTTTCAAAATTCGCACTGCTCTGAATTTTGCAATGCTCTTACCCAGCCAAGTAACGTGTGCATGAGTGGTCGGGTAAAGTGTGTATATAAAAATGCTGACATTGGTGAAAATTAATTTACAAAATGGATCGTATGTGGGAAGATCGCTTTGCAAAAATGTGTATTTTAGGCAAAGCTATATACTAGAATTGGCACTAAAATTCCAATGAATTGTCATGAGGACTTAAAAGAAAACACACGCAGCACACATCGTGCAAACTCATGCAGAAACGTGGAGAGCTGAACTTAAGATTGGAAAAAAACAGAACCTGAGAGAAATAAACATGGACAAACTTGCCCATCTCTAAGTTATCATCTGGGTGGCGTCACTGTTTTGTACTGTCTTTGTCGGCAATGTAATGCTATCTCTTGGGGAAATAATAGTAAAAATAAATAAATAACTCAGTTTCTCTAAACAGCTTGTCTCCTGTTCCTAAGGTTGGTGGTGGCCAGCCTTCCTTTCTTAAGCCAACTCCACGTTAACGAATCAGGAAGGCAAGTAGATGGTTCCTTAGTGGGAGACAGTTGTTGGAAGATGACAAAACACCTTACCTACAAAAAGCTTAAGACATAGTAAATCGGCTTGCTTGAGGTCCTACAAAACATATTGCTGGTTTTGCTACAGCAAAACTAGCATCTTCGTCCCTCCGGAAGTTATTAGATGGTTTCTTGATACACAAATATCTCTGAAATTGAGTTTGGGGGAGATGATACCACTCCAGATAAGGACAGCAGGCAGCGGTGTTTATGTATGTTGCGGTAACCACAGGAGCAGAGGGTTTTTTGGGAGTGGAGAGGGGGTTCAACAAGGAGAGACTGGGCCAAGTTATAAGCTGGAAGCGATTCGGCTTATCTGATGTGGACTAGAGGGGTCTGCTGCTTGCTAGGTGTGTAGCTGCGCATTCCACAATTTATATGCTAACAGGAGGAGGCTGAACATTCAATCCTGGCACCCAAAGAAATGTGAGCGTGTCTGGGCTTCCGGTTGACCGCGCCATCTTTGCTCAGACGGGGGTCCGATCAGCGGAGCGGACCTCGGCGCTTCAGAGGTGGAGGGAATTGCTCCAGCGAAGCAAAACCTCCTTAAAAGCCCCAAATCGAGCTTTTTGGGGACGGATTTTGCCTGGCGGCGCCAAAAGCAGGCTCTCTCCTCCCCGGATCGGCTTTGTTTAAGCCCCCGAGAGCGAGGAGGTGAACCGCAGCGGACAGGCTGACACTGCTGCTCTGAGAGCGCGAAGCTGCGAGTCTGGGAAGTGGAGGCGGCCAATTCTTCCAAGAATAATTAGCAAATGAATAGACTGTGAGTAATTTGGATTGTTTGGAATTAAAATTAAGGCAATTTGGATTTGGGAGAGAGGGGGAAAAGAGGAAGCCCCCCCCACGGTAACATAAGAGACAGTAAACAGAAACCCGAAGCCGTAAACAGAAGATCTTAACTTAAAAGGATCCCTCAAAGGCATCAAAGAGAATCTCCCCTAAATGCAGGGTGAAAGGGGAGAGAGACTGTGGTTGTGAGTGCCCTGCAGCAAGAGGTAAAGACTAAGAAAAACCTTTCTTTTCCTCGGGAGCCGGCAGCCCAGACAACCCAGTGAGTTGATCAGGATTTATAAGTCAATTTTTATTTCACTGTATTTCTGAACTTTGTGGAAATTCTTTTTTGGTTTAAATGTTTGTGAAATGTGAGTTCGAACTTTATTGTCAATAAGACTTGAAGAATGCAGCCAGCTTGTTAAAATGGAGTCGAGAAAATAAACTGTGATCATATTCCACCCCACGTGACAAGTTTTGACCTTGGCAGGATTGAACTATGTCAACAAAAAAGTGTTCCCCTGAGTTCCAGCGGTCTGTTTTGACCTTAATGTGGGAAACAAGAATAGAACTATGTCAAGAGGAGACAAAACGGCAAGAGTTACAGCAACAATTTCAGATGGTGATGGCAGAATATGATTTTCTAGAAGATGAAGCTTTTGAAACTGAAAAAGATGAATGTGAGAATGACAATGATGGTGACTGTGATTTGGAAGAAAAAGATGAAGATGAGGACTGTGATGATTCAACACAAAATGAAGCACACCATGAAAAAAATGATGACTTTACTCTACAAAAAGTTGGATGGAGTGCCCTGCATTTGAGGGGGGCACGATTGGTATTACTGGAACTCCAGAACACCCACAGGGAAGAAGGAAAAAATATGCAGAGAAGAGAAGAAATTCAGGGGTCTTGTATGGTGGCCTGGATGGCAAAAGACTGTAAACAGGGGGTGGGGTGAAGGGAAAGTGATGTTGTGATTATAAGGATGGATTAACAGGTTTATAACTGGTCTGCTGATTATGGAATTTGCTGGATTGGGGGGGTGGAGCCGGTAATCGGGGATGTAAGGTTAAATTGAGAATAGTTATAGTTTTAAAAGTGAATGGATTTTGGAAAAATGTGAAAATATGGAGGCTTATAGAGGGAGTAAAAATTAGGCACGGGAAGATAAAATGGGAGTTTGATTTTTCAGTGATTTGAACATTAGGTGAAAATGATAATAATTGATTTATAAGTTGTATAAGATATAAAGGTGTATTTTTATAAAGTAAGAAACTGTTAAAGATGATAAAAAAGGGATGAAAACCGGGGAAGGGGGGGGAGGGGAAGCCCACAAAATATGGTTTTACAATTATGAATGTAAGAAAAAAAAATTTCTGTTTTGTACTGTCCTTTTTCTCTTTTTTTGCTCTTTCTTTTTTCTCTTTTTTCCTATTTCAATTTTTTTCTTTTTTTGGTATGACAATAGATGGTTGGATGGATGTCCTCCTGCGTACTGCCCTGGTTTGCTGGAGCTCCCTGGTGGCAGGGGGGGGCTTTGGGGTCAGGGGAGGGGGAGGAGGACAGAAATCCAAGCATAAAATGGACCATCTCTGACTGTTCACCTACATGAGATACTTCTGTGGCAGGGGAGGATCCATGTGGGTGGGTGGGAAGGAGGTGGAAAAGGTGTTTATGTATGTACCGTTTTCTTTTTTGCAGTTTGTAAAATTAATAAAAAGTATGTTTAAAAAAAAAAGAAAGAAATGTGAGCGTGTCTGAATGGGCATGTTCAAAGTCAGAAAGGCCGAACTTGTGTGAACAAGAACTGAGCAAGAAGAGCAAACAGTCTCTTGTGCAGTCTGGATTCTTGTAGGGATATTTTCTGAAGCCTTTTTCACATGCCTTCTAGGTCATGCTTGGGTACACCAGGCAGCCTGGGAGCATGATGCTGGAAATCCCTGCTCTACTTCAACTTTCTCCAGTTATCACCTGTGTACATGTTGTTACCTTAGAACAGGATGCTTAGGAATGTAGGAAGCTGCCTTATACTGGATCAGACCATAGCCACATCTGTCTCAGTAGTGCTTACACGGACTGGCAGTGGTTCTCCTGGGTTTCAGGCAGAGGATATTCCCAGCTATATTTGGAGATCCAGGGAATTGAACTTGGCACCTTCTGCATGCAGGGCAGGGGCTCTAGACACTGAGCTACAGCCCCTCTCTTCAGACACTAGAGCTGCCTTACACAGAGCCAGACCACATAGTGGTCCCATTTAATTCGCGTAATTTTGATTAACCCATTCACCAGCAGGACATGTTTACACAGAAGCTGCTGTTAAAATACGTCTACATTACTTAAAAGGTAATGCAATGCAAACTTCTATCTAGATCTACTCACACACAGAGAGGTTTTGCTTTTTCATATTTCAAATCACCATCACCACGAAAACAGAAAACCCAGTTAAGTCAGTTTCACAAATGCTGCCGTAAGTTAACAGAAAGAGCAAATCAATGCTTCCGGCCAATTTAAGCTGTGGCAAAGGTCGGCAAGATGGGGAAGCAACAGTCACCTGACTTCCAGTTGCCTGTGACTCTGCTGCATGCAAGGATGGAGAGGAGGGGCAAGGGAGTAGCGAGGTTGCTGCAGTGCAAACACTCCAGCAGAGCCAATCCAGAACTCCAACTGGTACACTGACCCCACACCAACCTTGCACCTCCCAGGATGCAACAGTAACATGGGTGTTTGGAGGTGAGCAATGCTGCCCCACCACCCGCTACTGAGGAAAAAAGATACTGAGGTCACATCAAACAGAACTCCTGTTACATGGACATAGTTCTTTCAGGTGGTGCAAAATCCAGCTTTCCCAGACGGGGAGCAAAGCACCTTTGTGAAACTGACGTCAACCCAAACCGAGGCAAGGTACAGCAAAACTCAACTTACTGGTGGGCTGCAAGCTTTTCCGTTAGAAATGTAAGCTGGTGAAAGGGTTAAAAGGGACAAGAGGGCAATTCAAAACCAACTTCTCTTTCTCTGAAATACTGGACGGGCTCAGACTTTTCTCATGCCGAGCCAACCCCTTGCTTGGTGCAACACTCCAAGCTGATTAAGGGTGCTGGAGATCTCAAAAGCTTGCCACGATTTTGTGAGTTTTTTGCTGCTGACCTTAATAAAGGTATTTTCGCAACTGTCGACCTTTTGAGTGATATGCCAGGCAGCTTCACAGATAAAATATTCTGTACTTCCTTCAGGGAGAGGCTCCCTAGGAAGTCTCTGGTCTCAGCGCTGAGAAGGCCGAAGTCCTGCTTAGCTTTAAAACTGTTAATGTCAATCCAAGCCTCCAATTTTCACTTGTTTTACCCTGAGATGATGGAAAGCTTGCGCTACAGTCCAGTTATTGAGAAACTGAGACTCATAATGCATTTCCCCTGGCCTCAGATTATTGAAATGTACACAGCATCTGATGAAGCAGCCTGTAGCCCACTGAGTTCATTAGCCATAGCATATTTGCCAGTCTTTTGAAAAAGGTGCTTTTAAAAAACAGGACTCTAGTCCATTTTGATCCAGGAAACTGCATCTTCCCCAGAAAATGTAACTACGCCGCCCTTGGGGACCTTATGTAAATGAGCTTTCCTGGAAACAGCTATGAGAAAGTTGTACTTTTTTGCAGTTATATAAAATGGCAATAAACTGAGGAGGAAGAAGGCTCATTGCAGCATTTTCCCACAGCCTGAAAGAGCTGAGAAAGAAAAGCCTAGCTTTGAAAAGCAGCTGCATATTAGCAGGCATTTAAGCCAGAACCTACACTCGCTTCCTAAGAGCTGGGATTGATGGAGGTTGCAGTCCAACAACTGAGGCAGCACCAAGGTTGCTTTCATTATTTAAAGTAGGGTGGCCCCCAACCTCTGAGTCCACTGACCCCCTTGATGAGCTTGCCACTGACCCCAACCCAACTTCTTAGGAATGTAAATGAGACAAAGTCAAGGAATATTAAAGGCAGCTTCCTTTTATGCCTTTGCATCTTTGTGGGTGAGTGAAAGAGGGGTGTTAGAATTGAGACACTGTAAAAAAAAGTTTAAAAAGTGAAACTCTGCACCTCTAGGTCCCATTGGCTGTGTGTGTGTGTGTGTGTGTGTGTGTGTGTGTGTGTGAGAGAGAGAGAGAGAGAGAGAGAGAGAGAGAGAGAGAGAGAGAGAGAGACCCGGGGGGGGGAAGAGGGAGGGAATATTCACCACTTTGGGAAACCCTGGTTTAAATAAATGTCTGCAGCAGGCATCACCAAACTATGGCCCTCCAGATGTTTTGGCCTACAACTCCCATAATCCCTAGTTAACAGGACCAATGGTCGGGGAATATGGGAATTGTAGTCCAAAACATCTGGAGGGCCGAAGTTTGGGGATGCCTGGTCTACAGTATTACTCCCCCGAGATTGGTGTTGGTAAGATTTTTGCCAAACCTACAACCTAAAAAAGAAGCACAGAGTCAACAAGGCAAAGATATCAAGGTTTGCAAATCTGGCACACTTACCTAAGGGCTTACTCTCAGGCTGCTGCTCCAGCACTCGAAAAGCACTGTACTTGTCTCCATAATCTATTGTGGGTATAATTATTATTATTTTTTAAAAAAGAAAAATTCAGTCACAATATAGTTAAATTAAGGCTGAAATAAAAGACACGCACGCACGCACACACACACCACAAGTTAAAAATTAGCATGTTATGTAAAGTGTTCCCATGACTGTCTTTAGATCAGCCGCTAAAGAAAGAATTCTTTCTGAGATGTGTTCTTGGGCACTTCTTGAGAAAAAATCAGTTGCTTTCTCCTTTAATTTTCCTGGTGATACTTTCCCTCCCGCTCCCCCCTTGGTTTCCCAATCCTACCTTGCAGCCTAGACATTTTGTAGTAGCAGTTGGGAGCAGGAATTATGCTGCTCAGGAATCTCAGGGGAAGGGTCCTATTTCAATGGCAGAGCATCTGCTTTGCATGCAAAAAAAGCTCTTCTGTTCCATGCTCAGCCTCTCCAGGTAAGGCCGGGAAAGACCCAGGTCAGAAACTCTGGAGAGCTGCTGCCAGCCAGGGCAGACAATACTGAGCTAGACGGGCCAATGTTCTGACTCAATGTAAGGCAGCTCCCTAAGTAATTGAGTCCCACTGTGCTCAGTTGTGGCTTATTCCCAGTGTTGTTTAGAGCCATCCTCTCTCCAAAGGGCTGTCCATTCCAGTTTAAAGAACTCTAAAGAGGAAGAGCAGGAGGGGGCCTTAAAATTGCCCATCAACAGTTAGTACCCGGATAAGATATGGCATTTTTATTTCAGTTTTAGTCACTGTGTCTACATTTACATGTGTGCATCGCAATCGGCAAGTGCAGGTTTTCTGCAAACGGGTGTCCCCTGTACAACAATCAATAATCCTTGCACATAGAAATCAAGGATTTCAAGGGCAAGGGCTTTAGCTTAGTGTTTTATTATTATTTATTACAATTATAGCCTACCTTTCCTCCAAGGAGCTTAGGGTGGTGTACAAAGCTCTCCCCTCCCCACATTTCATCCTCACAAACACCCTGTGGGGTAGGTTAGGCTGAGAGGCCCAAAGGTCACCCAGTGGGAGAATCTGAACCCTCGTCTGCTGGGTCCTAGCCCAGCACTTTGACCACGACATCACACTGGATGCAGATTTACACCAAGGTTATTCGTATATCCTCCAAGGAGCTCAAGGTGGCCTACATGGATCTCACTCTCTCCATATTAGCCTCACACATGACAGCTTCACGCTTGGATCTGGTGCATGAGGAAGGAAAGGCGAACCTGGTAAATGGGGAAAGGCAGGACCAGCCCACCCATGAGGTCAGGGAAGGTGGCTGCCTCAAGCGCAGCAAACCCCAATAATAAAATAATAATCATTTATTATTTATACCCCGCCAATCTGGCTGGGTTTCCCCAGCCACTCTGGGCGGCATCCAACAGAAAAATAAAATACAGTAATCTATTAAACATTAAAAGCCTCCCTAAACAGGGCTGCCTTCAGATGTCTTCTAAAAATCTGGTAGCTGTTTTTCTCTTTGACATCTGATGGTAGGGTGCCACTACCGAGAAGGCCCTCTGCCTGGTTCCCTGCAACTTGGCTTCTCGCAACGAGGGAACTGCCAGAAGGCCCTCGGTGCTGGACCTCAGTGTCCGGGCAGAACGATGGGGGTGGACGCTCCTTCAGGTATACTGGACCGAAGAAGACAACCCTCCCCAATATTCCCAGTACTTCGGGGAAGGTACCCAACATGGCACCCTCCAGATATTGCTGAACTCCCATCAGCCCCAGCCAGTATGGCCAATTGTCAAGGGATAATGAGAGCTTTAGTCACAGCAACATCTGGAGGGTCACCCTTTGTCACCCTTTCTTCCCCTTTTGTTCCTGATGTACATCTCCACTCACCCCTCCTTCCCTGGGCAAGGGGCTACGTTTTTTTGTTTGCCTCGAGTACCAAAATGTCTTTGGCCACCCATGGGGAAAGGAGAAGTGTTCTCAGCACCACCGCAACCCTTCCTAGGCGAGCGATCAACCTGTTAAAGGTCATAACAAAGGGGAACAAACAGGAGTGCACCAATGCATTAGATAGCTTTTTTTTTTTTACCTCCAAGCGAAGCCGTGCTTTCTGTAGCCTTGTCGGTGGCAATCCCTTTGAAAACGGCATACTTATCCACAGCGGGCGGCATCTTCGCGCCGGAGAGTGGGATCAGCATTGGAGTGGCGCTGCATAAAAAAGCAAGGGAATGGGGAAATGTGAGGAGAGGGCTCAGTCGTCAGAGAAGGTGTTGTCAAGCTTTGCATTCGGGTGGAAATGGAGACAAGGATGGGCTGGGAGAGATCTTGATGCAAGAACAGCTTCTGGTGGCCTAAGGGGGCACGTCTACTTGTGGCAGAGCACAGGGTAGGACTTCTACAGCAATGGGGGAGAAACCTCAGACGCTCCAGTCTCTATCTGGATCTCAGAACTCTCCCAGGATTGAAGGCAATGTGGCCCTTGGGCTGGAAAAGGTTCCCTATCCCCATTCAAGGGTGAAGAAAACCACACACACACATATACGCAATGCTGAAATTTATGCCGCAAGGTTTCCCGACAATATTTTTAGGGTAAGAGAAGGAAGGGAAAAAATCAGTAACGAGCTGCATGGCGTTCCCCCACCCCTTTACCACCTACATAGATTTTGCTCTGAATTGACAGTCCCTACCTTAAGCCGAAAAGCATCAGTTTGAGTTTAAAAGGGAGAGCAGAGCAATTAGATGGGCACAAAAAAAATCCAGAAGAGGAAGGAGATTTCAGACCCACCCAGAACCTGTTTTCTTGCATCCTTTTCTCACACACCTGTTCCCTCTGTCATCATCCCCCCCCCCGCTCTCATTTTGGATAAATCCACCATTTCTTCTCTTCTCTTTATTTATTTGAACAATTTATATACAGCTTAACGACAACAGTCTCTAAGTGGTGTACAAGAACCTACCACACAGATAGGTAAAAATCAAAACCAGAAAATCAGACTTTAATTAAAATGCTTGCTGGAATAAAAAATAATCTCTTTTGTAGGCACTGTAAGTTCAACAGGGAGGGTGGAAGGCAATGTACAAAATTCAATAGAAAAAGCTAAAAAGCAGTTAAATACACACTGATCTAGTTGATTAAGCATCAAAACACTGCAGCTCCCGTGCAAATCTATGTTTTGTTGTGGTGGGAAAAAGCAAAGCCACCCCTGGATTAGCTTCACCACATGATTCACGTATTTTATCTCCCTGCTGACAGCTTGGAACAGCACCCTCAACATTAAAACAACTCATGCTTTTGTTTAGCCTCAAATCCACGCCACCAAATCGAAAATATGGATTTCTGTGGGATTCACAGATACAGGGTTGTTTTTTGGTTTTGCTTTTTTTAAAAGAAATGGACCGGGAGCAAGACTCTTTCAAATAAATCTCCTTATCAGTGGCCTACAAGCTGAGCGGTTCACAGATGCATGCTAATGGGGACCCATGAAGCCTGCAGAAGGGGGAAGAGAGGGGGACTACACAAATCAAGAGAGCAAGAGGTAACATTTATGGAAATCTTATGTTCACACCGGGAATCTAGCAGGATGCTGTACAGCAAGTCTAATCACCAGGCGTCTGTAGAGCTGGAGATTTCTCTCCCACCCCTCCACCCTCCAACAATAAGTCTTTCAAACAATTAGACCAGCCTATTAGACTGTAAACAATTACGCCACTCCAGAGGGGAGGTGCAGTCACACGGGAAAGAGACGCAGGTGAGGCTTTTCCAGGAAAAACAACCTCTCCCTTCCACAACTACATATCTGCTGACTCACACCCCAATTAGACCGTCACGAGTGGACATTTCCTGTGCCAAAAATGAATGGCTGCAATGCATTCTACATATTTATATGTAGCGGCTTCTGAGGGGAAGAGTAAAGGTAATATGCAAGAAAAAGAAGGCCAGAATGGCTAAGTCATAATTGCTGTGTTTATGGTATACTAGCTGGCCAGGCCACGCGTTGCTGTGGCTCATCCCTGTGATTTCCCCCACCCTGTCCCGATCCATGACCTATCCTGTCCCCTCCTGCCCCCAACCCACACCCAGGCGAGTCCCCACCTCCATTCGGCCTAGTCTGTAAAAGTGAGCCGCCATTCGGCCTAGTCCGTAAAGGCGAGCCTCCATTTGGCCCAGTAGCCTGTAGCCTCCGATAGAGGGCCAAGGTTTTCTAGCTGTAGTACCAGTGTAGCCGCCACTAGAGGGCCCTGTGTTGCAACCTCTTCTGCCTTCTATATCCCAGCTTCCCCGGATGTCCACTGGAGGGAGCACTTTTTTGTACAGAAATCCAGGTTTCTACCTGTGCTAGGTGTGTCATCTGGTCAATGTAAATGGATGGTTACACCCCCACATGTGACTCTGGTGTTGAGGGCAAGGTTGAGGGCGATCGGGCAAGCGGTTGTGGAGAAAGGTGTGGAATAACAAACACACACCTTCTACATTTATATATATATATAGATGTCACTTTACTGTGTTAAACATAATTACTGTTACTTATTGCAGTAAGATCAGCAATTCAATTCAATGCAAGATACAGTGAAGAAAACAGGGAGCTGTCTTATATCAAGTCCAACCATGGCTCCACCTACACTGACAGGCAGCAGCTCTCCAGGTTTCTCTCCCAGCCCTAATTGAAGATGCTAGAGATTGACCCTGGGACACTTGGGAGTGCAAAATAGATGCGCTACTACTGAGCCACAGACCTTCCCTGGGGGGGGGGAGGAGAAGCAAGATTCCAGTCTTCATGGTTGTGAATTAAACCTACTCTCCAAGGTTTCAAATGGGATTTCTCCCCTGGCCTCACCTGGAGATGCTGGGGATTGAACCTGGGACTTTTTGCCTCCAAATCACATGATCACTGAGCTATAATCGTTCCCCATTTACAAGAGAACTAACCAGTGGCTCTCCTACAAAGCTTGGGCATGATTGGCCTAAAACGTAACTGGATCTGATGTAGAATGAGGCATGGAGATATTCCTGTTTCTATGTCTCCTAAGTGGGAAGATGTGAAAAGCTATTTTTGTTTGTTTTTGACACACAAGTATACACACACCTGCCAGCAAAAACCCCTACAGTAAAAGTACGTTTTTAAATCCTCTACCTGCTCTGGTGCTGTGCTGGGCACGCCTTGCTCGATCCAGATACTTCTCCCTGGAAATCCGTAAAGGTGTCATCAAGCCCCCCAGACTTAGAAGCGTCCTGGAAATCTTGGAAGTCGTCATCATCCTGTTTGGCTGCCTAGATTAATATGAAATCATAAAGTCCCTTTTCAGGGTGAGAGCAATCTTGTACCTAGCTGCTTTGCATTCTTTAAAACTAACACTGCTATGCTATCTATGTATTTTGTTATTTATTGGCTACTCCTGAAGTTCCCAGGAGGCTTCCAATAGCAGAGATGCACACTTTTCCTTCCCTTCCATTAAAACCAGAAGCTTGCTTTGTTCCTACACCCCAGAAGATTTGCTTTCATAGTGCACAGGAGAGAGAGGCATCGGCTCTCGGAGGAGGGTGCTTGTAGAGCTTCTGAGTGAGTCACTGACATGGGAAAGCTGTGCTTTGAACAGTGACTCATGCAGAGAGTCCTCATAGAATCATAGTTGGAAGGGACCACAAGAGTCACCTAGGCCAACCCCCTGCAATGCAGGAATATGTTGCCCAACGTGAGGCTCGAACCCACAGCCCTGAGATTAAAAGTCTCGCGCTCTACTGACTGAGCTATCCCAGTAATTCTGCTGCATGTCTGCACCAAGAGTGACTGGGTGATCCTATCACACTGCATGTTAAACAAAAATAAAACAGCAGTATTTAAAAACAACCACCACAGGGCTGTATCCGACTGAGTTTCACTCAGAACAGACCCCTTGAAAGGAAAGAACCCAAGTCAATAGTACAGTGGTACCTCGGTTCTTGAACGTCTCCGTTGACGAATGTTTCAGAACCCGAAAGCCAAAAAAGCAAATGCTTCCATTTTCCAATGAGCCTCGGAAGTTGAATGGTGTTTTTTTTTTTTCAATTTTCTCAATTGAATTTGCAGGCAGCCCTTTGCACCTCGGTTTTCGAACATTTCGGAACTCAAACGGTCTTCCGGAACGGATTACGTTTGAGAACCGAGGTACCGCTGTATCCTTTAACTTCAATGTGTCTACTCCGAGGAGGACCAACACTGACTACAACCCAATGAAATGTAAAAGAAAAGATGCACTTAAACACAATGGAAGCCACCTAAAAACACTGACATTTATATGGGTTCTAAGCTGCCTTGCATACAGTCATGCGGAGAAACGGCATGCAGGTTAAAAAATGAAGCACAAATAATCAAAACTGGAAGCAAACAAACAGCAAGTGAGCATTAAAAGAAAGAGACATGTTCACGCTCTATTGCTTAAATATTGGCTGGAAAGGACAAGTTTTTGCTTAAACCCAAGGATTCTCGCTTATTGCATGGCATACGCAGCGCTGACCTGGCTTGGGGGGTAAGGCGGCATGAACCCGCTGGGCGTCGGCGCTGAAGGTCCCGCCACTGGTGCAGCCATGTTGATCCCCACCACAGCGGGCGCCATACTAAGAGGCATGGAGACAGGAGGCCCCGGCGGCATCATCGGCTGCTGGCTCACCGTGACAGGGATTGCCATCGGGAGCCCACTCAGTGTAGGGAGTGGGGCAGAGGGGAACTGGTTCAAACTGTCGGGGCTCATAGCTGGAAGGCCTCTCTGTAAGCGAAAAGAGGGGGCAGGGGGAAGCATTAATAGACAGCAGCACTGTTTTTATAAGACGCTATTAGAATGGGAAGTAAAAGATGAACGAGTAATATCTTCAATAATACATTGAGCAATGGATATTGGTCATAATATTGAACTTTCGGCATGGGAGCGGTTGTGGAACACAGAATAAAGTTATGGTTTGAAGGGGAAATTTGTGAAAATGATTTATAGCAAAACTAGCAAAAATGTATTAATCAGAATCAATAATTTGTTGGAAATGTAAAGATAAGGGAGGTATTTTTCCCCCAGGTGGACTTGTAATGAGGTAAAAGCCTACTGGGAGATGATATGTAATGAACTGAAAAAAAATGTTTGAGATAACCTCAATTAAGAAACCAGAGGTTTTTTTATGTGTGTGTGTGGGGGGAATTATGGGATTAGAGTTACCTAGACAATATATAAAAAAATATTTATGTATGTGACCACTGCTGCTCAAATGATTTCTCCAACTCTACTGAAACGATACAGGACTTGGTGTAATTTTCCACCAATGCCAGGGAGTGCAGCAAGCCATTTGGAGACTGGCTAATCACTGTAGCAAAGGGGGTGCAGAATCTGGCCAGTTTCTTGAATGTGGGATTGCTACAAGCCCTGTACCACAGCACGTCCTTTCCCGCTTTTCTGAACAGAAGTGCACAGAACCCACTGAAAAGATGTGAGCTGACCTTCCCCCAGCTTTGCCTCCCAGTGTTTAGTCGCTCCTACCTGAGTTACGGCTATCATAGCCAGAACGGTATACAGCTCTTCTTTCGTAAGCTTCCCAGGAGTGGTGCGATTGGCCAAGGCCCATATTTGCCCAAGCGTCTCCCTGGGAAGTCCAGATGACATCAGGATGGGATAAAGTTTTCCAGTGTCTATTCCAGTCGGCGTCATAGTGGTTTCTAGAATTTTCTTGTACAGATCTGCAAAGAAAAAAGCCAGCCAAACAACAACAACAACAACAACTCACCATTGGACTTTGCATAATCAGGAGTTGCCAACACGTAAGAACCCAAATTAGAACCAAAATGAACTTGGACTTGGACACCATCAAATGCCAACCCTCCAGCTCCACTGTGGAGCTGGACAGCAAACAGAGCATGTACAGAATTCTACGTGGAATTAGCCCTTTTTGGAAAATTCTACTACATGTGCGGTTTTGTGTGGCCTAGCAGTTAGAGCAGGCATAGGCAAACTCGGCCCTACAGATGTTTTGGGACTACAATTCCCATCATCCCTGACCACTGGGTCCTGTTAGCTAGGGATGATGGGAGTTGTAGTCCCAAAACATCTGGAGGGCCAAGTTTGCCTATGCCTGAGATAGAGTGTCAGGCTGAAACTTGGGTTTAAATCTCCACTCAGCCACAAAAGCCCACTGGACCAGCCTTAGCTACTTCACAGGGCTGTTGTGAGAATAAAATGGCAGGGTGGGGAGGGGGAGAGAACAAACCACCTGAATGAAGCTTACAGACCCTGTTCTAAATATTTTCAGAGGGTTTTTAATAGTTTATAAAATGTATTAGGAACATGTTTCTTCTACTTTAAATTGTTGCATTTTAACATTCTGATGTCTCATGCTCCCAGACTCCTTTGGGAGAAGGGTAGTATAAAAATTCAATAAATAAAATAAAGTGAGATGCCCTTAGCAAGCTCAGTTTAAAATCTAGTGTTGCCTACTAAGTACTTAGCACAGACGCTATATACCAGTCCCCTCACCTGCAGAAAGGGGAAATCATCTTAAGAAATAAGCTGGTTTAATTTCAAGGCGTCCAGAATGGGAGGTGAGCTTGCATCACCTTTTCTAATACCTTCAAAGGCGATTCCTGCTCAGTTTCACCATTGCCATTAATATTACCTGGAACTAAATTATCATTGTAAATCCAGGGAGGCATCAGTTGCTGGATTGGATCCTGGGAAGGGAAGACTCCGACACCTAAAAGGCACACACACACGAAAGGAAAACTATTATATTTAGGAAATATCTGCAGTGAAATGACTCATCTGGAACACCTCCGTCATCTTATTTCAAAGGAGGAATCACCTCTCTTGCAAGCAGTCTGGAATAAAATGGCACACTCAAAGAAATGAGGGAAGAGACTCTCCTTCTGTACACCAATCAAGCTTTAAACACTCTGTATATGCAACGGAGCCTCTCTACACAGAGCTCTTGGGAAGCATTTCTAGGACTGTTGGAATTTTTAAAAAATGAATGCAATTCAGCTGAGCACTGGTGGGACAGAAGGCAGGGAGACCAGACTTCTGAACCGAGGCAGAGATAGCGCAAATGGCAGGTGAAGCCACCCTCTGACTTGTTGCAAGTAAGAAGGCAGGAAGACGGGGGCTGTCTGAGGTTGGTGGGGCAGAGTCCCATTTGCCCTAATGGATAAGCCTCCATGGCTACTGGGCGGGGGTTGTCTATTTCTACAAATCGCCATAGTAAGAGCAATAGCTTTCCTTAGCCATACTAAGATTTCTCCTGAAGAGGAGTGGAGGGGTAACGTTCTGGCCGGAGAAGTCAAAACACACACCCGGCCCTCAGAGCCCCCACTCAGGCAGCTGCAGAGTGCTAACTTCTGCAAACGCCTCTCCTTGGGAATCAAATGGAACTGAAGAGGCTGCTTGAGTGATGCCGGCGCTTGTACGGCCATCATTGTGGTGGTGGTGGAATCTAGCGATGACCATAGAGTCCATCTCGAGTTCATTCCACGGCACTCCACACCACTGCCACTTTGTTTTATGCCTGTTCTTTAAGAGGGCAAAACCCTTCTTAATTTGCAGAGTCCCTTAAGTGCTACCACTGCTGTTAGGAGAGAGGCCACCTGAACAGCAATCCAGGCGGTGCGCAGAGAACTAAACTGAGAAGCGGAAATACTGGGACAGTTAATAATGGGTTCTATTGCTCAAATTACATTTGTGTGAATTATTATAGAACATATGCAGAGTCCGTCTAGCTCAGTATTGTCTGCACTGACTGGCAGCGGCTCCCCAGGGTTTCAGAAGGGGGTCTTTCTACTTGGAGCTGCTGGGGGTTGAACCAGGGACATTCTGCATATGCTGCAGCACTGAGCTACATCTCTCCCCTTAATATTCCACTCCTCCTGGTGCTGCATTTAGTAGGCTGATTTAGTAGGAACACAACGAGCTGCCTTATACCAAGTCATATTGTTGGTCTGCTTAGCCCTGTGTTGTCTGCACTGACTGGCAGCTGCTCTCCAGGGTTTCAGACGGTGGGTATTCCCAGTCTTATCTGGAGATGCTAGGGAATGAACCTGGAACCTTCTTGCATGCAAACCAGAAGCTCCACAACTGACCTATGTCCCTTCTCCTATTACCTCCCCTTAAGTCTACACCATCATAGCTGCCAAGTTATCCCTTTTTTAAAGGGAAATTCCATTATGCTGAATAGGCTTCCTCGTGAGAAAAGGGAAAACTTGGCAGCTATGTACACCATCCATCAACTTCATTCATGGTATAGGGGTGTGTTTGTTGCTGTTTGAGGAGATGAGGTGTTTAGTACCCCCCCCCCACACTCCACAAGGTAAATGACAGCTAAAGACAAGAATCAGAAGAAAGCATGCATGATTGGAATAACTTTTTCTCTGCTGAAAACGAGGCAGGATCAAATATTATTCAAAGAAGCTTGTTAGGTTTTGACCCTTACAGGTAACAAACAAAGTTTGAGAAACAGAAAAAGAACTTGTGGACGTCACATGTTAAGTCAGGAGAATTGGCGCTTCGCTGTTATTATTCAAGCAGGGGTTCAGAGCAAAATCACCCGGCATTCGTGTTAAAGAGGTTAGCTTGTACAAGCAGCACTGGAGCGTACGCTCTGCAAGACACAGATATGCTCACCACGCTCTTGGGCTGACAGGTTTTGTTCTGAAGCCTTGTTTGCCTTTGGACCGGGGCTGCCGCTCGGGAGCACCCCTACGGGCTGCCAGTTATTGCCCCCTAACCTGGGATCAGGGCTGTTTGCAGCTGGAGCTGCGGCACTGAGCTCAGCGTCAGGAGTTTTAAGTTTGGTTTGTGCCTGCCCAAATTCACTCAACCCACAGGGTGGCAGGGGCTTCTCTTCCAAGGGAGGGCCTGGACAGATAAAAGGAGGAATGGTTGGCACTTGGTTAAATCTCAAGTTTGGAACTCCACCCCAATCCACACACCCCTGCCTCCACACACAAAAGGAGCTGTCGAGGTGTGGAAACAAGAATGAATGAGCAGCCCCACATATACCCAAGGCTGGTGCAGGTATCATGTCTTCCTACACATCATTTTATTCCTTTCCAACCAGCTCTCAACATTCCATGGCTACTGAGCATGTCCAGGCCTCACTCAGCTTCTTGGGAGGGGGAGTTATCCCCAAGGTGTGTTTCAACCCTCCCCTCCCCCCAAAAACTAGAGATTCTCTTGAGCATGCTCATACCTCCCTCTTCTTTCCAATAGCTCCATTTTAGCTTCATATCTGTTGGCACTCACCACCTGAGTTTGACACTAGAGGGAGTGATTATTATTATTATTTAGATGTTACATATGTAAGTCACAGCACAAGAGGCTTTCCCTCCTGTGACAAAAGAGGGGAGAATACCTCTTCTAAGAAAGCACCTGCCACTACAGATTTGTAAGTACTAATTTACAAATTCTGTTGCCCAATTGATTGGGGTGGGGGTACCTCTTAAATCAATCAAAATATTTTTAAGCAACCTAATAATACAACACCATGCATATTTGCTAGACACATGTTCCACTGCATGTAACAGGGCTTACTCCAGAGGAAGTGTGCTCAGGATCACAGCCTAAATGTTGCAGCTCTAAGTCAAATCACTTGTTTTAGATTAGATGGAATTTACCAAGCATAAAGTCAGTTTCCATATTCAGAGCTGCTGGATTTCATACCCCATCCCCTCCCAAACACCAAATATATGGTATGTTACCTGTTTTCTGAGTGTTTTGTGAAGCTGGAGAAGCAGAGAAATAGGGAACCTGCCCCCTGGGGCCGTGAAAGATGGAGGACACTGGAATCTGGGCTGGAGGGAGAGACTGGGCCACAACCTTCTCTGAAAGCCGTTGCCCAGCCTGGGAGGAAGGATGGCAAGACTGAAAAGGCTGGGAAGAGGTGGGAGGCACGAATGTTGGGGCGTTTTCGACAGGCCCCTGTATAAAGTCACTAAACTCGTCATCGTCAAGAAAGGCAGAGGTTTGGGAGACAGACACAGTAGAATGGGATGGCGTGGGATGATCTGCAAAATGGAATGAACACACACATATACGTACACACAAAATGGAAACTAATGAGGAAAACAAGGCTTTTTGCTATGGATAATAAATAAATAGAGAGAGAGAGAGAGATGGAAGGAGAGAAACGGCCATTTCTAATGAAGGCAGATGGGGTTGCTGGCTATGCTGATTCCATGCCAAGCAGTACTGCTCAGTGTTTCGTAAGCTGCTGTGCCGAGGAACATTGCTGCATTCCCCTGCCCTCAGACGCTCAAGTGGGGGCGGCCCAGGAGAGTGTATTGTCTGTGGCAACCCCTAAGTTGTGGAACTCCCTCCCCTTCAAAGGGCGTCTGGCAACTTCACTATACAGTCCTACCTTGGTTGTCGAACGGAATCTGTTCTGGGAGTCCGTTCGACTTCCGAAAACGTTTGACAAGCAAGGCGCGGCTTCCAATTGGCTGCAGAAGCTTCCTGCACTCAATCGAAAGCTGCGGAAGCTGCATCGGACATTCAACTTCCAAAAAACGTTCACAAACCGGAACACTCACTTCCGGGTTTGCGGCATTCGGAAGCCAAAACATTCAAGTCGCAAGGCGTTCAAGATCCAAGGTACGACTCTATAGGTTTTGCTGTATGTTGAAGATGCACCTCTTTATCCTGGAATTTGCCACCTGAGACGCAAGTTGTTAGCACCCATCCTAATCTTGTGACTAAGTTTTAAACCTGCTGCATTTGTCCTGTGAAGGTGTATGGAATGGAGGCAGTAGTGACTGACGCTCATTGGGACTGGCAGGGTGGAAGGCAGAGAGCCCAGCAGTAGGTGGAGCCAATTAATTCTGGTTCCCTCCCCCTCTCAAAAAAGAAAATCCTTCTCCCTGTTGAGTTTTATATGGGTGTGGCTATGATCCTGTCACAGTTAAGCAGCCTTCAGTCCTGCTGACTTCAAAAGGAGAGGTTGAATCAGTAAGATTTATAAGTGCTTAACTCTGTTTCAGTATGTCCTTAATGTATTAGCAAATGAAGAAACGAATAAAATTTTTCTCAACTAGATAGATGCTAAATGGTTTTTATGACCCTGAAGCTGCATCTCATTATCTTAGCCCTGCCCTGGTGGCCTCCAGAAGTTTCTAGACTACATATCCTGTTGTTGTTGTTGTTGTTGTTGTTGATTTATTTATACCCTGCCCTTTTTCCCCTGACAGGACTCAAGATGGCTTACAGATAAAAATAAGAACAGCTAAAAACATAGAAAAAGCAATTACGCATTGACAAAATTTAAACTATATGCATATATTAAATCTATTTAAACCAGGCATCCCCAAACCGGCCCTCCAGATGTTTTGGCCTACAACTCCCATGATCCCTAGGTAACAGGACCACTGGTCGGGGAAGATGGGAATTGTAGTCCAAAACATCTGGAGGGCCGAAGTTTGGGGATGCCTGATTTAAACCATACAAATAATTACAATGCAAACAGCATGACACCAGCCCTCTCATTAAAAGGAGTCTGTTTCCAAAAGCTTGTTGGAACAGAAAGGTGTTCACCCTGCCAGTGAAAGGACAACAAAGAGGGAATCAGTCTTGCTTCGCTAGGAAGGGAGTTCCAAAGTCTGGGAGCAGCCACCGAGAAGGCCATCTCTCGCGTCTCCACTAAGCGTGCCTGTGAGAGTGGCAGGACCAAGAGTCAGCTCTGACTATTGGCCATGCTGGCTGAGACTGATGGGCACTGGAGTCCGACAACACTAGGAGAGCACCAGCTCAGTAGGGAAAAACGTATTACCTGCGTTTTTTGGATGTGATGTCGGCGTGGGGTGCAGCTTTGCATCTCTGGAAAACCCATCCAGGTTCCCTTTAATAGCTTCCAGTGCATCGTCTCTGCTCTTCTCACCCATCTAAAACAGAGACATTAGAGCATAAGAAAAGGATGGCTGCTGGATCAGGGCAAAGGCCCCTCTAGCCGGTGGCTAGCCAGTTGCCCCAAAGGAAAGCTTGCAAACAGGACCCAAGTGTGAGAGCACTCTCTCCTCCTGTGGTTTCCAGCAACTGGGATTCAAAAGCACCCTGCCTGACAGTGAAGACATGACCCGCTATGAAACTCTTAAGAGCACGTGAAAAATACGTTTTAAACACTTTTTCTTCCCCTAACAAAAGCCAGCTTTGCATCTCAGTGGCAACCTTTATCAAGAGGCCAACCGAAACAGTCAAACTAAAACATTTTTTTGTCCGGGAGAAGTTTATCCTTTCATATCTTGCTTTTCGTTCAACCTTGTACATTTCAATGTTCTGCACTGTTTCATTAAAAGGTTACATTTTCTATCAGATGTGCTCATTTTCCCAGCTCAAGAGAAAATATGTTAATTAATTTAAAATCCGACAGGGTGCTGCTGAAAACACTCCATGTCAACAGACCTTTGGCTTCACGCTGCTTAAAAGCCGCAGCTTTTGTTTTTGCTCTTCAAACTGGCGCCTTTTCCTTTCCTCTTCGAAAAACTTTTGCTGGTGTTCATATCGTTTCCTGCAATGAGATACAAGCCATGCCATATTATTATTACTATTATTTTTTTTTAAAAGGATTATAGTATTATTTAGGTCCTATGTTTCACCACTAATTTATTTTCCTGCTTTCCACAGCTAAGTATTACATTTCTTAAACCAGAGGCAGGGAAACTTCTTCCATCCGAGGGCCACATTCCCTTCTGTGCAATCTTCTGAGGGCCATGTGCCCTTGGTGGGCAGGGCCTGAAGTAGAAGTGGGTGGAGCAACCCATGTAAATTTTACCTTTGTGTCCTAGGCTAGTTTCTATACTCACTGACATGACCCTTCCTCTTCTCTATCTAGGCAAGCAAGAGACAACACCAGTCAAGTAAGCACACTATTGGGGGGGGCTGCACTTGACCCCAAGCTTGAGGTACCCCACCCTTGCCTTAGGACAAAGTAAAGCTGCCAAAGACCCAATCTTGTTCGAGGCACTCTTAATCTCCAAATTCAGACTTGATCTCCACAGCTGCCTGGCTGAAATGGGTTCTCATGATAATGCTCCCTGATTGCTTGGAAGAAAAGGGGTGTTTGTGTGTGTTTAGAACCCTGTGATTTCTGAAAAGTTGGAATGTAGCCTACTGTGCAAAGGTTAGTCATCTCCTTTGCTCCATAGGGTTGCCCCCAGGGGAATGTTCTTCTTGGGCTATAAAGGCACCCTGCCCCTAGTATAAGGCGCCTAACAACCCTTCTCATCTCCATCCCAACACTTGGGGGGGGAGAACAGCAAAGCATCACTTACTGTTGTTCTTCCACAAACTGCTTCCGCATGTCCTGGGTGTACTGAGGAGCTGCTGGGCGCATTCCTAAGAAGGGAGCCTGCCCCATGTATGACATTCCAGCCGCTGGCATCGGGCCCAGATTCATGCCACCCTGGGAAGCAAATGAAACATATGGCATTCAAGCTAAGAGCAATAAACTTTGGGGGAAGCCAAGCCAGGAATCTGGGATAGGTATGCAGCTCAGTGAGAAAACACCTGCATTGTGTGCAGAAGGTTTCTGGTCCAATCGGCAATGGCCACGGGACCTGCTGCAACAAAACACTGCAATGTGGAGGGTTCCTGCTTTACGGGAGTTCCAACCAGCCACGCACACTTCCAATACAACTCGTTCCATCCCATCCAATTCCCGTTTCAACTTTCTGTCACCACCGAGCATGCTTTGTCCTCGTTGCCCCATAACATGCTTCCGCCAATATTCTGCACTCTCATTGGGGCTTGCTGTGTAAAGAGTTCCCTGTTCCCTCCCCGCAACACCCGAGACACAAATAGGATGCTTGGTGGTGGCAGAGAGCCGGCACCAGCAGTTGACAAGGTGGGGCACTGACCAAGGGCCACAGGGGCTTGAAAGGGCACCTCACCAGCCCAACCTGGCTGCACTGTTGTTCACCAAATGCTCTCTCTCTCTCTCTCTCTCTCTCTCTCTCTCTCTCTTAGCAGCAAGCTCATTTCTGAATAAGAGCTCAGCTCACCCATTGGCTCCCAGTACGTTTCCGAGCACAATTCAAAGTGTTGGTGCTGACCTTTAAAGCCCTAAATGGCCTCAGCCCAGTAGACCTGAAGGAGCGTCTCCACCCCCATCGTTCTGCCCGGACACTGAGGTCCAGCGCCGAGGGCCTTCTGGCGGTTCCCTCGCTGCGAGAAGCCAAGTTACGGGGAACCAGGCAGAGGGCCTTCTCGGTAGTGGCACCCACCCTGTGGAACGCCCTCCCACCAGATGTCAAAGAGAAAAACAACTACCAGACTTTTAGAGGACATCCGAAGGCAGCACTGTTTAAGGAAGCTTTTAATGTTTAATAGATTTTAATATTCTGTTGGAAGCTGCCCAGATGGGCGGGGTATAAATAAAAATATTATTATTATTATTATTATTATTATTATTATTATTATTATTATTATAGCAGTGTCCGAGTAGGACTATAAATCTACAGGCTGGGGCATTGCATTTGAGTAACTTTAAGATGGCAGGTGGCCACAATGGATAGCAGCCAAGCTTAGCTCCCATTCAAAAGCACTCCCACCTGCCACTGCTTCGGCATGCCAGGGGGCAGGCAGTGAGCATGTGCCCCCTTGCCAAATGGCAAGGCCCCCCCCCCAAAGCCTGACACTGGTTGTACTCAGATGATATTTTGAGAAGCCTCACAGGGTGGCTTTGGTGCAAGAGCAAGGATATGAATTAAAATATTTTATTTATGAGAAAGAAGTTTAGGAAGGGCAAGCATGCCAGGCCGCTCCCTTAGGTTCCTCGCGTAAATCAGCAAACTCCACTCCTCCTGATACAGATCAAAGCCCATGAGCTTCCTGTTGACTAAGCACAAGTCTCAAACTCAAACCTGCATGGTCATTGTTCCAGGAGGCATCTGAGAGCCGTAATTCATTCCAATCATCCCCTGCATGTTGGGCTGCATGACTGACACCATCGAGAAGCCTTGCTGTTGCATGGGAATCATACCTACACCAAGACATGAAAGGTTTGGTTAGGATTCCCTGTTAGATCTAAATTTTATTAATCCACAACTACAAGCATAGTTATCTGGGCCAAGGCAGGCCACTGTCTGGCCCAACCATTATTTCAATATTCTTAATCAACTGATTCTTTTGCTTGATTATTTAATGTCTGAACCGCTTAATATATTTAAAAATATATCTAAGCAGTTTACATAAAAACTGGAAAAAACAAAATAAACAAAATATTACAAAAATACAGCTACAGTGGTACCTCTACTTATGAGTAACTCTACTTACGAATGTTTCTACTTACGAACGGAGCTCCGTCCGCCATCTTGGATGTGGTTTAGATAGGGTTGCTTCGACTTACGAATTTTTTCTCCCAATGCATTCCTATGGGATTCGACTTACAATTTTTTCCGACTTACGAATGTGCGTTCGGAATGCATTAAATTAGTAAGTAGAGGTACCACTGTACATATAAAAATCTTACATTAATACAAAGTGATATGAATATTAATTCATTTTCCTTCTGGCACACCCTCCCTCTCAGCCTCTGGGTTCTCACCCAGGGTCCAAACAAACTCTCAGCTCACCCACAAGAGTCTCACAACAAGAAGAGTTCCTGGAAACAGCGGGGAGCACCCTGGTCTCTCACTCTAGACTTGCTTTTTATGGGCAGACCTAGGGTGGATGGTAGTTCCTCAGGTTGCCTACAGCTCTGTCCCATTCAGCTGCGCTCCCACAGATTTGTTGAGTTTCTCAGGGGGTCCAGAGGGTGGGGAAGGGGCCCCCCTCCACTCACAGCTCTTTCTTCCCCCCACTGTCCCCTCCCCCCCCGCTGCTTTACTGTCCCATGGCAGGGGTTGGGGATGGGCTGCAAGATCACCTACTCCAGGCATCCCCAAACTGCGGCCCTCCAGATGTTTTAGCCTACAATTCCCATGATCCCTAGCTAACAGGACCAATGGTCGGGGAAGATGGGAAGACCTACTCCTTCTGGGGATGGCTCCAGATTTAGGGGGGAGGCCCTGGACACAGTGCCTTCCAGCAGGTCCCCTTCTTCTGCCACATGGGGGCTGTGGGTAGCTCCAAGCAATGCCAGGTTGCCGGGGCTATCTGCCATTTTTAATTTCACACATTCCCATTGAGGCAGGGTCGTTCTTGGCACATTGTGGGAAAGTAGAGTGGCAGGCAGACCCAAGCCACCCAGGGCAGGTATCGGAAGTGGGACCTGCCCCAAGTCCACCAGGCAAGGATGCCATCCCGGGATCCCTTCCTCCAGTCCTTCCCCTCTCTGCAAGTTGCAAGTCTTAGTCACGATTATGGGCTACATCATTACAAGCCTTGATCATGGTTAATCTAACTGGGGCTTCCATTAGGAAGAGCTCCGAAGCCAACTAATTAGAATTGACCTTGGTCAATGGCAGCACGGGCATATTCCGTAAGAACAGTTAACACCTCTGGGGAAAGGACCTGAAATGTAACTCTGATTTAAGAGATACATCTGCTGCAGCCCTGCATTATCAGGTGCCCTGGCATCTCCCCAAGGAAGCCTTGGAGCTCCACTTCTATGGAAAAGGAACCCAAATATATATATTTTTACCCCAAGTTTCAACACCCTTATCTTGAGCATCACATCTCACATACTGGGAAGAGTAAGATTTTTATTTAAACAACTCTGAGAGATATATTTAACACTTGCAGTTTTGAACCTCGCTCAGTTCTAGCAAAGAGTCCTCCAGATGGTGTGGATTTCCCATCAGCCCCGGTCGGCTTGGGCCCAACCAATCAGGGATGATGGGAACTGGAGTCCAAGAACATCTTGGAAGGCCGCAGCTTCCCCTTTCCTGAGTGATAATATACTTTGCCTTCCCCTCCCATTAAAGTTTGAACTTTTACGTACCCTGAGGACCAAGACCACCCGCAACAGGAAACATGAAGCTGAAACAGAAAGTGGTGAAAATCGTGAGTCTTCCATTTTGAGTAATAGGGCAAGCTCTAGTGCAAAGCATTGCCTTGGGACCAAGTTGGTAAATGAATTGTGGCTGGCAGCTCTCTCCTGTGTTGGAGCTGTCTGCAAACAGAGCAGTTGAGTGGAATTTCCTCTCTGTCCATCAGGACAAGTCACAATCCAGATTCGAAGCTGGGTTTCGTTCTCATTTCCACAGTCATACGTTCTATGAAAAGCAGTTTATTTTACTGTTTCATTACATAAAATAATAAAAGCATTTTACTCTAATTACGTTTTATGGAATAGAACAGTAAAACACGCATACACACACAGAGTGTAAACAAGCAGTATTCATCCGGGTGTGAAAGAGGCATTGAGGGCAAATTCCAGCCAGGGAAAAGTGCTCTGGGCATGAAGGAGGGCTAGAGATGGGTGTGACCTGGGGAGAGTTCTAAGGGCCACTGAGAGAGGCTGCAGGGCCACATTCAGACCCCAGGCCTGAGGTTCCTGCTGTTCCTGCTTGAAAATAAGGAGAAAAAAGTGGCCATTTAACACAGGCACACACCCTTCTTAATCTCCCTTTCACAAGGGACCATAACAAGCCCATTAAGTTGGGTTGATGCATCTTCCATTTCAAGGATCGTCTCAAGGAGATGTACTTGTGCATTTGGAGAGTCTCGCGGATGGATGTGATCCTGTTCCACTACAGGCAACTCCAGATTTGCAAGAGGTTTGCATTCCGGGTCATCGCATGCAACTGCGAAGCCCGCATAAGCCTGCCCTACCCCCTTTTCCTGCCATTTCTGCGTTCGCAGTGATGCAGGCATGCACGGTCCCACGTGCTTTGAACAAATGCAACACGGTCGTTGCCTATACAGTTCTTTGCAGAGCTGCCTTGCGTGGGGGAGTCAACAGGGCCGGAAGCAAGTCTTGCGATTGTGGTTTGAATTTTGTAATTGTGCAATGAATTTGTTCGTTAGGAGTTTTTACTTCATAGGATCAGCTTGGAGTTCTGCAAGATATCCCAATGTGTGTGTGGGAGGGGGGGGAACCACTGCCTCACAGTAAAGGCTTCCAGGGGACCTGCCCTTGCAAACCCATGGTGCTCTTCAACAGGAAGGCTTCCTGAACTTCAAGCAGCCCCCCCCCCCAGTTTCTCTTTGTGGCCCTTAGGAACCACCCTAAGCTCCTTCTCAGCCATCCCTCCGCACCCCAGGGCCACAGTCCTCACCAGTCCTACTTTGCTTGGCTGGAAGGTGTCCTTGAACTCTGATAATGCTTCTGATAATAGTGCCTGGATGCAAGACAGAACTAGCCTACTATACTAAAGAAAGATTCACATTCATTGCTCTGCTCACGTTTGCATTTGGCCCTGTTCACCCCTGGCATGCGGCCCCCAGAAGGTTGCTCAGAATGGAGCGTGGCCCTCCATCTGAAAGCACTTTACTACCTCTGTGTTAAAGACCCAGGACAGTCTCTCCTGGCCTTAAAAACCAGCGGCTGGACACTGCTAAGAACAAAAGAATAAGGGCATTTGACGAACGCTTGCATTAATCATAAGGAACCTGCCACTGAGGTCAACATGCCCAATTTCAATCTACTACTTGCTCAAACTGGTACTAATTTAAACCTACATGTCACGTTTAAACTCCCCTGCTGGAGTCACACATCTGCATCAGCGCTCCACATGCGTGATCCCCCCCCCAATCCTTCTGTGTCAGGATCCTACCACGAAAGAGGAGGGAGGGGATGAGGGGGCAAAACCATGACTTGATCTGAGGGGCTCGTTGCCATTCCACGCAGCAAGCAAATAAAGGCCGAATCATTAAACATGCATGGCTTTCCAGAGAAGCAGTGACTTATTTATAAGCAGCTACAAAGAAGAAAACACACTCCTGCTAATTAGAGTCAAAGAAAAAAGAAGACCAAAACCAACATTTTCTCCGATGCTAAATCAGGAAGGGCCGTAGCTCAGTGGTGGAACATTTGCTTGGCATGCAGAAGCTTCCAGATTCAATCCCTGGCATCTCAAGGTAGGGCTGGCAGGAATCCCTGCCCCAAACCCTGGAGTACCACTGCCAGTCAGTGTAGACCATGGAATCCCCAAACTGCGGCCCTCCAGATGTTTTGGCCTACAACTCCCATGATCCCTAGCTAACAGGACCAGTGCTCAGAGATGATGGGGATTGTAGTCCAAAACATCTGGAGGGCCAAAGTTTGGGGGTGCCAGGTGTAGACAATACTGAGATACATGGACCAATGGTCTCACTTAACAGAGGGCAGCATCCTACCTTTGCTTATTTAGAAAATATATTTATATACTGCCAGTTTGCCAGGCACATTTTGCACCTGGCTTTCAACCACTTTTGACCATCTAGGGATCATTGGATCTGGACTGTTTTCACACACTAATATCCTAACCTGTAGAATTCTATCGGTTATTTTTTATCTGCACCATCAGAAAGAATTCTCGAATCCACACATTCAACTGGAAGAGATAATTCAGTAGCTCTGGTAAGAAGAATAAATATTAATTTGAGTGGGTATAAACCCAACATTCTCTGAAGGCAACAGAACCTTTTACTGGTTCACCTACGCATAACTGCATGTCCCAGGGCAAGTTGAACTCCCAAAGGAATGTTCATAGGCTCCAAGAATTATGCCTCTTTAAAGTTGGTGGAATTTTAAGCAGCCTAGCCACGCACAGCACAGCAGCCATATTCTCTCTAGGAGAGGGGCTAACCGATATTGGGACTGCAATCCAAAACCTCAATCCATCAAGCTGGTTTAAAAACAAATAATACAGTAAATAAAACTGGGAAGAGAGATGGACTGATAAAGCACTCTCAGCAACTCAACCTTCCACTTGCTTTACATTAATCCTCCTCAAGTGCTGCACCAACCATACCCCGTAACAAGAAATCACGTAGCCTATACCCAACACACTTTTGTTTATCATTTAGATAAAGCCATACACTTATGTAAACAAAAACAGAGAAGTATCTGCCCCAAGAAGCTACGTATCTAATAGGGAAGGTGGACAGGAATGTCATACCTTTGTAACCTGTAGTTTAACCTCTTCTCAAGGAATATTGGTAGCAGAGGGGCTTGGGTTTGACTGAGCACAGGAGATGTAGCTGTGATTCAACTCTTATGATTCTAAAATCACTCGCCCCCTTCCTCAAAGTTAGTTTTTGCCCCATAGGGAAAAAAATACTGGCAGCCATAAGATACCTGTATGTTTTGCTCCATGGAGCAAAAAGCAGTTTTGCAACACAACTTTTAACAAGGAAATGGCTCCTGGGTCAGAAGAAAGGGTTAGATTCTCCCTTACCCAGCCTTGCAGTTATGATTGAAATTGCTCTGCCACTGCTATTAATAACTTTTAAAAACAATGGTAACCCCGATCGTGGCTGAGGATGCGTCTCAACTTGACATGGGAATTTCAGGTCTAACCTATCTCATACGGTCATTGTTTAAGTGGGGTGTGTGGGAAGCATACCCAGCGGGAAGAGATAAACTAATGTATAACAAGGTATAAGTAAGTGACTTATTACTGTGCTATGGGTTCCTAAACATCCATTAAAATTACACAAGAGGGGAAAAGAATTATTAATAGAAGACCTATACCCTGTCCTAAAACAAACCCAAGTTGTGTTCCTCCGCCTTGAAATTAAACATACATTATTTAAAATAAATTAAGGATTGAAATAATAAATTCCTGCAACCCAACCTTGAGCATTTCTCCCCCACTTTAAAAAAGTGGAGGTAATGGAATTCTGTACTTTTTATCCAAAAATGTAAAAAAAAAAAATTAAAAATTGAATCCTCACCCATTCTCTCTCTTTCTATGATTTATATAATTGATGGGGAGAGAGAACCTGTTTTTCTTATCTTTCTATAGTATATAAAAATTTACTAGGGGGAAGAATCTCACATTTTCTCTCTCTAATTCTCTCTCTCTAATTTAATAATAAACAAATAATAAACAAGCTTATATTTGCCAAATCTTTACATTCAGCGAGAAAGGCACAATGAACACATGATGTTCACCTTACTTCTAGAAGAAATAGGGCACTCATAAGCCTAACCATGTCCGCTTAGAAGTATGTCCTACTGAATTCAGTGGGGCTTACCCCCAGGTAAATGAGATTAGTATTTCAATGTGTGTTGCAGCACCTATTGATTAATTAATTAAATTTCCGTACCGTCCTTCATCCTAGATTATGGGAATCCTGACCTAGTATTATTAACCAGAAGCCTCAATATTTTGTTTCTAGTACCTGCTTAGCGGGCCTCTTACCCATGTGGAGCTCAGTCAACTGGTTAGCAACCATTCACTGACTGGATATTAAATCCTGGGCGTTAAATACTTCTAATGCTGTTATGTTAACAATCACCAACTGGATAATTTATTTGTGAGGTACATAAGCCCATACAACACATTCTTAGGTATCCATCAGAACGGCTTTACAGTATTTTAAGACAGCGAAAGATTCCCCCGCCCCAACCGTTATCCATAAATATCTGAGCGAGAGAAAGCAGATTATGTGTCCTGTATGCTATTGTATACTAGGTGTGTTGCCTGTTGTAGGTTTGTGTGTTGCCTATGCCGAGTAAGACTCCACCCAATCAACCCCATTTAAAGCATCTGAAAGAAAATATTTAAGATAACATAGGCAAGTGCTAACATACAGACTGCATTGCATTGCCACTTTGCCTATATGTGCAAATACTAATATTTAGCCTGTGCACTGTATAGATACAAACACATATGAACGCACTCCTTTAGATGGAAGGGCGGGCTCTAAATTGAATTAATCATGATGTACGTGTTAGGTATGAGGTAGGTGCCTATCTTCTTTTCCTTCTATGTATTCGCCTATATATTTAAGTCGAATTGGTGCGGGGTGGGGAAGACAACCCCCCCCCCCCCCAAGGCTTCAAAAGTCGCAGAGGGACCCTTGACTAATCCAAGATGCCCAAGTCACCTGAGAAGAAGCTCGCCTCCCTTCCCGCCTCGGGATCCCCTCCTACCTGGCAGGCCCGGGGCTTCCTCCGGCGCCACCTGCTGCTCCCGGAGGCGGACCAGCGGCGCCCGGTAGAGCAGCGGCGGCGGCCGAGGAAGAGGCGAGGGAACCGCCGCCGCCGGTTCCCTGGCCCGGCCGCAGCGCCATCTTGCTGCCCGGCGACTGAGGCAGGAGCCCGAACCAGGGCCTCCCTCTCGGGCTCCTGTCAGCTGGACCGCAGCCGCCGCCTCTTCCGGGGCAGAGCCTCCTCGCCTCGCCCCCACCAGGCCCGGCCCACCGGCAGCGCCCGCCTTGAGGGGCGGGAAGGAGCGGGGTCTGGCCGCCCTCTTCTCTCTCCACCCCTGTGGGGAAGTGGGGGGGGGGTCTTGTGAGGCGTAGGGAGACGAGTCACCCCTATATAGGCTGGTGCCTAGGTGCCCTCCAGGTGTGGGGAGGCTGCTGTTCATCCATCCACACCGGCTCTTGCCTTAATAAACCTAGTTGGTCTCTAAGGTGCTGCTGGAAGGAATTTTTTTATTTTATAATTTAATAATAATAATAATAATAATAATAATAATAATAATAATAATAATAATAATAATAAATTTATTATGTATTCCCCACCCATCTGGCCGGGTCCCCCCTGCCACTCTGGGCAGCTTCCAACACACAGTAAAATATCAGAGATTTAAAAACTTCCCTAAACAGGGCTGCCTTTAGGTATTTTCTAAATGTCAGGTAGTTGTTTAGCTCTCTGACCTCTGATGGGAGGGTGTTCAAATTTTGTTTCGAATGATTTAATTTATTATCATATTACTAGTCTTTCCATTATTACAGGTGAAACTCAGAAAATTAGAACATCGTCGAAAAGTGCATTTATTTCAGTAATGCAACTTACTACTGTATTTATTTATTTTCCTTTTAATTTTTACAAATGCTTTCTCTTGGAAATTCCACAGTAATAAAACAAATAGTTACAATAATACAAAAATAAACATGTCATTAATTACATCCCATTTATAATTGACCCGCCTAGCGACAATTACAATTACAACGAATAAATGCTTGACATATCTTGCTTTGCATGTCATGCATCTATCTCATATATTGGTTTCACCTTTTAAGTTGTGTTACTGAAATAAATGCAATTTTCGACAATATTCTAATTTTCCGAGTTTCACCTGAATTACCTGTCTTGGGCTTAGGGAGAGTCACCCTATAGGCAGGGGTGGGTGGTTGCTGTAGGTGCCCTCCAGGTGTGGGGCAGGATGGAGGCTGCTATTATTAAACCTAGAGGTCTCTCCATCCCCACCCGTTCTGCCTTGCCAATCATTAGATTACTAGTCTTTTCATTATTATTATTATTATTATTCGTTGTTCCCGCAAGGGGACAATGACAATAAAGATATCTTATCTTATTATTATTATTACCGTACCTGTTTCCATTTGCCTAAGCTTCCCTGAGTCCCCTCTCCCCCGGGGGGAAAGGAGGGGTATAAATAAATATAATTTTTAACCGCCTTCTCTGCACGATCACCTCGACGCACATGGTAAAAATAAGTTTTAACACATGCGCACCAAAAAAAGCCCTGACAACACATTAATGAATAAAACTACAGTCAGTGCCTGTAGGATCTCGATTTATATGCATACGTCAATCAATACGCAGCACTGTATCTTCAGAAAGATGTGTGTGGTTTTTTTCTAGCTGTAGACCTAAAGCTCTTTGTAATCTATATAAAGATTAGAGACCTAACTATAAGGATTTATCGAGATGGGTATATAGTTCTCAGATTCCTATATGTATTAATCTCTATTAAATATACAAATAATTTTGATAGCTCATATACAGATCCAAATGATCAAATATCTATAGAAATATGCAGGTATAGATTTATCAATATATTGCATGGTTTTTTCCTGAGGTGTATCTAACATGGCCTTAAAATAGATCCATTCGGATCAACAGACATGACCAACATATTGTTTTATGTAGACTGTTGTATGACTAAGGTAGATAAAGGTAAAGGTAAAGGGGCCCCTGACCATCAGGTCCAGTCGTGTCCGACTCTGGGGTTGTGGCGCTCATCTCGCTCTATAGGCCGAGGGAGCCGGCGTTTGTCCGCAGACAGCTTCTGGGTCATGTGGCCAGCATGACAAAGCTGCTTCTGCCGAACCAGAGCAGCGCACGGAAACACCGTTTACCTTCCCGCTGGAGCGGTCCCTATTTATCTACTTGCACTTTGATGTGCTTTCGAACTGCTAGGTGGGCAGGAGCTGGGACCAAGCAACAGGAGCTCACCCCGATGCAGGGATTCAAACCGCCGACCTTCTGATCAGCAAGCCCAAGACTCTGTGGTTTAACCCACAGTGCCACCTGGGTAGATAAAACCCCATTATTAAATTCATAAAAGAAATAGATGCTGGATTTTTAATAATAGGTGTGTGTGTGCCTGCAGAGGTGTTTCTCATTTTGCTACCCATCTCTGAGCCTTCGGAAGGATATTTGTAAAAAATATATTTCTAGAACGGAGAAGGAAAGCATTCTTAGCAGTGTAGGGCAGGGGAGAGAAAGATTTGGCCTTCTCTATAGAGACATCTCTCTCTTGTTATGGTATATCTTTCCCTTTGAACAGTTTAACCCCCAAAATTGCAACAAAAAATGAAGAAATATTTAGGAACATAGACACAAGGCATAGCGAAACCATTTGGAGGCAGTTTATTGGCAAGACTTACAGATTTTATGGCCAAAATGATGCAACAGTTGTAGAGGGCGATGGACCTGTGTAAAGCATGTAAATTTGTGCAAGAAGAACACACTCTTGGGTATTTCCATCCATAGCTATTGTACTGCGGATTTAAAATTCACTTTCCCGTGTGTTATAAATTTGCGGCTTCAAGCCTGCAACAACTGTGTCTTACGCCTTATAGCAGCTACAGAACCTACCACTGTATAGCAGGAATGGAGAACGGTGGTCCTCCCGATGTAGTTGGAGTACATGGGAGTTGGAAACCCAACAACATCTGGAAGTATCCACAGGCTCCCTATCCCTGCTTTATTTGCTAGACTGGGGTCCAAGAGAAAGTAACCTGAATGCGTAAGTGGCAGCCCCCCCCCCTTCGGCCCTCCTGCCTTCCTTTACTGACATGGGAAGTCCCCCTCAGCACTCAGGGATGCAAGAATGTTTATCATCAGTGAAGGAAGATGAGCCATTTGTGCCATTGCGCTGTCCTCCTTGAAGCCTGGCAAAAAAAATGTCAGAGCACAGGATGGCCCGACCCCCACACAACAAGGGGAGGAAAGGGCTTGCTTAGAAAATCTGCCAGAAAACATAACAAAGAGAGGCAAAATGCACCCCAATATAAAAGAAGCTCTTTGTTCCATCAGTGGCCCGTGTGGCTTCCCAGATTCCTACAAATAACATAGCATCCTTGCTTATTTTGAGCAATCCTTCAAAGCGCTGCATCAGTTTTCTGGAACAGTCTGTGCCTGAGAATTCTCGGTTTTGGCTTCCTTGGAATCTTTCTTCACTCCTTTCTGAGCAATTCTCCTAAAAGGGAAAAAGTACCTTCATGTAACCAACTTTAATAACAATAATCAGGCTCTTATAGCAGTCTACTAACTGTCAACAAAGCAGATTGTGTAGAGTAGGACCTACAGTTGGGTTTTGCCAGGTAGAACGGGCAATGCTAGGCTATGGTTGTGTTCAGTCTAAGGTAATTTCTTATGTTCAATATTTCACTTCTGGCAGAGTTTAATACAGAGCAGGTGCTTATGTAACTTGAGTATAAATATGAGCTACAGAGAACTGAAGCACTGTGCCTAGCTGCTAATAAACAAAAAAGCTGGCATGAGAAAGCTTATTTTTAAGGGGGGAAAACCCCTTTAAATAGGCTAAGTAGAAAGGTGTGAATGTTAAAAGCAGTCAGACTTGAGGATTTATGTGAAAAGCACTAACTTGAATGAAGGGTTCACATGCCAGGAAAAGACACTTTCTGGGCTCCATTTGGTTCCCATGTTGCCCAAATGTTCAGAGGGCAGAACTGTGTGGATGAGATTTGGCAGAACTAGCACATGCTCTCCAGGCTTTCTGACAAGGGGACATTTGCAGTCCTACCTGGAGATGCCAGTGATTGAACCTGGCACCTTCGGCATGCAAATCAGATGCTCTACCACTGAGCTACATAGGAATGTATGAAGCTGCCTTCCAGAATTGTCTACTCAGGCTGGCAGTGGTCCTCCGGAGTCTCAGGATGGAATGTCTTTCTCTGTCTCCTGCAACCTGATCCTGTTAACTGGAGATGGTGCTGAAATGGCTCATTCCCAAGGTGGTTCTACCTTCTCTCCCACTGAAGCTCAGATCTGAAGACACCTCCTCCTCTCTCTGTGTTTTCTTCCCAATTCTACATTCCACTGCATGTTACTGAAACTGCAGCAGCAACAACAACAACTGCTCTTGGTCATTGACATGCAGCTTGCAAGAATCAGCTTTGCAAAGTCTCTTTCTCCCTGCCTTGACATGGTAGAGGGGGAAATAACAGCAGGAGACTGTGTGGGAGCCAGATTTTGGAAGTGCTGTTTTTAAGCCTGAACTCCTTTTGAACACCAGAAGGCCGTGCTCTCTCCAGCTTAGGAGGAGAATCAAATTTCAGGGTAAAAAACTCACACCACCATCTTCAATCCAGTCAATTTAAGATCACATTGAGTGAAGGGCAGCTGGGCAGTACATTAGAGAGACATGGGTTAAGATGTTTGAGAGACTCTTGGCTGTGCATTAACCTTGAAATTAAGCCATAATCAACAGCAGTTTGGGTATATGTGAGCATCCCCACAGTCAGAACGGGGCCCAGATGCCTCCCCACCTCCAAGAAACCTGAAGGGCTCTCCTCTCAAGGTCAAACACAGATCCCCTCTCTATGAGCAGCTGGATGGTTGCCATTCATTGAGATGCCCGGCAGGTTGGTGGCTTCAATCCAGTTGCGCACAGATGTTAAGGAGAAAATATCCTGGGGTGAACTAGGAGGACAAAACAGCCCATCCATGCTCTGCTCATTCATCAAAAGATCCACAGGGACAAATCACTGTTGAAATTCTGTCCCTTGATTGCAAACTCTTCAACATAGAAATGTTGTATAACTTTGACAGGCATGTAGCAGTGGCTGATAGCAGTGGTAGTTCTAAACATTTGGAGGGCACCAGGTTGGGGAGCGGTGGTGTGGGAAATACTGAAGTAGATGGGACCCACTAGGTATTAAGGCCCCATGAACACAATACATTTAAAGCATTAGGATAACACTTTTAAAAGTCATGGCTTCCCCCAAAGAACCCTGGGAACTGTAGTTTGTTAAGGATACTAGAACTTCCTTCATATACCCAATAAATAAGCTACAATTCTCAGAATGGTTTAACCACTAATCTCCGTTCCCAGGGAACTCTGGGCATTGTAGCTCTGAGGGGAACAGATGCACGAAAGTTCTGCTTCTACTTCGTTTACCTGGAAATAGAACTGGGAATAACATTTCTCACACTTTTTTTCCTCTGTCCTGCAGAAATGGTTAAGTGAAATTACACCTCCCTCAAAAAGCTTTTAACAAGTAAAATTCAGCTTACTTTTTTCTCTTGGCTTTCCGGCGTAAGAACTGGGGAGATGTAAGAATGTGTTCCCTTTCCAAAGGCTTCTTAATCAACTTCTTCTTTTGCTTGCTGAAAATGACATTGGGGCAAGGGGAGAGGGGGGAAAAGGTGAAGGCTTTCAGGAGGGCAGAAAACCCCACAACCAGCTGAAGGTGGTTCACTTAGAGCACATGCAGGGAGCTTAAGGTCCTTGCCACCTTTCTGTATTGCCCCTGCCTCTCCCGCTGCCAACTTCTCAACCACTACCAAATGCTTCTACCTTCCCTCATGCCACTCTGCCCATCACACTCATGCTCCCCTCCGCCCACCAAACCGCTCAACCTCCTACTGCATTTCCTCCTGATATGTGTGTGAGAGAGAGAGAACAAGTGAGAGAATAAGCATGTCACCTCAGGCCAAAGGCTTCACTATGCATGCAGTTCACAGCCAAGAGCATCAGCGGCAGCGCCATGTCCCTGGACCAGCCGCCCAAGATCACTAGGACCAGAGCAGCCACAACTGACCAGAGCCCAACAGGTGTGGTTTTTCAAGCCAAAAATATAGATGAGGGGGCAGGGTGTGGCGTGGGAGAGAGAGGGGAAGCAGAACTACTCCTGGCGCTCTTCCACCACTGTTCCCATAGTTGGCTCGATCAAAAAGCTCACTTACCTTTGAAGCTTGCGAAAATGTTTTATGTAGTCTGGCACAGGGCAGCCAGCTCGCTCAATGACACTGGCGATACTGTAAGGAAAGAAAGTAAGGGATGGCAGGGGTGCGGGGAGAAAGGAGAGAGTCAATAATTCTCTGCCAACTTCAGAAAGTTTGTTTCAGTCAGAGGAGCAAGAGCAACACACACGCCGCCACCGTAGAAAAACTTGATCTGGCAAAAGTTGGTATTTGCAATAGGTTACTGGGCCCCCAAATATTCCCAGTGTCAGCCCCCCACTATGTAAACACATCAGCCTCATAGGAAGAAACTATAAGGGAAGGGTCATGGCTCAGTGGCTTTCATACAGAGGGTCCCAGGTTCAATCCTGGCATCTCCAAGAAGGGCTGGGAAAGACCTCTTGTCTGAAACCAGAGCCCCTGCCAGTCAGTGTAGACACTACTAAGCTAGGCAGAGCAATGATTTGAATCAGTAAGAGGCAGTTCCTACGTCCCTCTTGGCTCCAAAACCGAGGCGCAGGCAAAGGGCACTTGACCATCCCCACAGTTCAAAGAGGCTTTGGCAGAGGGGGGGGGGCTGCCATTTATTATGAGTTTTGCTGCAAACTTATCCTCATTCCAAGTCAACAGTAGGAGGGGAGAGCTGCTAAAGAGCTCCACCCAAAGCCCCTGTTACTGCTCACAATGGGGGAAGAGCCCTTCACCAGGGAAGGAGCAGGCAGAACCAGTCAATGCCGCAGGCTCTTCAGCCCTTACTATTAAAAAACCAAAAGAAAACGAGTCGCCAACCAGGGACCAAAATTGCAAGGGAAACAAGCAAGCAGCAAAATGTCACAGCAGCAGCAGCAGTGAGCAAGGGAGGTACCTTCGCAATAACGGCTTGTCGTCTTCAGTGAAGAAGGTGATTGCTTTTCCAGTGTGCCCTGCTCTCCCTGTGCGGCCTGTGGAGGAGGAGGAAAGGAACATATAAGCAAATCTACCTTTTGAGCACAAACATTATAAAGGGGCCTCAACTCCCAGCAGCCCCATATATATGAGAGAGCTGAAGTTCACAGCTAAAACCACATTCTGTGGAAGTGTGGTGTTCGCACAGTTCTGGAAATCCACTGAAGGAGGTGCATGATTCAATACTTTTTTAACTGCGAGACACCAAAGACTGATTGTCCGGACCCCACCTGTGCAAGGTATGGCTTGTGCTATCGTTCTCCCCATAAGATGAGCCCCGTGGGATCAGGCCAAAGGCCCATCTGCTCCAGCACCCTGATCTCACAGTGGCCAACCAGATGCCCACAAGCAGGACCTGCACAGAACAGCACTCTGGTATCAAGAGGCATACGTTCCGTGGAAGGAGAGCACAGCCACCGATAGCTTCATCCCCCCATGAATCTGTCTTTTTGATGCCATCCGACTTGGTGGCTGTCACAACCTCCAGTGGGAGTGGACAGAAGATTGAAATAACCAAGAGCCGTGCGTGATGAAAATGCGCAGCCCACACTCACCGATCCGGTGGATGTATTCCACAGCGCTACTCGGGAAGTCAAAATTAATAACCATGTTCACTCCTTTGAAGTCGATGCCTCTTGCCAACAGAGCAGTGCAGATAAGGACCCAAATCTTCCCCGCTCTGAAACTGTGAACGACACTATCTCTCTAGGGGAAACAGAAACATGTACCGGTGGTTTTTCCCTCCTCCAGCTTCACAAAAGCCACAATTACACTGCGGCTTCTATAACTCCAAGCTGGCAACACAGAATTGCTCAAGCCTGCATCGATTCCTGGGTGTGAGTTCCTCGCCTGACACCTGCTTCTAAACATGGCAAGGAAAGCAGAGGAACAACTTAGCTGCCGAGACTTGCCTTCCGCATTCAGCAGCGTTTCTCCTACCTGCTGTTGGGTCCTGTCTGCGTGAATAACATCCACGTTGATGCCTTCATAAATGAGCTCGTGGAAAAGCTCTTTTGCCCGTTCAATGGACTGGACAAATACCAAGACAGGTGGTGTGAAGCCCTGCAAAGAGAAAGAGGGAAGGAGGGGGGGGGGGAAGAAAGCTTCGTGACTGATCACGTGCAAAAAGGGCCTGGTAGCATAATTGAGATAGTCAGCCATGATCAGCCTTCCCCACCCTGGTGGCTGCCAGCTGTTTTGGGCAACGGCTCCAATTGGCCTCTGCCAGCACAAGCTTCACAAAGATACGCAGCAAAAATGGTCTAAGTATTTCTGTGCCAGGGAGTCTGCAATCAAAGCACAGAATGTGAACAAGTGATTCATCCCCGGGGATCTTAGGCATATGAGCAGTGCACAGGTGGGCTGCTTCATTCTCTTTCTCCCTGGGCTTCCCCAGTCAGCACACATGTGCTGGTGAGGGATGATGGGATTTGTAGTCTGAAACATCTGGAGGGCCAAAATTGGGGGGAAGTCTGGTCACAAAAGTCAGGAGACCCAGGCCCAGGGTAGCAGGCACCAAACAACTCGTGCCATAAAGCCCTATCTATGTTTAATTGGAAGCCCCACTTGTTCCAAAGGATTGCATTGGGTGTTAGTCAAACTGGGAAGTGCAGTTTGTTAAGAGCGTTGAGAGCTGTTGGGAGAACACTATTCCCTTCAGACAGCTGCAATCCCCCGTTTTCTGGGAAGGAGGACTGGCCGCCAAACCACTCTGGGAACAAACCTTTTTCACAAGGCCCCTCATCGCTAGCAGTTTCCCCGTCTCCGATCCAACAAACAAGAGCTCCTGATCCACTGTCTCAGCCGCAGCATTCCTGAAATCAAAGAACAGGTAGGCAATGTCAAGGCTTGAAGATGGACTGGGATTAGTGTTATTTCAAAAGCAATTGTCAGAGTGAGAAAACTACCAACAGAATGGGTGTTAACCAGAGGTGGGGGGATCTTTTTCAAGCTGAGGGCCATATGGTGGGCAGGGCCAGAAAACAACTTTTTCCTCCGGAAGGCTAGTTTTCACACACACTCGCAAACCCTTCTCTGTCCTCTATCCAGGCAAGCGAAAGGTACTATCAGTTCAATGATGCATTCCCAGCCAGGCAAAATCACTGAAGGATGGTGCAAAACAGGGCCGGTAAGGGGTGTGGCCTAAGGAGAGCTCTGGGGGCCAGACAGAGACCTGGAGGGCCACATTTGGTGCTCAGGCCCCAGGTTCCCCACCAGCCCACTGCAACCTTTTTGCATATGAGAAGGCTTTGAGAACACAGAACACTTTATACTAGCTTGCAGCCAAGAGATTGATGGGGTTCACTGAACAGAGTTCTTTCCTTTCCTTTCCTTAAAGCTGTCACAAGATAAGGGAGACCTCAGCACAGGTGACTATTTAGAGCAGTTCTGCTCTATCCACACAGCCCCAAGAAAAAAAGCACTCTTCACTCTTCCTCCTCTCTCGCCCACCCAGCCCAGTGTAAAGAACAGCACTGGACTTTTTGCATCCTGGGGGTGGGTTGCAGTATCAGCTGAGAGACAGCTTTAAGTACGCCTTCCACAGTTAATGAACAGTACTCCTTGCCACACTTTCCGGCCAACCCTAAAACTTGGCAAGACAACACCAAAGAGTCAGAGGTTCCTAAAGTTTCCGCTACGTGCTGAAGAGGCAAGCAGACTCTTAAGGTTAAAACCGCTTGCCTCTTCAGCAGCACAAGGGACGGTAAAAGTATGGAATGACAGTGAATGGAACCAAATGGAATGAATCAGGTCCCAGAGGGGGAAGACAGCAGGCAAAAGGACCTTTCAGGTGTCCTCCTCCTTCATGACAGCCTTAAGGCAAAAATACTCAATGCTCCGCAAAGCTCAAGGAAGTGTGACAGAAATCAACCAGCTTCTCCAGCTAGAAACAGGAGACCAATCAGAGAGAGAGAAAGGGACAACGCTCAATCTTCCACACTTGCCTTGCTCCAATAGAGACAGACACTATGTTGTCTAAGTTGAGTTTGCACCACTGCTCTACGTCATGGGCGAACGTTGCACTGAACATGGCTCTCTTGACAATGTGGGACGTGCACGCCAGGAAGATGGTGGCGAGCTGGTCTCGGAAGCCCGTCTTCCCATCTTCAAATAACTTGTCCGACTCGTCCACCACCAGCCACTCAACCCTAGGGCAAAGCAGAATGGGGTCATTTGCAGTTTAGAGGAGAGAAATATGTACAAGTCTTACACAGCCAGTAGGATCAGACACAGGGCACACCCTTTTCCAGATGGCCTTGCTAAGGATGAATCCTTGCAGTGGTTTCACCCCTGGCTAGTATTAAAGTGAGGTATATAAACTTTAGTATTTATCTATTACATTTACAGCCCACTTTTTCGCCAAAGAGCTCAGGATGGTGCCAGAGACTGGACTAAGAAATTTTAGTACATGTGTCAAATGTGCTGGTAGACTGAAGGAACTTATTTTAAATGAGAGCTTTGTTTTTTTACCTGGTCAAATCTATTGCTGGAGGGTCTTGTTTCAGAAGATAGACAAGTCTGTTTGGAGTAGTCACCAGAATATCTGCGCCGGGGGGGGGGCGGGGGGGAGAGACATACACACAATTAGCCAGGCAGGGCAATGGAATAGGGAGTGAATTGGAATCTGTGAACTCCAGTTTATGTCCAAGTTACCAAATTTCTGAGATGACTTTGGCCCAAACTTTTTTGCAGCCTCAGCAGCTTTATTGATCATGTGTATTCTGAAGCCGATACCTTCCGACAGCTTAAGCAGCTCTCGATGCGTCTAAAACATAAAGGAATAATCATTTGGTTTTAAAAAATGAACATGAATGCCATTTTTTTAAAAAAAGAACCCAAGTATCTAAACATTCAGAGTTATGTTCAAGGGCGGAATAATAATAACAACAACAACAACAACAACAACAACAAGCAGCAATGACAGACTGAAGGGCCCATATTTCAGCACAGATCCATAGTTCAATCCAGCTTCTCCAACTCAAAAAACAAGATCAAGTAACAGATGATGGGAAAGACTTCTGCCAGAGACCCAGAATGGGTTGATGGCAATCAGAGTAGATAATGCTGGGCTAGATGGACAAATATACTGGAAGTCAGAACTACCACTGGTATCAGATGCAACTTTACACATTTATGCTTGAGCTTGCTTTTTCCTCCTCCCTGCTATTCCTTTTTTCCTTGGGGGACAAGTCTTTTAAAATCGTGAGCCCGAGTTTTTGAAAGTTGCTCCGAGAGCCCTTTCTTTGTCTAAACAGTGGCATACAAATGCTGTAAATAAATGTGTAATGTAAATAAGTAAAAGGTACTCCCCAACCCCAAGCAAAGTGGGTAGTCAGGGGATAGAAATATAGATACTGTATATGACCATTTAAAGCAACTCACTGTTCTCACCTATTAGTCAACACCTTACTTACTACCCACTATTCCTTTGGGAAGCTTATGTGATGGGGTGTACCACATGGGTGAAGCACTTCCCTGCTTAGCTTTCACAACCTGACAGCAAGCATTAAATGCACCTTCAAATCCAATTTAGGGCATTAATAAAATAAGTCATACCTGATTGGCAAGCTCCCGTGTAGGGGATATTACCAGTGCTCTGAAACCTTTATTCATAGGTTGTTTCAGGTGTGCTAAAACAGGAACGCCGAAAGCCAACGTTTTCCCTGAACCAGTGGGGGCACAGGCCAGAAGTTCGCGACCCTGGTGAGGTGGAGGAGAAAAGGGAAGGAGCCAAGGCTGGGTTAGGCAGCTGGTACAGCGCTGAAAGCCACAATGGGTGAAAAATGCACCACAGAAATGTTATGTATTCCCTGTCATTGATAGTATATAATATGCACAAAAAGGACTTTGGGTAATAATTCAATCTGAGTTCATAACACGCCTGCAAAATAGGCGCCGTCCCCCCCCCATCTTGCTGGTGGAGAAGTTAAACAAGGACTACATCACCGTTTCACCTCAAAGTGAAAGATTAAACCAAGGACGCACATGAAGCATGACAGGAATAGCCTGCATCTGAATCGGTGTGGGAGTCTGGAACCCTGCAGCTTCAATGTTCTGCATGATCTTTTGGTGGACGCTGTATTCCTTTGCAAGTTGCTCAAACGTAGCAATGGGTTCCGGAAGATCTGTTCCCTGAATGTAGATCTTGTGCTTATTTCTGAAGTGGTTTACCTAGAAAATTCCAAGATGTACACGCTGCATTAAAGTGGAAGTCATTATTTTTTAAATCTAAAAAGAAACCCCACATCTAGTACATATTGCTTTGGTTGCCAGTCCTAAGATTGCACTAAAGCACACAATTTTTGACATGTAAACTTTAAGCTCTTTACAAAAAAAAAGACCTAAACATGTCCCGCAATTATAAAATACCAGTAACTAATACAACTCTTGAAAATACAAGCTCATTACTGCAGCAATCTTAGGGTCCCCGGGGATGCAGGCTTGAAGTTCACTTGCACAAAACTTTTTTGAGCACACTTTTTGAAATGTGACACCCCACCTGCTAGAAATCAATCCCTGCTATCATATGTTCTGAGATGAAATGATAGCCAGGATCCCCTGATCTTGCTCTTAACTCGTGCTAACCTTCAAATTCAACCCTCAATCATTTAAGATGGAGATTAAAGTACATGCCATTTTTTTCAGCAGACTTTATTTTTAATTAATTGGTTTCATTCACATCCCACCTATCCCCTCCAAGGAACTCAAGGTGGTGCACCCTGTTTTCCTCCCTGTTTCATTCTCACAACAACCCTATGAGGTAGGTTAGGCTGAAAGAAAGAAGGCAACTGGACCAAGGTCACCCCAGAGCGTTTCATGGCTATCACTTGCTACTACTTCCAAATTGCTTGCAGGTAGCACACTAAAGAGAACCAACGCACCTTTTCTTGTCTAGCTTGTTCCAATTTTGCTGCCAGGGGCTCCTTCTCCCCCTTGCTCTTTGGAGCGCTGAGCTTTGCTTCCAAAGTGGACATCCACAATATCCCCTCATTTTCAGTACCAAGATTTATGGGGGCTGCCTCTGAAAGTTTCAAGAACATCCATGTACAGTATATAAACCAGAACGAAAAGATGAAAACTAAATTGCTGTGTAATCACCACTTCAGACATGGATGGGAAACTTTTTCTGGCCCAGTGGGCCCAATCTTTTACACCCACCCCTACAGGCCAACTTTGACAGGTAGTGTAATGATGATGTTGCCATTTGCCATTGTCATTTATAAGCCGCATTTTACCTAAATAAATCTGTGTTCAAAGTGGTTCACAGAAAAATCAAAATGTAAATAATAATAATTAGGTGAATGAAAGGTGGGCGGTCCCTCCCACCTGTCAAAGTTGACCTGTGGGAGGGGGGGGCAGTTTGGCAAAGCAGCACCAATAAAGATTGAACCCTGCCCACTCCTGGCCTATCAGCTGATTGACAGGCAGGTTTGTTTTCGGGGAAGTGCCCTTGCATGCCAAACTTTTTATATTATATTGGAAGCTACCCAAAGTGGCTGGGGCAACGCAGTCAGATGAGTGGGGTACAGTACAAATAATAAAATTATTAGAAGTAGTAGTATTACTGCTAGTGCAACACAAGTCAGCAGCTACACCGACGCCTCCAAGCTACTTATTACAATAAAGGCACAACTCAGTACAGGTAAGCCCAGTGTACATCACAGGTAGAAGTAAAACAGGAGATCAGGATCCAAGAAAATAGAATATACAATCAGCTTCTGAACCCAGCAAGAAAACATCATAAGCCAGCAGAAGACCAGCGTTGTTCATTATACCTATATTCTGTTCTTGTGCTGTTTTTTAAGAAAATGTCCCTAAAATTGTTTGGAGTATATATGTGGAAGGCAATCCAGAGATTAATCATACTAAAGTGTTACTCTGATCCCACAACTGTGTACAGATGAGTTCATATCACTTGACAAGTGCCCATGCTTCCTGGATGCCTCATTGATTTAACAAGAACAAAAAAAGAATGCCTTCTTTTTAAAAAGAACTGCCCACTCATTTACCTTGAGGCCTTTTCTTTTTGCCCCTCCCTTCCATGCTTTGCCCATCTCCTTTTCTCTTCTCTGCAGCCCTCGCCTTGCCCACCAATCTGGGTTCATTTCCTTTATTTTCAGGTTGTGATTCCAATGCTTCAACTTGGGGTTCACAATTTCCTCCTCCGCCATCATCGGAAGGATTGGGTGGTTTTTTGCTTTGGTTAGCAAAGAAGTCAAGCTCTCCCAGAATCTCCGATGATCCGGCTTCTTTATCCTTAGTTCTGATCACCTGAAATCAAACAGATCCACAACATCCCTGTGGTTTTAACAGAGTTCTTGTTTCCCGAGAGAGAACCAGGTACCAAGAACCCTGCCTGGTCACAAAGCCAGCCAGGGCTCAAAAAACTTCCATTTGCCATGCAGAGGACTTTTGAATGGAGAACACAACATTTCACCCCTGCCGTAACATAAATGGTGCTTCATCCCTGATCCATTACACCACTGCTTTGCAAGAATAAAATGTGCAGTGTGATAAAAAAAACTACTTCCAAAGCCGTAGCTATGTGTGTCTCTTGGAATAAAAACAATCAAAGTGCCTGGTGGCATCTTAAAGACTACTGTGGAGTAAGGCAGGATGGGGCAACCTCAAGCCCATAGACCAAAAATGGCCCTTTGTGCCTCTCTAGCTGACCTTCAGAAGACTCCCCAGGCCATACCCTCCATGAGCTCTACTTTACTGCCTCCTTGAGTGTTTTTGGCTGGCTTTACTTCCATTTATCCCACCTATTTTCACCTATTTTTTTCTTCTGGCCATGCCCGCTACTGTCATGTGGCCCCCAGAAGGTTGACAAGAAGGAAAATGTGGCCCTCTGGTGGGAAGCAAGTTCCCCATTCCTGGCAAAAACCCTCAGCCCACTTTTGTCAGGGGCATGAAAATTAAACTGTCCGTAAAATGAGAATAAGACTGAGACTAAACTAATAATAAAGGAACCAAAGGCTCCTGGGCATGAACAGAGTGCATTTCCCGTGGAACTAGGCCCAACCACGAAAGTGAAGCCACGGATGGGGCTTCCAGGAAGGGGAAGCATTGCTGTCTTTTTGCCGCCCCCGCCCCCTTACCTTGAATCGCTCCGCGTCTCCCCTGAAGCGCTTCACGTCGAACTTGGCGCCGGCTCCGAGCTTTCGGAAGAGCTCGTGCGAATCCATGCTTCCCGACAGGCACCGCGCGGTCCGGAAGGAAGTGCCCGTGTTGCTCGGCAACGGGGGACTCGGAGACCCGGAGGAGGGGCGAAGCCGGAAGAAGAAACGGAAGTAAGGCGGAGCGGTTCCGGTCGTAGAACCAGAGAGAGAGGGTAAGGAAGGTAGAGAGTCGCTTTTCTCTTTAAAGTTATAGAGATACTGTACGGGGGGAGAAAATGAGCCACGGCTAGCCCTACCTTCCGGTTTCCATATGACGCCCTCACTTTGACTATAAGCTCCTTTTGTGGTTTGGCATCTATCTGTACGCCTCGGGAGACGGAGGAAGAGTGCGCCTTCCGGGGGTAAAGTCAAACCGCTGGCAAGTTACAGCACCTGCTTTGGCTTCAGAGACAAATAAGCTCCAGTACTACAGAACAGACTTAACTTCCAGGTAAGTGGCCATTGGACTGCAGTCTTCAGATATCATCAAAATATTTGAACAAGGTTTTTTTAAAAAGCAATAAAATTACATTTCTAATAATACAAAAAAATTAGAGGAGCCACTCTACCCCAAAATATCTATGATATACAGTCAAAACAAAATTAAAAAAATCCTTCCAGTAGCACCTTAGAGACCAACTAAGTTTGTCATAGGTATGAGCTTTCGTGTGCGTGCACACTGCACACGAAAGCTCATACCTATGACAAACTTAGTTGGTCTCTAAGGTGCTACTGGAAGGATTTTTTTAATTTTGTTTTGACTGCGTCAGACCAACACGGCTACCTACCTGTAACTATGATATACAGCGTTACAGTTCTTTGCGTGGGTTCCCCGAAGTGTATATATAGATCCATAGTGACTTTATCTCTTTGGCGTCAGGATGAGCCTCAGAGAAGAACGCCGCCTCGCGCGAGGGAGTCTTGGCTGCTCTTCCAGTGGCCACCGCTTGAGGGCACCCGAGGCACGCAGTGGGGACTAGCACATCCAGCTGCTTCACACAACTGGCTGCCTCTGCTCAGAAATACTGTAAGTGCTTTTGAGTTCAGTGGGGCTGACGGCCAGCTAAGTGTGGCTTTTGAAACGGGGGGGGGGGGGAAGGGAGATTTATTGTTTGTGCTTGTTACTATGGTGTGCATTTTTGTGTTTTTATATTGCAAACCGCCCTGTGATCCTTGGATGAAGGGTGGAATAGAATTTTTAATAGTCATCATCTAAGTGGGGTTGGGTGTGCAGCCTTACTTATCCATATTAATGAGCTGTGATTCGTTTATAAAATACTTCACTTTTCCAGGTTCACCATCAATATCATTATCCACATATACGTTAGTCGCTTTTTGCACACACACAAAAAAGATCTCCAAGGAGCTTTCAACTTATTTAAGAGCATAGGTAAAAATACATATTATTATAAAAGCCCATGAACGCGAAAACACATTATTATTACAGTGGTACCTCGGTTTGTGAACACAATTGGTTCTGGAAGTCTGTTCATAAACTGAAGCGTTCATAAACTGAAGCAAACTTTCCCATTGAAAGTAATGGAAAGTGAATTAATCCGTTCCAGATGGGTCCGTGGCATTCATAAACCGAAAATTCATAAACCGGGTTGTTCATAAACCGAGGTTCCACTGTACTTTAAAATATGCAACATAACCTCACAAAACAGCAGCTTTGGTAGCACAATGAATAGCAGAAACATCATTGTACTCTGTACAAAGCTTGTGGTTTGTTTGTTTGTTTTTTACAAAATTTGCCTAAATTGCTTTACACTGAGTAGCACAATTATTATTGTGATTATTATGTTTTGGATTTCTTTGTATTTTACTCTGGAAGTTTTATTTGGAGGGGGAAAGCTAGCCTAGAAGTAAGATTCCCTTTTCCCTTCCAAGCCAAGCGTGCATGCTCAAATCTCAGCCCACCTCAGTCACCAGCCTTGTTGTCTTTTAATGTCTTTTAATTTTTGTTGGAAGCCGCCCCAGAGTGGCTGGGGAAACCCAGACGGATGGGCGGCGTACAAATAATAAATTATTATTATTATTATTATGTCTATGGCATGCCAGTAGTACTGGCCTTTTACGCAAAGCGATGTGAGCACCTTAGAGACTGAAGGCAAGTATGGATTATTATCACCGTCTTGTCATTTGTGCAAAATTCACTGTCACCCACTGGGATTCTTTTTACTGCTTTGTGGTTCCTAATAACCTTACTGCTGTACTCTGGCTTTTTGTGTGGTTCCTCACTAACTCAGCAACACAGCTTTCATTTGTGTTTCTTCGGCAGTCACCGCACGTAACAAACCAGACAATCCCAATTTGAAGCATTGTTCCTATTTATTGCAGACAGAGCTCCCCAAATCCGGACACTCTATTAAGAAAAAAAAAAGAGTAGATTATGAATGGAAGGATGCCCCCCCCCTTTTTGGGAGGGGGAAAACCAGCTGACGATGAGGGAATATTCCGGGATTCCTTTCCTCTCTTTGTCCCGCTGAATAGATTTTATTGGTTGAGTGATGGATCCTCCCTGCGCTTCTGAGATGATTTATAGATCTTTGTTACACAAATGCCCCTTCTCATCTTCCTTACCCCTCACAACGGCCATTAGTCACCGCGTCTAAATGAAGATCAGGCAAATGAGAGCCAGCTAATGACCCTAGTGGAATCTGTTTGGAGTGTCCTTTCTTTGTTTCCTGTATAAAGAAAATAGAAGGGGGTAGCAAGGAATCATTGCAATGGAAAAGAGGGAGAAAAAAAAGTTGTGCGGAAAACTGTTTTCTGGGTGCTGTGCCCACCCAGGGCCTTCTTATCAGTGTTCTGGGCCCCCTCCCAACACACAAACGCACACAGAAAAGTCAAAAGGTTGACCATAAAGAGCACCATTAATCAGAAACTCCCAGACTGTAAGGGAGGGAAACGGCGAGGGCATTTTTCATCAGGCTGGACGGTTATTAAAGAAGCAGCCAACGTAACAGGGACTGATAACATCCTTCAAACTTTGCATCGAAGTGACTAACACCTGTTTTGATAATGGTATGTACTTGTGGGTCTGGAAACCAAGCCTTGTGAGGAACGGTTGCAGGAGTGTTATAGCCTGGAGAAGACGGAGAGGTATTAGGGAAGATGGAAGCAAGCTTGTTTGCTACGGCTCCAGAGGGTAGGACCCAAACCAGTGGATTCAAATGACAGGAAAGGAGATTACGACTAAACATTAGGAAGAACTTTCTGGCGGTAAGAGCTGTTCGACAATGGAATGGACTCCCTCGGAAGATGGACTCTCCTTTGTTGGAGGTTTCAAAACAGAGTAAGGGTGGCCATCTGTCAAGGATTCTATGGCTGTGATTCCTGCCTTGCAGGGGGTTGGACTAGATGACCCTTGGTACCCTTTCCAATTCTATGATCTTGTGTTAAACAGTGCATATAGGGTGGAGTGAAGCCCCTCCCCAACGTTTTCTCTGGTCATCCAACTCCTTAAATAGCACAACCTCTGTCAATTGCTCTAGGCATTTCCCTCTCTTCTCCCTAGGAACTATCCTGGTCACTTGAACCCTGCCCTATCCAAGTAGCACTGCCTTTGTTTCTTCTCTCCTCCCCCTGAAATTAAAGCAGAAGAGCAATGATTGGGGGCCACTAAATCGCCCGTGTCTGGAAGCGCCACGAGGATAACGCTTCATGCATCCGACAAGGTGGGTTCTGGCTTGCAGAAGCTTCTCCAGGGTCCTTATCCATAGAATTCAGAAATAGAGACAGAGCTAGTGACTGGGGAGAAATATTAGCATACAGGGTCTGCCCCTGGTAAACGAGAGCCCTTGGAGCTTACAAAGCGACTGACAAGCTCAGATGGAAGGGACAGAACTCAAATGGACTCGTAAATGGCGATTGTTTGGAAGCTACCTTATACGGAGTCAGATCACTGCTCCATGTATCTCAGCACTGTCTACGCTGACAGCCAACAGCTGCAGCGGGAAGCATTTCCTCAGGGCAAATGGGGCACTGCCCCACCAAATGCTCTGCCCACAGCCAGCCTCCCTCCTCCGCCCACAGCCAGTGTGATGTAGTGGTTAAGAGCGGTAGACTCGTAATCTGGGAAACCGGGTTCGCTTCCCCGCTCCTCCGCATGCAGCTGCTGGGTGACCTTGGGCTAGTCACACTTCTCTGAAGTCTCTCAGCCTCACTCACCTCACAGAGTGTTTGTTGTGGAGGAGGAAGGGAAAGGAGAATGTTAGCCGCTTTGAGACTCCTTCGGGTAGTGATAAAGCGGGATATCAAATCCAAAACTCTTTTTCTTTTTCTTCTCCTTCTCCTTCCAGCCAGTCAGCAGCTGGAACTGCCTCTCATTGGCTCTGCCTCCTTTTTGTCTCCCTGCCCTACCAGCTCCAATGGGTGCAAACCACCCCCGATGCCGCTCTCCAGGGTTTGAGGAGAGCCTGGAGTTGCTATTGGGGATTGAACCTGTGACCCTCCACACACACACACACACACACACACACACACACACACACACACACACACGGGTCTCTGCCCACTGACCCACGGCCCTCCTTGTGTGAAGTCATGTCAACACATGTGCCGATATGGCGACAAGATTTTGCTGCAGCAAGGCAAGGGCATGTGGCAGGCTTTCACTCTCCTGGGGGAGGGGATAGAAATGAGGGAACGCAGCCGGCTGGATGAACTCGCAATTGCGGGGATATACAAAAGGCCACAAACGCCAATGTGGGACTATAAAGACGCTGAACACTTTTATGGCCTTGGCGTGCCATTAGCTGTGGCTGAGTGGCTCGGAGGGCGGCCCCAACAATGGGAGCGATGAGGAAAGAGGGAGTAAGCTCTCTCTCGCTCTGGCAAAACTCGTCGGGCGAGATTCTTGACGGGAAGCCTCGGCCCCATGAGAACTTTTTACAGCTCCTCTCTAGCCATCAGCAGTGGGCACCTGGCAAACGGCAACTTGTGCCCACAACGTGCGGGGGAGACGGGACCCCCTGCATTGGGCACGGGGCTCGAGCTGTTCTCACGGGACAATCGACCTCATCGTTGAGGTTGTGCCGCTGCTCAAAGGAGGAACAGAGGTTAAGCTATAGGGCAGGGATGGTGAACATCAGGCCTGGAGGCAACTGCGGCACTCTAGGTTTCTCCATCTGGTCTTTGGGACTGTGCCTAAGCCACAGCCCTGCCTCAAGAGCCTTTGCCTGGCTGGAATGTGTCTTTGAACAGTGATAATTCTTGCTTGGGCTGGATGGAGGGAGGTGTGTGTGTGTGTGTGTGAATTTTGTGCGGCTGAAATGCCCTTATTTATTATATTTATATGCCACCTTTGCCTCTAAGGAGTCTAAGGTGCTGCACATGGTTCTTCCCTCCCCATTTTATCCTCACGATTGGCCCTGTGAGGTAGGTACATAGGTATAGGTAGGTAAGGTGGAGAGACAGTGAGCGGCCTGAAGGTCACTTTGCGAGCTTAATGGCTAAGTGAGGATTCAAACTCTGACAGGCTCTCCACTGACTTTAATATACATAGGGTATGAGTCCCACCCACAGCCCCACCCACTTTCTGTCTCTGGCCCCACCCACACTGGCCCCTGAATGATGGAATGCGGCCCTCAGGTTAGAAGCAGATTCCCCGCCTCAGTATTGGGGAATAGTTGCGAGGTGCAGGGTCCCTAAATCATTGGCCAGCTGTGGCTGACAAATTGTTAAGCCACTCTCAGACTTATATCTCTTATTATATAACATAATATTTATGTCCCACCCCTCCTAGTGATGGTACAGGGCTTTCTCCCTCCCTGTTTTATCCTCACAAGAACCCTGTGATGTAGGTTATATAATAATAATAATAATAATAATAATAATAATAATAATAATAATAATAATTTATTATTTATACCCCGCCCATCTGGCTGGGTTTCCCCAGCAACTCCGGGCGGCTTCCAACAGAAAAAGAAAACACAGTAATCTATTAAACATTAAAAGCCTCCCTGAACAGGTTAGGCTGACAGTCCAGTGACAGGCCTAAGGTCACCCACTGAGCTTCCATGTGCTGAGTAGGGATTTGAACCCTGGTTTCCCAAAGCCCAGTGCTCTGACCGCTATGCCATACTGTCTCTCTGTGTGCTGCGTGGGGCCGGTGGGAGTCAGAGTCTGAAACGAAAGGTGCTGGCCCCATTTTACAAGCCCTGCTTTCATGCCGCAGTGCAGGTTACGCAAGGCTGATTAACGTCACCGGACGGCAATCGGTGGTGGCAATCAGCCTGGGTAGATTCCATTGACAAGCAGACTTCTGGTGCCTCTTATTTCATCATTTGCTTCCTTTTTGTAGAAGGCGAACAATACAGCGCACGTCGGTGCAGAGCGGAAGAGCCAGGCGCAATTCCTTCTCCATTCACCGAATCCTTTTTTTAAAGAAAAAAGAATCGAATTTTTATTGAAAGTTTTCATCATACAATAAAATCCAAATTCATCTAAAATAAAGACAGAGAAGAAAAGAAAAGAAACAAAGCAGAAAAGAAAGAGAGAGAAAACAAAGAGGGAAAAATAGGGGGGGGGGAGAGAAATAAAACACAGATCCCTCCAACAGGGGCAGAGCTTGTAGGGAAAAAATTGGGTTGGCTTTTGCTGCCCGACTCCCCAAGGGATTCTGAGTTCCCTAAGTCCCGGTCAGAGAAGAATAGATGGAGGCAGGAACCAGTAGAAGGAAAGAAAGGGAAAGCTTCATTTTTCTGTTGCAACAGAGTTTCCCCCCTCTTGCAAGGAGACCAAGAACAAAAGTGTGCAAGAACCTTTAAAGACTTGGAATCGCCCAACCCCTGTAACCAAAGACCACAGCCCAAGCCCAAATTTTTCTGCAACAATGTTAACCCTTATCTCACACAAAAGGGGGGGGGTGGACCTTCGCAGTTGTCACCTGGGAGCATCCATTTCTTCTCTCAGACTCCCATCCTCGGAATTTTTCCTCCCCTGCCTTGGTAGCAGGGTCCTTCATCAGTCATCCATCATCGCACCTTCCAAGTTCCTGGAAGAACTTCTGTAGAGGAAGTTGGGGCCCTTTAGCTGCGGTGGCTAGCCTGCGGCCTTCCAGATATTTCTATTTCCCAGATATTATGGGAGCTGGAGCCAATCCATACCAGGTGAGCGACCCCTGCTTCCAAAGACAGATTCCTTTATGGATCGAACCCTAATTAGAGGACCAGATTAATAGAGGCAACTCCAATTATTATGCCACAGTTAGTGCAGCGTTCCCCAACCTGGTGACCGCTAGGTCTGGAACTACAGTTCCCATCAGCCCTATCCAGCCCGTGTCCAAACATCTTGTTGCATTTAATAGGATGTTCCTGGGTTTAGGATTGCCGCCTGAGAGACCTGTTGAAATCAATGGGGAATAAGGGAGTCATTGGTTTAAGTAGGGTCTTCTCTCGCAGTGAGCTAAGCCCAACCTTGGACTAAATAATGCTAGATTGGCCTTTCGTACTGCATTTCAGTGTAAATATATTTACAATTGGGTTGGAGATTAACTTGGCCAAGGTGTCTGGTGAAGAGGGAAGGAATTCTTGTCTTCAAAACGTGCTGCTGCGTTTTTGATTGGGGCCCTTGTCTGTACCCTATTGTAGTTTTGGATCCTATTGAGGTTTTCCAGTTTCATTCAGTACATCATCATCATCATCATCATCATCATTACAGTATTATTATTATTGCTGCTGTTTTGTAAACGGCTCAAGAGATGGCCTCGCATTCAATGGCAAATGAAAAAGACGGAGGAATTTTTTTGTGCTTTGGTAAATGACCCTTTTGAGATCTCCTTCCTCGGCCTCGCTTCTCTTCCAAGATCCTACTCAGTTCTTTTTTTCAGTCTCCTAGTTCATCTGCATCATTGCCCTGGTGACCTCTGACCCCTGCTGTGTCTCCCCCCATCATATAATCTCTTTACAGCAACCGCCCCCCCTACCCCACCCCAGGCCTTGGCACTCAGTGTATATTGATGTCCCTTCTATTCTCTTGTCAGCAAAGAAACAAGGCCTGCCCCATTCATCCCTCTGCTTCCACTTGGTGTCCCATTGTCTCGCCCTTCTGTTTCCCCGTGTTGCCAACCCGTCCTCAACTTCTTGACCTCCTGCCTCTCCCGAGGGCCCTGTAATCGTCCTCTCGTTTGTCTACCGGGATCCCTTTTTCATCCAAAGCAGGGTTCCTTTTCTCTCTCGCCACCCCAGGAGGAGCTGCTTTGATCCGTCTCTCTCCATCACTCCCTAACTCCTCTCCTGTGAAACATGCCTTTCCTTTGGAAGGAGGGCCATGGAGCGAGCTGCCCTGGTCCCTCTGAAGAAGACAAATCGCCCCTCGTTTATTGCCTGGAGAGTGGAGAGGGGTGCTTGCCCGTGTTGGGGTTGGATTCAAGGGTCAATTTGGTCTCTGCCGTCCTAATTTGAGGAGGAGAGTTAGAAAGCTCAGCAGCAAATGCAGTTTAAGCAAGGGTCACGGCCAAGTCTGAAACACTTCTGTATTTATAACTCGCCGGCTTGGGGGGGGGAGGGCATTTATATGAAGGATATAAATCACTGTATATATTAAGACACGAATGGATTGTGATGACATTGTTAGAGGGCAAGGCGGGGATTGAGGAGACCTACGTACCGGTAGGTTCTGCTAAGTGTACTAAGGGATTTTGGGCCTGTGTGTGTCATAGTCATAAAAAACTACATGATGATTCTCAGGGACACTCAGGGCTAATGAGAATAGCATTTACATAGTCCTCCCCTAGTGTTACATGGACATGCAGTCAGTCATATGTTTTTTAACAACAGGGAGACGTTAGTGATCTGTGCCCCAAGGGCCACATTCGGCCCCTGGTGAAGTCTCTGGGGGCCACATGCTGGCAGTAGGTGTGGCCAAATGTGTGCGACTAACACACACACAGAGAGAGAGAGAGAGAGAGAGTCCACATTCGCACCAGACATTTAAAGCACTATGATGCCACTTTAAGCAGCCATAGCCAGAGGCGTACGAAGGGTCTCTTGCGCCCTTGGCAGGGATCTGTATTGTCACCCCACCCCACCCCCCAAAAATCACTTTACTGCAATAAACACATTAGGAATTACTACATTTTACATGACCCAAGCACTTGAAGTGTCCAGAGTGAGGGCAAGGAAGGGCAGAAAACATTCGCACATCTTTGTGCTTTAAGGGCCAGAAGGGTGGGAAGCTGCTCCCATGTTTAATTCTGCCATATATGTTGCCTCATACATATATGTCATGCACTCCATAGGTCTGAAAGGTAATTTTTGTGACCCACTCCCTGGGCCTGCGCCCCTGGCGAGGGCCAGTTTCAGCAACCCTTAGGTATGCCTCAGTTCATGGCTTTCCCCCCAAAGGATTCTGGGAACTGTGGTCTGTTATGGGTGCTGAGAGGGGTGAGGAGGCCCCCGTTTCCCTCAATTCTCAGAAGGGCTGAACAACCAATCCTTCATCCCAGGGAACTCTCAGAATTGCAGCTCTGTGAGGGGAACAGGGGTCTCCTCGCAACTCTCAGCGCCCTTAACACACTGCAGCTCCCATAATCCTTAGGGGGGGAGGAGCCATGACTGTTTAAAGTGGCCATCATAGTGCAATTGTAGTCACACAGGCACACAGAGGCAGATCGGCTGAGGAGCAGTTATCTTTGCCCGTCAAATGGTCCGCCCTCTCACCGTGCGTGAGGCAGCGATGGCCACCAACTTGGGTGGCTTTAAAGGAGCAGCAGTCAAGTTCATTGAGGAGAAGGCTACCAACACCGACCAGCCAGGAGGGTGGCTGTCCTCTGCCTCCCCCGTCAGAGGCAGTTTGCTTCTGAGCACCAGTTGCTGGAAGCTCGATGAGAAAAAAGTGTTGCTGAGCTCAGCTCCTGCTTTCGAGCTTCTCATCGAGGCATCTGAGTGGCCGCTGTGAGAACAGGAAGCTAGGCCCTGATGCAGTGGGGCTCGTCTTCTTATTTGGTGACCAGGGAAGGAACAGTCTGAAAGTCTTCTTTGGCAATCACTCGTAGCCGAGTAAGATTGTCTTCCATAAACACAGTTTTAACAATGAGTCCGTAAGTGACTGTGGAGGCCAATTCTGGATCCACACGTCCTTCAACAGTGGGGACATTGGTTTCCGGGCGGGAGTTGATCATGGTGTGCATTTGCCAAGCGTGCCTTCCTCTTAGCATGTTTCTCCCTTTCGTCCTATAGTTCAAGCATCCTCAAAGCCCATGACACCTTTGGTAAAGGCGGCTCTCCAACTGGAGCGCTTGCAGGCCAGTGTTTCCCAGTTGTTGGTATTTATACTACATTTTTATTTCAGATTTGCCTTGAGACAGTCTTTAAACCTCTTTAAACCACCGGCATTACGCTTTCCATTTTTAAGTTTGGAATAGAGTAGTTGCTTTGGGGGACGATCATCAGGCGTCCGCACAACATGACCAGTCCAACGAAGTTGATGTTGAAGAATCATTGATTCGACACTGGTGATCTTTGCTTCTTCCAGTACACTGTTATTAGTTCGCCTGTCTTCCCAAGTGATGTGTAACATTTTTCGGAGTAAGGGGATCCCAAGCCACAGGGTTTTCGCTGCAAAAGAACTGCAACAGTTCGGCAGTGGTTTGGAGGGGATCTCAAAGTTTGGGGTTCATAGATAATGTTAAGTATGAACCCCTGTGTTCTTTAACTACGTTAATGTCCAAAATCAAGATCTTGTACTAACTGCTCAATAGTTACATGCAGTAGTATGCTTGAATATTGAATGCTGGATAAGTGTTTAATAGTTTTTGTATTTGTTTAAAAAACAATAAAATTTGTCTTCAAAAAAAGTATGAATGTATCAATTACTCTGTTTGTGGGGTGCTGCAAAATGCAGGGTTTTTGCCCTGCAAAGCACTGCAAAAAAAACCTGCAAAGTTTTGCCACAGGTTTTGCCACAGATGCCCAAATTGGTGTGTGTGGCTTTAAATCTTCAAGTCATCCTTGAAGTGCCTTAAGGTGAAATAAAACCAGGAGGTATGTGCATGGTGTGTGTGTGTGTGTGTGTGTGTGTGTGTGTGTGTGTGTGTGTGTGTATCCAACCAAAGAATCAGCCATATAGCTGAGTAACAAAATGCAGTTCTCTGCTCCAAGGAGCATACAGTTTAACCTGACCATTAGCTCTTTGAATGTGAAGCATCCGCCTTGTGGCCAATCATTGATGGAACTAGCCGTTTCTGAGGATTGGAGCTTTAGGGAAGGTCATGCGGACAATGGGAATGCTTGGTCATGTAAAAGGGAGAGTCCCGTTTGTATACAGTGGCAGCCCTCAAGGAATCTGCTGAGTAAGTGCTGATGGCGGCAGGAAAGGAAACACAGCGGGCTTTTCATCAGAGGTATGAATTAAAACAAGGGAGGCCAAACCCATCCTTCTTACCCTGTATCCTGTCTCCAGCAGTGTCCAGTAGAGAGGAGTACAAAAAAGCGGAACAATTGCGGAATAATGAACCATTCCTCTTCTCTCTCTCTCTCTCTCTCTCTCTCTCTCTCACACACACACACACACACACCCTTTGACAAATCTAAAACTTTCCACAATTCAGATCCCTTCTGCCATACCTAAGAATCCGCTTGAAATTAAAGGCCGCAAGCGCATTTATACTGCACCGTCCACACAGCAATTCACTTTCTTAGTTGCCCTGTGATCTAGCTCAGTGTTGTCTACACTGACCAGCAGCAATATTCCAGGGGTTTTTCAGGTAGGACTCGCCCTGGAGATGCTGAGGATTCATACTGGGACATCCACCTCTACCCTTGCCCTGTAGTGTCCACACCCTGAACATTTGCACCATAGATTTCATAGAATCTTAAGAGTTGGAAGGGACCCCCGAGGGTCATCTAGTCCAACCCCCTGCAGTACAGGAATCCTGCCCACAGAAATCTCTGGTCAACAGCCAGACTCACTGGTCCATTGTCCCACGGGCCTTCTGCAAACCTCAGCTTGTTTTTAAACCGCGGTTAACTGTGACGGGAAAACCAGACCATTGTATGCAAATCTAAAATAAATAATAAGTTACAATACGAATGCATTTTAGAAGCTCACTTTCGCAACCTTGTTCAGGCAGTGCTCAGAACAGGGCACCCCGTTGCCCTCCACATTTACTTACTATGGATCCTTAGAAACTTTTAAGAGTCCCGTTTTGTTGATTGACACATGCCAGTCAATAGCTGCTTCCCGATCTCCTCCCGAAGATGTTCATTAGCATCAAGCTGTCAAGCAATTAAACTGGCTCTCAAATGAAGATGCTACCCTCTCTTGACATCGTCCCCCCCCAACCTCATTTTGTTTTAAAGCCGTCCCATCAAAGGCAGAACGAGCCTCTCCTTGTCCAGCTAATCTGGGACAGAAATCTGGTATGGTTCAGAGGGAAGCTGGAAGGTCAGCAAGAGAACTTAGGTGGCTGTCCCGGGAGAAAATCAAGGCTGTCTTTTCCAAGTAAACAGAGAGCACTGGAGAGGTAAGGTTTATGAGGTTTACTCAGAAGGACACACCTGTGATTAGCTACAGTAGGCAGCTTTCAAGTATGCTTGGAGGGGAGGGGACAGACTCACAAGGAAAGAGAGCCAGCAACCAAAGTGATGGGCAGGCGGCAGACAGAAGGCTTTAAATTCCGCAAAGGGATCAGTGCAAAGTTCCTCTTTATTTATTTGTTCTGAAGCAGTTTTGCCCTGCTCTGCAGCCGAGAACAAAACACACTGTCGCTTCCCTCAAGCTTGCAATCTAAAAGACATGTCACAAAAGGGGAAAGGGATTGGGAGGGAGGAGGAAAAACAATAGCTTTGCACAAAAATGCACTCGAAGGCACAGGGAAACACTTGTCTTGACACAACGCTTGTGAGAACTTTGGAAGTAAGGTCACTTCTAAATGACCAGTTTGTCAAGCACTCGTCCCAGTTTGGTTGCACAAAGTTAGCTATTAAATGAGCACTCATTCTTATTTGTCTGCAAGTTGGCTGGACGATGCTGTGTGCCTTGCAAAATCAGAAAAAGCGTGAAGTCCCAAGGGTGGCTATGTTTCCGATCACATAATGTTTTGGAAAATGTAAACTGGCCAGGTTCACCTTTCAATGCAAGCTTGAATCAAATTAATTCCCTGTCCCTAGCTGGAACACAGAGGCACATCTCAGCAGCAACGGATCCCACCTTCCTCTGCTGAGCTGGTCTTTTGCAGACATCAGCTCCACACAGATCCCTGGGGCTTAGCAGCCGGGCCAGACTGCAACTGAGTTCTCCATTCCTCTCCCATGGCAAGTAGGCGGATTCAGCTAAGCAAATCTCCCAGCAGACTTCAAAGGACTTGTACGTATTTGCTGTCTGCAGGGGAGTCATGGCACTGTTTTACTTTTGACCTGACTCATCATCAAAGGAAAGTGGCTGGTGACAGCTGACCTGCGAAGGTATGACGGGAAGCGCTTGCAAGAGATGAAGAAGAAGAAGAAGAAGAAGAAGAAGAAGAAGAAGAAGAAGAAGAAGAAGAAGAAGAAGAAGAAGAAGAAGAAGAAGAAGAAGAGTTTGGATTTGATATCCCGCTTTATCACTACCCGAAGGAGTCTCAAAGCGGCTAACATTCTCCTTTCCCTTCCTCCCCCACAACAAACACTCTCAGTTCAGTTCAGTTTTATTACAGCAAAAGCCAGCAATACAAAGTACCTTAATTCCAAACAAAAAAATAACATCACCAGAAGCAGAACAGTTACACAAAATGAATTTGCAATGTATTATTCAATAGAAGAGATTTAACGTTTCTTAATAGCTAAAGTGCAGAATTTGGCCACATCATATGATACTGGACCTGAGGAATCTTCCAGAAGGAATTTTCGTAAGATTTCGGAGGAGAATTCCAAATAATATTGTAAGGGTATAAATTTTGATAAAAGGGGTGAAATAAGTCGAGCTCGTTCTTCACTATAAAATTCACAAAATAAAAGGATGTGAGTGACAGATTCTACCTTATTGGACATGCAAGGGCAAAGGCACTCATGAATTGGTACTCGCATAAATTTGCCGTACAGCACAGCTGAGGGCATTGCCTCAAAACGGGCTCTAGAAAAGGCCCATCTATAGGCTTCGTTAGTGATACAACAAACACTCTGTGAGGTGAGGGGGCTGAGAGACTTCAGAGAAGTGTGACTAGCCCAAGGTCACCCAGCAGCTGCATGTGGAGGAGCAGAGACGCGAACCCGGGTCCCCAGATTACGAGTCTACCGCTCTTAACCACTACACCACACTGGCTCTCCCGTAGTCTCTCCCACACAATTGGGAAAATCCCTGCCACTCCTTGAGTACTGTGTCTCTTCCTGTAATGCATGCTTGGAAACGCTGTACCAGTCCTCAAGTATTGTTATTCCCTGCAATGCATGCTGGGAAGCTGCCTGCTGCTGCTCAAGTAAATTTGTCGTTTAGTCTAAACCAGCCCAGAGCATGCCAAGCACTCCTGTCTTGCACTGCCTCCCAGTTTGGTCAAACTCATGTTAGTGGCCTCGAGAACACTGTCCAACCATCTCGTCCTCTGTCGTCCCCTTCTCCTTGTGCCCTCCATCTTTCCCAACATCAGGGTCTTTTCCAGGGAGTCTTCTCTTCTCATGAGGTGGCCAAAGTATTGGAGCCTCAGCTTCAGGATCTGTCCTTCCAGTGAGCACTCGGGGCTGGTTTCCTTCAGAATGGATAGGTTTGATCTTCTTGCAGTCCATGGGACTCTCACGAGTCTCCTCCAGCACCATAATTCAAAAGCGTCAATTCTTCAGCGATCAGCCTTCTTTATGGTCCAGCTCCCACTTCCCTCAAGTAAATAATACGGTAATAAAATCTGCCATCAAGCAGCTCCCTTACTGTTGGAGACAGGATGCCTCTGAATAATACCAGTTTCTGGGAATCACAAGTGGGTAGGGTCCCCAGAGGTATCTGGTTGTCTGCTGTGATAGCCTGCAGCAAAGTTCTTCTTATGTTCTTACCTTTCAATTCTCGCTGGGGCTGGTGAGCATTGGAGTCAAACAACAATATTCAGAGGCCTCTGTGTAAAGAGCTTCACCTGTTGTCTATGGCCTGGAAGAGTCAGTTGTGTCGTTCAATTTCTGTTCTCCCTTCCTCCTATTTAAGAAAGGTAATCTTCCACCAGGATGCGGGTGGTGGTTTGGGTTAAACCACAGAGCCTAGGGCTTGCCGATCAGAAGGTCAGCGGTTCAAATCCCCGTGACGGAGTGAGCTCCTGTTGCTCGGTCCCAGCTCCTGCCAAGCTAGCAGTTCGAAAGCACGTCAAAGTGCAAGTAGATAAATAGGGACCGCTCCAGCGGGAAGGTAAATGGCGTTTCCATGCGCTGCTCTGGTTTGGCAGAAGCAGCTTTGTCATGCTGGCCACATGACCCGGAAGTTGTACGCTGGCTTCCTCGGCAAATAAAGCGAGATGAGCACCCCAACCCCAGAGTTGTCTGTGACTGGACCTAATGGTCAGGGGTCCCCTTTACCTTTTAATCTTCCACCCTTGTCTCAAACTCTGAACATTAATCAAACAAATTGACACCTCTTCTTTTATTCTAAACATGTCGTTTTCCTTCCCTACAGGATGGCACTACAATAAAATGTTGCAGCACAGAGCGCTCCTGTTCAGTGTGCCAGCCAACCAGCCATGTCTTCTTTCAAAGTTCTCCATTTGATTCCCTCCTTCTTCCTGGTTTTATTGCTTTAGGACTTCCATACCCCACCTTTCCTCTAAGAAGCTTCAGGTGACATACCCCCCCCCGCTTTCCATTTTACCCCCACAACAACCCCATGAGGTAGGCTGGGCTGAGAGAGCTAGGATTGGGCCAAGGCTGCCCAATAAGCTTAATGACCGAGTGGGGATTTGAATCTTGGTTTCTCGGGTCCTGCTCTAACCACTACACAGCACAGGCTTCTCTCCCCACAACAGACAGCATCCACCACCCCCATTGTGCTATTTTAGTGGGGAAGGACAGTTTCCCCCTTTATTTCCGCACCCCAAAATTTTGCTCCTGCCTCTGCCAACCAAGCATACGGATCTATCATTTCTCTTTAACCCTGCTTGGGTTCAATAACCATCAGCACTCAGCACTTACGTTTGATATTAGCACCTATGATTTTATTACATTTTGGCCAGGAGGGCATTGGTAGTGGGCATAAGAATTTCAAGATATGTTGACTCACTTGTGGGTCACGACCTCCGCTTGCGATGCACCAACATCACACACACACACACAACCCCCATGCAAAACAGGACTGTGCTATCAAAAAGCCCTAATGCAATGGTGCCAGCGGAATTGGTAACCTCAGCATGACCTGGCTCCATCTGCCCCTCCAATCTCACCTGCCCTCCTCCAGAGCAAACACCGCCACTGTTGGCAAAGAGGATTTGCCTGTCTGAACAGGTGTGGGCCAGGCCTCACTTTCTTCGGAAGGGTGAGCGAGAGGTCAGGTCTTTTCCCACCGAGCTTCTTAATGCCCGCCCAAGAGGTCTGCCATGCACCTCTGCGTCACAGCTGAGCTTTTCAAGGCAACAGCGAAGGTTTCTTCCTGATAACCATCTGATTGAGGTCGCTATATTGCCTTTAAGGTCTAGGAAAGTCTTGTTTTTCCACAGGGCAGTCGCAGAAGCCGGAACTGAAGGTGCTGAGCTGTCTCCCTCATGGGAGGTTTTTAAGCAGAGATTGGATGGCCAGATGCCTGGCCTCTGTTATATTCTCTGACCGATGGAGAACCCCATAAGGGCAGATTTTTGCTTATTACACAGGACATCTTTAGCTGTGACCCCTGCATTGCAAGGGGCTGGACTAGAAGACCCTTGGGGGTCCTTCCAAACTCTGCAATTCTTCAAGTTCCTAATCGGATATGCTGAACGTTGTGAGAATTTTAAGGTCTAAGATATAAAATAAATAACAGGTTTCCTGCCAGGCAGGATTCTGCTGTAGACCGCCCCTTCTGTGATGTATGTATGATGTATTGGGGTGGTGGTATTGCGCTACAGGGTGGCAATTTTAAAAGTCTTTTTAAGGGCTTGTACACCATTGTTCTGGGTTCCTCCTCCCTCCTGCGTGGGGGGTGGGGTGGGGCGAGCGCCCTGTTGTAACAGTTTAATAAAGATCAGGCTTACTAGTTGCTTTGCTTCTGAATATTCTCTGGCTGACCTCTGTTATTTTCTCCTACTTATAGAGAACCTGGAGCTGGACCATAAAGAGCTGGACCATAAAGAAGGCTGATCGCCGAAGAATTGATGCTTTTGAATTATGGTGCTGGAGGAGACTCTTGAGAGTCCCATGGACTGCAAGAAGATCAAACCTATCAATTCTGAAGGAAATCAGCCCTGAGTGCTCACTGGAAGGACAGATCCTGAAGTTGAGGCTCCAGTACTTTGGCCACCTCACAAAAAGAGAAGACTCCCTGGAAAAGACCCTAATGTTGGGAAAGATGGAGGGCACAAGGAGAAGGGGACGACAGAGGACAAGATGGTTGGACAGTGTTCTCGAAGCTACGAACATGAGTCTGACCAAACTGCGGGAGGCAGTGGAAGACAGGAGTGCCTGGCGTGCTCTGGTCCATGGGGTCACGAAGAGTCGGACACGACTAAACGACTAAACAACAACACGGGCTCTTGGGTACCCCATAAGGGGAAAGGAGCAGGTTTTTTTCTTCTTATAACACTGAATAACACACCAGCATCAGAAGGGGGGTGGGGCAAAGGAGTCCTTGTCTGGGCCCAGTGCATAGTTGCCCATTCCTTTCAGGCCAGGTTAATTGTGTCCCTTACTATTTAATTTTGACCTACTGTACTTGCTGCTGCTATTGCTATTGTGCAGTTTTTGGCAGCCTGGTGCCCTCCTGATGTTTTGGACTACAACTCCCATCAGCCCTCGTCAGCATGCTGTGTCACTGAGGGTTAGGCCACAGTTCCAAAAGCAAAGGGATGGCTTTTCATCTGGCAAACGAGCCAAAGAGAGGCTGTTGCAGACTCTTGACAGGACAGCTTTCCGGAGCCAGCTCACCTCTGTGTTGTAAATCCCCGCTGTCTGTCACTGGCATTAAAATGGCAGTCCTGTGCAATTAATTATCCAGAGCGACGATAGAAAAATACAAAAAGGAGAGGGTGTCGATCAGAACTGAATTGGGACAGGGAAGGGTTCAAAACTCAGTGGTTTGAGTCTGGTAATTAAATGATGAATGTGTCTATGACAGCTGCCAAGTCACACGCCGCCCCGCCCCCCAATTAAACAGGTTGTGCTTCTGTGCTTTAATACCTGTTTGAGCTGCAGACATGAGCAGCACATCAACTGGCTGTGAAAAGAGGCACAAGAGCAGGTCACAACAGGTGTTTCAGGTCAGTTGGCAACCTACCTTCTGCACGACGAACTCTCTCGTTGGTTTTAACTGTCACGGCTCTATGTCCGCTGTGAAGGATCCTGAGGATTGCAGCTTGCTGTGGGTGATGAGGGTCAAATTGTTGTTAATAGGGAATGTGTGTGAGAGGGATTCCCCGTTTCCCACCCCTCACTGCTTTAACAACAGAGGCTCTCCCTGTGCTTCTATACAAACGGGAGCAAACCTCCAGTGTCCAAATTGGACTTGTCTCCAGGGTACCTCAAGGCTCTGCGTTCGAAACCTATTGCCACCAGTGGGGTCTCCCTCCCATGGATCCCTACTGCTACAATTTGCCTCTCCCTTAGGCAACTATGTGGCTCCCTTGGCTTCACTAACCAGCCCTTTGTAGGACAGGAGAAAAAGCAAACAGTAGGACAGGAAAGTTTTGTTCTCGCCTCTTAGTCACACCTCTGAAGGTACCGAGACACTGCCCGAGTCCATAGGCACATTTAACTTTATTATTTAACTTGAAAACATGGATTTCTCTGGTTCTTAAAAGTGCGTATCTTCTTTTCATATAATACAGACTTGTTAATACACCTCCTGCATCTTGATAATAACAGTTATAACCTTTCTTCCCATCCACCCCAAACCTAACCTCCTGCTCCCTCTCTAACCCTCCACTCCCCAACTGCCAACCCCCAACTGCCTTTCAACGGTTGTTCCCCCTCCATTTAGAACGCTGTCTAGCTCCGCCTCCCAGGGAACACCTGCCTATCACGGGAGTGATAGGTTAACCCATGATGAATCGGAATCATCATCAGGCACTATTCCCCCATATAGTGTGGACTGTAACCAAATAGAACCAGTGTGGAGCCAGATCTGATCCAGGTTCAATGAGATCCAGGTTCAAATGCATACACAGCCATCAAGCTGTGGGCCCATTGCTATCTCTCAGGCTAACCTCCCTCTCGGGGATTGTTATGAAGATCAAATGAGGGTTGGTCCATGTCTGTTCTTGAGCTGCTTGAGCAAAAGGAAGCCTGGAAATGTAATAAAATTCAAATAACTACCCTCCTGTTGCCTATAGGCATTCCCCCCTGGCTTCCTCCCCTCTCCAGTCATCAGGAGCCCCCCTTTTTCTATACCCATGACTATAGGGATGGGGAAAGAAATTTGATTTTGTTTGCATTTTCATGATAAATGACCAAATCCACACTTTTCAAACTAATGGGTGAGGTGAAACACATCAATCTTTCAATGTACACACTACTCTATAGATTTTGTGATGCAGTTCCCTGTCCAACAATGTGTACAAAAATGACTGTATTAGGGCAGAAGGGGCTAAATTTGGCCCTCCGGCCTCTGTATCCAGCCTTTGCGATCCTACCCAGGCCACCCCCTGCTCTGCACCACCCCCTACTGGCTTGAAAGTGTCATTGAACTAACAAGGATCATTATACCTCTTGGTTGACTGGATTGAGATGGGTGTACGTTTGGCCCTCAGAAGGTTACCCAAGTGGGAATTTGGCCCTCAGGCTGGAAAAGGGTTCCTTATCCTTGTATTAGGGGAAAGTATGCATACAAATGCATATTTGTGCAAAGAACATGCAGATATGCATTATATCCAGGAGGAAGTGATTGCGGCAAAGCTGCATACAAAATATGTTTGTATTTGGAGAAATTAGCATGAAAATACTGATGAATTTTCATGAGGATTATTTTTTTTAATGCAAATTGCTGCAGGAGGTGTGGGGACCAGGATTTAAGATCGGAAGACTGAGAAACCAGGAGGAACTGAAACTGACATGTCCCTAATCATGATGTTAAATGCTGCAGTTTTGCAGAAAGGGCAGCTCCAGTTTTGAGCAGCAGCTGCGTATTGATTGCAGCACGGCAGTTTGGACCTGGGGTTTCTCAGCTGCTCACCTTTGGCCCTTGCTCTGTCCCTGGGAGGGCAGGTGCCACTTATGGTCAAGGAAACAGGAGGTGATGTCGGAAGACTGAGATGCTAGAGGCAATCGGGGCTGACAAGGCATGCACTTCAGGGTGTCTGGACGATCCTGGGCTATAACAGCCTCCAGACATACCGGTAGCAAGGATAGTCATTCTCAAGGCTTGCAGGACCATGGACAGGTCACTGAGAGCTAGCACCTTGCTGTAACAGAGGTATCTTCCATCTGCTTATTGAGCATCCCACCCGATTTGCTTGCAGGAAGGCTGGGCAGCACCAGCTATTTATTGAGTTGTCTAGAACTACAAAGTGCATTCACTTTCCTAACTGCAAAAAAAGCCTGGTGGTGTTTTTTTTGGAGGGGTGGAAGTGAGCTAGGTGTACAGGAGCAACAAGTCGGCTTTCTGTACAACCTGAATTCGCTGCTCCCTGTAAATAGTGATAGGACAGAAGCTCCCAGAGACCCAACTGCAGGCATAACCTTTACTTCTCTCTAGGCCCAGACAACTCTTCTCAGACTCTGCCCCGCTGTTTCGAGGATTGAAGCTCTTTTCGGGGGCAACCCACAAGCCCCACTGCCAAGTGCTCCAACACCTCCCTGTGACAAATCCTTTTATGTGATCCTGTGGGGACTGATGCCTATTGAGCCTGTAAGAAGGCAGGCAGGTGTTCACTGGCTGAAGAAGGCAGGTGGAGGTTGGTGGGGCAGTGGCCCATTTGCCCCCATGGACCTGCCACCACTGAGTTGTGATCTCTGCTCCTGTGTGAAGGTACTGGAGAGTGACTGGCAGCTGGTGGGAAGAGGCTCAGTCCTTTATTGGGAGGAGGGCCTTACTTGGGAGTCTCCAGGTACCAGGCAATGAATAGCAAGAACAGAGTCTTGCATCACTGCTGATCATGGGGATGTCTAGACCTCTTCCTCAAAGTCCTAGTTCAAGGATGGCCTAGTTCTGGCCTAAGAGACAACTATGGCCCCCAGCCTCTCCCCTATCAGGCCCTCAGGACCTTCCCAGGCTACACCCCTCGCCAACCCTGCTTTGCACCTTCTTTGAATTTTTGTGCCAGTTGGTTTGTGCCCTCAGATCATGCCTCTTGCTTGTCTGGATAGAGAGGCAATGGTGTGTGTGTGTGTGTGTGTATAGAAAACAAGCCTACTTTACAGAGGCAAAATTCACATTTAATAATGTGCTTATTTTTTGCCTCTGGCTCTCCCAACCACTGGCATGTGGGCCCCAAAACATTGCCCAGAAGGGAATGCACCCCTGCCTTGCAGAGACAAAGCAACCATTCAGAACCATTTGTCTATGGTGTTCATACACCCAAGCCCAAGACTTGGCAGTGGCCCGATTATGAAGGTGGGAGAGGGCCTCTTCCTTTTGTGATCTCCCTGTTGAATTGCTGCTTTTAGAAGGCCGCAGTGAAGCAGAGTTTGGCTTAAATTAGGGGGAGAAGGGCTAGCAGATTTTGTGCTCTACCTCGAGACCAGGTGCCAAATGCAGTCTTTCAGCCATCTCTTGTCCAGTCTTCAGGACTTTGCCCAGGCCATACCCCTCACTGACCCTTCCTGCATGAATTTGTATTTGGCCAGAAGGTGTCCTTGAACTGAGATGGTATTTCTTGCTTGTCTGGATGGAGAATGCTGCATGTTCTGGCCACACTCACCCTTGGTAGGTGGCCCTAGCAATGTTGTTGAGGTCGAATGTGGATCTCAAGGGCTGGACTGAGGAGGAATAGTGGAAGCCCCACCCCCTTCGCCTGAACCTTCCCAATGGCAGGAGAATAGTATTGATTTAGAACAGTAACTTGCAGAGGGGCATAGTCCAGAGGGGGAAAGCTGGGAAATACTGGGTGAGGAACAGCTAGAAGGGGGAACACCAGGAGAGGGACAGCTGGCAGATTCAGTGCCCTTGGACAGCATTCCTGACTTCCCTTCGCCTAGGACTAGACTGGCTGTGAGAGTGATAGAACAGAAAGCGCAGAGGCAACAAGATCAGATTACCAAGTGTAGGAGTGACATAGATTAATGGGGATGGAGGGGGTGAACCTTAACTGGGAGCCACACCATTTTTAGAGAGATATTCATTCCTTTGTCTCTTGCTGTGATTATTAAAGAAACTATCTGGCAAAAATGCTCCCTTTCGTTTGATCTGTTTAATTACTACCACTGGGGGAGGGATCAGATTCCCCGAAGCCTGACAGTGGCCAATAATCCAAGTGTTACTTTCAGTCTTCAGTTTTAACACTGCTCTTGGACCATAATCCTTTCTATCTCCCCACCCGAAACACACCATAGGGAATGCTGCTAAATGATCACACTTGGCTAGGAACATGGGAGACAAGACAACTACCCACAAGGTGTTCTACTTGCAGTCAGAGGCACTATGCTGTGGGGAAAGTGGGATATTGGCCTGATCCAGCAAGCTCTTATATCCTCAGGTTATTCTCTCCTTCCCTCTTGTGTGTATTAAAAAAAAAAAACCTAAACAAACAAAAAACCCTGGGATTACTGCAAACTAACTTCTGCCCTTCCCAAAGAGAGAGAGAGAGAGAGAGAGAGAGAGAGAGAGAGAGAGAGAGAGAGAGAGAGAGAGAGAAAGAAATAATAAAGAGACCTTGTGTTCTATGTACAAGTGGGGAACATTGCACTTATTTTCTTTTACATCCATTGGACAACATTAACTTTCTTTAATATATAAATCTCTCTGGATAGGCTGTGGGGGGGAAGGAAAGGGAGGAGCCGGGAAATCACGGCGTTTCTCTATATACAGTTCCATTGGCTCAGTTCGACAGCACAGGCAGCTCATCCTCCACAACCTGAAGTAACAGCCCCAATTTCACTCTCTGGTCCATTTTGGTAGAGGAATGTAACTTTGTTATAAATATGATTGATCTTCAGCTTTTGCACTCTCTCCAAACTCCTCCTCAGTCCAATATCCATTTTGTTCTCACTTCTCTCGCAAAGAAATGCCCTGAGGGAAGGAAAATACTTTCAAAATCCTTAAAAGACAGTGAGTCTTGGAAAATACTGTGGGCTGGGTGTGTGTGAGAGAGACAGAGACCCACAGGGATGTCATCTTTGCACCCGTTGCAAAAGTCGCCGAAATGTTTTGTCTTCGAAACTTCCAGCCCTCTCGCCAGGTTTGGTGGGCTCTCTTTGTGGTATGGTGCCAGACCTCTTGATAACCTCCTGGCCACAGTACTCTGTCGTCGCTCACTGGCAGGATGATGAAGGGAAATAATCTCTGGTTGCTATAGGCAAAAGCAAGTGAGGTATGGAGCATCACCAAGCTTGCAGCGGACACTAAAAGGGGCAGGGGTGTGAGGCGAGGGAAAGAAGAGGGAGGCAGAGGTTAGAAGTCATATACCAGGAGCGGAGGACTTCAGGCCCAGGGGCTAAATGCCTCCAGGCCTCTGAATTCCCCAGGCCACCCCTCACTGGCTGGGCTTCAAGCCCTCCTTGAGTGTTCTTCCCCGGCTGGAATATGTCATTGAACTCTGATTACGTCTCTTGCTTGTTGAGATGGGAGAATAGAGAAGGGTATCTGTGCGTATCAGCTGGCCTACTGCACAATGGTAATGTCTACATTCATTGATGTGCCCACTTTTGCCTCTTGGCCTGGCCAATCACTGGCATGTGGCCCCCAGGAGGTTGCTCAGAAAGGAATCTGGCCCCTCAGGATCAAAAGGGTTTCCCACCCCTGCCACATACAAAAAGATTACCTTGGAGAAAAGTATCACTGAGTGGAGAAAAGAGCATTTCTATACACTGTAGGATGGTGTTTTGATCTTTTATGCTGTAAATTGCCATGAGATCTACAGATGAAGGGCGGTATATACAATTGTTGTTGTTGTTTGTTTGTTTGTTATGGTGTGTGTGTGTGTGTGGATGGGACCACTGTGAAAGGTTCCAGACATTTACAAAACGGTTTACCTAGCTGGTTAGGTTAAAGTACAGAGACAGGGCGGGGCTTCAGTAGCACCTTGGACAGCTCCCTGCAGAGCTCAGCCTGGCTGCTCCATAAGAGCAGCACTCAAATGTTGCTTCAGCATGGGCCACCCTCAGACTGAGCCTGAAATAGGAGCTGCAGCTGAGATGAGCCTCTTCGTTTAAAGGGGCCCACCCTGCTTTAGCACTTTCTGGCTCTGATAGAGCAGGGGAGAATGCAGTTGCACTAGGACACAGTGGTAGCCAACATGGTGCCCTCCAGATGTTGTTGGGTTTCCAACTACCATCAGTCTCAACCAGGCTGGCCAATGGTCAAGGTCAAGGATAGAGACAGTTGTAATCCAGCAACCTCTGGAGGGCTATTTCTGCACAAGGGCTTCTGAGCTGGAGTCCTCCCAAGTCAGAGGAAGGCAAAGCAACCTCCTTGGACTAGAGAGCTACTTGCACAAGGGGCTTCTCTTGAGCAAGTATTTCTGGCTTAGTATGCACATCTGGGGATGGCACTAAGGACCATTCCACTCTGAACCCCCCTGACCTCATCCCCAATTCCTCAGTGTCTGGTAAATATGCAGCCAGCTGCATCAGCTCAAAAAAAATTGTTTTGTTTTTTAAAGGGCTTTAAAAAAGGATTTTAAAAAATCATCTTCTGTGGTCGTTATTTGAAGGTTTGATCATAGCTGCCAAGTTTTTGCTTTTCTCGCGAGGAAGCCTATTCAGCATAAGGGAAAATCCCTGTAAAAAAGGGATAACTTGGCAGCTATGGGTTTGATTGCACATGCTACTGCTGGGGTCTTTGCTGCAGACTACTGAACTGTATTATGATGCTGAAGGTTGGATGATTCAGGACAGACACCCAGAGCAAAGTTCAACTAGGGGACTCACTCCCACAGGAGGCAATGATGGCCACCAACTTGGATGGCTTTAAAAGAGGCCATCTGGGATAGTTCCGTCGGTAGAGCATGAGACAATTAATCTCAGAGTTGTGGGTTTGAACCCCACCTTGGGCAAAAAAAACAACAACCCTGCATTGCAGGGGGTTTGGATGTGGTCCCTTCCACTTTTACAATTCTATGGTTCTATGGCTTTCAATAGCTACTTGCTACAATGGCTATGTTCTACCTCCACTGTCAAGAGGCAACAGTGCTTCTGAATACCAATTGCTGGAATCCACAAAAGGGAAGAGTGCTATTGAGCTCAGGATCTTCTTGCTGGTTTCCCCACAAGCATCTGGTTGGCCACTGTGAGAACAGGATGCTGGACTAGATGGGCCATTGGCTCAATCCAGCAGCCTCTTCTTATTATATTGGATTTATTTAAAATGACTGTTTATACTGTAAATTGGATTGTATGATCTAATGTTTGTTAACTGTTATTAATGCAAGCCACATTGAGAAGGATATAATCTGAAAGGCAGCTTAAAAATACATATATAGGTAAATTTATTCCAGCCTCTATTTGTACTTGGGTTTGAAATTGTTCTTACATATGAAATTGTTTTTAATATGTTGTTATAATATTGAATTACTTCCAATTGTTTGTTTATGTGTATGGCAGTCATTTCGACATGTGGAACTGCTGTAATTGTTTCAACATATGGTATTTTTTTATTGTTGATGTTTTTGCTGTCAAATTGCTTCAAGGTATTTTTATTAGTTTTCAATTACAATCCAATAATAGCCTCATTATAACAAGGTATTTTTTTTATGGGAGGTGACTCATAAATGGAAACAAACAAATAAATTTAATAACAATTTATTCGTATTATTTTATGTAAACCACTGAGAAATTGTTTTGATTAAGCACTGTGTGTGTGTGTGTGTGTGTGTGTGAAACTTGTGTGTAAATAAATGGCTGGATATAAATATAAATATGGGGAAACAGCTGATTGCTGCCGATTATCCCAAACAGCTCTCTTCTAACGATAGGCTGAGTTTTCTTTACCACCACCACCCATGCCCACATTTGACTGCCCCAGCGAGGCCGAGCAAGCAGCATCTTGCTGGGTTTTGATTAAGAGACGCTTCCTGAATCCAGGAGGGCTTGTTCCAACACGCAAGCATCAAAGTCAACTGGAGGGCAAGATGGAATAATCAATCAAGGACAAAGTTACGGCTGGGTGCCTGGCAGATGAATCGATAGAGCCTTGCTAAGGAAATGGTCTTCTTCCCCCAGTGGTGTGGATGCGCCTGATTGCTTGACTGATGGAGAATGGTGGGCAAGCGGTTTCTCCGGCTCACTACAAAGGGTGGGAACCCAACAGGAGTGGCAGGCTTGAAAACAACAGCTTTGCCTTCCAGTGCAATGTGGTAAAGGCTTCTCTGCAGGCCCCATGTGGTTCCAAATCCAGACGGTTGCCACCAACCAATATGGACAACATGCTCATATAAACAAATCAGGCAGGATGGTGGAAGCTGAAGCAGACTATGAAGATGCCCAAAAGGAACTCTCCAGACAAGGTGAACAAAAGTTCAGTGTTGTAAATTGGTGTAAACTAGAGCAGGTGGCGCTGTGGTCTAAACCACCGAGTCTAGGGCTTGCTTGCCGAGCGGAAAGGTTGGTGGTTCAAATCCCCGCAACGGGGTGAGCTCCCATTGCTCAGTCCCAGCTCCTGCCCACCTAGCAGTTCGAAAGCACGTCAAGTGCAAATAGATAAATAGGTACTGCTCCAGCGGGAAGGTAAACGGCGTTTCTGTGCACTGCTCTGGTTCGCCAAAAGCAGCTTAGGCCAAGCGGCTCCCTTGGCCTATAGAGCGAGATGAGCGCCACAACCCCAGAGTTGTCCGCAATGGACCTAATGGTCAGGGGTACCTTTACCTTTTCCTTTTAGAGGGGGAAATTATTCTCACACGCACACAGATTTCACACACTGGCTGTGGTAGATCTGAACTGCTTGTGATGGGACCTAATTTCACGGTTCTTTCTGAGGCAAAACAATTGAGGGATTTCTCAAAAGCATCTTTACCAAACCGGGCAAAATGTCTTGGAGGGTTACTTGTATGTTTATTGACATCCTTAGGACTGGAATGAGGTTTTTGCATCCGGCAAAAATATCTGATGAACATTTTAAAGGGGAGAATTAAACTTTAGCTAAGAGCAAAATTCTCCAAGGATTTCATACCCATTTCTCATTGAATCATGTTTGGCGTTATAGTTGCTAGGCTGGTCATGATGGTCAGTTAAAGTAGACTTAAGTCCCATTCAGCAGTCTGCCAGGGGATGAAAGTTCCAGTCAAATCAAATTCTGTGGACTCATAGAACCATGTAGAGTTGGAAGGGAGCCCCTGGTCATCTAGCCCAACCCCCTGCAATGCAGGAATCTCAAAACGCAGTTCCTCCATCCATTTTGAAACCATAACGGGCCATTTCCAAATGTGCTTGCAGTTTTATTGCTGCACCACTAGGAGGTTAGGACTTAGGAACATAAGAAGCTGCCTGACACCAAGTCAGACCACTTGTCCATTTAGCTCAGTATTGTCTACACTGACTGGCAGCAGCTCTCCAGGGTTTTAGAATGGAGACATTCCCAGTTCTGTCTGGAGAGGCTCAAGATTGAACCTGGAACAGTTTGCATGCGAAATATGTGCTCTAATCACTGAGCAATGGGTGGCCCTTTCTCAATGCACCCAGAACTCATGCAAACCCCGGCTGTAAGCCCCCACAGAGACTTCCATTCATCAGCCCCTTTTGTGCAACCTCCAGGAAACAAGCTCTCGTTCTAGACATTCTTGAACCCAGCCCATTATAATAATTTTGGCACGCCTTGTTTTCTTTTAAAACGCGAAAGCTTATCTGTTGAGAAGTTCAAGGTTTCCCCCTCTAACTATCTGTTAATCGATAAAGGCTGAATATTTCCCACGGTCTGCAAAGCTGCCTTCAAAGCAGGAGAAAAGAGGACCTTTTGTTAGAACTCCTCACCAAGTGGCTCAGACCATTTGCAGCAAAATGGACTGGTTAGGGGATTTTTTTTTTTTTGGAGCGGGCGGGGGGGGTGCACTAATGTGTCTCCAAAGGTTTCATAAAGAGAGCAGGTATAACCGCCGGGCTATCCTCTCCCGACTTCAAACCCCACCCCTGAGGCACTAGGAAGAAGAAGGAGAAGAAGGAGAAGAAGAAGAATTGGGGGAGGAGGAGTTTGGATTTGATATCCCGCTTTATCACTACCCAAAGGAGTCTCAAAGCGGCTAACATTCTCCTTTCCCTTCCTCCCCCACAACAAACACTCTGTGAGGCACAACAAGGTTCTTCCTCAGACCCTCCAAGTGTCACTCACTGGGCTGCACCACACATTGTTAGGCCCTTCTGCATCTTAACAGGCTCCAGCCCCTAGCTCCGGGCTCGCCTCCCTCAGGAGACGGGGCAAACCTAGTTGTATAGGAGTGCTGTCGGTCAGCTAGGAGGCTGGCAGAACCCCAGCTCATATCGGGCTATGCTCTGTGGCTTTGTTTGGCACACCAGTTCCCACAAAGAAGACTTGTGGCTGATCATTATTTACCTGTTTACTGGAAGACATATTGGTTAACGAACTGATGCTGCTGGTATCCGTGACCACCATGGCTGAAGGGAACCGGGATGTGTGGGAATACTGAGGGGGTTCCTGCTTGTGCGCGTACACTGTGGAGGGAAACGACAACAGCACTTCTGTCACGTGAGGCAGTGGGGAAGACGGGCAGGTCTTTTAGCGCGCAACTTATAAACGGACCCACCCCACCAATGGAGAAAGACTCGCTCCAAACCTTCTAAAGCAAGATGTTCTGGGGTGGGGGAAGACGATGACTCTTATATTATTAGTTGGGGGGTTTTATTTTATGGAGTTTTAAAATTTGTTAGAAATGGAACCGGGAGCACAAATTACACTTATTGGCCCCATGTCCAGAACAGAAACCATTCCAGTGAATGCAGTTGGTATTTGCTGTTGTTTTCAGCTTGGAAACTGAATAGTTACATAATAATTATGTAAATTTCCACCACAGCAGACAGCAAGGCAGATAATGTAATATTGGGAGCTGAACCGCAGCGGAATAGATACAGCGTTGCATGCAATAAATATGGGTCAGAACAGAAATCAATGGCATCTTATGCCCCCGCCATCCCTTATCCTTGGAACAAACCTATGACAGAACTGAAGCTAAACAAGACTGAGTGGCCCCAACATCACTCTGTAAGCTCTGAGGCTGAATGAGGATTTGAACCCAGTTCTAACCACCACACCACAGTGCCCCTTCTGCCCTGTTTTCGCTTCTCAATCTGCTGTCCAGGCCCCTCCAACTCTCCCGTCTTAGGGTTCTTTATTTTAAACTGGACTTGGGCCAGGCAGGGCTGTGTTCTGCAAAAAGCATGGCAAACCCTACTTTCTGCTTTTTGCAGAACACAACCCTACCTGGCCCAAGTCCAGTTTAAAATAAATAAGTTTTAAATAAATAAGTTTTTTAAAAAATAAGGCAGTGATTCACAGATTCTGTTTTTTCCCCTGGGAAACAGGCAACTACGAAGGAGATTCAACGTTTTAAAATTCTGGCCCCCTGTAGCAACTGTTCCTCCCAACAATACAGACAAACAGCACCTCGGCCACATCTGCATCATACATTTAAAGCTCTCCTGCAGCACTTTAAAGAATCATGGCTTCCCCCAAGGAATCCTGGGAAGTGTAGTCCACTAAGGGTGCTGAGAGTTCTTAGGTACTCTCTTCTTTCCCTCATTCGAGAGCTGTTATCTCCCAGAGCAGTTTAACAATCAATCCCTCTTCCCCAAGGAACTCCCAGAATCCTGTGGGGGGAGCCGTGGCTGTGAAGGCGGTATTAATACCTTGCTTTAAACGTAAGGTGGAGACGAGGGCACAATTAGTCGCTCTTTTCACCTCGGGAAATACCTGACAAGATCCTTACTGTGTGAATTCTGCAGCTGCGTCACCATGAAGGGCTGCTGTGCCATAGGGTTGGGTGACTGCTGCATGATGGGCTGCTGGTGGGGGCTGTGCAGCTGCTGGGAGAACTGGACGGGCTGCAGGGCTGCCAGGCTGCTGGCCACGCTGTTGATGACGGGGATGCTCTGTGCTTGGGAACTGTTTAGGCCTGCAAGAGAGAGGGGGGAAGAGGAGGAAAGGGGAAACAAATTAGAGAAGGATGAGGAATATGGGCTCTTGCAGCTTTCTGCATGCCTGGAATGTAATCCACAGTGCAAAGGTATATGAGTCTCATCCGCTGCTGTTCCCACTTTGCTTCTGGCTCTGACCACCACTGTCATGCAACTGCCTACAAAGGAAGGCTGCCTACAAAGGAATGCTTCCTTGAGCTGGGAAAGGTCCCCCAGATTATTCCTAACATACATCAATTACCTTTCTGCCTTGATTCACACGCGGTGGTACAGTGGTACCTCCGGTTGTGGATGAGATCCCTTTCCGGAGCTCCGGTCAGATCCTGAGGCTTCCACAACCAGAGGTGCCTGTTCTGCGCATGCGCGCAATAGAGCGCTACTGCTCATGTGCGCGCGGCAAACCCCAGAAATATACTTCTGGGTTTGCCACATGCGTATCCCGAAGGATATGTAACAAGAGGGGCACATAAGTAGAGGTACCACTGTATAAAATTTCTAGAAATTCTTAATGAAAGTCTCTAAAGCTTTACTCATGAGTAAAAAAGGTAAAGGTAAAGGTGTACTCAGAGTAAACCCAATGAAATCAGTAGATAGGGTTGCCAGACTCAATAGTGGACAGGACTTCTGTGCCTTTAATTGCCCGGCTCTCTTTTGAGTCTGGAAACCTTAAAGAGAAACCAGCAGACCCTTTGTTTAATTTCCAAGCAAAGGGTCTGCTGGTTTCTCTTTAAATTTCCAGACTCAAAAGAGAGCAGGGCAATTAAAGGCACAGAAGTCCTGTCCACTATTGAGTCTGGCAACCCTATCAGTAGACCTAAGTTAGCTATGTTCATGAACTCTGTGTATGACTAACATTGAATGCAATCCACAGCTAGCAAAAAAAAAAAAAAACCACTTCCTTCCTTCCTTCCCCTCTTCAAAGCTCACTTTTTTCTATGAAGCCTCTGGCCCAACCCCTTCATCACCACGTGCTCTGCTGCAGACAGCTAATGTGGTGCTTCCCATACGAATGATGGACTACATTTCCCATCATCCATTCCCATTGACTATGCTTGCTGAGGCAGATGGGAGCTTCAGTCCAACAACATCTGGTGGGTACCATGTTGGCTGTACCTATCCTACTGTACACCTAAGCTTAAGTATGTGTAAAAACATGTTATTTCCGTGTTCACGCCTGTTTCCATTTTCCTCGCCTTCCTCTGTTCTTCTCCCAAAGTTGTTGAACTTTGGCTTGTAAGATCCTCAGGGGAGAGACCTGCCTCCTGCTCCCTCTAAAATGCCCTTCACACTGATGGCATATCATATAAATATGAAAATAAGACGCAGCCTCCCTGTCCAGCAGAAAAGCACTTACTTTGTGAGATAGCCATGACACCTGATAACGGCGCCATGATGAGGTTCTGGGACTGTTGTGGATTATGATGGGAAAAGCTGTGGATGTTCGTGAGAGTACTGACCGGGGGAAGCCCACCTCCTGGCGCCGTAATCTGCCAAGAAAGGAAGAAGGGGCAATTCAAAACGGAGGCATGGGCTCTAGCTCCACTCAGTGCCTCATACAGGCAGAAAGTCAGGATATAAAAGTTACAAATAAGTCAGATTGTGCACAGAGGTTTGTGGTACAGCCTTTACTACTGTTGTACGCCCTTTTGGAAATCTTTTGTCGTTTTACCTCAGAATTCCCAGAGATGCTTACTTTGAGCAGAGGCCTTCCAATTCGCCTCAGATTTTCCTTCGGGGGAAACCCAGTAGTGCCAGAGACATTTATATATTTACTATTACTTTTACACCCCTCTTCTCCAAGGGCCTTAACACCGTTTACCACAGCCCCGTTTTATGCTCACAACCCTTGTCCGGCTCGGAGACGGTCGCTCAGTGAGCTTCATGGCCAAGAGGAGATTTGAACCCGGTGCTCCCAGGTCCTAAGTCCAACACACTTACCACAACACCACACATGTCCTTCCCTGGCCCCGAATGATTTTGCTATTCTTATCTCAAAAGTCCTTCAGCATTCCTACAGGCGTCATCACCTGGCCTTCCAAAAACTAGCCTCACATTTCATGCCGGGTGTGTGTGTGTGTGTGTGTGCAGTTCCCTGGCAGCATTATTTGTAGAGTGCCGTGTGAGCCTGGCTATGGTAGTCAATAAACGACTTTCTGGATGGAAGGCCAGGTTGTCTCAGAAGAGAACTATGCACCCCTGGCCAAGGGAGAGAAAGCAACTATAAAAACCACGCAGTGTGACATGAATCAGTCAAGCTAGGCCAAGGAAAATAACCCCACAAGGTGAATTTCTAGAATATTCTCACACTTCTGGTACTGAAAGCTGGCATTGCCCAAACAAAAGAGGGGGAATAAGTGTTATAATACCAGGGACCGGGGGCTCGGGAACAAGGGGCTAAGAGAGGGCAAAAACACTTCAGAGGTTGAACTGTGGATGTTTGAAACGGTTTCCAAGATGGCGGCCATTACACTTTGGGCAGGAAGGTCCATTTGCCTGGCCCCGTGGCAACGGCATCATTGCGTGTGCTGAAGTTCACATTCTCCTCAGGCGGGTCATTGGCCAGGCAGCCGGCCTCAGTGAGGACATGCCGTCCAACACACGTAACGCGCCCATTCTGGCCACACACTGAGCGGAAGATCAAGTGATAGGCCTATCTAGTGATAGGTGAGCTGTCTTTCAAGACTGGTGTCGTGGGGCAGCTATTGCCACTGTAAATTACCCACAATGCTCTGCGGTGTGGCTATATTGGTGCAGGGCTCTGTGGTCATTTAGAACAGCCTTTGCCTGCTGCTTATCAGATGAGTGTTGCTCATGGTACTCACCCAACCTTGCGTCAGGGTGGAAATAGGTGCGAGGAGGACATAGGCCACCTGCTGGCTCACAAATATATGGGTGACCTGGGGCCACAGTTACTGCCTCTCAACCGAACATGACTAGCAGGGTTGTTGTGAGGATAAAAATGGGGAGGAGCTTGTACTCCGTCTTGAGGTGGGATATCAATATAATTAAATAAATCATAAATAAAGCTGGGGTTAGCCCTTCTCCTTGAGGAACTTCTAATAAACCTCTGAGGCAAGCTAGGGAGGGAATGGGGGAGAAATCTGGCTTGTGTTTTCATTTTTAATGAGAAACTACTTAACTTGCACTTCGCAGACCAATATGCAAATTGAAATGCAAGTATCCTTCAACAATGGCACGTCCCTGAGTTTTTGCGATGCAGCTCTCCAACCAACCAAAAAATGCATACTTAGGTGAAAGTGTGCATAAAGATGCATGTGTTAGTGAAATTAACATAGAAAAATGCATTAGATTATGAGAACTGGCTTGCAGAAATGGTAATAATAATAATAATAATAATAATAATAATAATAATTTATTTATTTATTTATACCCCGCCCATCTGGCCGGGTTCCCCCAGCCACTCTGGGTGGCTTCCAACAAAACACCAAAATACAGAAATCCATCAAACATTAAAAGCTTCCCTAAACAGGGCTGCCTTAAGATGCCTTCTAAAGGTCTGGTAATTGTTGTTCTCTTTGACCTCTGGTGGGAGGGCATTCCACAGGGTGGGTGCCACTACCGAGAAGGCCCTCTGCCTGGTTATACAAGTCAAAACTGCATACAGTTTATTGGGGTGGGGTGGGGGGAATTGCACTAAATTGCTGAAAATTTCCATGAGGATTTTTTTATTTTATTTTTTTAAAAGTAAATTGCTGCGGAGATGTGACAAAACCAAACACTATAGATTTGACCATTTCTACCTTACAGGCCACCAGAAACACAGATGGATTGAAAGCAACTTACAGAGGCATATCTGCTAAACCTTTCAGCACTCTCTGATCATACATTATAAGAATTGGGGGGGGGGGCGCTTCCTTCAACGCAGGACACAATTCCTTGTATGCTTACCTTGAGGAAGGAGACATTCCTCAAGTCCAGGTCGCCTCAGTCAGGCATGCATGTGATACAAAAAAAACCCACCCCATTTACACAAACCATTTAATGCATCAGCAAATCTTGAAAAAGCGATTAGGGACAGAAAAATATATGAATTAATAAGGACAGGGGAGGGGAGTCACCTGACCAGGAAAGAATTCGACCCCCATGGTCACAAAGAAAACTTGCAGAGGCACTCTCCAGAGTTATGACCCTGAGTGCAGAGTCATACAAGACTGACCGCACACCCAGAGATCAGACGAACACATGTCGGGAATTAAAACATTGGCATAATGCCTAGGCAAATTCCAATGCAAATTCTGATTTTTACCTGATGGGGCTAGGAGACTAATTTCATTTGATTTTATTTATTTGAAGGATGTATAATATATATATTTTTGACCATCATGCGCCACAAAGCACTCACAACATATATCAAAATAGAAATCCCAAGTCTAAATGAAATGCAGCATAAAACCATTTTTAATATCAATGTGCTAGACACCCACCAACCTGCACATAAGCTTATATCTAGCAGAAGAGGACCTTTGTAGCCCCACCTCTTTAGACCTGCCTCCTTAGCCCTTGGCCCTGCCCAGTTGGCTACTAGAGGGTTTAAAAAAGGTTCCCCACCTTTGCTTAGATAAAAAAGTAATTCTTAAAGGCTCCAAGGGATTTTGAAAAAATATGCTGTGTTTATAACTAGTTTCACAGGGCAATCACAACCTAAATCTGTCCCAGTTCTAATCAGGGGGCCTGGTACCTTGCATTAGAGTTTCCACGTAACACATAAAACATGATAAAGCACAGTTTAAATGCTACCTGATTGGTAGCATTTAAATGCTACACACAGTTTAAATGCTACACACTGATTGGCCAGTGCCCATGACATCACTAGGAAATCACCCATGCCCCTAATCTCAGGTTAGTTTTGCAGGATTTCTTTTAAGAAAACACTTTCAGATTCTAATTACGTCATGAAGGGATGGTTAAATATGCAAACTCTGCTTTTGAAAACAATCACACACACGCCCTTCCCCAAAAAAGGCAGAGTCATAGAATCATAGAGTTGGAAGAGACCACAAGGGCCATCCAGTCCAACCCCCTGCCAAGCAGGAAACACCATCAAAGCATTCTTGACGTATGCCTGTCCACCTGAAACATGGCAGAGGGAGAAAGACCCAACAGGTACCTTTCATTTGTCAAGCAGGGACAAAGCTAGGATCAGCCAATGGCCAAGGGGTCTGCCCTGAGCTCTCTTTTATATAATGTCTTCTTGAGACAGAGAGCCCGTCCTGCCATTGTTGTCATTCTTTCCACCTCTATTGGGAAAAAAACAATGGCCTGGTTCACAAGTAACACTAAACCATGCCTATTGATAACCATGCCTAATGATAACCATAGTTAATGAACCATAGAGTTGAAGCATCTGGCAATCACTTAAACCATGGGGTTTTTTTATGCCACATATTTGTTAGAAGCATGAGCAACAGCAGCCAAGCTTTGAGAGTGGCTTGAATTTTTTACCGCTCTTCACTTGCAGTGACGGTTCCTTAACCATAATTAAGAAGGAGGTTTGCTTGTAATGTTAAGCCATGGTTAATGTTAACTAAGGCTAATAAACCAACTGCAAACCTTAGTTATCCATCTTTAACCATAGTTAACAAGCCATAGTTAATCCGCTTAGCTGGGTTCACACATAACACTATGCCATAGTTTAATAAACCATAGTTTACTGTTACATATGAACCAGGCCGTTATTACTTTTGCTAACATCTGTTAGCCTGAATGTAGATCAGGCATCCCCAAACTGCGGCCCTCCAGATGTTTTGGCCTACAGCTCCCATGATCCCTAGCTAAGAGGACCAGTGGTCGGGGAAGATGGGAATTGTAGTCCAAAACATCTGGAGGGCCGAAGTTTGGGGATGCCTGATGTAGATAGTCATGGGGGTTAAGAGAGAAAGGGATCATGGGAGTTTGCTAAATGACTTCAGTGGGGTTGGAATGATTGAGGGTGGGGTGTGTGTGTTAATCAAATGGAATGTCATCAACAGCGAAGAGCAAACGATCCACCCCACCGTTCCAATTTAGCAGGCATTCAATCAATACCCTGAGAACGGCTCTGTGTCACATTTATTGGCGGGTTTCAAAGCCTGTGTCACTACCTGTTGCCAGGGGAAAGGTAAGGTCAGCATGATGACTTTTTCCTCAGTGTACTCAGGCTTTCCCCCTTCCCGTCCCTACAAATGCCTCATTGTTTTAGCACAGGTCTTGTGCAAAAAAAAAAAAAACCCTACAAAAAACACATGCACACACAAACCCCCAGAGCTTTCAAAAAAATATATATGAAAAAGAGAAAGTTTTGTTTGTTTTGCTTGCTAGGCCATCTTATCTTATCAGTCCCTGAGCTACAATAGGGCAGGTGTGCTCACCATTTTGCCATCCGGTGGGAGCAGGCTGTGGCTGTGACCTGGGTCCAAACCGGCTGGAGACACTTGCTGTAGGGCAGCCTGGCTGGTGGTCACCATGGAGCTGTTGCCGTGGTGACTAATGGCGGAGGAGGAAGTGACTTCATTGCTCCCAGGTTGGCTGTAGCGAACTCCTGGGGAGAAGATAATTCAAATAGTTTCAGGTGTGTTATTTATTTGTTTTAAAGGCATTTATATCCTGCTTCACCATTAGCACTTTCTAAGCGGTGTACATTTGATAATAAAAAAAAGCCATATGGGGAATAAAACAACTTAAAAGATCACCATAAAACCCACACAGAAACCTGAATGCTACCTTAAAATTTCTCCTGGAATCAGAGACTATTTAGGCTTGTTCACAAATTACACTGGACACAGATACAAGCTGTCCAAGTGTGTGGGTGAAAACGTGCAGGTGCGTTTCTTTCTACAGCTGAGATTTTGTGTACACAGAGTCTGTGTGCATGTTGAACGTGACATGTTAATAACTATACAAGTGTACAGCTCAGCAGCTTTGTGTCCACGAAAAGAGCTGTTCACACATTTGACTGGACGCAGGCACAAGCTGTCTCTACACAAGTACAAGTTTTGGTGTGAAAGTGTACGCTTGTTCACTTGTACAGCTCACCTGTTGTATACATGCGTGCAAAGACTGTGCACTGGTTTAACAGGACATGCAAATGATTGTACAGCTCCACTATCTGTATCACACAGGCACGCAGGTTGTACACTTGTTGGGTATAATGTGTGAACTCCCCTTTTGTCATTCACGTGAAGTTCAGCAAGGAGGGCTCCTGTCTCGTCTCAAGTCAGAGGGAGTTGCACAGGCCTGGGCCCACAATACTGAATGCATGGAGGACCACCAACAGAGACCCCCCCCCCCAAGAGTCAAGGGATCAGGCTGTCATTGAGATGTCCTAAATCAAAGCTGCTAAGATCCTACACTGACTGGCAGAGGGTCTCCAGGGTTTCAGGTATGGGTCTCTCCCAGTCCTACCTGGAAATGCCAGGGGATGAATCTGTGAACTTCTGCATGCCAAGCAGATGCTCTGCCACTGAGCTGTGGTCCTTCCCTATACAGTTGTACCTCAGAAGTCGAACGCCTTGCGAGTCAAACGTTTTGGCTCCCGAATGCCGCAGACCTGGAAGTGAGTGTTCCGGTTTGCAAACGTCCTTTGGAACCCAAGCTTCTTGCAGCCAATTGGAAGCCACGCCTTGGTTTCCGAAAATTTTGGAAGTCAAACGGACTTCCGGAACGGATTCTGTTCAACTTCCGAGGTACCACTGTACATCCTTCCCATATACCAGATGTGTGTCCAAGAATACACGCCAGCAGCTGTGAGAAAAATAGACAGCTCATTTTGTTAAACAAGGAGCAGTTGGAAGGTATGAAATGATTCGCCGTAGGTGTGTTTAAGTTTTTTTATATATAATGTTCAAAACCTTCACCCATGGGGTATACTGGATGCGGCACTGGAAGGCACACAGAGCAGATCAGAAATAATTAACTGAGGAAGCCAGCTGGGAAACAAAATCCCTTTTATCAGTCCTGGGGCTCAAGAAGTAATTTGTTATGCACCGTCATGCGCCACAAACCAAAAGCATTGTTGGAAGGCGAGCCGCTGAAGGAAGACAAAGCTCGGGCAGCACCTGGGCAGCTAAAGTGACCACAGTGGACCTGGTAAAGGAGGAATCAGTGGCAGAACCCCTGCTTTGCCTGCAGAAGGTCTCGGGTTTAAATCCTAGCATAACAAAGATAAGAAGAACCTGCTGGATCAGGCCAGCAGCCCAGCCATATCTCAGCCTAACCTGCCTCACAGGGTTGCTGTGAGGATGAAATGGGAGGAGAGCCATGTACACCACCTTGAACTCCTTCAAAGAAAAGGTGGTATATAAAAGCAATAAATACGCCCTCTCTTTTTCAGGGGGTACTAAAGGGTACGCAGTACTGGCACCTCTCACTTACTGTAATACCGTAACTTCATGGTGAGTAAAGGTAAAGGGACCCCTGACCATTAGGTCCAGTCACGGACGACTCTGGGGTTGCAGCGCTCATCTCGCTTTATTGGCCGAGGGAGCCGGCGTACAGCTTCCGGGTCATGTGGCCAGCATGACTAAGCCACTTCTGGCGAACAGAGCAGCACACGGAAACGGCGTTTACCTTCCCGCCGGAGCAGTACCTATTTATCTACTTGCACTTTGACGTGCTTTCGAACTGCTAGGTTGGCAGGAGCTGGGACCGAACAACGGGAGCTCACCCCGTCCCAGGGATTCGAACCGCCAACCTTCTGATCAGCAAGCCCTAGGCTCTGTGGTTTAACCCACAGCGCCACCCACGTCACAGGCACCTATTTTTCCAGGGGGGGGGGGAAGCACGGAATAAATGCAAACACAAACGTGGGTGTGCATGCTGCCAAAAGCTTGTGGCATAAGCAGCACCCGATCCCACGATAAAAGTTCCGTCTGGAAGAGCCCTTTGCCCATCTAGCTCAGTATTGTTGACTCTGACTGGCAGCAGCAGCAGCTCTCATGCAAGTCTTTCTCATTACCTACCAGCTTATTCTTTTAACTGGTGAGGCCACCAGGGCTTCAACCTGGGAACTTCTGCATGCAAAACATGACCAGTCCAAGGTCCCTTCCCAAGACTTGCACTCCAAATAAGACTCATACTCAGCCCCACCACTTCCCTGCGGTCTAGTTCTGGATAAGATGCATAAGTTAAAGCAGGGGTAGCCAATATGGTGTCTTCCAGAGGTTATTGGAACACCCCACCCATCATCACAGACCATGGACCATGCAGGCTGGAGATGATGTGAGTTATAGTTCAGCAACATCTAGAGCACGGGTGTCAAACACAAGGCCCGGGGGCCAAATCCGGCCCGCCAGACCTCGTCATGTGGCCCGCCGAGCGCCCCAGCCAGCGGGACCCAGCAGCGGGACCTTGCTGCTGAAGCGCTACGCCGACAAAGCGCTGACAAACAGCTGGGGCAGGGGGGGTAGAAAGGCGGCCGGAGCAGCGCCGCACGGAGAGTCCCGAGCCTCTGCGACACAGCAGTGCTCTGTAGCACTTTGAATCCTCCTCCTGCCACGGCTCGGCGCCTGGAAACGGCTGCTGCTCCTGCTGAAGCACAGACAAAGCACCCAGCAGCGGCGCGTGGAGGAGGAGGAGGATTCAAAGTGCTACAGAGCACTGCTGCGTCCCAGAGGCTCGGGACTCTCCGCACGGCGCTGCCAGGCACCAACCCGGCAAGCCGCCTCCTCCTCCTCCTCCTCTTGCCTCACCTCCTCCTCCTCCTGCCGCGGCTCAGCCTCACGAACGTGCAACTCTGAGGCTTTACGCACTTCTCCTAAAATGGACACCCGCTGCCTCACGTTGCACAGGAAATGCTTTTTGCCCCTGGGTCCCTTCGCGCTCTTTTCTGGCGCTGAATCAAGGCGGCGACCCTCCTTTCCCTTTCTTTCTTTCTTCCTCTCTCTCGTTCTTATTCTTTCTTTCCCTCTCCTTCCTTCCTTCTTTATCTCTGTCTTCTCTCCCTCTTTCTTTCTTTTTCTTTCCTTCTTTATTCCTTCTTTCCTACTCTTCTTTCTCTCACCTCTTTCCTTCCTCTCTCCCTCCTGCTCCCTCTTTTCTTTCTTCCTTTCTTCCTTCTGTCCTTCCCATCTTTCTTCCTCTCCCTCATTCTTATTCTTTCTTTCCCTCTACTTCCTTCCTTATTTCTCCCTTTCCATCTTCTCTCCCTCTTTCTTTTTCTTTCCTTCTTTATTCCCTTCCTTATTTCCTACGCTTCTTTCTCTCCCCTCTTTCACTTCCTTCCTCTCTCCCTCAAACTCCCTCTTTTCTTCCTCCCTCCCTCCCTCCCCTCCCCTTCCCTCTCCCTCTCCTCAGAAACATAGGATGCTGCTTTATACTTCTGGCCCTTAAACCCTGGAACCAGGAGAGCAGCTCCAGTGAGTCAACCTCAGCCAGTCCCTTTGGTGAAGGGTGGTGGCTCACTGGCAGAACATCTGTCCTGCATGCAGAAGGACCCCAGCATCTCCAGGTACTAGTAGCTCTGCAAAGGTCCTGCATGAAACCCTAGCGAGCCTCCACCACCCAGTGCAGTTACCAAAAATCATTTTTCAATAAATTGTACAATAATTGTACATTTGAATATCTACTTGCCATTATTCTGACTATGTTTCTGCTTTCAGAGCTAGTTATTACTTACATTATTACAAAAATCAGTAATAATTGAATGCAGTGACAATAATTTATGATAATAAAGAGTGGACACATAGTCCTACAGATACAACCGGCCCTTTGAGGGTGACCAAACTGCTGATGCGGCCCCCAATGAATTTGAGTTTGACACCTCTGATCTAGAGGGTTGTTGACTCCTGAGCCAACAGATTACTCCACTGAAGCCCAGTAGCCAGTTGACCAATACAGGAAACAGGATTCTGAATTAGATGGATATTTGATGCAATTTTGCAGAGAAGACCATGTGGATGTATCTTCTACCCTGTTTCCCCGAAAATAATACATACCCATAAAATAAGCCGTAGCAGGATTTCTAAGCATTTCCGCAATATAAGCCATACCCCAAAAATAAGACATGGACACGGCGCTCGCTGCCCTCTGCCATGCTGCGCCGCACCCGTAGCCCTTCCCACTGGAATAAGACACACACACACCCTGAAAATGAGCCCATAGTGTGCCTTCTTGATGAAAAATAAATATAAGACAGTGTCTTATTTTCGGGGAAACATGGTACAGTATCTGGGTATATACACTGATTCAGTCAGGCCATGCAAATCCACTGAGTTGACCTCAACCCAGAATATATATATACCCACCATACATTTAAAGCGCATGTTCTCCGCCCACAATGCATCCTGGGAACTGTAGTTTGCCGAGGGTCCTGGGAACCGTGAAAGGCAAGCTATGGTTCCCAGAATTCTTCGGCGGAAGGAATCTGCTTTAAATATATGGTGTGTGGATATTGTGACCCATATAGACCCCATGCCACAGATGCGAAGAGTGTTTGAGAGGCCTTTTTCTCGAGATGTCTTTGGCACCCTCTATTTTCCCCGTCCCTGATAATGGAAGAATGCTCTTTGACAAATGGACCTTTGCCAGCGCAAGTGGATGCCCCAGACATGAACAGGGTAAACATTGCTCAACCTGAAGCGCTGTATACCCGCATTCTTCGACTGTATTCCTAACCTCATGCAAAGGGTGCCCAGGCTCGGGCCAGATCAGAAAGTCTGAAACATTGTTTGAACAATGGGAGGGAAGATAATTAGAACAAAGAGAGCTGAGTTTGAGGGACGGGGTTTGTTTTTTCTTGATTGAAACGTAAATAATACCGATTCCTTCATTACCTCCTCCCTCCCACAATCCACATGGATTTTGCAATTTTAAAAGGAGAATCGGTTTCTGCTTAGGAATGTTAATTCCAAGGTGAAAAATCCCGTTAAGAGATAATTAAAGCTTTATGGAACCATCTACATATTTTATTGCATTAATACACAACACAATTAAATAATGCCAAGCATATTAAGGTACCTGTATATTTGGAGTTCTGAAGATTCTTGTGCTGATTCTATTCCACTTCCCCACCCACCCCCCACACACTTTTTGGGCCCCCAAATCCTAAAATTTCTAGTTACAGACCAGTGGTTACAGTTTATACAGGGTCTTCTGGCAGAATGGATTTCTTTTTAAGCACTGGAGAAACCAAGTACGAACATGCTTTTCCTGATCATGTTCTCTGGTCCTGCCCTATCATTAGGCAGTGAGGAGAACTGCTTCAGGCAGAAGATGCTAGGAGAAGGCATTGGCAACCCCCTGGCTGTACCCTTCTGCTGGAGGACAGGGCTGAGTGTGTGCACGCCATGTGGTCTGTCCCTGCACCGCCATAACTAGCCTGCTCCCCTAAGGAGCGGTGGGGAACACTCTCCCATTGCCTGGAGCTAGGGCTGAAATGAGGGTCAACTCGCAGTCCACCCAGCTTCTGCAATGGTGCCATCTTGTATTTCACCTCAGCTTTGGGCCGACCCCACCTGCGGAGATGGCAAGAACATCAGGAGAGCCCTGCTAGGTCAGACCAAAGGCCTATGTAGTTCAGCAACCTTGCTCTTGGAGGCATATGGGGTTGGACTAGATGACCCTCGTGGTCCCTTCCAACTCTACATTTCTAGGATTCTATGAAAATGCAGTTGCAGTGTATGGCAAAACTGGCTGAATTTTATTGTCATGTGTGTTTTTAATTGGTTGGCAAGTCGCTTTGGGGGATGTGCTTTGCAGCATAACATACCAAAACAAGGAAACAAACAACATTTCTTACCTGCCTATGGCTGTTATCATTAATAATAGTTCACATCCCACACTTCCTCCCAAATGAGCTCATCCACACGTCCGCTTGTCCCGTGCCTAGAAAAGACTGGGCTGAGCAGTTTCCCACTTGTCTCATGCTTTCTAGGCATGAGTCTAAGTGGTTAAGCCTTTGACTTGCTGCTTTCCCCTGGAAAAACCCGCTCTTTAGGAGCTAAATCAGAGCAAATGTCAATCTGGAGAAAACCCAATGACATTGGTTCCGATTCGGGGCTGTGTGGATGAGCCCAAACTCACAAATGATAAAACAGTTTAAGACATTGAAAAACACAGGGCCGTCCCTAGGCCTGGGCTGGGTGGCGCAAGGCGCCAGGGCGCATGGCCATCAGGGGCGCGGAAGGGGCGCAGAACGTTGGTGTCTGCCTCCGCGTGCCTCTGCTGTTGAGCAGCTTCAGGCAGCTCTCCGGAGGCGCGCAGGGACCACGAGCCTGGGGCCGCCTCTGCTGCGCCTCTGTCTCAGCTGTTGAGCGGCTTCAGGCCACTCTCCAGAGGCACGTGGGGAGCACTGGCCTGGGGCCGCCTGAACAGCTGAGAGGCACAGCACGGCGCCCCCAGGCTCGCGCTCCCCGCACGCCTCCGGAGCTTCGCGCAGGGAGCGGGAGCCTGGGGCCGTCTCCTCCGCGCCTCTCAGTTTTGAGCGGCTTCAGGCTGCTCTCCGGAGGCGCGCAGGGAGCACGAGCCTGGGGCTGCCTCCTCCACGTCTCTCAGCTCCCCGCGTGCCCCTCCTGCCCACCTCACTCACCAGGGGGCGCCGGAGGGATCTTGGCACCAGGGCGCCAGATATGGTTAAGACGGCCCTGGACAAACAATTCCAGTAAAGATGCAGACTGGGAAAGATCTCTACTAAGAAGCTGGTTTGGGACCAAGTGGTTCCAGAGTGGGATGCAACAATTTAACAGTACAATATTATAACAGTTAATGATGGATTAACTGTCGTTACAGTTTTCAAGGAAGACAATAGGAAGGCTCCTCATTAGGGCTGGCCGATACTTGGTTTTCAACATTGTGATATACTGTATCTTTTTTTTAGGATAAATTCTTTGTTTATATTTTAAAATTGAACACACAGCAAACATACATTGAACAATATTCACACAACTCACAAAATTTTGAAAAGAAAAACAAGAAAAGAAAAAGCGGCACATTAATAAAGGGTAAAAAAACATCAACATGAACAAACCTTTTGAATTTCCATAAGTATCCAATCCACACCTTATTGGTAATAACTTCCAATTATTCTCTCTGTAGCTTATATACTGTGTTTCCCCAAAAATAAGACACTGTCTTATATTTTTTTTTCCTCAAGAAGACACACTATGGCTTATTTTCAGGGGATGTCTTATTTTTTATTACGCGTCCAGCCTCGCCTCTTCCTTGGCGCCCTCCAGAACTGCGCCTATCACTATGTCTTATTTTTGGGGTATGGCTTATATTGCGCAAATGCTTAGAAATCCTGCTATGGCTTATTTTATGGGTATGTCTTATTTTCGGGGAAACAGGATATTTACATTATTTTGCCGCACAGTTATAATTTCTGCTTGCTAATTTTCTATTCCATTTACATTTTTTATTTCTTTAGTTTTAAACCAGATTCAGCTTTGGTCTCCCATTAGGATTCCAGATATACCATTGCTCAATAAATATTCTTTGAACATCACCAGCCAAACATTGTGATATACTGTACTGATATATCACGATGTCCTAAGTGGAGCTCTGGGTGGAGCTCTGTAGAGGCATTGGCTGGCTTCACGGTTTTCCCCCCATTGTGATTTTTGCATCACAATCACACACACACACACACACACACACACACACAATTTATGATACATTGCCAAGTCAAAAATTATGAAACGGATATCACAATATGGACTTCAAACCGGTTTTGGACGATATATCAATATATTGCCCAGTCCTACTCCTGATCTCCCTTGCCTGCCCCCTCTCTGTATGTGTGTATGGAGTCAAAGTCCAGGGCAAAATGTTGTGCGTTCAACAAACTAAGACTACATAGTAAAGGTGCTGGGTGCACCTTTGTGGGGAGGGAATTCTCCACAATTCAGGGGCTGCAACTATTTATTTATTTATTTATTTATTTATTTATTTATTTATTCATACCCCACCCATCTGGCTGGGTTTCCCCCACCACTCTGGGCGGCTTCCAACTAATACAAAAATACATTAAAATATCACAGATTAAAAACTTCCCTAAACAGGGCTGCTTTTAGGTGTTTTCTAAATGTCAGGTAGTTGTTCATCTCCCTAACCTCCAATGGAAGGGCATTCCACAGGGCGGGCGCCACTACCGAGAAGGCCCTCTGCCTGGTTCCCTGTAGCTTTGCTTCTCGCAGTGAGGGAACCGCCAGAAGGCCCTCGGCGCTGGATCTCAGTGTTGAACAATGGGGGTGGAGACGCTCCTTCAGGTATATAGGACTGAGGCCGTTTACGGCTTTAAAGGTCAGCACCAACACTTTGAATTGTGCTCGGAAACGTACTGGGAGCCAATGCAGGTCTTTCAAGACCTAGTGTTATGTGGTCTCGGCGACTGCTCCCAGTCACCAGTCTAGCTGCCGCATTCTGGATTAGTTGTAGTTTCCAGGTCACCTTCAAAGGTAGCCCCACGTAGAGTGCATTGCAGTAGTCCAAGCGGGAGATAACTAGAGCATGCACCACTCTGGTGAGACAGTCTGCGGGCAGGTAGGGTCTCAGCCTGCGTACCAGATGCCCTCTCCCGGGCAGACACACCCCCCCCAAAAAAACCTGATGGTGAAGGAACTACCAAGAGGAACCTCCTCTGATGATCTTAACACCTGAGACGGTCTATAGGGAAGGAGGTGGTTTCTCAAATATATTTGAGGCTCAAGTCGTTCAGGGCTTTAAATGCTAATATGAGCACTTTGAATTGGCCCTGGAAATGAAATGGCAGCAACCAACATGATATCCCTGGCTTGGAATGAACAAATAAATATTGAGAATCCTCAGCAGCATGCCTGGAAGGTAAAGATTCCCTGGCTTCTGAATGTCTTGGGATAATATATTGTGCGAAGGATATTGCCTGCGGTTTATGGAAAACCTGGGCGAGACAGGCATTGAAAAGCCCAGCCCATTGTTCGCCCTCTTCCCTTGCCACAGCGTGAGGCTCTTGTGGCATGGAGAGGTTTCATTCTTCCCGGAGCTCACTCTGCCATTAGCTCTCAGCAGCAAAGCCTGACAGAAAAACCACCTCTGCATGACTGCGCCTTGCTTCATAAAGATGGCTTTAGTAGAGGAGCAGACGGAATATAAAAGTCTTGTTTATGGGACCTGAACTATTGTTTCCGACACCAGGTTGCAGAGCCCATCAAATGCTTTTATTGGTTGCTTCGTGTTTTCCTGCCCAAGCACAGAAAATATTGGTTTCCTAAACACATGGGCTTGTTTGGTGAAACTTTCCAAAGCAGATCCCATCTCAAATTTCACATTGTGAGTAGGTTGGGGGGGGGATATTTCCTTTCGGGTTCCTCCTGACATCCTTTTTATCGAACACTCATGATGATTTGAGCTTATGATAGTATCTGGGCGGTCACGCACACAATCCCACTTCCAACACTGTATGTACCTGCAAAAGTTTTGGGGCAGTCACACTGCTTCATTTCCAGTAGTTTGTATCCTGTAACTTCCTGATGGAATCCCAAACCCATTTTTACGCCACCATGTCCTGGTTTATTTTTGTTCCACTTTTGTTCCACTATAGCCCCTTGAGACAGTGCTCATAGAAAAGCACCACAAAATAAAGTAAAGTATAATAAATCAACCACTAATGCACTATTTCTGTGTCAACAACATGCTGCAGAACTGACCCACAATAAAACACCCGTCTGGAGAGGCCCTTTGTCTGTTCTGGATCCATTGCCCATGAATTTAACTTGGATGACCTTGAATTCTAGCATTATGGGAGAGGGAGAAAAGGTTTGCTCTCCATGCCATGCCTAATTTCATAAAACCTCACCTTAACAATTCCCTCCTACCCTCAAACGAGAAAGATGCATCGTCTTTTCCTCATAGGGAAGGTATTGTACATACACTGGTTTTATTGCCTTTTTCTGCCCCTGTCCAACTTTTCCAGCTTGCCTGGTGCTTTCATTACATATCTTTAGGTGCCAGGTGAAAACATTCTCTTTAACCAGGTCTAGGGCTCATTATAAAGGTAAAGGTAAAGGGACCCCTGACCATTAGGTCCAGTCGTGACCGACTCTGCGGTTGCGGCGCTCATCTCGCATTATTGGCCGAGGGAGCCGGCGTACAGCTTCCAGGTCATGTGGCCAGCATGACAAAGCCGCTTCTGGCGAACCAGAGCAGCACATGGAAACGCCGTTTACCTTCCCGCTGTAGCGGTTCCTATTTATCTACTTGCATTTTGACATGCTTTCAAACTGCTTGGTTGGCAGGAGCTGGGACCAAGCAACGGGAGCTCACCCCGTCACAGGGATTCGAACCACCGACCTTCTGATCAGCAAGCCCTAGGCTCAGTGGTTTAACCACAGCGCCACCTGGGTCCCTATAGGGCTCATTATATGTCCTTTTAAATGTGTTTGTGGGAGTGGGGGTTATGGGTTTGTTCTTGTTTTTGTTCTTATCATGCATGTTTTCATTTTGCTTTTTTATGTTGTGAACTGCCCTGTGATCTTCGGGTGAAGGGCTGTATATTAATTTAATAAATTATTATTATTATTATTATTATTATTATTATTATTATTATTATTATTATTATTTTGAGACAGGGCTCTCGGAACAGAGTGACTGTAGCTCAGTGGTAGAGAGCATCTGCTTTGCATGCAGAAGGTCCCAGGTTCACTCCCCAATATCTCCAAGCAAGACTAGCAATGTCCCTGGCCTGTCAGTGTAGACAATACTGAGCTAGATGGATTACAGTCGGACACCGTATAAGGCAAGTTCCTCTGCTCCTAACCAAATTCAAGTACAGTGGTACCTCTTGTTGTGTTTACCTCCGGTTACCTATCCTTCGGGATACGCACGTGGCAAACCTGGAAGTATTTTTCCAGGTTTCGCTGCGTGCGCATGCGCAGAAGCACTTTACGTGCCTCGCACATGCACAGAAGCGGCACCTCCGGCTGCGAATTCCTCGGGATGCGACCGGAGCTCTGGAACGGATCCCATTCACAACCGGAGGTGCCACTGTATTCCAAATCGTGCCATGCCATATATTTTTTTAATATAAAAGCGTGTCATTACCGGCAGTTTTATTTTTAATACTTCCCCCTCCTAAAACTGGATGTTTTATTTTGGTTATATTCACACCATACATTTAAAGCACTATGATACCAAGCTTTGAGCTTCCATGGCTTCCCCTAAAGAATCCTGGGGGCTGTAGTTTGTTAAGGATGCTGAGGGTTTTGGTTTTTTTAGGGGAGCCCTCACAGAGCTAGAATTCCCAGCACCTTTAGCAAACTACAGTCCCCGTGATTCTTTAGGTGGGGAACCATGGCCGTTGAAGTGGTGCAACAGGGATTAAATGTATGGGGTGGCTGTGACTTTTTAGTTCATAAGCCGCACATAGCAGAGGAAGGAAACCTACCCCATTGTCCACAAAGTCTCCAAGTCACTAAGGGCTTTTTCTACAGTTCTGAAGGCATGGGTCCAAGTGGTTCTAAATCAGAATAAACAGTAATCCACTGAAAACCGGAGTGCCTTTTTCCTATGACTGAGCACTAAGGAATGGTTTCTCTCTGGGGAAAGAAGCAGGGAAAGAGGAAGTGTGGATAACCCCTTCTGACTCGCGGGGGGGGGGAGCTCTTTCCAGCAACCCCCCCCCCCAAAAAAGGCCGATCTACCAAACATTTCTGCCTTTGTACCATTTCATCTACAAGAGCCCACGGATTCTATTGAGAGAGCCAGCAAAAGCTACGAGAGAGTGCCACTCAAAAGGTGCTCTCCTGCGGCTGTAGGGCGAATTGTTTATGTCCATTATAAACCAGTTTATTGTGACTGTCCTCCTTTGCCTATTTGGCTGGCGCCATAAAACTCTAATTATCCCCAATAAAACCAGAAAAGGTTCCTAAACAACGTGTTGAGCTGATACAACACAATAATGAGCAAGAAAGCGTAAAATATGGGGCTTGGATGGGCCGTTCCCCCTTTGGCATTCAAATCCAGCATTCTGTTGCTCCTCCTAGCAGTAGAATGGGGAGGAATAAATCACTGAGAACCGCTTTAAGTGCTCCCCTTCCCCCAGAAAAGTAACCCCCACAACTTTATTCCAAAACACTGGAAATCTTAATACATGTAGAAACAGGGGTATAATTAAAGAAGAAGGCACTTGTCTCCTTTACATGAAGAATAAGTTAGCATGATCTCTGATGTGGTTGACTTTTGATGAGTTGATTTATACTAGAAAAAGAGATGTCAGAATGGATGCCACGTCCATTCCAAAACACCACCCTGGTTACGTTACAGTTCATCTCTGGTGTGACTGAACTCTCTTTAGCTACTCCACGGTGAGTGAAATACACTCACGGGAAATGTAATTCATTAATTTCTTTAATTCACACATTTCAGGGTCAAGTCTAGCTATTTGAAAGCAGATGCCCAGGCTCAATCCTGGCCCAAATTAAGTCCCAAGTACCATCTTGGGATCCTCCAGATAATAGTAGTAGTAGTAGTAGTAGTAGTAATTTATTATTTATACCCCACCCATCTGGTATATGATGAACTGTTTATTTGAGCATTTCATCTTCATTTGCTTGCACAAGGCTTATGCAGAGGTTAAACAATGCCCAGTCTTCATTGACCATTTGTTCAGATTTGTTTGCAGGAAGATTATACAAAAATGAGCATTTTTCCTTATTTGCTTGCAGGGTAGTTATGCAGTCATTTATCCAACCCTCTTGAGTACATTTCCCTGTTACTTTCCTACCCTCAAATGTCTGATTTTATAGATGGCACTTCCCAGACTGTCACTATTTTCTGGTAAATTCAGGTTGCAGAATTAAAGTTGAAGTGGAGCTCCTGAGCGACAAACCCACTGGCCCAAAAGATGATGATGATGATTGCAATACAGAAATTTCTGGGGAAATGCACATAAAAGGAGGATAACACTTCAGGCAGCAAAGTATATTGGGCTGAACCTGCACTAGGGAATTATCTATGGGGCAGACTGTCACTGTTTTCAGGTGGGATTTAATCTCATCCTGGAAAATTCAGGATTGTGTAATGAAAGTCCATTTGGAGCTCTTGAGCAACAAGCCTGCTTCCAAAAAGAAAGAAAGAAAAGACAAAGACAAAGGGGACTTTTTGCGATAAGGAAAGTGATGAGAAGATGCCCTGGAAAACTATGGAATTACAATTGCTTCATGCAACAGTGTTTAACCTTCCTGCGCACAAATCAGAATGAATGCTTAATAAACGGCCAATGTTGTCTAACTTCCCCACAAACCTTGTGCAAAGAAATCAGGATGGAACTCAGTAAGCATGTGGCCTGGAAGCAACCTTTGTCTGGATCCTCAGTCCCTCATCTGTAAAATGGGAGTTATAGTGAACTACAGCACAGGGTTGTTGTGCAAGCAGACACAATAAAAATTGTCATCAGCAATTTTAAAAACAAACCTCCCCTTTTGCCATCCCCTTAAGAAGGTTTAAAGAAAGTTACAGACACACAAAAAAATATGTATAAATTATGCTCTACCTCTTTCCTCATCCCTTCATAATTCAAAGCTTAATTGCATACAACCGTTGCACATTATTTAGTACTGGCTAGAGTGGCTTGGGACAGAAGAGGGTTGCAGACGATTTGAGGCATGCTATTAAGCAGTTAAGGAATTTAGTGCTCCAGACAACCCTACAGAAACAGTGCAAGGACAGTTCAAATCCCAGCATGGAGAGTCATCAGTGGGGTCAGCAAAAAAAACAAAAAAAAAACAGCCGGCCTGTGGGGAGTTGCAAATTCCATCTCTCCCCTGCCCCTTGCATTGTGCAGGTGAGTAAATTAAAGAGGGGATATTAAACCTCCAACGAAGAGCTTTACAGCAGTAGGTTTCAGCCCTTTTTCTTTCAGTCTCCGGAAGGGATCCTTTGCACATCAGCTGCTTAGGAAAGCCTGATGTGCAGGACTGTGGAAGGATCTCCAGTGTGTGGCAAAGGATTCTGGGATACATTCTAGAGTAAACACAGTAGAGCCCTGCTAGATTGGACCAAGAAACTGTCTAGCCCACCACCCTCTGTCACACACGGACCATCCAGATGTCTTAGAGAAGCCCACAAGCAGGACCTAACAGCAAGAACGCTCTCCCCAATTTGTGATTCTCAGCCACTGGTATATAAAAAGATTCCTTATACTGTACCAGGTCAGACTATTTGCCCACCTAGCTTAAAGGTAAAGGGACCCCTGACCATTAGGTCCAGTCGTGACCGACTCTGGGGTTGCGGTGCTCATCTCGCATTATTGGCAGAGGGAGCTGGCGTACAGCTTCCAGGTCATGTGGCCAGCATGACAACGCCGCTTCTGGCGAACCACAGCAGCACACGGAAACGCCGTTTACCTTCCTGCTGGAGCGGTACCTATTTATCTACTTGCACTTTGACGTGCTTTCGAACTGCTAGGTTGGCAGGAGCAGGGACCGAGCAATGGGAGCTCACCCCGTCACGGGGATTCGAACCGCCGACCTTGTGATCGGCAAGCCCTAGGCGCCGTGGTTTAACCCACAGATTGTCTGTTCTGAGTGGCAGCAGCTCTGCAGAGGCTAGGGCAAAAAAGGGCGGGTCTCTCCCATCACCAACTACGTGGAGATGCTGGGTTTTGAACCTAGGACCTTCTGCATGCAAAGCAGGTGCCCTACCACTGAGCTATGGCCCTTCCCTCTAGACATGGAAACATAGGAAGCTGCCTTCCATTGGTCCACCTCGTTTAGTATTGTCTACACTGAAAGGCAGCAGCTCTGCAGGATTTCAGAGAGGAGATACCAGGGATTGAACCTTCTGCGTGCATACTGTAGTTTACCTTCCACAGAGCTACAGTTCCTGGAAGCCATCAGAAACTTGTGGAAATGAGGGGTACAAGTTTTAACTAAGTAGCTCTTTCCAGGAAAGGGGTGAGAGAAGGGCTGCTGCTTACTGGTAGAGCTTCTGTTTTGCATGCAGAAGGTCCCAGGCATGCTCAGTTTAAAAAAGATCAGGTAATAGGTGAAGGAAAAGTCATGGAGAGCTGCTGCCAGTCAGGGCAGACAATACTGAACTAAATGGACCAGAGAAGTATATTGCAGCTTCCTGTGTTCCTGGGATGCACTGTGGCTAAGCTTTGCATGCAGTAGGTCCCAGGTTCAATTACTGGCCCCTCCAGATAGGGCTGGGAGAGACCAAAATGGTCAAAGGCCTGGAGACAATGCCTTATGAGGAACGGCTTAGGGAGCTGGGTATGTTTAGCCTGGAGAAGAGAAGGTTAAGGGGTGATATGATAGCCATGTTCAAATATATCAAAGGATGTCATATAGAGGAGGGTGAAAGGTTGTTTTCTGCTGCTCCAGAGAAGCGGACACGGAGCAATGGATTCAAGCTATAAAGAAAGAAGCTTCAACCTAAACATTAGGAAGAACTTCCTGACAGTAAGAGCTGTTCGACAGTGGAATTTGCTGCCAAGGAGTGTGGTGGAGTCTCCTTCTTTGGAGGTCTTTAAGCCACCTGTCAGGAATGCTTTGATGGTGTTTCCTGCTTGGCAGGGGGTTGGACTGGATGGCCCTTGTGGTCTCTTCCAACTCTATGATTCTATGACCTTTGTCTGAAATCCTGGAGAGCTGCTGCCAGTCAGTATAGACAATGCTGAGCCAGATGGACCATTGGCCTGACTCAGTATAAGGCAGAATCAGCGTGGTGACTATTCCATGTCTCTCACTTTGGTTGGCAGGGCCCTCTTCTTTCGGACTGGAGTCTCTGCCCTCTGAGGCAAACGAGGCCTGTACAGTAATGGCAAACCTTGCTGACCCCAAAGTACAATGCTATTTATTTTATTGTTTAAAGGAAGGGATATAGGGATGGTGGGTTAAAAGGACCACATTTAAGAGCCTTTCCATCCTCTCGGAATAAAACTGGACACTGGTTGAACCATCTCAGTGACCCCCCGTAATAAGAGGGAAAAAACAAAAGCAAGTCATTGGCTACCTCAAGAGATGCTGGAGGGATGCAGAGGACACATCAAAGGCACCCACACTGGTTCAAAGCCCCAACTTTAATTGTCAATTAAGCATGCATAACCGGGAGGAGTTGTGGGGGGCTGGAAACAAAGCCATGGTAACCCACCCCCACCCCTGCCCCGACTCCATGCTGGCGTATTATTGTAAAGGCAGGCGGGGGAAACACTGAAAACAGCTGATTTTGCTGACAGTGTGCTGGTAGTGCATCTTGTAAGCAATCAGGCCCTGACAGAAGAGAGCAAGCTCCTCTCTCTGTCACAAGGGTATTGTGTGGGACATTCCACCACTAGGGTCACATCGTGGTCAGTGGGGAAGAGAGCAGAGCCGCTTTAGGCAGCTGCTTCAAAGCACATCCAGATTTGGCTTGCTGCATTTGCTACCCGGGACAGTCGGAAGGAACACGTCTACATACACACCATACGTCTAAACCATATTTAAGACACACATCCCTGTGAACTATAGTTTACTCCTCAAAGAGCTACTGCTCCCAGCACCCTTCAACTACAGTTCCCATGATTATTTGTATTTTTTTTGTTATACAGTGGTATCTTGGTTCTCAAATGCCCTGGTACTCAAACAACTTGGGACCCAAACACTGCAAACCCGGAAGTAAGTGTTCCGGTTTGCGAACATTTTTTGGAAGCCGAATGTGCTCCGTTTTGAGTGTTACGCTGAGGTCTGTCTGTTTTTGCTATTTATTTTGCGTTTTTGTTTTTGTGGTTTGTTTTGTTTTGTTTTTGTGACTGTGTGGAAACCAGTTCAGCTACTGATGGATTGATTGTGTGACTGCAGTATATTGTTTATTGCTTTCATTTTATGGATCAATGGACTCGTTAGATAGTAAAATTCAAGTTAAATTGCTGTTTTAGGGGTTGTTTTTAAAAGTCTGGAATGGATTAATCCATTTTGCATTACTTTCTATGGGAAAGCGTGGTTTCGGAATGCTTTGGTTTTGGAACGGACTTCCAGAACGGATTAAGTTTGAGAACCAAGGTACCACTGTATTTGTATTTTCCAGCCCACCTTTCCTCCTAGCAGCTCAAAGGTGAGTAATTAACAACAACAACAATAATAATTGTAAGCTTGCAATTGGGTTGGAGTAGACAACTTCAAGCTCTATATATAATTCTAATATTGGCGGCAAGGAGTGGTTTTGTGATTCCCCTCTAGCACATGCTTTAATCAGTTAACGGGATCCATATACCGTGTTTCTCATATTATAAGACACGTCTTATATTTATTTTTTCCTCAAAAAAACACACTATGGCTTATTTTCAAGGGATGTCTTATTTTTTTCCTCCTCCTCCTGCCGCGGCCGGCATTGCTGCTGCGCCTATCACTATGTCTTATTTTCGGGGTATGGCTTATATTCCTTGAATGCTTAAAAATCCTGCTATGGCTTATTTCATGGGTATGTCTTAAAATATGAGAAACGGTAGTTTTGCCACAGCCTGATTATTACTAGCGTGTGGTAGCGTGGAGTTGAGCTTCGACACCGGTGGCACCAGGTTTGTGAAATGCCCTCATTGCCCAAATACAGGAGCCGCCATGAGGGCTGGCATTCTGAAGGCACATCCCTGTCTACGCAAGCCTTCCCCTGAACTGAACTTATTGTTTCATTCTTTTTACTGGTTTTTAAGCTTTTTAAGTGTTTTAATTGCTGTGCTGTTCAATTGTTTTTTCCATTATTGCATATTCCAATTAAGGATGTTCAATTGTTTTTCCATTATTGCATATTCCAATTAAGGATGGCCTCGGTCCAGTATACTATACCTGAAGGAGCGCCTCCACCCCCATTGTTCTGCCCAGACACTGTGGTCTAGCGCGAGGGCCTTCTGGTGGTTCCCTTGCTGCAAGAAGCCAAGTTGCAGGGAACTAGGCAGAGGGCCTTCTCGGTAGTGGCGCCCGCCCTGTGGAATGCCCAACCACCAGATGTCACAGAGAAAAACAGCTACCAGATTTTTATAAGACATCTGAAAGCAGCCCTGTTTAGGGAGGCTTTTAATGTTTAATAGATTACTGTATTTTATTTTTCTGTTGGAAGCCGCCCAGAGTGGCTGGGGAAACCCAGCCAGATGGGCGGGGTATAAATATATTATTATTATTATTATTATTATTATTATTATTATTATTATTATTAGGATGTTTTACTGTGTATTTTAATTATGGATTTTATGGCCATTTTTTGGTATGTAAGTGGTATACTGTACATATGAACAAATAATGACAATAATAATAATAATAGTAGTAGTAGTAGTAGTAATAATAAATGCATGTTCAGGAACACCAAAGGCACATGACGCACACAGTACAGTGGTACCTCACAAGATGAATGCCTCACGCAACGAAAAACTCGCAAGACGAAAGTGTTTTGCGATGTTTTTGGTAACTCGCAAGACAAAGTTTTCTATAGCCGTGCTTCGCAAGATGTTTTTTTTCCCGCGGTTTTTTGTTTTTGTTTGTTTGTTTGTTGCCATGGCAAACCGCACTTCGCAAGACAAAATTATCGCAAGAATTAATTTCGTCTTGCGAGGCACCACTGTATATGTGGAGGTATATTTTGATCTGTGCTAGCACATTATCAGAAAAATCATATCTGTCCCTGCCCCAGCCCTAACATATCTTTAACTAATGCTATCCTGGCATTTCAGTTGCTAGAGAATAGGCTGTAAAATGACTAAGTAAAATGGGTGAAATCAATACAGGGGGTGGGGTGGACTCAAGCCATATCCACGCCGTGCAGTTAAAGCACATTTATACCACTTTCAACCATCATGGCAAATCAATCCTAGGAACTACAGTTTGTTAAAGGTGCTGCAAGTTGGTAAGAGACCCCTCACAGAGCTACAACTCCCAGAATCTCTAGCAAGCTACAGTTCCCAGAATTCTTGGGGAACCCCAAACAAAGGTGTCCTGCCCTTAAATAGAAATTTGAAATTGGTTTTTAGCCCACCCCCCAGAAGCAACTCTGGGGTTGCGGCACTCATCTCGCTTTACTGGCCGAGGGAGCTGGCGTACAGCTTCCTGGTCATGTGGCCAACATGACAAAGCCGCTTCTGGCAAACCAGAGCAGCGCACGGAAACGCCATTTACCTTCCCGCCGGAGCGGTACCTATTTATCTACTTGCACTTCGTGCTTTTGAACTGCTAGGTTGGCAGGAGCAGGGACCGAGCAACAGGAGCCGTCACGGGGATTCGAACCGCCGACCTTCTGATTGGCAAGCCCTAGGCTTTGTGGTTTAACCCACAGCGCCACCCGCATCCCACTACATTTAAGATTAATCTTAGTGATATGAACACACACATACTCTGGTGTATCCTAGGTTCGACTCCAGAAAGGGCTTGGGAGAGATTTGGGCCTGAAATTCAGGAAATCTGTAGACAATTATTCTTCTGAGGTTCTTCCAAGGCTTTAATTTTAGCCACAAATTTTTATGCTGCAATTAATAACATGCTGTGAACCACCCTGAGACCTATGGGTAAAGGATGGTGTTATAAGAATATTATTATTTAACAAATGATGATGATGATGATGATGATGATGATGATGATGATGTAATGGCTCCCCCACCAAAACATCCTGGCAATTGTAGTCTGATGAGAAGAACGAGGGTCCAGTCCAAAGGTGGCCCTGATTGACACCGCCAGTGTTATACTGAATTCAGGTTCCTCCCAGACACCCTGTTTATTGAAAGTTTATTCTGATGTTTCCTTTGCACCAAGTTTGTGAGGATGTCAGAAGACATTCATTTAAAGCACATGACTGTGCTTTAAATGAATCCTGGGAACTGTAGCCTGCCCCTCCCAGAGTTAAAACTCCCGGCAACCTTATCGAATGACAGATCCCGGGCTTCCTTTTTATGGTGGAAGCTATGTGCTTTGAATGCATTATGTGGATCATGCAACCAACATTATTCAAAGATTGCTTCATAGCTATCAAAGCACTGTGTAAGATGAAAACAGACCCAGACCCCCCAAAATGTAACATTCTCACAACAATGGTATCGTTCTGACAAATTCTAAAAACCAAAGAAGAATATTTATGCAGATATATAATTGATATCTTATAAACAACTGGGTCAGCCATCAGGAAAAGCCTCCTTAAACAAAAACATTATTTAAGTATTTAGTGAGAACTTATTCTGATTGGTGGGTGGAGGGGTTAGACAACATTGCATGAAGCAGTCATTATCCCACACTTTCCCAGTGGAAGATCCCATAATTTTCCTCCCCACATAAAATCCAGTGAGGGGGGGTCTTTTTTTTTTTTTGGAGGGAGGGGGCAAGTAGCTGTGCTGCGCAGGAGTACCAAATCACCTTTAATCATACAACCTGAATGTGCTGGCATGTGATTCAATCCCAACCAGAAAACAGAAAGTCTGGTTGCACTCTAGCACCGTTGCTGTTCCTAAGTGTGATGCAAGATTTTGAGGGCTTCCATCATAAAAGATGACTCAAAAGGTGCCATTTATCAGTTCCCTGTTTGTAACCAGCAATGCTGGATACCGGTAGAAGTTCTGCGCCTTCCATGCTGCAACTGGGTGGGATTACATTAGTTGTCTCCCTCCTCCCATTCCTTTAGAAGGGGGGGGGGGAGAGAGAGTGATAGAGATTGAGGATGCTGCATTGTTTAAGGAACCAGCAGCAGAGACCCAAAAGAAAAGAGCTAGTGACCCCACACTGACCCCAACACAACCCTAACGCTTGTCAGAAAGCTGATTTCTGTTGTTTGCCTCTTGAGCTCGCTGACTTTGGTGTGTAGATTACAGGTACAAGAACAATGGGGATTGTTCTGCCCAACAATGCTCCTCGCTCTACACCACTCAGTCACTTGAGATAGCCTCCCCCCACCTCCCCCAATTAAGCACCACTCTCTTCTAGCCTTGTCCCTTTCCAAACTCTCCCAATTTAAATGTGCCTGCTTCCCCAACTCTCGTCCCTCCCCATTATCCTGCTTTGCTTTTGTGACAACCCTCTGGTCCACCCAACAAGTTATAAAATGACCAAAGACTTCCTATAAACACAGATGGGAGAGAGCATGAGACAGGCAGTGAAAGTTCCCCTCTGGGTGTCCCCGTTTTTATTGTGCATCCATGGTAATTTGTGCCCATGATGGCATCAGGAAGGTTTTAAAAAAACTGTTGTTCCGAGGGACACTGCCTCTTGACAGTGGAGGCAGCACATAGCCCCCCCCCCCCCCCGTGGCTAGCAGCCATTGGTGGCAGCCTTATCCTCCATCAATTTGTCTAATCCTGTTTTAAAGCCATCCAAATTGGTGACTATCACTACATCTGTTTGGAGCAAACTCTGCACTGTGTAAATAAGTATTTATTTTGTCCATCTAGCATTTAACTTCATTGGGTGGTGCAAATTTCTAGTATTTTGAGAAAAGGAGAGAGTCTCCACCCCCATCGTTCTGCCCGGACACTGAGGTCCAGTACCAAGGGCCTTCTGGCGGTTCCCTCGTTGCGAGAAGCCAAGCTGCAGGGAACCAGGCAGAGGGCCTTCTCGGTGGTGGCGCCCGCCCTGTGGAACGCCCTCCCATCAGATGTCAAAGAGAAAAACAGCTACCAGATTTTTAGAAGACATCTGAAGGCAGCTCTGTTTAGGGAGGCTTTTAATGTTTAACAGATTATATTATTTCATTTTTTCTGTTGGAAGCTGAAATATTTATATATTTATTTATTTATTTATTATTATTATTATTATTATTATTTCTCTATATTCACTTTTCTCATACCATGAAAAGTTTTATACACCTCAGTTACACTGCCTCCGACTCGCCTCTTCTCTAAACTAAAAAAGCCCAAATGCCGTAACCTTTCTCCCCATAGGGGTTCCTCATCTTGGTTGCCCCTTTCTGAACCTTTTCAAAACTGTGCTCAGTCTTCCAAAAGTGGACATGCCATAGATCTGTCCCGCACTCTGTTCTCACAGTGGCCAGCAAACAGCAAACAAAACCCGGATGCAACAGCTCTCTTGCTCACCTGGAATTCCCAGCAACACAAGACCAGCACTTACGAGATTTCGTAAATGTTGGTATAACAAACCGTCTCTATTACTGAGTTCCCCGTTGTCTGTTTTCAATTGTAAGCTTCTTGCAGGCAGTGAACTACTTCTGGTTATGTCACTTTGTTAAGTCGTCATTTACTCTGAAATGTACTATAAACAGCAAACACCGCAAGTGCTTATAACAGTGTTTGCTAGGGAAACACATAATTCTCATAATCCTCTCTCCCCGCATTTCCTTACCTGGCATTTTGCTTGGTGGGGAAGAGCTGGGTTGCGCATGATGGGGGGAATTGTGGGAGAGCAAAAGGTTCATGCTGTGAGGTTGGCCTGTGCTGTAAGCATCCATAGCCAGCTTCTGACGAAAAGCCTCCTCTTTCCTCCGGTTCGCAAACCAGTTGTAGACCCGGACTTCTGTCACCAAATTCGAACCCAGTCCATGTGCCTTAGAGGGGGACACGCCCCGCTGGTGGCATTCTGCCCTAGGAGGAGAAGAATAAAGAGAGCTCATTGGAAAAGCTTGCAATAAAAGCCTTCGGTAGGCAACCAGAGCTATCCTGGCACTGCTGGATCAGGCCAGTGGTCCACCTAGTTAGGCATCCTGTTCTCACAGTGGCCAACCAAATGCCTCTGGGGAGCCCACAAGCAGGACCTGAGCACAACAGGATCCGTCCTTCCTGTGGTTTGCAGCAAACTGACATCCAGAAGCATACTGTCTCCAGCAGTCGAAGTGCCTTAAAGACTTAATGAATTTATTATGGGATAGGCTTCTAAGGGTGACAGATTCCACTGGTGTTCAGAACTTAACACTTAACTTATTCACCTTTGCTGTACTACTTCCGGCACCTGCTAAAAACGTTTTTGTTCAGGAAAACCTATGTAAAAGCTGGAATGTGCTTTAATCTGCTTTTAGCTTAACTCTTGATTTTACTTATATTTAGGATTGCGCGTGCACACACACTCACATTTTCAACTTTAGTCTTTTCTTGACTTTTTTTTAAAAAATAAATGGCTTAGAATTTTGATTTACAGTCAATGGGTATATAAATTTTGCCACTTAAATAAACGAAAGTCCCATCATTCCTGACCACTGGCCACACTCAGTAGGGACTTAAGGGAACCGAAAACCCAAGGTGAAAGACAAGCTTTGCACAGAAGGAGATGGTATTTTGCTTCTATCAACCGCATCGCCTGGGCCATCTTCTCTACCCCTCAGAGCAATCAACAGGAACACCAGCTGAACTAAGCAAAAATGATCCAAGGCAGTACTGGCTGGAGCCCATTGGACAGGCAGAGGGGACCAATTCTAGTTTTGTCTCCATCCTCCTCCCTGCTGAGTTATACAAGGGCGACACTGAGACTGAGGAGGAGGAAGATGACAGCCAGTCTCAACCCCATGCCTGATGATTAGTAAGGGGGCAGAAAAGTTGGGGGCTAGCTGAGGGCAGACTGGGGTTGGTGGGGCAGTTCTCCCAAATGGACCACCCTCCACTTCACAAAGGGCTCTCAGGAATCCATAGAGATCCATCAGCCTCCAAGGTGGGACATTCTGGTAGGTTTCCTGTGGAAGGAAATTAGCATGCTTGTATAATAATACATGGCCTTCCTTTTAAGCCATGCTATTACAGAAAAGAGAGACTCTGGATAAAATTAGTACTATAACAGGTTGGTGTTTTTAATTTAAGACAAAATTAAATTTGCCTGCTTGTTGAGATCAAGGAGGCATCTTTACAGGACTCTTTCTAGCGCCTGCTAAAAACTTTCTTGTTTACACAAGTTTACCCGGATGCTTAGAAGGTTGAAGTTTCATTTGTTTTTAGCAATTGAACTTTTTATGTTTTGAAGTGTGGTTGTAAATTTTCCTTGATTTCCTGGTTTTATCTTTTTGCAAAATGCTTTTAGGTGTTGTGGGGTGGTTTTTTTTTTTTTTTTTTTGCAGCCAAGCGCTGTATAAATCTTACGAAATACGGTAAATAAATATTTGTTTGCTTAAATCATCATATTTACCATCATCAACTTTGAAAAGGCTACATGGGAACTTGTGCAGATGAAACGAAAGTACAAAAATACATTCAAAATATTTCTGAAACTGCTCCAGGCATATAATAGTGATGTAAAGCTTTGTTATTCACCATGAACCCTTTCCAGCACATCTTTTTAAAACGCATAAACACATGCCTATGAATGCTTCTGGGGCTTTCTAGCCCCCCCCCCTCCCCTAAAAGGGTGTGGGTATACAAACCTTTGCCTTTTGCATGGCTGAAATATAACCTGCTTTAAAATGTAGGGATCATACCATTGCTCTGCCCAGTCTTCAGTAGTGACTGGTTGCACATCACAAAATGTTGCCCTCAATGAAATATTGCCGTTGGACTGGGAAAAGTTGCTCAACTCAACACTAGGAGCTCAGTTTCAATATTGTATTTTTTATATTGTCATAATCTGCCCTGGGGCCATTTTTGTGAAGAGCGGCTTGGAAATCCCAATGAGAATAACCAGATTATATTTTGCTTTCAGCCGCCTACAAAACCAGGGGCCATTATACATCCCTTGCGGAGGCCCCATTAACTACGAAGAACACAGTTTTGGATCCCCTCCAAACTGGTGCCAATGTTTTGCAGTGAAAACCCCACATTTGGCACAGGTTTGGAGGGGGTCCCTAATTTGGGGGTCCGTCGCTAATAAACCTCCTCGGGGACTGAATTTAACTTGGTGGAGGGCTGAGTCTCAAACTCCTGCAAGCCTTACCCAATCTCCGTTGTTGACTTATGCTAGATGGTGAGAATACCAGGTTCTTTTTCTTTTGACACAGGACGTGCCAGACACTTCACACAATGGGGGTTAACGAAAACAATGCAGGCTTTGCCCTCTGCCAACAACTAATTAGAAGCAAGACAGGGGGGAAGACGCCTTTGTCTTTTGTGCAGGGTTTAAGTTTTAGGTGTTCTGATGGGCACTTATTTCACCCCCTTATTTAGATAGATAGATATCTTTATTTCGGCTATAAGCCCACAGAAATAAAAATGGATCAATAACATAAAATGCACATACACATTTCTGATACATAAATAAAATGTGACTATAAAATGATTACACCACCACATATAGGGGGCGCAATCTTTAAATATCACATATGAATACTGATAATAAATCAAATAATGTGTTAAAATGTCAATAATTGTGGAGCATTCCAGTTCGCCTTTTGTGAGAAAGAACTGAAATCAGAAATCTTGCTACCTGCAATGTTCTGTGTGCGGGTCATTGTCTTGAAGCACACATGCTAAATGGGACTCAGATGGTTTATCTGCCATCTCCAAAAATTATTGGATTTAGAACGCTGGTCCGAGCAACAGTGTGCAGGGGGCAATTAAACCATTATATGGTAAAGGGATTCTATTGATTTATTATCGCAAGCACATAAAATGGAAACTTGGCCTTTGGAGAACCTGTGGCTCAATACATTCCCCAAACTTCGGCCCTCCAGATGTTTTGGACTACAATTCCCATCTTCCCAAACCACTGGTCCTGTTAGCTAGGGATCATGGGAGTTGTAGGCCAAAACATCTGGAGGGCTGCAGTTTGGGGATGCCTGCATTAGATGGAAACACATTGAACCTCGCTTTGATGAATGCAAATCCATGTGACGCAACGGAAAGGGAGGACAGATATACCCCCTTATTTCTGTTTACCTGTTGCACTCCTCAACCAGGGCCTCCCTTTCCTCCTTGCTGGGATTCTTTTGCCGATCATAGGCCTGGTACAAGATCTGCTGCGAAGCGGGGCCCCACTTGAACCGGTTCCGCCTCATCTTCTTGCTGGGCGTTTCGGCGCAGGGGTCGTCCAGCTGCCCCACCCCCTGGCTTTGCTGGTTGAATTCTGGAAAGAGAAACAGCAGCTGATCTTGACTGCTTTTGTCTGTCATATTTCCCGAACCCTGGACTGTCTGGTTGAATTCTGAAAAGAGAAAGGAGCAGATTTTGATCGGGCCTATAGCCGCCGCCACTCAACAAGAAAACCTTCATTGCACAAGAGTTCACTTCACTTCATGGAAGTCAGCCAGTCTGATCAAGCTTCTCCTATGATTGCTCTGGGGCCAAGGGTAGCCTTAACATTAGGGTTGCCATAATTCAAACAGTGAAAACCCGGACTGAAAAAAAGTTGTTGGCTTGGCAACCTCTGAATGTTATTGGACTACAACTCCCATCAGCCCCAGTGGACAGGAATGATGGGAGCTGGAGCCCATCCACTCCTGGAGGGCACCACCGTTGGCTATTCCCCTGACCTAGGCTATTCCTCCTGGCGCAAGAGGCACGTGCTTTTGAACTGCTAGGTTAAGTGTGGGGAGAGCAGGGGAAAACCCCTCTGGAGATCTTATTTGCCCCAAGGGACAGCAATTGCTTCCCACTACAACAATTAACGATCCTCCATTTTGTACAGATTGTGTGATTAAGGAAACACATCGAGCTTTTAAAAACCTCTTTCCAGCTAAGAAAGGCACATGATGGGCCCATTTCTTTGAACATGCTGCAGTGAATTGGTGGGTTGGGAACCTGCTTTCAAGCAGAGAAGCAGCAGATGGGAGCAATCTGCAGGAATATTTCTGTGTCTCAAAACTGGAGACATTGTGGCTACAGAGTGGGGGGGCTTTAGTAAACGACTGAAGTGGTGAGCACGCTAGTTTCTGACCAAAAAAATGGGGAGAACAGTGCCTCTACATTTTACCTCATAGGTGCAAATGCTAGAAACATATTATTTTTTAAAATGAAAACTGGGAATCTGGGGGTTATGTTTCATCAGGTCGGGGACTGCCCCCTTACCTGCCCCATGTATATCCATGAATGCTTAACCCTTCTTGGGATTTACCCCCCAAAGCTGTTTTTCTTCCACTCAAAGTTCACACTGAGATGATCCCAGCTAAAAGAAAAGGTAGCCTCCCCTCCCACCAGGTATTTTACCCTTGAAAACTGCTCAGTGGCAGTCCACGTTCAAAGGCCTAGGCTCGACCTATAGTTCTTCCACCCCAAGACAAGCAATGCTGAAATGTTTAAACTTCAATCTAGCGAGGGACAAATAGTTCAAAAAGGCTCCAGTCTGCTTATTGTTTATTTGTTCACTTATTGCATTTAGAGAATTCCCTGCCCTTCCATTTAAAAAAATCCCCCTGGCAGCTGAATAATAATAATAATAATAATAATAATAATAATAATAAAAGGCATACAATAAATACCCATTGTTTGTAGGCAATAACTGTATTTTCTTAGCTATTAGCCATGGCAAAATTGTTTATAGGTAATAACTGTATTTTCTTAGCTATTAGCCATGGCAAAATAGAAAGCAAAAAGCTAAACAAGCAAACAAGAGTATGAAAATTTCAACACAAGAGACATAGAAGAGCAGAGTAATAAAATCTGGCTGAGCCAATAAAACCGACTTAATCAATATGCTAGGAAAATTTAAAAACACATTAGATTTGGTGCCAGGCAAACCTCCCTGGGGAGGGAATCCTACATCTGGGACCACCAGCTGTGCCCTCTCTCAATCTATGCTGAATGCCCTCTCTCAATCCAAAAGTTGCATAAGATTCAGAGGAGGGCCCTTGAATTTGACTACCAAGCCCGTGCTTGTGTGTAAGAAGTGGGCAGATGATCTCAAGTTAAGCCCTTTATGTCAGGGGTGGGGAACATATGTAGCCCTCCAGATGTTCATGGTCCATCTCCCATCAGCCCATTCAGTAGAGTCAGTGGTCAGGGACAAGCCCATGCAGAAGGGGCAACTGGGTATACAGTGGTACCTCTACTTACAAATTTAATACATTCCAAACGCACATTCGTAAGTCGAAAAAATGTGTAAGTCAAATCCCATAGGAATGCATTGGGAGAAAAAATCCGTAAGTCGAAGCAACCCTATCTAAAAATTCGTAAGTAGAAAAAATCCTATCTAAACCGCATCCAAGATGGCGGACAGAGCTCCATTCGTAAGTAGAAACATTCGTAATAAGTAGAGTTACCACTGTACTTGCCCCGGGCCTTGAAGGGCTATGCCAGACTTATGCTGTCATGCCAAGAACACCCCATGCCTCCCTGTCGCCCCAGGTCTCAGACAAGCCCTGGATGGGCCCTAGCTTCATGCTATAATTCTGTGTACCCAGGGCCGGCTCTAGGCCCGCTCCCGGTGGTGCGGGGCGCCAGGCCACCAGGGGCGCCACGGCGCCCGCTGAGAGGCGCGGCTGAGGCTGCCCCAGGCACGCCTCCGCTGTTCAGCGGCTTCAGGCCGCTCTCCGGAAGCGTGCTGGCCTGGGGCTGCCTCCGCCGCACGCAGGGGCGTCGCAACAGGGGGCGGGCAGCACCCCCGGCCCAGGGCCGGCCCTACGGCAGGCTGGGTGGCGCTGTGCAGCTGCGCCCGCGGCAGCCCCCCTGCGCGCGGCGCTCGCCCGCCGCACTGGGAAACGGGGCGGGGGGGTGCTGGAGGGATCCAGCGCGCCAGGGCGCCGGGCATGCTTAAGATGGCTCTGTGTGTACCCTTAGGTCCCATCTGCACTAGACATTTAATGCAGTATCGAACCAGTTTAAATTGCTGTGGACCCCAAATATGGGTCCTTATGTAGCCAAAATCCATGCAGGAGAGAGAGGCATCAGCCGACTTGGAAGAACCCAAGGTTTGCACAAGTACAAAAGATTTGCAGCGGGAGAAGTGAGCACAGAATACTGACTGACTGTGAAAAGGGCAGAAAAGCAGGAGGTGGGAAGCATTGTCCCGGTTTAGGGTATGACTGGCTGGCTGCCTGTTACCCGCAATAGCAGGAGAAGGCACAAACTAACCAAAAGCTACAACAAACTGCAGCTGCATTCATAACATAATGTGAAGTCATGGGTTTTGTTTTACCAGTTGGTTCAAACAAACTGAGTTGTCTCACAGATGAGCAAACAAACCAAGGTGTGTTTCGCCAGAGCTTTCTGTTTTCCAGCTGCTCTTGACAAGCATTTGAGGTGACTGCCCCAACAAGCCATGCTTATTCAAGGCTTGGGCTCAGAGGTGTAACAAACCATGGTTATAAGCCATCAGCAAGCCATGGTGTTTGAGCAGACGCTAAATGGGCCACCAGTCAAGGCCACCACAGAATCCTACACTGAAGATCGTATGAATCGGGGAGTTGCACTTGAATGACTTCCAAGGTCCTGTCCAACTCTGTATGGTTCTAGGTCTCTAGAGAGGTTGGTCTAAGCCCCTTGGCCTACCAACACCCTAATCAAGTTTTGAGTTTGAATGGCCTGTAAGGTTGACGTTTTCTCTCTCTGGGCTTGCATACACCAGAGAAAAATGTGGATTTATACCAGCCTGTTTCCCCATTAATTTAGGGACATCGATATGATATCCTCCCCATCCCAGCATTTTCCCAGATCTCTCCCCGCTTTAAATGTGGGCCTTTTTCATCTTTGGGAATTTTGAAACAGCCAGGATTCAAAAATCTTGCATTTAAAAAGGGGAAGGGTCCAGGAAGACTCTGGAATGACGTTCACATTTTGGTCTCGTGTGGACAAACTCTCTTTCTCTTCCATGTAGGCTTTAATACAGGGGTTCCCAAACTAAGCCCCGGGGGCCGGATGCGGCCCAATCGCCTTCTAAATCTGGCCCGCGGATGGCCCAGGAATCAGTATGTTTTAACATGAGTAGAATGTGTCCTTTTATTTAAAATGCATCTCTGGGTTATTTGTGGGGCATAGGAATTCGTTCATATTTTTTTTCAAAATATAGTCCGGCCCCCCACAAGGTCTGAGGGACAGTAGACCGGCCCCCTGCTGAAAAAGTTTGCTGACCCCTGCTTTAATAGCACATGAGAAATTTTTCCTGCATATTGAAAACCTGAGCTGCTATATTTCTGCCTTTTGTGTGGCTGTTTAAATGCTCAGAAGTTTTCCCAAGATAAAAAGAAAAGAGGTGGGTTTTTTTTAGGGTGGGGCAAGAATCTTATACGTGTTGGCTAACTGAGAAGCTCTGATCTACCTCAGATCTATTCATCAAAAACAGTGATAATTATACTGTGCAATACCTCCTTGGTATCTTGTGCCCTGCTTAAACCTTGTGCCATAAAACAAAAGAAAGCAAAACAAAAGTCAACCAGTTTATCTTTGGATGTGTCAGAACGCAAGCAGCTACCGTAATTGGATCACTCTGTCCGCATGACATTGTCCTCCCCAAGGAGATCGTGCTGCATTTTGACACAATAGCCTATTTAAATTTACTCAGGTCTCTGTAGACAAGCCTGGAAGGTGCCACAATGCCACACAACAAAACAAAACAAGAAGTTTGTATATGGGATTTGGGAGGAAGCAGAGATGACATAAACCCAACTTTCCAGATGGGAGGTGACAGAATATGTGGCACAATCCTATAAACAGCCCGCTGATCTCAACGGGGCTAATGCCCAGATAAGTGTTAACAAGATTATCTTAGCCTCAGCTCCCTGATCAACAGGGTAGGTGAAGCTCAATGATAGAGCACTCAGATGCTTTTGTCCTTCGTCAGCAAATCACGGTGGAGCAGGATGAAGTGTGGTTTTCCAAATATTGTTGGGACTAAAACTCCCTTCACATATGGGCCATGCTAGCTGGGGGTTGATGGGAGTTGTAGTCTAATAACATGTGGTGGGTGCCACAGGTCCCCCATCCCCTGAAATGGAAGGGTTGCCCAGAAAGCTGCCTCAATACTGAGTCAGACCAATGGTCTGTCTAGCTCAGGGGTCAGCAAACTTTTTCAGCAGGGGGCCAGTCTACTGTCCCTCAGACCTTGTGGGGGGCCAGTTTTTTTTTGGGGGGGTGAACAAATTCCTATGCCCCACAAATAACCCAGAGATGCATTTTAAATAAAAGCACACATTCAACTCATGTAAAGAAGACACACTGATTCCCGGACCATCCATGGGCCAGATTTAGAAGGCAATTGGGCCAGATCCAGCCTTAGTTTGCCTACCCATGGTCTAGTTCACTATCATCCATGCCAAGGGTTAGCCATCATGGTATAGTCCAGATGTTTTGGACTAACTACAACTCTCGACGGCACGATCCAACATGGCCAATGGTCAGGGATGATGGGATCTATAATCAATACTGTCTACCCCTGGTCTACTTAGAATCATAGGATTGTAGAGTTGGAAAGGAGACAGAGGGTCATCTTAATCCAAACCCCTGCAATGTGGGAATCTCAACACATGGCCCTCCAATATGAAACGATACCGAGCCTTGCTTAGCTTTGCAAATGTGCTAGTATATTTCCTAATATTGCCTGGAGATGCTGCAGATTGGGACCCTATAGCCCTCCAGATGTTGCTGGAATAAAAACCCCATAATCCAGGCATCCCCAAACTGCAGCCCTCCAGATGTTTTGGCCTACAACTCCCATGATCCCTAGCTAACAGGACCAGTGGTCAGGGGTGATGGGAATTGTAGTCCAAAACATCTGGAGGGCCAAAGTTTGGGGATGCCTGCCATAATCCCTGGTTACTGGCTACATTGGCTGGGGTTAACAGAAGAAGAGTCCTGCTGGATCAGGCCCATCCAGTCCAGCATCCTGTTCTCACAGTGGCCAACTAGACCTGAGTGCAACAACACTATTCTCCTCACTTGGGGTTCCCAGCAACTTGAATTCAAAGGCATATTGCCTCAGGCAGTGGAGGTGGAGCACAGCCAACACAGAACATCCTTCCTTCTCATGGCAAGTGCATGTCAACAGGTTGCCAGCTGGAACCCACTCTCTTGTCAAGTTACACAATGTGGACGCATGCCCACAAACACACACAACAACATGCAAAAAAAAATATGTACTTACGCCGGAGAATCTCCCTCTGCTTCCGGACGTACCACGTGTAGAGAGCCGCCCGCTTCTGTGTTTTCATGGGCGTCCCCTTGTTGAGATGTTGTGAGAGATGGGACTGATTCAGTCCAGTGACATCCACCACCTCCCTCTGGGGGATGTTGTGTTGCTGCATGTAACCCTTGATCATTTTCGCCGCTCGCCAAGGGTCCTCGCTAAGAAAGGGGGGGGGGAATGACAGTTAACCACCACTCTGTAGAAGGCACTAGAAGAAACAGTTTTAGGCATATAAAATGTTTGGAGTGTTCAGGATCAAAAGGTAGGGCGGGGAGTTATGCTTTTTCCCTTGAGGGGAAAGTAGATTTGGAGAGAAATTTGTTTAAAATTTATCTGATGACTCAACCCAGGGTGGCTCTAAAATATTTGCCGCCTGAGGCTGATTGGCAAAATGGCATGGTTACCACCGCCCCCAACAAAGGCACCCAGGGCAAAGAGCTGTTTGACAGTGGAACGGACTCCCTCAGGAGGTTGAAGACTCTCCTTCCTTGGAGGTTTATAAGCAGGGATAGGATGGCCATCTGTCATGAATGCTGTAGTTGAAATTCCTGCATTGCAGAGAGTTCCCCATTCCTCTCAGGAAAAATGCAACAACAACAACAACAACAACAACAACAACAACAACAACAAATTAAATAACGATTTGCTGCCCTTTCATGTCACCCAAACCATCTGCCCTAGGCAAGCCACTTCACAATGCCTAATGGCAGGGCCGGTCAGAAGCTGACTAGAAGCCATGATGCAGGACAGAATTAGCCATTCATAGACTCAGGTCTTCAAATAAGCCAAGAAACCCACAAACACGTACACAAAGTTATTTGTGTTTTGACTTTTACAGCTACTCTGGGAAATTCTAGATACACATTACTGGTTCTAACTGGAAATCACTCCAAGGCTGACTCAGGTGTGTGAAGAAGACACAGAACACTCACAGCCTGAAATTTCACCTCAGATGTGATGGCCTCGCGTTTGCTCTGCTCTCAAGGGCTGGCCTCCAATGTGAGGTAAAACTTCATGCCTTCAATTTTGAGGGAGAAATGTAGAAATTGCCTCTACCTTCCTGATTTTTTTTAAAAAATCACCAGAGTGTGTTGAGTTACTCTTGGACCAAATTACAGGTCTCTAGAACATTTGGACTCCTGCTAACCTAGCAGTTCGAAAGCACGTCAAAGTGCAAGTAGATAAATAGGTACCGCTCTGGCGGGAACGTAAACGGCGTTTCCGTGCACTGCTCTGGTTCACCAGAAGTGGCTTAGTCATGCTGGCCACATGACCCAGAAACTATATGCCGGCTCCCTCAGCCAGTAAAGCGAGATGAGCACCGCAACCCCAAAGTCGTCCGCGACTGGACCTGATGGTCAGGGGCCCCTTTACCTTTACCCCTTCCAGAGAGCAATAATGGGATGTACCACTAGGGAAGCCCCACGGCACCAACGAAAACAGGATAAATCCACCACAAATGCTCAATTATTGGGTCAAAAACATATTGTAAAATGTACCCACAACCCACACCCACCCCCGATCTCAAGTAACCCTTAACAGATATGAAACAGGGAGGGGGGGCATTGAGGGAAAGGGCAGATTTTGGAGGAAGAAGTTGGTATTTCTGCAATGCCTGGCTGGGCAGAATCCCCTTTGTATGTGAGTGCAGATATAGTTAAAATAGATTTTGTTAATCCAGAGAGCCAGGGTGTGTTTTTTTAAAAAAATATAATCCAGGAGAATAAATTATTGGCATATATCTTGGGAGGATGTTGTGGGGTTTTTATTTGCCTACCCTTGTTGTGAAGATGGCTGAGACGCTGAGGGCGGGAGAGCAGGGAAGGTAAACTCTGCGACAAAACTTATCCGAAACCACAAACCCGCGAGCCGCCTGTGATTGGGCAACTTCCAATGTTTGCTGGAGGATCGGTGTGTCTTCCTGACCTCGTGCATATAGCTATCGTATGTTTCTGTGACTCAGCAAAGGGCCTGACTTTCATCCAATAACTCTGGGTACACAAGGCAAGAAAAGAGATCGCAAAAGAGATGCACTCCCTGGTAGAGTGAGATACTAACTCAGTTGGTTAGTGACAAACTCTATCAGAAGCGTGCCTTTGGCGAGCGGCGGACTTGGGGAGCAACCGGCTCCCCGGAACGGATCGTCGTCGTAAACCGAGGTACCACTGTATATGTCATGAAACATATGCCCATACTCCCTAAATCAAGGATGGGTCTTCCAGGTGTTGGGCTACCTTCAACCCCAGCTAGCAGGACCAGTGATTATGACAGCCATAGTCCAGCAGCATCTGTCACCGCTCCTGCCCTAGGTGGCAAAATAAGTTCTCATGGGATGGATATGTGCTTATTATTTTGTGCTCCTCACTCGGTACACAGAGGGCCTGTGGGCGGGCCTGAACTAGGCTCCCTAATGCCAGCCTCTTCTCCAGGTACAAAGGCTCCCTTTAAAGCAAACAGGGACCTCATTGCAAAAGCCTCTTCCAGGCCATGGGATTGATCTTTTGTTTGCACAGGAGGGAAACTTTGCCCTGACACTGGAAACCCTGGAGCACTTGGGGCGGGGACTCTCTGGGTCTTCTGCATCCAAAACTGCACCAGGGGAGAGGACTGAACCTTCAATGGATGGCAGAAGACATCGTGATTCAGGTTGTGTTTCCTCTGCGGAGGTCTACCTCTTCACTGCTCCTGGATATTTATTTGAGCCAGCGGAGAGGAGCCCCTGGCTCAGAGGCTGGAAATGGGCTTCCAGTTCTCTTTATCAGACACGTAGGAGTCTCTGCAGCCCCTGCCAGCCACTGGCCCACTTTGGGTGTTTTGTTTAGCTGGAATCTGTTCTTGAACTATGATAATATCTCCTCCTTGCCCGGATGAGAGAAGTGAGTGGTTGTGCATGGGTAGGAACACCTGGTTTATTCGTAGTTGGAATGTTGGCTATTCCACAAAGGTAAAAGGCACATCTCTCTTGCTCTGCCCACTTTTGTTTCTGGCTCCACCAACATTTTCCTCTGGCCTCTCTCCACTACGGGCATGTGGCCCCTGGAAAGCTGCCCACGAAGAAAAGCGGCCCTCGTGCCCCTCCCAGGTCAGCTTGCAAAAAAGTTAAGCAATCACAGTAAGACAGATTAAAAGGAAAACGTTAAGATGAGAATATAAAGCAGTCAGATGATTTTAAAATATATATACAGTGGTGCCTCGCTTAATGAATGCCCTGCTTAACGAAATTTCCGTTTAACGAAAGGATTTTTCGAGCAGAGGTTGCCTTGCTAGACGAATTCCTTTTACGAAAAATTCATCTAGCGAATCGCGGTTTCCCATAGGAATGCATTGAAATTTAATGAATGCGTTCCTATGGGGGGGGGGAATTAAAAAAAAATTCAATGCATTCCTATGGGATTCGCTAGACGAATTTTTCATTATAAGAAAAGACCCGTGGAACGAATTAAATTCGTCTAGCAAGGCACCACTGTATAGTAATGAGCACAAAAGCAATGTACAGATTTTAAAGCCGGGATGTGTGTGTGTGTGTGTGTGTTTTGGAATCTATTGCATTCAATATTTATACTGATTTTTAATGGCATTTTTATTGCTTCTTTTATGTCTTCTATTGTGTTTTGCAACAAAAGAAGCAATAAGAATAGAACTGAAAATCATTCAACATCAAACACAGCGAACGGCAATCAACAGAAGACACAGAAAAACCCACCAAGAGACCCTAAGCAATTTTCAAATGGCCCGTGCAGGTAAAAAAAGAGGAAGGAACCGCTGCTCTAATATGAATATAGGTTATGGAGACTGAAATAAAATAGCATCCTATATTTACTAACAGCACACTCATTGAGTGTGGATTTATGTAGCCAAAATGGCACCACCTGTGCAACAAAAGGCAAGGTGCCTGTCGGCTTGGGGGAATGCCAAGGCTTGCAGACCTACAAAATAGCCACACTGCAATATTCTGTTGCAGATCTCACTTCTTTCACTCTTAGGGGACAAATGAAACTGCAGAGACACTCCCTCGCCCACTATTGTTTGTGCAGCCACCCCCTTGCCCCCCACCCCCAAGGAAAGATGGCAACCAACTGCAAAGCACCTGGATTTTGCCTGTTGGACCCCCACCCCCACCCCAATGGACCAGGAAGTTGCATCTCTGGGTGGCCTTCAAACGGCAAACTTCTGTTTGCTTTTTAATTATGCACTGAAGACTGGTCTCTTTTGGTCATCTGCTTTATGAGCCATGAGAGCACACAATTTAGTCAAGTCACAAGAACTGTCATTACAGTCCACCACCCCCACCCCATGACCTGGGGGGGGGGAGGAGAAAGAAACAGCTTTTAGGCTGAACAGCACCAGGTAAGCTATACTGTGACATCTCTGACTCAATCCAGTTCATAACCAGTCTGCACTCATAACCAGCTGCGGAAAATCACCTCCTACCCCCCAACACAGAAGGCAAAAAGACAAAAGAAACAGGTGATCAAGTAGGTGGGGAACCTCAGGCCCAGGAGTCAAATGTGGCCTCTGGACCTCTCTGTCTGGCCCTCAGGAAGTCTTTCCCCACACCTCACCCCACCCCACCCAGTAGCATAGTATTGCACCCAAAATCTTTTTTGCCTGACTGAAATGCATCCTTGGACTGTGATAACGTCTTTCACTTGCCTGGATGGAGGCTAGAGAGAGGGGTGGGAGTGTGGGGGGGGGGAACAGTCAACTACTATACAAAGGTAATATTTACATTTGCTGCTTAGACCACTTTTACCTCTGGCCCCACCCACCCCTGGCCCCTGCAAGGTTGATCAGTAGGGAATGAAGACGTAAGAGTGAAAAAATTACCCCAGTCCTGAATTACTGGGATGGATGGGAAAGGATCAGTTCCAAAACACAGGTCCCCTCCTACCAAACTACCCAAAATTATGTTCCAGGTGCTTGATAATCCCTCAACAGTGTCTATCTTTGGTTGTTACATGTTTCAAAAGGGGAGGGGGATAAAGAAAACAATGTGTATACTAGAGATGGAGTTGGATTTCCACTCTCTTCCTGTCCTTTTTCACTTGTGTCTATTATCATCACCATCCTGTGAGCAGGGACTGCCTTGATTTAATTCCCGCATTGAACTAGCTCTATAATTTTATGATTCTATGAATTGATTATACATAAGCTGCCCTGGGCGCTTTTTTGGCTGAAGAGTGCGGTACAAAGGCACTAAATAGATAAATAAATAATAATCCCTGTACCACATGCTACAATGCAAGCCTATGGAAGCCTGTACAGCAGAACTTTCCAAACTTTTCATGTTGGTGGCATGCATAATTTCGCGACACAGTGGTTCAGTTTTACTAGCAAACCAGAGGTTCAACTAACCCCTTTTAGAGATACGGACACATATGGCACAACACACCTGCACACTGCAGCCGGCACACTAAAGTGTCGCGACACACAGTTTGGAAAGCTCTGCTGTACAGGGAAATAGAGCTGTAATTCAGATATGAACCAAATACCATTTGTATTATAAAACCGTAAACACAAACAACGGCACGTGTGGTTTCTTACTCCTTTCATCCTGATTCTCAATACTGTATATAGTTTACACTCAAGAAGGAAGAAAGGATTGGAATATTATTTTGGAAAGGACAAGCAGCTCTAAAAGGCCACTAATCTACTACTTCCCAAAGCAATTTAGAAAACATCATCGCAACAATATATTCTGTTCTTTCCCTTCTTTTCTACAAACTACTCTCTTGTCCTTCAGCAGACCAAGATCACTAAAAAAAATGGGTGGTGTAGGGGAATTAGAATGCATTTAGGACAAGCAAATTTTAAATGGCTAAGGAAAATACAAGCTATATCAACTCGGATAAGGACAGGGACAGCTGCTCTAGTTTACGTAAAGCAAAAACCGATTACAGCACAGATGTCAAAATCAGAAGGAACTGAGTGGGACTTATTCGCAGGTTAAATGCGTCTAAAGGTTTTTAGCCGTGCAGCGCGCAACCCTATGCACATCTCCTCAAAAGTAAATCCCATTTATCAGTGGGACTCAGTCCCAGGTAAACATGTACAGCAGGGCGGCAGAATATTTTTTTAGCCTGAGGGCCACATTCCCTACTGAGCAACTTCCCGAGGGCCATATGCATGTGATGGGCATGGCAAAAGTGCGCAGAACAACAAATGTACATTTAACCTTTGTGCTAGGAAGTTCATTTCTACACACGCAGGTGCTGTAAATAACAAGGGTAGCAATAGAATTCCCATTGTCCTAGAATGGGAATTGTAAAACAAAACAGAACACCTGTTTTCATATATTTTTCTTCTCATCAGCCATGAGCTCCATACCTTGTTCAGTGGAGTTCAAATGAGGGGCATCCTGGATTATGGGTTATTATAAACCTGAGCGTTTTTACCTCTGTGTCACAGATTGAAGATAACCCGTTTGGCTGTGGGTGAGTCAAGTTGTTTACAATGCATGTTTAGTATTTTCAGACCTCCCTAGCAGGGAATGAAGATACACCCAAGCGTACAAGGAAAGGCTGGTGTTAAATATTAAGGAAAACCATGGATCTAGATGAGCACTTTGGCAATTAACAGCCAGCTGAGGAAAATTAGGGAATCTCCTTCCTTAGAGGTTTTTAAGGGAAAGTTTAGTGTAGCTTTGATTGAGTGTTTTGGGTACTGTCTTGGTTATCCATTATCCAACTCCCTTGAACTCTCACTTGAGACCAAATCAGATATTTTTCATTTCTTCTCTCTCTTATAAATATGAATATGCATTAAAAATAGTACTGCCTAATATGAAAAGATTGCAGGGCGATTTACATTAAGATTCATTAAAAAATACAGTAACAGCGTTAAAATAAATCCGAAGGCGTTAGTGGTTAGCACAAAATTTAACTTTAAAAGGTTTTTACAAACTGCTGGCACTAGTTCTTCAAGCAATATGTGTTCAGCACAGGTCAGGTGTTACACTTTTATTGCACACCTGTGCTCCTTGTGGGACGTCTGCAACATCACGAGTGCAAATAGACAGGGCCAGAGATAACCTCACAGAAGGGATTTTGCTCACACACACCATACCCTTTCTAATGCAATGCTTTTCAAGGGAATAAATCCACAACTTCACATTAGAATAAACTTACATATGCTAGGAACTGTTCAGGGATGGACCCAATTGCCTAGAGGGGTGAACAGGCTCTGCCTTGGTGGAGAATGCTGCATCTCAGTGATAAGAGCATCTGATCCCTAACATCTTCAGAGAGCTTCCCTGCCAGATGTCCTGGACAGCTGCTGCCAGTCAGTGTAGACAATACTGAGCTAGACAGTGCAAAGATCTAACTCAATATAAGGCAACTTCCGATATTATTTAAGTTATCCAGCAGAGTTTGGTCACCTGTGAGCTAGGTATTCACCATGATGATGATGATGATTCAATTAATTTATTAATCACCTTCTAAACCACTCCAGGTGATTTGCACATAAATAATTTAAAATTGTTTAAAACCCAACAACAACAAATACATATAAAACAAGAATAAAACTGTTACAAATGAAAACTAATGGTAAAGACCCATCTGTCTATTTACCCACTGGAACAAATACGGTATGTACAGTATTAAGCTTTTTCTGGAAAGTGCATATAGTGAGTGCCTTTTGTATCTCAAAAGGAAAAAGCTATTCCACAGGGCAGGGGAAGCCACACTAAAAGCCATGCTGCTCTGCATAATAATAATAATAATAATAATAATAATTATTATTATTATTATTATTATTATTATTATTATTATTTATACCCCGCCCATCTGGCTGGGTTCCCCCAGCCACTCTGGGTGGCTTCCAACAAAATATTAAAATACAGAAATTCATCAAACATTAAAAGCTTCCCTAAACAGGGCTGCCTTGAGATGCCTTCTAAAGGTCTGGTAATTGTTGTTCTCTTTGACCTCTGGTGGGAGGGCGTTCCACAGGGCGGGCGCCACTACCGAGGGCATTACCTTGGAGGGAACTTCTGCAAATTTTGGACCTTGCATGAAAGATGGTCCCCGAAGTTTGCAGCGATCTACCAGGTGTATAAGGAATAAGGCAATCTCTCAAGTAGCCTTAGCACTGACATCCTGAACTTGGTTTGAAAGCAAGCTGTTATATGCTGGCCATAGCTTGCCTCCAACAAGCAACCTTGCCACTGTATTCTGCACCAACTGCAGCCTCCAGATCAGTCCCAAGGGTAGCCCCGTGTGGAGTGCATTGCAGTAATCCAACCGTGAGGTTACAATGCACAGACAACTGTGGTCAAGATATCCCAATCCAGGAATGGCCATAGCTGTCTCACCAACAAAAGTTAGTGAAAGGCACTCCTAGCCACCGAGGACAGCTGCGCCTGCAGTGATAGAGCTGCTTCTAAGAGCACCCCCAAACTGCTGCTCCTTATTGGGGACTGTGATCCTATCCAGAGCAGGACCTGGGAACTACTCACCCACAGACCCTCTGTCTTGGCAGGATTCAGACTCAGTTTGCGAACGTGTGAAAGATAGAAAAGGCAGCCCTTCACATGACAAGCTATAGCTGCTGAAATCCCTCTTCTAAACCAGTATTAATAGTGCAGATACCATACCATCTTTTACACCAACGTTAAGGTGGTCTACAGCCATACTACCCTGAACACACCTGATCTCGTCTGTTCTCAGAAGCTAAGCAGGGTCAAGCCTGGTTAGTACTTGGATGGGAGACCAATACTGAGGCATAGGATCCCTGCACCTTTCCACCTTAGTCACAAAGTGGTTTTCAAAACACTTCATTCAGATTAATAAACGTTAGCACTTTCTAACACTCACAACCCAACCAGAGGCAGTTTTAGGGAAGTGTGACTGGTTGGCTGCAGTGAAGAACAGAGTGTGGGGGGGAGGTACATCAAATTTTAGCATCACATGACCCCACCCTGCTTGTTCGACCATCAAGAGGGAGCTGATCTCCTCACTTTTGGAGGGGGGTGCACTTATGGCTGAAGTGGGGGGTGTTAGTCATGCAAGAGCCCAGAAGTGATTAAAAAGTCGAAATAAATTTAAAAAATAAAAAATTGTCCAGTAGGACCTTAGAGCTTATACCCAGAACAAACCTAGTTGGTATCCAAGGTGCTACTGGACAATTTTTAATTTATTTATTTCAACTGCGTCAGACCAACACGGCTACCTACCTGAATCTAATAATATAAGGACTGTCTGGCAGGACCATACAATCTAGTCCAGCCTTTCTTCGCAGCAGGAACTAGCCAGATGTTCCAAGGGCAGAGATGGGGAACCTGTAGCCACCAGATGTTGCTGAACCACAGCTCCCATCATCCCCGACCACTCGCTATGCTGTCTGGGGCTGATGGGATTCAAAGTCTAATGACATCTAGCAGGCTTACAGGAAATTGGCTTTTTGTAGCAGCTCCCCTATTAGCGTCCTTTGATTTCGCAGTTCCGTTTTCACCTCCACTCCCCGCCCAAGCACGAGACTCTATTAATCTCAGGGTCGTGGATTCGAGCCCCACATTGAGCAAAAGATTCCTGCATTGCATAGGGTTGGACTAGATGACCCGCGAGGTCCCTTCCAGCTCCACCGTTCTATGATTCTAAGGAGTGGGTGCCCGTTTCAACCAGCTACAAGTGTGAATCCAGCACCACCATATGAAAGGAAAGGCCCTAACCTCAAGGGTACAACATCTGCCATGTAGGCAGAACTCCCCACGTTCAATCCGCAGCATATCTCCAGGTAGGGCTGGAAGAGACCCCTGCCTGAAACCATGGAGAGCAGCTGTCAGTCAGTGTAGACAACACTGGTCTAGAGCAGGCATGTCCTAGAGAGGAACCATTGACCTGACTTAGTATATGGCTTAGTATACTATAAGACTTAGTATAAGGTTCCAGGTAAGACTGGGTCCCAACTGGAATGACCTGCCTTGGTGCAAATTGACTTGAGCTGCGCAGGCCAAGGCAATATTTGAGGAACCTTCCTGCAAGAGCTTCTGCTTATTTATTTAAGAGTGTGCTTTGAAAGACGTGGCGGCGGGGGAAAGATCTCTGTGTTTAAGCTTTCCCTCTTCACTTCTTAGCCAACCAACATCTCCCCCCACCGCTACACAGAGACACATGTGCGTACATACACAAAACCAGGATTTGATTTACAACTTCGCCAATGAATAACCCTCCTCCCCTCTCTCTCTTTTTTTTAATCGCAAGCTCTTGTGTATCTTTCTGTTGATGATTTATAGAAATAAATTAATAATAGCCAGTCCCCACGTGCTGGAAGTTTATGTTCTCCAATATCTTCCACACACCACCAGATTTGGGTCAGATTTATTTAAACGTAAGAACTGCTTCATTGTACGTATCAGGGGAAAGTGTCCATCATTCTTGGTTCCTGGCAAGCTGGGCGACCTCCCCTTGAAAGACACGAGTTTCAGAACCCTTGGCAAGATATGAACTTCCCCTGTTATCAGTACCAAGCAGGTGCGAACCAGAGGTAGACTGCTCCGGACTTGGAGGTTCCATTTTGCCATACATCCTAACATTTGATAATACTGTACACCAAAACACACACACACTCCAAAACCATCATTTGGGTTGACTGAATATTTGCAACAAGACAGTAGAAATGTACGCATCATCCTCACACCCCGTAAGTTTTGAGTATGTTTAAGGGTACTCTTAATGTTAACATTGGGGAGGGGGGTTTGCCTCCCTTTAAACAGGAAGAGACAAAACTTAAAACTCACTCGTTTATCTGCCAAAATAAAATAATATGAAAACTTGGGAATCTGGATGAAAGCCCTCGATAAAAATTGGTTTGGTCCTCTTTGGATACTTTCTATGCTGTGCAAAGGCACTCTAAACTGGTTCCTGCTTCGTGGACTCCATGGAATTCTCCTAGGCTGCGATCCCCACTGAATTCCGTGGGCCTTACTTCTGAATAAGTTCGCCCCGGGTTGCACGGTAAGGGTCAAACTCCACCGGACTTAACCAGGCGTTTTTAATTAGGCTGCGATCCTATGCTCACACTTCCCTGGGAGCCCAACTCATTGAACTCAACGGACTTCGCTTCTAAGTAAATACGCATTCATTGGATCAGACTGTTACGAACCGGTTCTGGATCGAGAGAGGCCTGGACCTCTTGCGAATGGAGATCATTCAGATCAATGGGAAGCTGGCCAGGTTAGGATCCACAAAACGCCAAGTCCCTTTAGCCTACAAGGGGTGCCAAGGGTCTCTCTCCCAGAAGGGCGCGGCCTGATCTTGCGCGTGTTTACTCGTGAGTCAGCCCTGCTGAATTCAAACCGGGCTTCCTCTTCCTTTCTAACTGAGGAGCCGTGGATAAGATTGCAGCCTGTACAGTACAACGTTTAAGGCCGCAATCCTAGATAGAGGGGGAGGGGGTGCGGCTTCTTTCTGAAGACAGACGTGTTGAAAGAGCACCGTACTGCGAATTTCCATATGCTCCGGTTTCATGATATGGCGTGTAAACGGACCGGTGGTGGGGAGGGGGCTTCGGGTCCCTGCTCTCTCGGAGCTGTTAAAATGACGTATAGGTTCAAACCTTTTTTATTCAAGAGTTTGTCCAAGACAATTGGGTTGACCTACTGGCCTGAAAATCTCAGGGGGGTAGGGTATTTTGGGGGGGATTGTCCCTTCCCCAAACCCACCCCTCGTGACATTTATTACCCGTACGTAAATGAAACTGAAAATCAAGGCAACTTTGCTACGTCCAAATGGGCCCGGAGTGTTTCTTTGGGGCGATATGCCTACCAGTTTAAACAAAGCAGTTGAGCATTTACCCGGAAAGTAAACCTCGTTGAACTCACTGGAGTTGACTTGTGGACAAAGACGCGCGCAGAATGTGCATCTTATATAGGCTGTTAAAAAAAAAACTCTTACTCAGAAGTAAGCCCATTGGAAATAAACGAAGGAAACTTGATTAGGATCCGGGCCGGCCACAAAAGAAGAAACGTGGTCTTCGGGATGAACTTCCCCAGCCAACCCATGGGATCCAAAAGTGTGGCCTTATTCTGGTAGGTTTACTCCGAAGTAAGCCACTTACTTCCAAAGTAAACGGGCAATAGTAGATTGCAGCCCACACAGCCCCGGTTCCTGACCACCTTTGTTCGGAAAAGTCCCGTTCACTAAATCCTATGCTGCCCAGTTAAAATTGGAGTAGGCTAAGCGCGACTGAACTCCGTGGAACTTGCTTCCGAGTAAATTATACGTTGGATCGGGTGCCAAAAAGTACCTTAATAATTAAGGCTGCGATCCTCAACACATTAAGCATATCCCACTGAACACACTTCAACGAAATTGAATTAGACGAAACAAATTGTTCAATAAACTACTGAATTTCCTGGATTCTTTTTAAAAAACAAAACACCTCATTTTTCCCAATTAAGGAGCTTAAAACAAAAAGCAGGATGGGTGTAATGGGGAAATATATTTATCCTTGGCTCTCCTAACCTAACCTAATTCTGGTCAATTACATTCCATAATCAGAATAAAACAAGAAAACGTTTGTTGTTGTTTTTTAAAAGTTACCTTTAGACTGAAAGCCATTTTTGAGCTGTTGGTTTCTAAGCCGCCGAGGAGAGTCGAGCTAAACCGGGAAGAAATCCCCAGCTTCTCTTTAAATTGAGGCGTGGGGTTAATAAATAGCAGAGTTTATTTAGTTGATATTTTGCTAAAGGAAAAAAAAAATCGTAAACTACGCGGGATAATTAGTAACCAACTTGTCAAAGCCGTTCAGCTGACTTTCAGTTGGGAGACACACATATATTTATAAGGAGATCTTTCTTTAGCTAACAAATCGAAGGGAAGAGACTTGGACCGGAGAAGGGGATGCAAGAAAACGAGGTGCTTATTTGACAAAAGAAAAGTTTTTGGAGAGAGAGGAGGGAGGGAAATCTTACTAGGAAGTGGAAGGGTTTACTCGGGGTTAATTATTATTAGATTCCCTTTTAATCAAACTCACACTTCTCTCTCTGGGGCCTACCCCCAAATATATTACTACTACTACTACTACTACTACTACTACTACTACTACTTATTATTATTATTATTATTATTATTATTATTATTATTATTATTATAATATTCCCCTTAACAACAAACTCCCACTTCTCTTTATGGACTTTATATCGCTATTGTGATGGATTATGATGGATGGCTTTTTGACTAGATGATGGTAGATTGTTAATACAGTATTTATTATGGATTATCATGCTTATGGTTTGTCTTTTAGAAAAAGCAACTGAAGAGTATATATCTACACACACACACACACACACACACACACAAACAAACACACACAAACACAAATGTTATATATTCAACAACATGGGTCAGACAACGTTGTATTAGAGTGACTTCCGAAAAGTTGGCCGCTTGTCGATATTCATGTATATAGGTGCTGAAAATTCCCCACAGTGTGTGTGTTTCATGAAAATGTTGCATATTCATCGATATATATTAGATAATGTCAGCGAATCCCCAAAAACTTGGCCAATTCTCGAAATTGCGTCAATTCTCGAAATTGCGTCAATTCTCGAATGTTGCCAGTTCCAGGCAATCTTTGCAAATAAATGAAAACTCGATTATATGCACGGGTATAATACGCCGAGGTTAACCAAAGCTAATCGCCAGCGATTTGTATCTGAATCACAAGGAGTTGTCTGCCTAGTTTCCGACCGTCCCGAAACCTAAATCCACCTGAGATTGTCAAAATCCACCAAATTTTTGACCTTCACCGAATGACACGTGCGTCATCCATATAACGCGTGCAATGCCTAATTAAGGCACGACATAATACGTCCTGTATCTTGCCTATGTGATATCTACTCTACGTATACGGTATTATACAAATTATGTACACACAGGTGCACGCTCACACGAAGAAAAGCCCATTTAAATAAGCAGATGTGAAATAAAGGAAGAATCCCCACGTTATTCCCCCCCCATAAATTATCCCCCACCTCCCTCAGGCGGTTTAAGTCTCGTCCTTCTTCCCTTTTGGCCTTCACCTTGGGCAAAGAAGCGCCTGAGGGGAGGGGCAGAGGGCAGCTGGAAACTCAACTTCTAGGTAAGTTGATTTCAAAAAGCACAACCACAAGAACAGCTGTAGCAGCAGAGCAGCGACTGAGCTCTTCTGCGTCTTCTCAAAAAGACCCTGCAGCGGAATCCTAGGGGAATTCGCTCAGAAATAAATCTCCTTGCATTCTATGGGACTTACTCTCCCCTAAGCGTGGCTAATATTTCGGCTTTTCTATTTAAAAAAAGATCCATTCCAAATATTACTTTTCCTCCCGCTTAACCTGTTGAAATGGCGGGTGGGGTCATGGTAAGTGGTTTAGAGGGTTTGGGGTTTTTTTCTTTTTCGATTTTGAGCAATCTACAAATTCTGTAAAATAATTTTTAAAAAACAACAACAACATAGTATATACCTCGCTTACCGTGACAATTTGTTTACTAGCTTGCTGGGCGTGAGAGGGAAGGGTTTCACGTGAGGGGGTTCTGGGAAGGCGGGAGTTTTTCATTTCTCTTGGGACTTGCACCCCTAAAACAGGCTCCTTAGGAAAGAAGACCCCACTCAACACAGCGGACTAACTCCCGGGTAAAACACGCACAAGATCCAGCCGCCCGCGTCCTAGGAAAGCAGGCTTTTCGGTTTTTGTTTTAGGGAGCATGGCAATCAATTTCCATGCATTTAAAAGGGGGTGGCAGAATAAGGAGAACACCTCAGTCCTGAATACAGACAAGCCTTCTCAAATTGCGCGCGGGTGAGGCATGCGTATGCTGGCCACGGGGACCACAACAACGTGGTTGGGTACACTATTTTTTTGGGGGGGTTCCCCAATCGAGCCATGTTTCAATAGGAGACCTGAATTAAATGGGTATGCACTGTGGGGCGGGGGGGGAGTTTAAATAGAAACTTCTAAAACGACCCCACCCCCATTTTTCTTTAAGCGTTCCAGTCCGTGCTCTTTTTTTAAAGAGAGTTTTTGTGCTTGAGATGAGCCAAAGGCTCGGCTCCCGCCGGCTTCGAACGCTCCCTCAAACCGAACGTTCAGTTTATCCGAACGTTCCATCCTCCCCTTTTGATCTGGACGTTCCATCAGAACGTTCCATCCCTTTTGACCCGAACGTTCCATCCTCTCCCTTTCACTCGGACGTTCCGCGCGCGGTGCTGGCTGCGCCCCCGGGCTTGCCTGGAGCCGGGTATCCTCGCCTGCGGTCCGTCCGTCCCCGCTGCCTTTTTTACCTGATCATCCTCTCCACTTCGGCCCTTTGCTCGGCCGCCTCCTCGGTGTTGAGCGCCTGCAGCTCGCGGAGGATCTGCGGGGTGTCGAAGTCATCCCCGTCGTCGGAGCCTTCGTCCCCGGACAGCTTGTCTTTGCTGTGCCCGTTGGTCAGCGTGTGGAAAACCGGCTTGCTGTCCACGTCGGGTCCGCCGCCTCCGCCGCTGCTGGGCGAGAGCTGCAAGTTTTCTAGTTTGACCCCGTAGGCGCTGCTGCCGTTGCTGGCGGTGGTGCTATTCCCGCTGGCGGTGCCGGAGGTGGGCATCAGCTCCTCCAGAGCTTGGATCAGGACCTCTTTGGTGACCCCGGAGGTGAGGAGCGCTTCGAGAAGTTCTTGCTGCAGAGCGCTCAATTTGGACACCATTTTAAACCAGGAGGGAGGGGGGAAGGAGAGAAAGAAAAGGGAGGGAAAGGGGGGGAGGGTTAGGGAAGGGGTGAGGAAAGAGACCCCCCAAAAAACTCCCGACCCTCAGAAATCCAGCTTTGCTTCCCTTTCGGATGGTAACCCCCCGAATCTCCAGTCTTGACACCTGTTTCTGCCGAGAGAATCACTGGAGAATCACTCTCGAAGGATGCCTCGGCCGGCCTCTACTCCAATTTGATGATCTCCATTAGGCAATATAAGATATGCAAATGAAGTGGGCAGACGGGGGCATTCTTGCAGCATGCAAATGATGGGCAAGGGGGGTGGTACTGGGCAGGAGGGGAGGGGGAGGGGGGAGAGAGGGAGCAGCAGTACGAGCATTCTCTCCCCTGCCCGGCGTCTAGAATTGGCTGCGCTCAGAACCAGGGTGTCTCTAAGAGATCGCCAGATCTTTTTTCTTCTTCTTCACTGTACTTTGAACCTGTTTAGGGAGAGAGAGAGAGTGAGAGGGAGGGTGAGGTGAGCTATCAAGGGCGACCGAGAGTCTCTCCTTCTTGTGGGGAGGGGGGGAGCTAATCTGGAAACCGCTGGGCTACGCGTGCAGGATCGAAACCTCCCCGCCCCCCCCCGTTCGCTTAAAAAGAAAATAAATTGGGGAGAGATGGGTCCCGATCCCTTGAGCGGCTCTGCGGGATCCGCGTTTTACCTTCTTCCGTCTTAAGATAGTGGCTTGGTCAATTTCACGTTCCGTTTTTATAGCTATAACTCCCCAGATTTCTTTCTATCTCCTTCGATTTCTTTTTGGATTCAAGTTTGGTAAGGAAAAACTTGACAGGGCAAATATTACTTCGCAAGGTGGAAGAACTTCCCAAATTATTATTATTGTTATTATTTATTTCTCCTTCTTATGCCCCCGACTACTCACTACCAGTTCCAATTTTCTGAGGTTCATTAGAGATAAATTTGTCAAGACTTAAAAGAACAGCAGAAGCCGTTTGAGATGTGTGTATTTTTATATTCGGGATCTGCGTCCAAATTTGAACTATAGAAAACAATATATTACATGATTGAACTGGTCAAAATATATATACTTTAACTGAAATATGATAATACTTCATTTTGAAATAATTCCACGTTGGAATATATGTTGGTTTTTATTTCCAGCCCAGATACTTGAGAATAAGTTGAATTGAAATTAGGAATTGAAATTTAAAAAGTAATTTGTACTTCGCAAGAATGCATTAGTAAACTTTCCTTGCATGTGTACATGTGTCAACAAACATTTCTCAATTGAACAACGAAAAAGGCTCTCCTTGTGGTTTGTAACGAGGCACAAGAGCAAACTTTCATTTTAACTCAATGAATTTCAAGTTAAAACAAAACGATTAAACACTTTGCAGGCAGGGTCCGGCTAAAGTTAAGCGCTTCCAGTCCTCTGAAATGATTCGTGTATACTTAGAAGTAATTCCCACAGAGTTCACTGGGACTTACTTCTAAGTAAACATAAGCAGAGGGGCTGTATGTTGATTGTGGCGTAAGCTCCACTGTTTGTGTCCAAGGACTCACTTCCTGGTAGAAGTGTGGTCAGCCAGCCTCAGACATGTGCTTCTCTCTCTCCTTCAGTAAGAACAAAATAAAAAAAAAATCCTTCAGTAGCACCTTAAAGACCAACTAAGTTTTTATTTTGGTATGAGCTTTCGTGTGCATGCACACTTCTTCAGATACAGACAATGCATGTTTACTCAGAAGTAAGTGCCACTGTGTGCCATGGAACTTACTCTTAGGCGTGCATAGAACTGCAGCCTTAAAAGTTCACACACACCCAATGTCAGTGGGCGATGCCTTTGTTGCCTTTGAACATGTCAAAGAAAAGCGATATGGTCCTTATGTCCGTATGGCTTTTAAAAAATGCAATTCGTTTTTGTTTTTTTAATTACTTCAGCCGGTGATCTGGAGAAAACGACTAAACTTGTGGCGATGTGCATAAGAGACTCAGCCTTGCACGTGGCCGTGGATTGCACGGATAGGCAGAGTGAAGTAGTACACGGAACCCCCACCCAATCTGCAACCAACTTCTCACCCACCCACCCCCGCCCCAATCTACATTTAGGAACTGTTTTTAGCAGTAGGAGATTGGATATCACAACGGAAGACTCCCCCAACTTGTGCCTGCTTACCTGATCATAAGCCCCACTGAAGTCAGTGGAAATTACTTCCAAGTAGACCAGTATAGGATTGCACTGTCGATTGCTTATTTATTTGTTTGTATCTGACAGGTCCCAGCAAAACATTTTTATTTATTTACCGGCAATCAAAATGCCTTTAATTTTGGAGATAGATATATGCATGCCACAAAATTACTTGAGAAGCTGAATGAAATTTAACAGCCACACACAACAAAGGTGTGTGCTCCTTTCCAGGTCTGTTTACCTGCTTCCACTACCCAAAAAAAAGAGGGGGGGGGTAAACAAAACTTAACTGAGGGCATGGCCGGTTCCAAGGCCATTTAGGCTAAGCAAAGAATCCTAGGTGGTTTTGTTTAAACACTTTCCAGTTTTTCCTCCAGAGGTGTATTTGAAAGGGGGTGGCTAGAGAAAAGAAGACTGTTTAATATAGCTCCAACAAGGAAGTGCCCCAGCTGACTGTGTTCGCAGCAGGAAAAAATAATAATTTAACGTCCAGAGAGTGGGCAGTGGTTATTTTAAGCTGTGATGGAATGAGGCAGAAGTTGAATGTGGGGGGGGGGAGGTTGTTTCTAGAAAACAATACCTGAATTGAAAGGAGGCCCCTTTGCCATATAGCTGGAGGAGTCTTGGTTTGTTTTTGTTTTAAAAAGCACTTTGGCAGAGCCTTGAGTGAAAAAACGGAAAAACCAAAGAGAGGAGGAGGAGGAGGAGGAGGAAGAAGAAACCTCAGACTTTTATTCCAGTGGATTCTGCAGGTTATCTCACCCCTAAACCTGTACACACAGGTGTCACTTCTGCATAGAAAAAAGCCTCTGCATGGAGCAGGCATATAAGAGGGGCAGAGACCTGGGGGGGGGCACATGCCAGGAGTGGGCAGGGTTAAACTCAAAAGTGGGCAGAACTAAGAATGTAAATTTTACATTTGTACACTAGACTGGTTTCAACACACCCCTCTCTATCCTCCATCCAGGAACAAGAGGCGTTATTTAACCATACATAAGATATAGATGATCCAATCTTTTTCTTTTAAAACTTTTTCTTTTAATTGCACTAGAAAATTATTTGCTAATAACAAAATCTAGCACATGAGTGAGGTCAGGCTGACAGTGGTGGTTGCTGGGTGCCAACCAAAGCAGGGTAGACAGGTTGGGGTGGGGGGCTCCGTGGCTCTCCAGATGTTATTGGACTACAACTCCCATCAGCCCCAGCAGCAAGCATGACCAATGGTCAGAGATGATGTGAGCTGTGTTGAATCCAGAAACACCTGGGGGGCCATAGGTTCTCCACTCTTGCATTAGATGAACTATGGCCAAATCTTTCTTTTATAGGCATGAAATAGTGAAATGGATTTTTTTTTTTTACAAAATGGTTGGCCTCACTCCAAGTTATATAGAATCAAATGCAACCTGTAAAGTTGCCATACGTCCAGGGTTGGCAAAATGTCTGGGTTTTTGCCAACAGAACCAGGATGTGTGTTTGAGTATCACTCTTTGCCTTTTTGGGTTAAATCCCAAAAGAAGCTAAACAAATATGGCCAATGTTGTTGGCATTAGTCTTTCTGGAGAGACAATGGAGCATGCATCCAGGGGTGAAGTCTGTCAAATTATACAGAGTCTATAATTTGACTAGGATGCATTTCCTAGAACAAAGAGTTCTGCAGAACCCCAAATCTTGCAGAATAGTCACAAAATTTCAATTAACAGGAGCTCAGCTTCATCCGCATTCCCTATTGTCTGTTATCTGTGGCTTTCTCTTTCTTCTGCCTCCTATCATCTTGTTGTCTGCAGCCCCACTGTCAGCATTTAGACTGTAAGATCTTACGGGCAGGGAACGATGACGATCTAGTTTTATTTTTGCTCGTGCTACCCTAAAGTGTTGTGGATATTGATGTATTTCAACAGGTATTTTACAGCTTTCTATTTCCACAAATACAGTAGTTTAAACCTTATTCTTTGCGTGGTCCACACCCCCAGCATTTTATATACAGTATACTGTTTAGAAATTGCTTCCAGATGCAGGAGCAGTATACCTTTGAATATTTACTTATTTATTACATTTATATACCACTTCTATCTTCCAAGGATTTCAGGGTGGTGTGCATGGTTCTTCTCCTTCCCATTTCAGCCACACAACAACCCAGGCTAAGAGATGGGGAATACCAGGTGCGGAAAGAGGGAAGACCAACAGGAAATTAGATGGAGAGAGTAGGTGTTTGAGCCTGCCATGCAAATGCAAAATTTACATTTGTTTCCCATTTTTGCCTCTGGCCCTACCTAGCACTGGCATGTGGCCCCCAGAAGGTTTCCCAGAAGAGAATGTGGCCCTTGGGTGGAGAATGTTTACCATCCCTGCAGTAGCTGGAGTGAGGTGCCTGCTGTAGGTGGGGAACACTGTACAGGGGAGGACAATTGCTGTTGTGGAGGTAAATTGCAGTTCTTAGGATTCTTTGTGCTTTAAATGTATGGGGTGTAACGCAGTCCAAGATTTGCTTGCCAGTCCAGCCAGCTTCTCCATATGCAATGTGCAGCAACATCTTGTTCTTCAGCTGCAAAGCATCTTGCGCCTTCCCTATCTGACCACTCTGGGCATTTGGCCTGGCTACAGAAAGCTTTGGCCCAGTGCCCTGAAACGTCAGGTTTAAAAACGTCATTCGCCCCTCTCTGGCTAAGGGGACTGTACAAAAGATGCATCGCACAATGGAGACTTTGGGAAGTGTTTCTCTTTCATCCAATTATCAAATCAAAGCCTTCCCTTGAAAGAACAAGGCCCTTTTAATCAAGGTAGGCAAACTGATGATTGCCATCATGTCTCCCTCCTTAGAGGAGGAGAGAGGGTGTGATCAGCGAGGCACCAGTCTGGGCTCTGCAAATACTGAGGTATTAATCTCTCAGCCAAGGACTGATTCACATAGATGGGTATTTACTGGGGTAGTTAATCCAAGCCTCTCAGGCAGGGATTCTGGGGAAGATTTTACAGTCTGAGGGCCACATTCCTTTCTGGGCCACATTCCAAGGGCCACATACCAGGGCCAGGCATGCGGAAAGTAGGTGTGGTCAGACAGCTACACCCCATAGCTGTCAAGTTCTCCCTTTTTAAAAGGGAAATCCCCTTATGCTGAATAGGCTTCCTCACGAGAAAAGGGAAAACTTGACAGCTATGATACACCCACCCACCCTATTGATCCAGGAGGAACAGGTATTATTACATGTGAAGGACACATTAAAGGAGGGGGCAGAGCAGAGCCAGGGAGAGGTGTGGCCTGGCTCCAGCCTCTTCTTGAGGGACACAGAAGAGATCCCTGGAGAGCCACATTCAACCCTCAGACTTGAGAGAAGGGAATATTAACTGAATCTTTTTTGCTTCCGTGCAAAAGAGCAGGGCTGGCTCTAGGTAGAGTCCCAGTGGCGCGGGGTGTCAGGGCGCCGGGCCGGTAGGAACCCTGCGAGGGCGGGGGCGCTGGAGCGATACCTGCCCCTCAGCGCAAGGGCGCACGACCTGCTCGAGACCTGCAAGGCACACCTCAATATAGATCAGGCATGATCTAACATCTCTGTATGCTTTGTGCGAGGAAATCAGGATGAATATCCAATAAACAAGTCATCTGGGGGAACTCTTAAGAGTCTCTCCGGCCATCACAAAAGATGGAGTTCTAGAACTGTAGAGTTGGAGGGGACCCCAAGGGTCATCTAGTCCAGACATCCCCAAACTGTGGCCCTCCAGATGTTTTGGCCTACAACTCCCACAGATCCCTAGCTAACAGGACCAGTGGTCAGGGATGATGGGAATTGGAGTCCAAAACATCTGGAGGGCCGAAGTCTGAGGATGCCTGATCTAGTCCAACCCCCTGCAGTGCAGGAATCTCAGCTGAAGCATCCATGACAGATGGTCATCCAACCTCTGCTTTAAAACCTCCAAGGAAGGAGAGTCCATCACCTTCCAAGGTAGGCCAATTGCACTGTCCAGCAAACCTAGCCATTAGCAAGTTCTTCCTGATGTTTAGTTGGAATCTCCTTCCTTGTAACTTGAAGCCATTGATTCAGGTCTTACCCTCTGGAGCAGGATATGAGCCTGCTAAACATTTTGTTTCTGGGTTCCTGAGTACATTCCAATGGTTCTTTTGCCAGCAAAAGTAGGGGCATGGAGTGCTTCTGTCTATTTCCTCCATATGGCAGAACCCAGTTGATATAGAAAGGAAATTAGGGACTCAGCTACATTAGTGAAGAAACAGTGATTTGAATGCACTATAAATATGCAACACCAGATGGTGCCAGAGAGCAGAAAAAAAATTAAAAAGTGATTTTCCAAACAGATTTTTTGTTGTTGTGAAAATGATCTAATTTCTAACTTATTTATAACGTGTGCCCCCCCCTTTAGATCCACCCAAGGTTTGGTACATATTCCTGCATTGCAGGGGGTTGGACTAGTTGACCCTCATACTACCTTCAAATTCTGTAGGCGATCCGATCAAGTTCCTTTTGATTGGCTTACAGATAAAAGGAAGGATGTCTTCTCTACAAAGCCCCTTTCTAAGGGTTGTGTCAAGAGATAGGCACAGTTTTGCTTCTGTCTCCTAAGAGTAGACACACACACAAGATTCCATGTAGGTATTTAAAGCTATTGTTTCTTCCCCTCCCCTGATCCACCACCACCACATCCACACCTCCAAACCTGTATGCATTTGTCTTCACAGATGCACTGACCCTGCAATCATAAAACATCTTTATTCAGAAGGAAGTGCCTTCTGAGTTCACCTCTAGAAAGTGTATTCTAAAAACATCCTGAGTTTTTAGAAGCCCTTCCTCGCAACTGGTGAGTCATTGCACACAGCTGATTCTCTTATCGAACAGTTGGGAAGGTGACCCTCCACACAGTTTGTTGGACTCCAACTCCCACCAGCATGGTAGTTGAGTGGGGGATTCTGGGAACTGTAGTCCGAAAACATTTGAAGGGCCTTCAGATGTTGGTGGTCTACTTTGATTTTTTTCAGGCAAAATCTTTAGCCCAGCTCCTGTATGGCTCTCAAATTGGACCTTCTGCCAATCTTAAGACCCTTGAAACAGTACAATCAAAATTTTAAAGATCACTATTCGGTACCCCAAAGAGCACACCTAATGCAGTGTTAAGGCAAGAGGCAGGACTTCTCAGAGTGGAATTAAAAGTCTGGGAGCAAGCAATATCCCTCTGGTTGAAAATCCACTACAATCCAAAGGGAATGTTACCTCATTTCCTGGCCGCAGTTCCCTATCCACTCTGGCTTATGCAAATAACTAACAAGATCAAACAAATTGGCCTAAATCCTGAAGATCTTTTTAATGGAACTCTGCACAAGGCAAAAATAATTATTACTCAGAGACTTTACGATGTCGAATTACAACAAGAAGATGCCTTACTCCCGGAGAATTATAGATGTCTAAAATCGGGGCCTAATTTTACAGCTGCCCCTTAGTTATCTAACATCACTAACGAAGCTTATAGATGGGCCTTCTCTAGAGCCCGCTTTGAGGCAATGTCCTCAGCAGTGCTGTACGACGAATTTATGCGGGTACCAATTCATGAGCGCCTTTGCCCTTGCATGTCCAATAAGGTAGAATCTGTCACTCACATTCTTTAATTTTGTGAATTTTATAGTGAAGAACGAGCTCGACTTATTTTACCCCTTGCAATATTATTTGGAATCCCCCCCCCCAAATCTTACGAAAATTCCTTCTGGGAGATTCCTCAAGCCCAATGTCATATGACGTGGCCAAATTCTGCACTTTAGCTATTAAGAAACGTAAATCCCTTCTATTGAATGACACATCGCAAATTCCTTTTGTGTAATTGTTCTATTTCTGGTGATGTTATTGCTGATTTTCTTTCGTTTGGAATTATGATATTCTGTATTGCTGGCTTTTGCTGTAAAACCACTTCCACATCTCAGGAGCTCAGCCCCCTCACGATTGGGCATTCCCGCCTCCATCATACCCGGCCAACCAATGAGGTCGGCTGGGGGGCGGGGCTTGCGCTCTTTTAAACAGGCCGGAGAGGGGAACTCTGCCCCTTGCTGGCCAGCCCGATCAGTTCACCCGCCCACCCACCCTTTAGGCTGGGCTGACGCTGCTATGGACTTCGGTTGGTCGCCTGGTAGGACTTTTCCCACTTGGGCTAGCCAAGATGGTTTTTTCGCCTACCTCGTAGCAATTCGTCACAACTTTAGTTTGGCGGTTAGGCATTGGAAATTTGCATAAAAAGAAGGAGGAGGGGGCAGATTGCGTCATCATCTGCCCAGAAATTGGAGAAGTATTCCGTTAAAGGTTTCCGGGGGTGGAGCTTGGTCCAGAGCCTGCTGAGGTCAGGGTCGTAAGGCACGCCCCAACGGTGGCCACAGGAGGAGTTCCGGTAGATGTACATCACTAGGCTCCTTTCTGGTGGTTAATTTCTCCCAACACGGGTTGCAATAGTCAGATGTAGCCGGTTAGGTTCCAATGCCTAAGCCAATACCGCTCAACATCCGTAACCAATAAAGTTGTGGCCTTTTCGCCCACTTAAAATCTATTCACTGTGTCTTATTTCACGGGGAAGGAGGGACATTGCCACACAATAAAAATTGAACTTGAACTTGTTGGACTACAACTCCCACCATCCTGGACCATTGGTCAAGCTTGCTGGGGCTCATGGGAGATGGAGCTGGAGGACGCTGCCTTGGAGAAGGCTTCCCACAAGGTCCACTACTGCCTTCACTCTTGCATTGATGGCTTGTACCCAGGTCCATGCAGAGCTTGTGTGAGGCCCAGGGCGGGAGTCTTGTTCTTGCCATGACAGCGTAAGTTTGGCAGCTCCCCCCCCTCCCGGCAGGGTCCCCCCAGTTGGCTTTGCCCTCTGAGGCCCAGGGCAAGTCACCCGGCTGCCTGCACCTCCCCTCTGCCTGGGGCTCTTGGTGCCCATTAGGACTGTTATGGCGGAAGTGCAGGGAGGAGAGAAAAAGCCCATGATAGGCAGGACCAGCTAATTCTGCTGCTTTTGCCCCCATCATCCTCTGAACCAGTGGTTAGAGTGCGATGCTGATCATGCCAATTTGTAAGATTTTTATTAAGGCTTTTTCATAATACATTACAATAAAAAACAAACTTAACAAAAATGAAGGGAGAAGTGGTGGAAGGGGGGGGGAGACAAAGTCCTCTTTCAACCTTAACTTGTCCCACACAGAGAAAGGTGAACCCTCCCAGCTCTCACCTGGGAGCATCCCTTTCTTCTCTTTCCTTCCCTGCCTCTCACACAGAGTCCTTCATCAACTAAAAAATCACTCTCCTTAACCCTGAGTAGAGGACCAAATGAAAGCAGAGCAGAAACAAAAGCAGCGCAGAAACAAAATGAAAAGATGAAGGCTGCAGGTCCGTTCCCCATAATATGGACCCCTTCTGCATTGCAGGGGGTTGGACTCAATGACCCCTGGAGTCCCAGTTCCAACTCTACAATTCTATACTAAGTTCTACAAGCGGCAACATTAGACTGCAGAGGAGGAGGAGGAGGAGGAGGAAGAAGAAGAAGCTGACAGGCAGGGCCACCTCCTGGACTGTTGTACATAGAAGAGCAGGCAGGAGGGGGCTGGCTGTGGGGAGACCGAGGGTGGTGGGGCAGTGCCCCATTTGCCCTAATGGACAAATGGCATAGCTGTCAGCTTTTCCCTTTTCTCGCGAGGAAGCCTATTCAGCATAAGGGAATTTCCCTTTTAAAAAAGGGAGAACTTGACAGCTATGACAAATGGAGAAGCCTCACTGCACTCTTGAAATCTGTAAGGGGCAAAGAGGAGGAATCAGGGCCTGGGGCAGGTTCAGGATATTCTAGGGGGAGGGTGCCCCCAAGCTAGAGGTTAATGTGATTTGGGATTGCCTGGGATTCGCCACAGGATCCCATGCCTCTTATTTAAGAACCGCGATACCTCTCAAGGACCGCCTCTCCCCATATAAACCAACCCGGACTCTGCGATCATCATCAGAGGCCCTTCTTTGTGTGCTTCCTCTAAGAGAGCCCCAGAGGGAGGCAACATGAGAAGAGTCCTTTTCTGCCTGGTGACTTCCTTTGGCTGATTAATATTCTACAGTATAGCCTTTTAAACGCGTTTGTGGGTCATCGTTTTACTGTTTCTGTTATTTGTGCTTCTTGTTTCGTGTTATTAGTCTGTGAACCAGCCTGAGGTCTTTCGATGAGGAGCAGTATATAAATCTGATACATCAAATAAACCAGGCATTCCCAAACGTCGGCCCTCCAGATGTTTGGGGGCTACAATTCCCATCGTCCCTGACCACTGGTCCTGTTAGCTAGGGGATGGTGGGAGTTGTAGTCCCAAAACATCTGGAGGGCCGAGTAAGAAGAGCCTGCTGGAATGGATCAGGCCAATGTGTCATCAATCCCAGCATCCTGTTCTCACAGTGGCCAACCAGATGCGTCGATGGGAAGCCCGCAAGCATCAGCAAATCTCCTCACTTGCAATTTCCAGCAACTGGTCTTTGACCTCGAGGTCTCTCTGGGTTTCAGGTTGGGCAGGATTCTGACAATCCCTGACCCGAGCTACCGAGGATTTTGAGAGTTTAAAAGACAAAGATCCCTGCACGCACCAAGCGACCTCCTGAGCTGGTAGGTCGACCGGCAGAGATTCTGTGGTGCAAGAAGTCAGCCATCTGTGAAGGAACGCCTCAGCTTGGCCTTTGAGCAAATTCCATGCCCGTTTGATTGTAATAATGTTCTGTCACAGTCAGTAAGCCGGGCCTTGGCCGCTCCCCACACTTTTGGAAACACCGTGCTAATTGAGGAGGCGATATTGCTCTCCTTCCCTTATTGCTATTCCCCACCACTGCCCCTCGGCCCCCTTCTCGCCAGACCCATCGCTCCTCAGGCAGGATGTCCAGAGGGAATTGTGAGAGTTGCTTGGGTGTTTTCTCTCCCCACCCATTACTATCCTACATGCCTCATTAATTCTTCTCAGATGAAGATCACGGCCATTCTGCTCGCCCAAGGTTGCTGGGTTCCTCAGGGCCTCGGACAACACACCGTTTCTCAGAAGTTTCAAGCTCAAGAATTCTGTCCCCTTGGGAATCGGTCGTGGGAAGGGACAGGTGGGGGTGGGCAGAGGAGCTCCTGTTACTGAAAGCAACCCTGCCACTGTCAGATGAAGGGCTTGATGCACATGCAAAAGGATCCAGGATTGCTCCCCAATGGCATCTCCAAGTAGAGCTGGGGAAAGACTGCTGCCTGGAACTCTGGAGAGCTGCTGCCAGTCAGTGTAGACAATACTGAGCTAGATGGACAAATGGGTCTGACTTGGTATAAGGCAGTTTCCGGTGTTCTAGGGATGAGCGGTTGTGCTCATTTCGATTTCTCCCGATTTCTCATTTTTCAAACCCGAAATTCAGTTCTCCACATTTCCACCTCAGTGTGCTCTTTTTTTAAAAGAACATTCTCATGAAAATTCTCCAGCATTTAGGTGCAAATTTATCCTATACGCATTTTTTTTAATTATGCGATTTCCCCTAACGTACACATTTTTGCAAAGCAATTTCTCCTGATATAATGCATTGTGTTACTTTCACCAACAAATGCATTTATAGGCACACATTAGCATGGGCACTTTTGTTACCTGTTGCTTGCCTGGAGAACTGCGGATCTTGAAGGAGGGCTGCGTATCAATTTACCTTTCGTTTCAGAGAGCTCGGCTTTAAATGTGAACTGAATTGAATCCGCCCCTCCCACATACCTGCTATGTTCCTATGAGCAAGCATATGTTCCTCTGAGGGATAGAATCCTAGTCACAGAATTGCAGAGTTGGAAGGGACACCCCAAAGATCATCTAGCCCAACCCGCTGCAATGCAGGAATCTTTCGCCCAACATGGGGCTTGAACTCATGACCCTGAGATTAAGAGTCTCACGCTTTACTGACTGAGCTATCAGACTCCTCATTATTTGTGGCGATTCCTGCACTGCTGGACTAGATGGCCCTGGGGGGGTTCCCTTCCAGCTCTACAATTCCACGTTTCTCTACATTATTTTTTTTTGGGGGGGGGAGACACCCACAGGATAGAACTTTGGATCAGATGACTCAGCAGAATGAGCAGGAGGGGCTCCTGAAATGCAGCAGGGCTGACTTGGCACATTTTGAAGAAAATGAAGGTAATGCCAGAGGGGGTTGGTCTGTTTGGGTATCTCTTCTCTTTGGCGATCACTCGCAGCCAAGTAAGACTGTCTCCCATAAACACGGTTTTAACAATGGGTCCGTAAGTGACTGTGGAGGCCAATTCTGGATCCACACGTCCTTCCACAGTGGGGACATAGGTTTCCGGGCAGGAGTTGATCATGGTGAGCGTTTGCCAAGCGTGCCTTCCTCTTAGCACGTTTCTCCCTTGCGTCCTGAGATTGAGTTTCCTCAAAGCCCATGACACCTTTGGTCAAGGCTGTTCTCCAACTGGAGCACTCGCAGGCCAGTGTTTCCCAGTTGTCAGTGTTTATACTACATTTTTTCAGATTTGCCGTGAGACAGTCTTTAAACCTCTTTTGTTGGCCACCGGCATTACGCTTTCCATTTTTAAGTTCGGAATAGAGTAGTTGCTTTGGAAGACAGTCATCAGGCATCCGCACAACATGACCAGTCCAATGAAGTTGATGTTGAAGAATCATTGCTTCAACACTGGTGATCTTTGCTTCTTCCAGTACACTGATATTAGTTCGCCTGTCTTCCCAAGTGATGTGTAAAAAAAAAATGGAGATACTGTTGATGGAATCTTTTGAGGAGTTGGATATGGCTCACCGGCCTTGGTCTGCTCTCAGCCTGCTCCCTCCCACCCGCCTTCTTACTTGCTTCCAGCCCAGGTGTTATGTACTGAGCTGAATCATAGAACAATAGGATCCAGAATCAGCAGTCTGATTGGTCCGCAGGAGCCACCCAATCCATCTCCAGGTGGAAGTGAATCTGCAACCTGATTGGCCTGCAGGAGCAGCCAATCAGGCTGCTGGCAGAAGTCAATCCACAAACTGATTGGCCCCCAGGTGCAGCCCTGAAGTAGCCAGTCACGCAAAGCCCATTGTGTAAATAATGTATATAAGCAGATGGTTTGGGGAATAGGGCATTCTTCTCTTCTTCTCCTTGACGACTAAGAGTTGAATAAAGAGCATGAAATTCACTCTCGACTCCGAGTATATTTCACCAGGGGTGGCACAGCTGCCACCTTCCTCCTCCTCTTTACTGTGCTGCCCTCATCCAAGGAGAGGGTGTGGTGGAAACTAAAATTAGTAGTTAACAATGGCAAGAGAAACTGCTGAACTATGCAGCAATGGCAAAATTGACAGACAGACTAGGGGGGAAAGAACAACAGTGACTTTGAAAGAGAACGGGAACCAGAAAGAAAGGAAAACTATTGGCTTGATGGCAGGATTTAAATAAACACCTTTATCATAAAAAATATGTAGAAAACAAAGAAATAATATAGTGTATTCTTTTTGAAACAGCAGTGTGTAACAGGGGGAAATAAATCAGAAGTGGAAGTTGGGGGGAGCCCAGGAGGGGTGGGAAGAGGGAATGTAATATGAATGTTATAGATATGTGATGTTTGTAATAATTGAAAAAGAAAAAGGAATAAAAATTTAATAATAATAATAATAATAATAATAATAATAATAATAATAATAAAGAAACTAAAATTAGTTGGCTCTGCCTGTCATTGGTTCCGGCTCTGTCTGTCACTCACCCTGGCTCCACCCACTGTTGGGCTCCCTATCTTCTACCCCACCTAGTCCCCAGTGGGCACCATCCACAACTGGGTAATATTCATGCCAAGTCCAGAGCATCCGAATTGCCCATTTGCAACCAATGGGTGTAACAGTAAGTACAGACTCTGGCTTCCCAGTAGCCCTTGCAAAACAGTTTGTCAATGTGGAACAGCCCCTTTAAAAGCCCACAAAAAAACCGGTAACTTTATTTTATTTTTGCGGCAGGGAAGGCGAAAAATCACTTCCGAACTCAAAAGAGAAATTTAGAAGCCCTAACTCAGGCGTCCCTAAACTTTGGCCCTCCAGATGTTTTGGACTACAATTCCCATCTTCCCTGACCACTGGTCCTGCTAGCTAGGGATCATGGGAGTTGTAGGCCAAAACATCTGGAGGGCCGCAGTTTGGGGATGCCTGCCCTAGCTAGTTTCTATCTACATGTGGCAGAGTGATGAAGGGCTCCTTCCGATTCAATCACATCCCTCCCAATCCAGGTCAAAAAGCTTGGACTTCTTGTGATGAGGAAAGTGAAAACACTTCGGAATGTGTGGGGTAACACTTGCTATGAAGCGACTGTCCTCTGAAGTCCCCACCAACAAATCAGAATGGGTACTCTTTGAAGACCCAGCATGGTCTGATCTCCCTAAAAGCAAATTGGGATGAACGCTCGCTCATTAAACAAGCGGTGTGGAAGTGCCTCAAGAACGAATACTGTATGTGATTTATTTATTTTTTCAGAAGGAAAGAAAACAAAGGTTCTATTTTACAATTTCTTCTGAATGCATCAGTGCATCCAACAAACTGCACTCCGACCTCTCGGTCTGTGGGTGAGAGGTGTTTTTCACAAACAGGGCCATTAAAAAACACGTCTCCATGGGATTCTGACTCCTTTGGCTGAGGACAGGGCCCCTTCCCCCTCCTCACTTTCTCCAGGCACACACGCACGCACACACACACGCACACGCACGCACACACACACAGAGTGATGTCATCTTTGCCAGCTCCTTTAACTGTGTTTCATCTCCACCTTTGCTAAATATGACCCGTATTTGATCCCCCAGCCTCTGGCTGATGGGGAAGCTGTGGTTTTGGTTTTTTGTAAAAAAAAAGATAGAAAGAAAGCAAGCAAAGAAAGGAACCGGCATGAAAGAAGTCACTTATTTTTTTATATACTTTTGGCCTCCAAGCTCAATCAACTCCACAGGAATTGCTTGGAGTTGTTTCCACTTGCACTAAGGACATCCTACTCCTAATATTTACAGTCTGAATTGCTGCAGTAGGTTCAGGCGGGTGGGAGTAAGGGGAACAGGTTGTCCTTTTGCAAAGGGGGAAGGGATGGAGGGGGCATTGGGATGCCCTCTTTGGGCTCATGAGACAAGCGAGGGGGGTGGAGAGTTGGGGGCTCTTTTAACACCTATACTTCTCCTTATGGGACGCGGGGGGGGCGGCGCTGTGGTCTAAACCACAGAGCCTAGGGCTTGCCGATCAGAAGGTCGGTGGTACAAATCCCCGCGACGGAGTGAGCTCCCATTGTTTGGTCCTTGCTCCTGCCAACCTAGCACTCTGAAAGCACATAAAAGTGCAAGTAGATAAATAGTTACCACTCTGGCGGGAAGGGAAATGCCGTTTCCGTGCGCTGCTCTGGTTTACCAGAAGCGGCTTTGTCATGCTGGCCACATGACCTGGAAGCTGTATGCCGGCTCCCTCGGCCAATAAAGCGAGATGAGCGCCGCAACCCCAGAGCCATCCACGACTGGACCTAATGGTCAGGGGTCCCTTCACCTTTACCTTACTTATACTTATTGATTTGGTTTATATGCCATCTCTTCCCTAGTGTCCCGTTCCCCCCCAAGCATTTCCTATCAGAAGAAGGGCAAATGCCACCATCACTTAGACAAATAGGACACAGCACACACCCCCTCCAGTGTGCTGAGAAAACCCCTTAATCCTGATTTTATTTTATTTTTTGTAAGATTTACAAAAAGTAATGCAAAAAATGGAAAAAAATTAGAAAGGGGCAATGTTAGATGTGGTTGCACAAAGCACTTTAAAAAAATCAAGACTCTGCTCCCCTTTATTCCCGCCCAGGGCGGCGCTGCCCCTGCCCGCCCCTTGGAGCCTGCGCGTCATGCAGGGTTGGACCTTGGCGCCGTTGCCTTTCCTCTTCCTCACCTGCTCTCCAGCAGTTGCTACGAGCTGCCCAAGGGAGGAGGCAGGCAGCAGCAGCCATGGGTAGGCAACGGGATGCATTGCTGCCGTCGCTGAAATGCAACTTCCGCTTACATCATTGCCCGTTGTCAGCCTGGCAACCTCCCCCTCTTTGCCCTGCATTGTCTCCTGCGTTGCTGATGGCTTGAAAATGAGTGCAGGGTTTAAGTTGGGGTCCTAACCTGCGGTGCAGAATGGTGCCATGAAGGTGCGTTCCAAATGTTATTCTGCTATCCTATTGTTCTACAGAGCTATTCGCCTGGTCACACATAAAGCTAAACCATGGTTTGTTTAGCAATACTATGGTTTGTTCATGCAGCCCAGCCCTCACTATGGATTTGGATTTTGGATTTGATATCCCGCTTTAGGAGTCTCAAAGCGGCTCACAATCTCCTTTCCCTTCCTCCCCCACAACAAACACTCTGTGATGTGAGTGAGGCTGAGAGACTTCAGAGAAGTGTTACTAGCCCAAGGTCACCCAGCAGCTGCATGTGGAGGAGCGGGGAATCGAACCCGGTTCATCAGATTACGAGTCCACCGCTCTTAACCACTATACCACTCTGGCTCTCAGACTACGGTTTGTTTTCTGGCACAAAGCCATGATGTAAAGCTAGAATTTGCTGTTGGCTCACAAACCGTGGCTTGTTTCACCTATGGTTTGGTATTACTATACATTTGAACTCAATAGCCTCACTTAATCACAGTTTGTTTCGCCATTCCATTATGCCAGGCACTCATCAAGCCACAAAGTCTTGATGCCAACGCAGCAACAAATAAACCAAGGTTTAGAGAAATAGGATGTTGTGTGACATTCATAACGACTCAGGGTGCCCAGAACAAACCATGCTGAAAAGAAACTATGGCTTAGCATTGTATGTGAATGCAGCCATTGCCTTACGAACACAAATGTGCCCAGTGTGAAACTGCAGGCCTTTGTTTTGCCAAGCCAATAAAAGGCTCAAGCTGGTGCCATCAAAAGACATGATCCAATCATTAGGAAAGCATTTGCCCCAGCCTATGAGTTACTCACAAGGCGGAAGAACAGGAGCATTTTAGATCCTAGATAATTTCTGGAATTGTTTTATTTTGTTTCTAGCTTTTGCCGGGGTGGTGGTGGTGGTGGTGATTTACCATAATTACTTGAGCCTAATGCACCATCAACTCTAATGCACACCTCATTTTCCAGAACCTTGAAACCCCAAAAAGTATTTGCTGGTGGTTGTAAATGTGCCATTGACTCTAATGCACACCTTAATTTTCACAACATAAGTTGGCCAGAAAAGGTGAGCATTAGATTCGAGTAAATACGGTGTTTTGTTTGTTTTGCTTACTGGTTGCTTCTAAATAGCCCTGATATGTTGTGTGAATCAATCTTAAGTCACGCTTTCAGACACCACCCTGGAATCTTTGGATAAAGGGCAGTTAAGAATTGTTTCAGATCCTATACTACATTATACATCCAGACTCGTCACTTTCCAGACTGTAAGGAACAGGGGCATCTTTCCCCGGGGGTACAAGGGGTGTGGGGCACCTGGGCGCTGAATTCCGGGGGGCACCAGACACCCACCGCTGAAGCCACCTAAGCTCTTACAGTAACTATCTACCTGTTATGAAATAATAATAATTTTGATCAAGCTAGAAAAACAAAATATATACCTAGGTATTACTGAAATGAAATGAAATCACTTGGAAAGACAGGCGAACTAATATCAGTGCACTGGAAGAAGCAAAGATCACCAGTGCTGAAGCAATGATTCTTCAACATCAACTTCATTGGACTGGTCATGTTGTGCGAATGCCTGATGATTGTCTTCCAAAGCAACTACAGTGGTACCTCGGTTTAAGTACACAATTGGTTCTGGAAGTCTGTACTTAACCTGAAGCATACTTAACCTGAAGCGAACTTTCCCAATGAAAGTAATGGAAAGTGGATTAATCCGTTCCAGACGGTCCACAGAGTACTTAAACTGAAGCGTGCTTAACCTGAAGCGAACTTTCCCATTGAAATTAATGGAAAGTGGATTAATCCGTTCCAGACGGGTCCGCGGAGTACTTAAACTGAAAGTACTCAAACCGAAGCGTACTTAAACCAAAGTATGACTGTACTCTATTCTGAACTTAAAAATGGAAAGTGTAATGGTGGTCAACAAAAGAGGTTTAAAGACTGTCTCAAGGCAAATCTTTAAAAATGTGGTATAAACAATCTTACTTGGCTACGAGTGATCGCCAAAGAAGACTTTTGTATACCTACTGTATACTTACTGTTTCACTAAGGGACTTTCAACTTTGTGCGCTCATTTACCAAAGACGCGCCGCACTAGCGGCAGCGCTTGTCATTTAACGGCGGCGCTTGTCAGACTCAGCGATGGCGCTTGTCATTCACAACGGCGCTGTGCACACAAAATTAACTCTTACATCAAAATATTATGTAACATATCATATTGAGCTGCTATGCGGCAGCGGGGTCAGCGGCACCTTTGACACAACTGATGTTTCTCCTAAGCAGGTGCCTAAAAAATACGTATAAGTTTAAGTGTGGTGTATACGGTACTTAAGTATAAGTGTATTGTAAATACATGAGCAAATAAGGAAGTTTGTTTCTTTTTCCTCCCTTCTTTCGTAAACAAGAGATAAGGTGTAAGTGTGGTGTCTGAACTAAGCAGAATAAAAGTTAATTTGGGGGTTAAACCAAATTTGGGGGTGCTGGGAGGATCTTTGCACCCCGGTGGCGCATATGCTAAAGACAGCGCTGGTAAGGAACTTTGAGCATCACACACAACAAAAGCGCGCCACTGGGATTTCCTAAGCAGTCTTCTCATTTGTTACTTCCCAATGCTTTGGGCCAGTTCTCCTCCTCGGGCACATATTCGCAGGACTGGTGCCCACCATACCAAGGCCTGTGGGCAGCACTGGTTCCACCTATTCCTCGGGAGACGCGGCGTAAGATCTTCCAAATGTGCCTTTCAAGTTGCAGGTGTTAGGACTAATCTGCAAGTGATCAAAGATCCTCAGCGCGTCCTTAAACCTCCCACGGACTGTACTTTTCTTTGGCAGAGGACAGACAACAGCATGTGTCTCTGTAACTGTGTGGCTAGGGCAGGGTGGGGGAAAACGAGGCAGTGGCCAGGATGCTCCCAGGAACAGGCTACCTGTGGCATGTCGCTGCTGCTCAGAGAGGCTGAGCCAGCTAAGAAGTCACTACCAGCCAGGTCCAAGGTTCTTGTGTTACTTCACAAAGCACGAAACAAGCAAGGCCGAAAGTGCCTTGAGGGTCGCCTGACTCCATCTCAGTCACCAAGGTCATCTGAGGGGACACTTTCGATGACCCCACACATCTCCAAAGTTCAGCTGGCCTTGTCCTGGGGAACTCTTTGCCCCTTTTTTGCTGCCTTCAGCACCTGGGACTTAGAGGGAGAAGAGAATTGTAGAGTTGGAAGGGATCCTGACAGTTATCTAGTCCAGGCATCTCCAAACTTCGGCCCTCCAGATGTTTTGGACTACAATTCCCATCTTCCCTGATCACTGGTCCTGTTAGCTAGGGATCATGGGAGTTGTAGGCCAAAACATCTGGAGGGCCACAGTTTGGGGATGCCTGATCTAGTCCAACCCCCTCTTGCCCAAGCGGGGCTTGAACTCATGACCCTGAGATTAAGAGTCTCATGATCTACCAACTGAGCTATCTTCCCATCTGGAGGGATGAGCAAATAGGTTTCTCTTATTTTCCCAGTCGTAAGCTTGGCTCTCCACATTTCCACATCAGTTTGCATTTAAGAATAAAAGTCCTCCTGAAAATTAGCGTTTGAGTGTTTTTTTCCTCCCCTAAAATAAAGCATTTTGGCATGTGATTTTAAAAACAAATATATGCATTTTAAACACACTTTCCCCTAGTAGATGCATTTTTGTGCACATTACTTGCCTAGAAAACTGAACAGCAAAATTTGCAATGCTGCAGACTTCCAAGGATAGTTGTGCTTCAGTTTGTGTATTGTTTCAGAAAGGACGGATTGGGTAAATTCACCTTGAAATGTGAACTGAAGGAAAATTTCCCCCATCCCTACTCACAAGGTAGACTTCTCCTGGGCATGAGGGTTCCATTTAGACTGCTTAACCATTTCTAGGCCATCTCACAAATTAGCCTAGTCTTAAACTAGTGGGCAGTGAATTTTTTGGGTTAATTTTATGCTTTGTGGAAATAAGTGCTTTTCAACACACTCAGCTTTGCTTTGTGACCTATTGGAACTTCTATAAATATACAGGAGGGAGGCACAGCTGGGGGGGGGATGACTTCTTGTTGCCCCAATAATTGATGTCTTTTTGAGCACTTTGCAAACAAATCCTGGGTTTTCTTTGTCCAGGAGGTAAATAACAGCCACTTTGAAGTTATCCTCCTCACTTTTGGAAAGCAAAGAAAGAGACCAGCCAATATATAATCTCAACAGGCATGAACAAGAAGTCTTTATACACATTTCTTGAGTGAAATTGCTGCAACGATTAATATTCGTTTTGGGGTGCAGATTAGGAACTGATGGAGGTCGTAAAGGTGCAGAGGAGAAATGTTATCTATAGCCACCCTTCACCTTCTTTTAAATAAATATCGCAACATACATAAATATCAACGGCCACATCAGGTTGTCCTCCCCCCGCCCCCACCCCCCATGTACTCTGCAGCATGTCATTGCTGCAGCCATAGCATATTCAAAGTGGATGTGTGCTGGTCCATCCACACTTCATTCTGCGTTATAAGTTCTGTGAAGGTTTCCCAATGTGGCCACATTGTGGTTATTTGGAGGGGAACTCTGGCACTACGGGACAGCAAAAGCTGGACAACATGCATATATACCGTGCAACATTTGCGGGACGAAAAGGATTTCAGCAGGAATTTATGGGACGTACACTGGCTGGACACGGGACGCGGGTGGCGCTGTGGGTTAAACCACAGAGCCTAGGGCTTGCCAACCAGAAGGTCGGCGGTTCGAATCCCCGCGACTGAGCTCCCGTTGCTCGGTCCCTGCTCCTGCCAACCTAGCAGTTCAAAAGCACACCAAAAAATGCAAATACATAAATAGGTACCGCTCCAGCGGGAAGGTAAACGGCGTTTCCGTGCGCTGCTCTGGTTCGCCAGAGGCGGCTTAGTCATGCTGGCCACATGACCCGGAAGCTGTACGCCGGCTCCCTCGGCCAATAAAGCGAGATGAGCGCCGCAACCCCAGAGTCGGTCACGACTGGACCTAATGGTCAGGGGTCCCTTTACCTTTACCTTTACACTGGCTGGAAACAAAACAATATGACCACCCCAAATCCTTTGCAGGAGCAAATAGCACTGTAAATGGGATCAAGTGTAACCACCCCAACACCATCTGGAGCACAAAAAGTAATGCTTTCACACTAACTTTTCATACCACTGAGGATTGCCCCACTTTAGCGCAAGGGATAGCTCAAGGGTCAGAAAGAAGAAAGGGGAATGCATCCTCAATAAAATCACCCTCCCAAACCTTCTCCCCCCCCCCCAGAGCAACAGATACTTGCACAAGACACATGTACTTTGAACAGGGGTCCTTCTGCTCCATTGAACACTCATCCAATGGCGTTTCGGTTAATATTTAAGAAAGGAACCAAGCAAAAGGTAACACGCTTAAAAGGAAGATTCTGCTTTCCTTGGGGAACAAACTCTAAATTTTGTTTTATTTTAATTGGGGTGGGGGAGGTTGCATCCAATGTTAATCCTACCCAGTGCACACCTATTTAACTTAATGAACTTGACTAAAGTGAGTCCATTAATTTCAATGGGCCCACTCTGTCCATATGGGTGTTTGCAAGCGTCAGATCTCAGATGGGGAAGGGGAGCAGGGAAACGGCAGGTGGGGAAGGGGTTAAGCAGCCTACCCTGCCATCACTCTCCCACTCAAAGCATAACCCCCTGGAGCTGTTGTTCATTTAAAAGCGGAGTGTTGTGTGTGTGCGTGAAACCCCACTTATTAGGGTTTCATGACACACCTTGCATATATGCGGATATTGTGTGTGCTTTTCCGCGACACATCATGAAAAGGCTGTTCCCTGTTTCGAATTCTGAGATAACCTGCACAGTCATGAACCCGCTCCGCGATGCCAGCCTTCATTTCAAAACACAGGAAGTGAGTAATGGCATTGCCGTGGGCAGCAGAAACAAGATGCGGTGACCTTCAGACCCCTAAAAGGGACCCATTTCGACAGGCTGAATAAATTGAGCTTGGCAGCTGTAGGTGTTACTGGAAGATTCTGCTGGGACGCAGTGGAGGGTGGGGAGGAAAACATCACATTTGGACTGGACACCCTGCAAGGGGTAGTTCTGAATGAATAACACCTGCAATGGTGAGCTGCCAAAGGTGAGTTTCAGGTATGAAACACAAGTAGTGCAGAAACCCTGAGAAGTAGCCTTCAAGCCACACACCCCAGTCCGAAGCTGTTCAGACTTGCATGCAGAAGGTTCCATGTTCAATACTAGGGCATCTCCAGGTAGGGCTCTTAGAATCACAGAATTGTTGAGTTGGGAGGGACCCTGAGGGCCATCTAGTCCAGCCCCTTGCAATGCAGGAATCACAGCTAAAGAATCCCTGGCAGATGGCCACCCAACCTCCTCTTAAAAACCTCCAATGAATGAGACTCCGCTACCTATTGACAGAGTCCACTCAGAGGCAGATTTAGGGGAGCATGACTGGTTCAGTCACACTGGGTGTGGAGCCTCAGGGACGCGGGTGGCGCTGTGGTCTAAACCACTGAGCCTCTTGGGCTTGCCGATCAGAAGGTCGGCAGTTTGAATCCCCGCAACGGGGTGAGCTCCTGTTGCTCTGTCCCAGTTCCTGCCAACCTAGCAGTTCAAAAGCACACCCAAAAATGCAAGTAGATAAATAGATACTGCTGCAATGGGATTCTGTTGCGCCAGAAGCGGTTTAGTCATGCTGGCCACATGACTTTCTGTGGACAAATGCTGGTTCCCTCAGCCTGAAAGAGAGCTGAGCGCTGCAACCCCATAGTCACCTTTGACTGGACTTAACCATCCCAGGGTCCTTTTACCTTTGGAGCCTTGGGAACTCTGCCAGGGACACTGCAACTATGATTTAGAATGGAGCATGAGAGGTGGGAAGGCGTTGGCTTTTGGCGTCACACAGGGCGCTGCTGAAATTGGAGACCCCATTCCACTGTCTGACAGCTCTTCCCACAGCTCTTCCTAATGTTAAATCGGAACCTCCTTTTTTTGTCATTTGAATTCAGTAGTTCAGGTCCCACCCTCTAGAGCAGGCATCCCCAAACTTCGGCCCTCCAGACGTTTTGGGCTACAATTCCCATCATCCCTGACCACTGGTCCTGTTAGCTAGGGATCATGGGAATTGTAAGCCAAAACATCTTGAGGGCCGCAGTTTGGGCATGCCTGCTCTAGAGCAGCACCTTCAGATATTTGAAGGTGGCTATCCTATCACCTCTCAAGTCTTCTCTTCTCCAGGCTAAATGTACCCAACTCCTTCAACCATTCCTCATAAAGTTGGGATTGTTGTTGTGGTGGTTTAAACCTCTACTGTATACTGCCCTTCACCCAAGGGTCACAGGGTGGTTTCCCATTGCCGTTGGCACCCGTCTGTCTGGACAGACAATGGAGTGTACCTCCAGGGGTGAAGTCAAACCACTGCATTGGCTGCCGGCATCAAAGTGATCTCCCCGAGGCAGTGTGTATGGAGTTGCTGGGCTGTCCAGACGACAAGACCCTTCATTCGGCCTCACTGATATGGTCCAATGGAAAGCAGAGAAGCACGTTTACAATATAAAAGGAAGAACAAAAATACACACCATAGTAACAAACAAAAACAGTACCCCCCCACACACACTCATGGATTGTTTAGTGAGCCAAAGGCTTGGGAGAAAGGGTATGTTTTTGCCTGTCACTTAAAGATATGCAACGAAGACCAGAGTTCCCCTTCCGGAAGGTAGAGCTGAAATGTCAGCTCCTGACCTTTAATGTGTGTCTTCATGCAAATAGGATCCTAAAGCCTTATGCTAGTTCAAAATCATGCCTGGGTCTTTAGCAGGTAAACCTTGACCCGCGCAACTGCATTATATTTTACACATTCCATTCTATGGGCATCAACAGAACTAGGGCCTCTTTCTTTCATTTCGGTTTTTAAAAAGGAGTTAAAATAAAGAAGATATAAAGAAGGAACGAAAGGGAGCAAGGGAAGGGGAAGGGGGAGGAGAGAAAGAGAGAGAGAGAAATAGATTATTAGTGGGCCCTGAGTCTGGAAAGGTTCAAAGCTACTTTCCTAGGGCCTCCCATAGGTATCTGGTTGGTTCAAGAAGGATACTGACAAGCTGGAACGTGTCCAGAAGAGGGCAACGAAAATGGTCAAAGGCCTGGAAATGATGCCTTATGAGGAACGGCTTAGGGAGCTGGGTATGTTTAGCCTGGAGAAGAGAAGGTTAAGGGGTGATATGATAGTCATGTTCAAATATATTAAAGGATGTCATATAGAGGAGGGAGAAAGGTTGTTTTCTGCTGCTCCAGAGAAGCGGACACGGAGCAATGGATTCAAACTTCAAGAAAGAAGATTCCACCTCAACATTAGGAAGAACTTCCTGACAGTAAGAGCTGTTCGGCAGTGGAATTTGCTACCAAGGAGTGTGGTGGAGTCTCCTTCTTTGGAGGTCTTTAAGCAGAGGCTTGACAGGCACATGTCAATAATGCTTTGATGGTGTTTCCTGCTTGGCAGGGGGTTGGACTGGATGGCCCTTGTGGTCTCTTCCAGCTCTATGATTCTATGATTACTGTGAATGCCGGAATAGATGGTGCTTTGGCCTGATTGAGTAGGGCTTATGTTCTTAGCAGCTGGGATTCTGAAATTGCCAGCACCTGTACAGCAGAATAAGCAGGTACACACCTGGAGAGATCACTGGTCACAGTCATCCCCACTACAGTGGGGTGTATTATACTGCTATTTAAAGATTTGCATCTTTGATATATAAATTAGCACATGCACATTTATGCAAATCTCTGTCATCTTGACAATGGGTAAATGGCCACCTGATGCAATCCTGAGGAGGATGCCCTATTGATTGCAGCCGCACTTTCTTTTGAGTAAACATGTGCAATATTGCACTGCAAGATGAGACTTATCTTGCCAATGGGCCCAGGTACAAATTTTATTTTCGGGTGCGTTTGAACCAATGGAACGAGTGTTATTTGTTTATTCCCTGCTTTTAAAACAGTTTTCAAAAGTGTCTTACAGAAAAACAAAGTGTAATAACAATAATAAAAAGTGACACTTAAAATATATAAAGTATAAAACACAGGGTTTTTTTAAAGGAGCAAATTTAGAAATTCACAATTAAAAGGCAGCAGAAATCAATTATAAAACACCTTTTTCTTTTCTTTAAAAAAATCAATATTTGTCTGCTTCCATTCAACCAGATTATTGAGATGATTTGTTTGAAGGGAAGTTAGATGTTGTGCCAAGCAAATGTTATCCCACATTTTCCAATGCATTTCCTCATCACTTTCCTTGTTGCAAAAAACCCAGTTCCAAATCAACTTTGATTGTGTAACCTTAATTTGCTGGTACAGTACGTAGTTGACTCCTGCCTGAAAATAGAAACAGTCTGGAAGTGTCCTAAAAACAGAAATAGGCCCTGTTCCCGATAGCCATCCATCAAATATTTGCTAAAGCCAAGCCAAAAAGCAGAATCATTGGTGCTGTTTGTGAACTTATTTATTTATTTAACTAAGGGGACTCACCCACACTCCTGCATTTTTGGTCTTGATCCTGTTTGCTCACCAATCCATACCTGGACTCTTGCAGATAATCAATTAATCAATCAATCAAATTTCCCATGCCACCCTTCATCCGAACATCACAGGGTGGTTTACAATATAAAAAAACAAAATACATACCATAATAACAAACAAAAACAACACACACCCCCACAAACAAAGTTTAAAAGGCCATAGATTGTTTAATTCGCCAAAAACCTGGGTAAAGACCTGAAGGAGCGTCTCCACCCCCATCGTTCTGCCCGGACACTGAGGTCCAGCACCGAGGGCCTTCTGGCGGTTCCCTCGTTGCGAGAAGCCAAGTTGCAGGGAACCAGGCAGAGGGCCTTCTCGGTGGTGGCGCCTGCCCTGTGGAACGCCCTCCCATCAGATGTCAAAGAGAAAAACAGCTACCAGATTTTTAGAAGACATCTGAAGGCAGCCCTGTTTAGGGAGGCTTTTAATGTTTAATAGATTATTTTATTTCATTTTTAGTGTTGGAAGCCACCCAGAGTGGCTGGGGAAACCCAGCCAGATGGGTGGGGTATAAATAATAAATTATTATTATTATTATTATTATTAAAGAGAAATGTTTCCGCCTGGTGCCTAAAGATACGTAACGAAGGTGCCAGGCATGCCTCCCTGGCGAGAGCATCCCACAAACGGGGAGCTACTGCAGAAAAGGCCTCTTCTTAAGTTGCCACCTTCCGGACCTGTCACAGAGGAGGCAAACAAAGACAGGCCTCAGAGAAGGAATGCAGGGTCTGGGTAGGTTCATATGGTGAGAAATGGTCCCTGAGGCCTCATCGGTCAAAACCAGCACTTTGAACTAGACTTCTGTAAATAAATATGCCCATAAACCGATCCTATGAAGATAATTCCAAGTGGGGCTATGTGAAAGGAATAATCTTCTATTACTGCTTATACACTTAAAGCACATCACCACCAAAAACAGGTTTTGCTCTGTTAGGAGAGAACTACAGTTCCCAGGAGTCTTCGGGTGGAAAAATGTACTTCAAATGTATCTTGCGCATGCAGCCTTTCACTGCTGTTGACCGGTTTCGGAGGCGAGAGTCACGTTTAGCACCCCCTGAGATAGTTAAAAACACCTATAAACTCATCCCCTTCCAACCTCCTTTCCCACAAGACATGAAGCCGTGGCCCTTGATCCAGCTAGTGACCCTTCGTAAAGGCAAAATTGGTTGTTTGGGGTCCTAATTTGATTGTCTTCTCCTTTCCCAAGAGGGCCTTCGGGTAGCTTGGTGGGGGAGGAACGGCCAAAAACTGCCCACTTTCTCGAGCGCGTTTCCTACTGGATGCAGCAACCCTCTTTTCAGCAGACCGAACTCGATCTGGGGGAGACTGTTAGCGGAGGCAGTCTCCCAGAACCCAACGGTTAGACCCAGGTGTGGAATAATCTCCAGCCGTCAACCAGAGAAGCAGGGGCCAGGGGACGAACTCAGCTTCTAGGCTGAAAAGCCTAACGCTTGGAAACTTTTGTGGGGGTCTCCAAGAAGACTGGCTTTTCAAAACGAAGGTTTGGTTATTATTATTTGAATGAAACACACTCGCACACAAGTAGAATGAAGGAGATGGAAACGGGGAGAGCAATAAATATTTATTTTTTTTTTAAAAAAGAGGGGGGAATCAAAGAAAATTGGCCAAGCCAATGGCCCATGACCGAGTCGGCCTCAGCGACTGTAGTGTGTGACTTTGATTCTCCTATCATAACCCTCCTGAATTAAAAATGCGGGCAATTACTTGCATGGCTTCCCTCCGATGAGGGCCAGGCCTGGGCCTCATTAATGCAAGCGCACAGAGGAAAGTCGTTAGCGCTTGTGAAATGGAATGTTTCTCTGAGAACAGTTCCGCTTGAGGGGGGAATTTAAAAAAAGAAAAGAGAAGAGAAAGAGGAAAAAGTCCAGAGAAGAAATTGGGAGGGTAGGGGAGAGAGAAGAAGAAAAAAGTTAAATTTCACACCGTTCTGAGCAGAGCGAGAGTGACGGAGTCACACAGGTGGCCTGACACCTTCGCTGGGGAAAGCCAAAAACGACAGCCACCCAAATGTTAAAACAGCGTCTCTCCTCGCGCGCTGCCCACACTTTGCCCTGCAAAAGGTGAAGCTTCACACACTCACTCACACACACACACGAAAATATGGGCATCTCTCTTCCCTCAAACAGGTGGAGCTGGCTGTTAACTGGATTTCACTGGAGCGCAATAGAAAGCTGGCCACGGGACGGCCATAGGCCAGCTGCCTCACGTCTCCAAGCTGGAAGGCTGACGGTGTTCCCAGCGGGGAGTTTCGGACCCGCAGGCAATGGCGGACTGAAATTCACTGCGCACTGCCCGCTTTGGGGTTTTGGAGGAGAGGTACAGGGCGATTAGCCCTCCCTCCTTTGTAAAGATAGAGAGAAAATAGTCTTTCTTGTTTGTTTCTGAATTTCACAAAATACCCCAAGCTGGAGAAGGGACCTTGGATAGGTGATATACATAGTTTGGGGCTGATGGGTAGATATATATTCCATATTATTATTATTTAGTACATCTGTATCCCATCTTTCCTCCGAGGAGCTCAAGGTGGAGAACCAAGTTCTCTCCCTCTTCCCCATTTTATCCTCACAACAACCCTGTGCAGTAGGCTAGTGTGAGAGTGAGTGACTAGCCCAAGGTCGCGCTGGGAGCTTCATGGCCGAGTGGGGATTCGAACCTGGGTCTCCCATGCCCTAGTCTGACACTCTAACCACTACACCACACTGGCACAGCAGCAGTTGGGCCATATTGCACCACAGGGGTGGCCGGGCCAAGATGGAATATAGAGAACCGGTATGGGGGTCAAGGGTGGAGTCTAGAAGATTCTGGATTTTGCAGAAGGGGTTCCTCAGCATTTTGTCCCTAGTGACATTGGGCTGTTTGAGGTCAATTTAAAGGGGGTGCCATAATTACACCCTTGCCTCTAAGATTATAAGAGCAGCTATCCTGGATCAGACCAGCATCCTGTTCTCATTTTGGCCAGCCAGATACCTATGGAAGCCCAGAAGCAGAACCTGAGCACTCTTCCATTTTCTGATTTCCAATGACTGGCATTCAGAGTAACGTTGTCTCTGACAATGGAGGCAGAATACAGCCATCGTGGCTAGTAGCCACCGATAATCTTAATTTGTCTAATCCTCTTCTGAAGCCATCCCAGTTGGTGCCCATCATCGCTACATCTCGTGGGAGGGAATGCCATTGTTCCACCTTGCACAAGACTTTCTTTCGCCTGTCCTTCAGCTTCATTGGGTGTCCCCCTGGTTCTAGTATTATTACAAGAGAGGAAGGAGAAGCTTCTACAAGCCTCGAAGCTCCTATATTGGTATATGTGATCAATCACATTTGTTTGATGAACACACACCTTTCCTCCAAATTGCTCAGGGTGACACACACTCTCAAAGCTGCGTGGCACCTTCAAGGCTATCACATTTACTGTGACACAAGCTAAAGATGCCATTGGTTTCCGCAGCATTTTATGTGAACCTAACAGAGAATTGGGTGGTGCTGAAATATCACCATCCCTGAATATGGGCCACTCCAGCAGGGTCTGAGGAGAGCCGGAGGGAAACAATATCTGGTAGACCACAGGCGTCCATCCCCCCATTGCTGGTGTGCTGCAAAAAAAGGGGGGGTTGCACCTTTAAGAATGGTGTAGTAGCCAAAGGAGTTTCAGCAGGTTTGTTCCTTTGTTTTATTTAATAAAATTTATAGGGTTTTTGTTTTGTTTTGATTGTTTTTAATGGGAAGTCACTCTGGGTCGCTCTGTGAGGACAGCAACAAACAAAATGTTTTTAAAATGTAGTGTGTAATTTCACCCAACTGTTCCCTGTCTTGCTAGATGAATGGGAGCCGATGCTAATTTTAATTTTAATGACCTACAGATTATAGCCATCTCCTTAGAACAAACCTCACTGCTTTTGCCTTCTTCCCCACCTGCCCTGCCCTGCTTACAAGCACCTCTTCTAGAAGCAGAGCCAGCTAGCAACTCCCAGGCTGAAGCTGGCTGATGTTATAATTCTTGGGAGCTCAATATAGATATACGGTATATATATCTTTGAACCGCCGCGGGGAGGACAAGGGGAGTCAGAGTCATCCCAGAAACACATTCACTTGCAACTGCCTCCTCCACGTTGGCAAGTCAGGATCTTCTGACATCCCATAAATCAAGCCAGCTCAGAAATCGGCTAGGAGGGAAAACACCACCAAAGGAGTTGCAAATGTGGGAGGAGGAGGGAGGGAGGAACCAGAGGATCTATGGCAGGCACCCCCAAACTTCGGCCCTCCAGATGTTTTGGCCTACAACTCCCATGATCCCTAGCTAACAGGACCAGTGGTCAGGGATGATGGGGATTGTAGTCCAAAACATCTGGAGGGCCGAAGTTTGGGGATGCCTGATCTATGGGAATGGTGTGCTGCTTGGAGGGGTAGCATAGCGCTGCACTGCGTGACTGTACGGTTCCTTGTTACCAATGGGGGCAGGTCCATAAGGGTGAACTGGACCCTGCAGCACCAACCTCAGTCTACCTTCAGCCAGACAATCACCTGCCTGCTTGCTCTGCTGACCTTGTAGAACTCAGCAGGGAACAGGATGCAGGCAAAATTAGATTTAGCCTTGCCTGTCAGTTGGCTTTGTCTTCATCTACTGTTGGGCTCCCTGCCTTCTGCCCCACCAACCCCAGTGGGTCACCATGGGTGACCAGACCGTGCCTCTCCTCTAAACCACTTGCCTCTTTGGTTGCCTCCAGACTGTCTACAGTACACCATGAATTTGCATTTGTGCAGCACTCTGTTGCAACAAAGTAACTGGATAAAAAAAACCCTACAGACTTTTTACAGTTAGGAAAGTGACGGGGAAATACTCTGAAAAGCATAGGATAGACAAATACTCAATGGGAAAGCATATAAATACCCCACAAGCAAATCAGGATGAACACTCAGCAAAGACTGGACATAGTTTAACCTCCAAAAAAGCTTTGTGCAAGCAAATTAGGGTGAATGTTCGTTGTCCCACAGCCTCCCTGCAAACAAATCAAAACGGATGCTCATTAAAGATCAGACATGATCTAACTTCTCTGTATGCTTTGTGCAAGGAAATCAGGCTGAATAGCCAATAAACAAGTGTCTGGAGGAGCTCTAAGAGTCTCTAAGGCCATCACAAAGATGGCATTCTGTAGAGTTGGAAGGGATCCTGGGTCATCTAGTCCAACCTCCGTAAGTGCAGGAATCTTATCTGAAGCATCAATGACAGGTGGCTATCCAACCTCCAATGAAGGAGAGTCCACCCCCTTCTGAGGGAGACCGTTTCAACTGTTGAATAGCTCTTGCTGACAGAAAGTTCTCCCTAATGTTAAATTGGAATCCCCTTTATTGTCATCTGAATGCACAGGTTCGGGTCCTACCCTCTGGAGCAGGAGAAAACAAACTTGCTTCATCTTTCACATAGGATGGTTGCATAGCTGGATTACTGCAATACATTAAGCATCCGTTTCCTTTTAAAGAGTATTTGAAGCTGCAGCCATTTCAGAACTTGGCAGCCGAGTTGGTTGTTAACTGTGACCTACTACAATGTACATTATTTTGCAGATGCTTTAAAGATTTGCAGTAGCTTTTGGGTCATTTCTGGGCACAATTCAAAGTGCTGGCTTTGACCTCTGAAGTAGGGCTGAGCTGAAATGTGAGTGTGTGTGTGTAGAGGCATGAGGTGAAATACAAAGAATATTTTAAGGGGAAAATTAGAGGCTAAGTAGAAATAAATAATGAGTTAATGATTAAGTAATGTGAAGTATACCAATAATGGATGAATGGCAGAAGAAGTTGATAGAATATGTGGAATTGTCTGAGTTGACTGGGAGACTTCGAGATCGGAGTGAAGCAGCAGTGGAAGACGATTGGAAGAAATTTAAAGTTTATTTAAAGAATAAGCGTATAATAGATTAGAATTTATGGAAGTGAGAGAGATACAAAGAGGTTGTAGATAATACAATGGTGAGAAATAAGTATTGATAGAGTTAGTCATAATTGAGTAAAACGAAAGGAAATAGTTGGAATGTTAAATATTAAGATATAAAAGGTATAATCTTGTATAAGATCTAGAAATTACTAAGGACGATTTATAATGGAGCGCAGAAGGAGGAGGAATGAGGAAGTCACTAGGTTAGAAACAACGTTTATAAATTGGAGTTTTTGTTTTGTATGTTTTTTGTATTTTTGTATTTTGTATTTTGTAGTTTTTGCAGTGGTTTATCATAGTCTGTATGTTGTTGTTCGTTATAAAAATTTCAATAAATACATTTAAAAAGAAGAAGAAAGAAAGAAATACAAAGAAACCATGTAGTACCAGCAATGAACAAATATACGGTATTAATTTCAGTTTCTCCTGGTTTCTCATTTTTTCCCAATCTTAAGACCAGTTCCCCACATCTCTGTATCAGTTTGCAATTCTTCTTCTTTTTTTTTCCTAAGTCCTCATGAAAATCTAACATTTTTAGTGCAAATTTCTCTATTGGCAACTGCCCTTTGACAAGATTTCCAAACTAGAAATTGGGACACAGCACCACCTAGTGCTTGTGTGGAGTCACCACAGGATATATTTCCTCATCTCGGTCTAGCGCAGGGATGGGGGAACCAGTAGCTCTTCAGATACTGCTGGACTCCCGACTCCCATCATCCTCAGCCCCAACGTGGCCATTGGTCAGCAATGATGGGAGCTGAAGTTGGCGTTTCTCACCATTTATGAACAAGTTGCCACACAATATTGCCACCTGCAGTACTGCTTGTTCAGGATGCCAGCCAGCCAAGCCCACAGACCTTTTCCCAGGTCTGTGGGCTTGGCCATCCAACCTCCAACATTTTTTCAATCCCTCCCCCAAACAACCCACAAGGGGCTTCTCGATAAATACCAATGTGCGTACATGCCTTCAGGCAAACACAGAACTAGAGTCAGGCATCAGTATCGTGAGTGCCCTGCAGCTAGACTTGCCAAGTGTGCCTTCCTCTTAGCATGTTTCTCCCTTGCGCCTTGAGATCGCCGAAGAAGAAGAAGACAGGTGGACATTTCTTTCTTTTTTCTTTTTAAATAATATCTTTATTGATTTAAAATCTAAGACAGGGGTCCCCAAACTACGGCCCGGGGGCTCCCTCGCCCGCCGGCCCGCACAGGCGCGCGCTCGACCGTCCTCCGGCCCGCCGCGCGATTGGCGTGGTGGGAACCGGCCCAAACGCCGGTAAGTCTGGGGACCCCTGATCTTATTTATTTAAATATTCTTTAAATACTCCCCATTCCTTATTGACTTCTTGTTTCATCAGGTGGACATTTCGGGCAACACAAAACTTTGCACACAGTGACCTGGGAATCTTGGTGGTCCAAGGTGCACGAAGTGGATCATTATGTCCCATCCTGCCTTGGGACCTGTTGGTCAAGGGCAGGTAGTGAATAATAAATACAACTGCTGAAACCACTGCCTGCCTCCTCTGGGCCTTGGAAGTTGCTGTCCGCACAGCTGCCCACTTAGCAGAAATCGACCAACATTTCAGCAGCTGTATTTATTATTCTTATTCACTACCTGCCCTTGACCAGCAGGTCCCAAGGCAGGTTACAACGATTTAGCATCCTGAATCAAAAGCAGCCACAGGAATGAGCGGGTCCTGCAAACACACGGCAAAGGTCAAGGAAAAGAGCGTGCATAGAATCAAAGAGCTGGAAGGGACCCTGAGGGTCATCTAGTCCAACCCCCTGAAATGCAGGAATATGCAGCTATTCCATACAGGGATCAAACCTGTGACCTTGGGGTTATTAGCACCATGCTAATCCAGCGTCACAAAGATGTCTGCTTCCCGCTTAGCTTTCTTCATCTGAGCTGTTTGGGCACCGGGAAGACATTTTTGCCGTTGCCATTAACACTTAGCTCATCTGGGGAAATTCTACTCCACTCCTGGGCCTGCACCCTACAGAATATTGCAGGGCAGTGAGTCGGAAATGGGAATTTTTTTGCCGCCCCCCCCCCCCCCGGTACTGTGGAATGCCCTTCCCTTGGCCTTGTATGAAGAAGTAACCACCAGTTGCTTCAGGTGCATTGCAAATGCATTAGGGTGGAGCCTGATTTATGTGCCCTGAAATTTTAATTTTCTTTGCTTTTATATGTTTATATACTGCTGAGCTATTGGTTTGCCGTTGTGCTTTTTGCTTTAATGATATTGTTGCTGTTGTTAGTGCTTAGAGATTTTTTTAAAAAGAAAAATACGAATGAGTTTACAAATGCTTTAATAAAACAACTGGGCATCAGAAACACATCCCAGGTTCAATCACAGTAGAGCAAAGAATGTCACCGGCCTGAAACCCTGGAGAGCCACTGCCAGTCAGAGCAGACAATACTGAGCTAGGGAGATTAATGTTCTGTACTCCAAATGAAGCAGCTTCCTATCTTCTTAATATGGGAGAACTGGTTACTTGCCCTTATCTAAATTGGAACTCTGGATTAGATAATACTGCTTAAATCCTTGTTTTATCTGTCTAAACCAGCTTCCCCCTCTCTGCTCCCTGGAAAGGTAATGGAAGAGGGTGCAGCTAACCCCAGCTGCCACCCACTTGATAAAAAGCTGCAATCAGGAGCTGGCATAACTTCAAAAGCAGACGGGGTCACACCCACTGCAGCTTAGATGGGAGACGGCTGGTGTTTGATGTCCTCTCAAGAGGTTGGCCGGGTTTGGGCTGGAGCCCAGATTGTGCAGGGGGGTGTTGGCGGGTTTTCTTCTTGGAACCAGAAACATCTCACTGGCTCGCACATGCATTGGTGAATTGCATTTAAATCCTCCTGGTAACAATTGAGGATTGCTAGTGTGTACATCTCGAAGCCACCAACATGAGTCCGACCAAACTGCAGGAGGCAGAGGAAGACAGGAGTGCCTGGCGTGTCTGGGTCCATGGGGTCACGAAGAGTCGGACACGACTAAACAACAACAAGTGTATGCATGTGTATATACGCATATCTCCTTTCCCCATCTAATCTTAAGAAGCTACGGTCCTAAGACTCACTTGCAAGATACAACTGTTGTGTACCATTAGGGCACGGTGACCAGCGGTGCTTGGTGAAAACTGCAATAATGACAACAACAACAACAACAACAACAACAACAACAACAACAACAACAACATATTACTTATACCCCGCCCATCTGGCCAAGCCTTCCCAGCCACTCTGGGCAGCTCCCAACAGAATATTAAAAACACAATAAAACATTAAACATTAAAAACTTCCCTAAACGCCTTCAGATGTTTTCTAAAAGATGGTTGTTTATTTCCTTGACATCTGAAGGGAGAGCGTTCCACAGGGCAAGCGCCACTCCCAGTTCCTCTGCCTGGTTCCCTGTAACCTCACTTCTCGCAGGGAGGGAACCTCCAGAAGGCCCTCGGCGCTGGATCTCAGTGTCCAGGCAGAACGATGGGGGTGGAGATGCTCCTTCAGGTATACAGGGCTTTGAATGTCAGCACCAACACTTTGAATTGTGCTCGGAAACGTGCTGGAAGCCACACATGCAACATACAAACGGAGGCAAGGGACGGGAAAGAAGTTGCCTAGTAAAAATTATACCACCAAGGAAGAATGCTCTGCTCTATGCCTTTCTGTAGGAAAAGGTGTGGTGCAGCCCACTCTTTCAGGGCTGTACCACTTCAGATGTGCTAAATGCCAAATATTGAGACCCTGCCCTTAATCCAAAGATCTTGTATATCCAGCTCAGTCATAGCAGACTTACTGAAATGAATGGACATAAATAAGCCACGTCTATTGTTTCAGTAGGGACGCAGGTGGCGCTGTGGGTTAAACCACAGAGTCTAGGGCCTGCCAATCCGAAGGTCGGCGGTTCGAACCCCCACGACGGGGTGAGCTATCGTTGCTCAGTCCCAGCTCCTGCCCACCTAGCAGTTCGAAAGCACGTCAAAATGCAAGTAGATAAATAGGTACCACTACAGCGGGAAGGTAAACGGCGTTTCCGTGTGCTTTGTCATGCTGGCCACATGACCTGGAAGCTGGAAGCCAGCTCCCTCGGCCAATAACGCGAGATGAGCGACGCAACCCCAGAGTCGGTCACAACTGGACCTAATGGTCAGGGGTCCCCTTTACCTATTGTTTCAGTGGTTCTGCACTTGAATGTTGTTAACACTGGCAGAGGTGGATTTAGGGCAGTGCAACCAGTTCCACTGCACTGGGCACTGAGCCTAGGGGATGCCGCAGGTTGCTACAGCTATGATGTAGTGCATGGGTAGGCAAACTAAGGCCCGGGGGCCGGGGCTGGCCTAATCGCCTTCTAAATCCAGCCCGTAGGTGGTCCAGGAATCAGCGTGTTTTTACATGAGTGGAATGTGTCCTTTTATTTTAAATGCATCTCTGGGTTATTTGTGAGGCATAGGGATTCGTTCATTTTTTTTCTTTCCAAATTATAGTCCGGCTCCCCCCACAAGGTCTGAGGGACAGTGGACCAGCCCTCTGCTGAAAATGTTTGCTGACCCCTGACATAGTGAGTTGAGCAGAATGGAAGATGGAAGGTGTGAGGGGGGGACACACACCAAATTTTGCCCTTGCACAGGGCACCACTGAAATTTCAAAGACCAAAGTTAGTCCCTGACATTGGGTAAAACCCAATAAATCTTCGGCCCTCCACATGTTGTTGAATGTCAACTCCCAGCAATCAGCACAGCCAACTGTGAGGAATGATGGGAGTTGTAGTGCAGTTTTAGGGGGCCACAGGTTCCCCCACCCCTTGCAAAAAAAATAAAATCCTAGCCCTTCAATAAATACCAATCAAAAACAATAAAAACAGGATATATAACCCTGGCAAAACAAAACAAAAACACCAGATCAAGCATAAAACCAGAGACTGAGCACCATTGCAGACACCCACATTTTAAGATGATGTCAGAATGACGTGAATGTAGATTCCTATCAAATCTCAAGCTGGCAGGAAATCCAGAGCGCCGCCCCTGGAGCAGGCTTCTCGCCGGTATTTCACGAAGGCCCCCAACACAATATGGCCAGAACTATTGTCAATTCCCCCCACCCCAACAACTCGCTAGCTTTGATCAGTCATGATTAGGGATGGGGGAGAAATTCTGTCTACCTAATTCACATTTTCTGAAAACAATAAGCGAACTGAAACACAGCCAGCCTATGAAATTTGCACCTCTCTGAATACTGCAGGGAAGTTCTCCCTTTAAATTATTTGTAGAGAAACGCATCTATTCAGGTAAAGTGTACACAGTAAAGCATACATCTGTGAAAATAGCATACAAAACTTTATCGGGCGAAATGCTGGGCAAAAATTCCCTGGTGAGTTTTTTTTTGAGGCCTTGAACAAGCAAATAAATCACAATCTGATGTGGAAATGAGGCGTAAGAGAGTGGAAGAATGAGAACTGGATAAAAACCAAAACTGATAGATTCTAGGTGTTCGTTCGTGTGTGTGTGTGTGTTTGCATGTTTAAAATATTTATATTCCACCTTTCTGCCTCACAACCAATCTCCTAGGCAGCTTACAAGAAGTGAAAATGAATATGCATTCATCAGTAACTCTGTTTAAAAAGGTGATGAAGGCTCTGAGTGGGACAGTGATCGAAACGTCCACCTCCCAGGACACAGGTGGTACTCTTTTGCTGACAATACATACGGTCACTTTTCAGGGATGCTAAAGTGGGGCATCCCTTGGGGAAAGGCTGTGGCTCCATGGCAGAGCATCTGCTTTGCATGCAGAAGGTCCCAGGTTTAATCCTGGGGTATATCTAGGTAGGGCTGGGAGAGATTCATGTTTTAAACTGCTGCCAGTCAGTGCAGACAATGCTAGGTTAGGTGCACCATATGTCCATTTTGGTTTCTCTCACTTGTTAAGGGTGCTCAGATGTGTCAGGGGACCCCTGTTCACTTCACAGAGCAACAGTTCCAGAATGGTTTGCCAGTACCTCTTCCCAGGGAACTCTGGGAATTGTAGCTCTGTGAGGGGAATAAGGGGGCTTTCAAAAAAAAACCCTCAGTACCCTATCAAACTACAGCTCCCAGAATTCTTTGGGGAAGCCATGACTGTTAAAGTGATGGTGATACTGCTTTAAATGTATAGTGCAGATGGAGCCTGTGCGTCAATGTCCTGCTACACACTTCCAACCTGAATATTTTGTTCATGTGCAAAATCTCCCTCTTGATTTAATTTAGAAAAAGAAGGTGTGTACTTCTATCTATTAGAACAGGCTTCCCCAAACTTCGGCCCTCCAGATGTTTTGGCCTACAACTCCCATGATCCCTAGCTAAGAGGACCAGTGATCAGGGATGATGGGAATTGTAGTCCAAAACATCTGGAGGGCCGAAGTTTGGGGATGCCTGTATTAGAACTGCAGGAAGCCCCAAGACGCTTTCTGCATCTCCCTGAGCACACCCAAAGATGACAAACATAAGAAAACACAACCCTGGTGGTAGATTGGATAAAGTCAGTTTACAATCTCCCTTCTTGTGTCAACACAAAATAAGCTAGATATACTGAGGAGGCTTAACTAATCTTGCAATAAGTGATCCCAAGGAAGTACCTTCAGCTAATTGTTCCTGGGTCACCCGGTTCGAGGGTGTTCTACAATCTCCACAACAGAGATGAGATTATTCTCAAAGACCCATCTGTTTCTCACAGTGGCTAACTGGGTGTTACTGGGAAGCCCACAAGCAGGATGTGGAAGGAACCTGCCTTCAGTTCCCAAGCAAAGGGATATTCCAACATCTACAGCCTCTGATTCTCAGAAGCAGCAGAAAGCAATCATGGCAAGTTCTCATGGACAAACCTGTCGTCCATAAAGTTACAAAGCAGTTGCAATCGTCAGGAACGAGTGTGCTTGCGCTAAGCTATGGTTTGGCTTAGTGTTGTGTGCAAACACGGTCCCTGAGAAGCAGGAGAGGTTGGACAGCCTAGCTGCAGAACATCTGATTGGTTGGAACCCAGAACAGAAGCACACCTATTAGGTGGCAACCATACATTGCCGTGTTCTGGAGGCAGGTTCCCACTTCTTTCATTGATTAGAAGGTGGCTGGAGAATATATAGGAACGTAGGAAGCTATCTTGTACTGAGTCAGACTATTGGTGCATCTAGCTCAGGGCTGGGGAACCTTTGGCCCTCCAGGTGTTGTTAGACTACAACTCCCATCATCCTTTAAGCATTGGCCATGCTGGCTGGGCCTGATGGGAAATGTAGTGCAACATCAGGAGGGGTTAAAGGTTCCCCAGCGCTGATCTAGCTCAACCCTAGTAAAAAATGAACAAAAACACAACGGTTGAACTGAGAAACATGGGAATCAGATGAGTGGGGCCATCAAGCTCAATAGTCTCAACACTGACTTGCAGTGAGTTTCCAGGCTTGTAACATTTCCCCAGCCCTGCCTGGAGGTGCCAGGGATTGAACCTGAGACCTCCTGCATGCCCTACCACTGAACTACAGTCCTTCACCTAAAAGTAGATCCCAGTTCTCATGACTCTGAAGCTGACTTATACTGAGTTAGCCCATTGCTCCACCTACTTTAGTGTTGTCTACACTGACTAGCAGCAGATCTCCAGAGGCTCAGACAGGGGACAGTCTCAGACCTACTAGGGCCACATCAAAAGTTGATGGGTAAGTTCCTGTAATACCTTCATTGTCAGGTCTTCTACTCATTGGCAGGTTGAAGATCTTTTCCCAGCCTCACCTAGACCTGCTGCGGTTTGAACCTGGGGACCTCCTGCATACAAAGCAGATCCCGTGCCCCCTGACTTATGAACCTTTCTCTAACCCTCTCTTCCCTGACAGAGGAAGCCCTCCATTTAAAATAGCCAGCTCCTCACAAGATGAACCCTCGGCTCCCACCCTCAAGCAAGGTGGAAGACAATTCAAGCAATTCAAGGCAGTCAAGGATGAAAGAACAGAGAACTTTCCACCAGCTGAGCTCAGCAGATTCCCAGCTGAGCCCCATGCAGTTTAGACTTTGGACCCCGCCGAAAAAAATCTCTGTGGTCAGTGAGGAACCTGCCATGCAAAAAAAACAAACCCCAATAAAAACAAAATAATTGAGCTGTGCACCAGAGTTTGCTTGACCTAAGATTAACTCATGTGTTTGTTTGAAGCTCTGCAAATTTGGGGGGGGGGACAAAAACACACCCACAACCCTTTAAATTGTGGGGTTTTTTAATCTGTCAAAGGGTCGCTCGCAGGATTTCCTGGATGTGTCTTTATCATTGTGGGTGGGGTGTTAGAAGAAGAGAAGGAATGGATGGGGAATGAATGGATTTCAGCCTGGCCTCGCTCTTATCCATTTTATGGCTATCTTCTCCCATAGTTACACTGGGGTCATTTCAGCGCCACCCGGGACGCGACAGACAGCAATTTGGGAGACCCAAAATGTCATCCTAATCTAAATTCCAGCAGGTGACTCCTTTGGGCCTCTCTCAGGACAGCTTGGTACACCAGAGATAAACAAGGTTTGCTTGGATTGACCTGCGCCAGGCTGCGCAAGGTGGGACGTCCAGCTCCCCACCCCACGCCAGCTCTCTGGAATTTAATGCAAGAACGTAAGAATGTAAGAAGTGTCCTGTTGGATCAGGCCAATGGCCCATCTATTCCAGCATCCTGTTCTCACAGTGGATGAGCAGATGCCTGTGAAAAACCCACAAGCAGGACATGAGCACAAGAGTAATCTCCCCACATACGATTCCCAGCAACTGGCATCCAGAGGAATACTGCCTCTGGCAGTGGAGGGAGAACATAGATGGCCAATGTGGCTCATAGCTGTTAACAGCCTTCTCCATTCATTTGTCCAGTTCCCTTTTAAAGCCACCCAAGTTGTTGGCAGTCACTGCCTCCTGCGGCAGGAAGTTCCATAGTGTGGTCTACAATTGTAACTTGGTCTACAATTCTGAATGCTGTTGCTGTTCTATAGGAGGGATTCAAGCGCATATCAGATTTTTTGGTTTGCACAAATAAAGTGGGTTAAAGTGCTCCGTCGTCCAAGTACAGCATAACCACCCACTTTAAAACAGAAGCAGGCATTTTGCAGTTAGGAAAGCAATGGTAAAATACAATGAAGTGTGGGATAGATGAAACTAATTAGGACGAATGCTCATGGTTGGGAAACTGCCCCTTAAACAAATCAGAACCACTGCTCAATAAAGGCCAGTCTTGGGAGGGCTGGCTGACCAAAGTTTGGGGCACAGCCCACAAGGTCAAACTAGAGGACAGTGGAAGAGCTGAAAGCTGAAGAGAGGGTTTTGATTTTTGTTTGTTTTTATAAGATCTGAAGCGGGGTATGAGAGAAGTATCGTTGCCCACCAACCAGCATGCAGAATACAGGCTGATGACTTTTCCTTTTATCTCCATCAGTCAAAGGGCCAGACATTCATTAAATGAATTTACAAAAGACGTTTCAGGGAAAGTGTCTGGAATATACCCCAACAGGCGAGAGGTTGGTATTTGCACCACAGATCATTATTTATGATTGTATCCCATTGTGATCTTATGCAGCTGGCAATAGGAGTGAAGATTCTAACCCAGGCACCCCCAAACTGCAGCCCTCCAGATGTTTTGGTGTACAACTCCCATGATTCCTAGCTAGCAGGACCAGTGGTCAGGGAAGATGGGAACTGTAGTCCCAATCATCTGGAGGGCCGAAGTTTGGGGATGCCTGCTCTAATCCAGGCACCCTCATACTCGGCCCTCCAGATGTTTTGGGACTACAACTCCCATCGTCCCTAGCTAACAGGACCAGTGGTCAGGGATGATGGGAATTGTTGTCCCAAAACATATGGAGGGCTGAGTTTGGGGGTGGCTGCTCTAATCCACTGGGATATGTAAGATGATCCATGGTATTAAAATAGGGAGATTACAAACTGGCTCCTATTGCAACCTGTGACGTGATGGAGGATATGGGAAAGTATAACAGTTAAACTTAGTCAGGCTATTTGTCCATCTAGGCCAGGGGGGTGCCTTCTGCATGCAAAGCTGGGGCTTTCTGCATGCCAGAGACCCTCTCCCCATAAATATAGGTTAAGAAAGCACACAATTTTTAAAATGGCAAGCTGGGAATGGAGTTCAGTGTTTATCAAACTTTTGGAAACAGTCGCCTTAACCCCTGTGGGGTTTGCAGAGTCCTCGCTGGGGCAAAGTCAAGAAAGGAACTATCTTGTTCCTTTTCGAACAGGAAAATGGCATGTTTGACCTCCATAGGTCATGAAGCTATAAAACTGGGTTGTATAACTAACTCAAAGCTGCAACTTGAGCTTTGGACTTCTGATTGCTCGAGGCTTAGGAGGGGGGGGGGGAGAGAGAAGGTGGAGATGCCCTTTTCAGGAGCAGGACAAGCGAGGAGAATCTCCGCTCCAGTCTCATGCCATTTTCAACCTTTGCCTTCAAAGCTTTTGCAGGAGAGCCTCAACATCCAAGCCAAAAAAATCTGTATCATCTTCCAAAGGGCACTCTCGGTTCACACCAGCGGTGGCACCACAAAAATATGAGACTTGCAAGGGCATTTGAATGGGCACTATGAAGACTGGAAGGAGCTTCAGATCTGACCCACGAGGGCTCTTATTTATTTTGCTGAACATTTTTTTAAAAATACACTCATTTAAAACAGCAGCTGAAAACCTCTGGCAGTCCAGCACACTGGTATAAAGACCTGGCTTAAATAATTAAGGAACAATTTAATAATCCACAGCAGTAAAACACTTTAACAACACACACACACACACACACACACACACACAATTCTGCCCAGCATCCCAGTTAAAAGCAGATTGAAATAAATTGAGCATGAGAAACATTTAAAGGCCAATGTGGATGTCTCTTGGGAGCATGTTCCACAGGTATTGGGCCTGCCAATCTGACTGATCTTAAAAGAAGGGCCTGCAAGGAGGACTTCTGAGGCTGATGTCAAGGCCTTGGCAGACTCATATAGAAAAGCAGGTTGACTTTCACATCATTCGTTTCCAAACCATTTGGGGTTTAAAATCAGAAAGCATTTAGAGGAACTCCCTATTAGCTTTCAAGAAATCCTAGGGTTTCCCCCAGAATACTGTTTGGAAGCCAATGCAGAACAGGGCTGTTGGGGATGAGTCATAGCTCAGTGGGTAGAGCATCTGCTTTGCATGGCCAAAGGTCCCCAGTTCAATCCCCCGCATCTCCAGGTAGAGCTGGGAATGCTCCCATCTGAAGCCCTCAAGAGCTGCTGCCAGTCAGTGTGGGCAATGCTGAGCTAAGTGGACCTGTGATCTCAACACAGTAGAAGAAGCTTGCTATGGACACTGACACAGGATGGAAACATGTTCCTAGTTAAGTCACAGTGGGCTTGTTTTCACTAGGAAAGATTAATTCACCAAGTTGTAATTCCTTGTAGGTATGGGATTCACAAGGCCAACAGTGTCACCCCAGCAAATCCCGGCAGAATGCCAAGAACCAAGAAACACAATAATTTGAATCACAGAATAAGGTGCACAGGAGAGATGGGGAGCCTGTGGCTCTCCAATATTGAATATAACTCCCATCATTGCTGAACTTTGGTATGTTAGCTGCAGTTCTACCCACACAGCAAAAACTAGAGCGGTTTAAAAGCCTCTACCCTTTGCTTTCAAAGAAGCCATATGTTGCTCTGATGTGCCCTGTTACTTCTTAAAGGTAAAGGTACCCCTGACCATTAGGTCCAGTTGTGGATGACTCTGGGGTTGCAGCGCTCATCTCGCTCTATAGGTGAAGGGAGCCAGCGTTTGTCCACAGATAGCTTCTGGGTCATGTGGCCAGCATGACTAAGCCGCTTCTGGTGAATCAGAGCAGCGCATGGAAACGCCATTTACCTTCCCGCCAGAGTGGTACCTATTTATCTACTTGCACTTTGACGTGCTTTCGAACTGCTATGTGGGCAGGAGCTGGGACCGAAGAACAGGATCTCACCTCATCCCGGGGATTTGAACTGCCGACCTTCTGATTGGCAAGCCCTAGGCTCTGTGGTTTAGACCACAGCGCCACCCGTGTCCCTTACTCCCTAGGTGATAATAAATCATTCCTCCAGCTGATAAGCTAAGTGGCCTCACCTTGAAACAATTCACAGGGAAGTCTATAAAAAGGGCTGTCTTGCAAACAGAACAACAAGGCGAGCAGCGCAATAAAAGCTGGTTCAGGGCAAGGAGGAAAAAACACCTCCACCTTTTAAAAAGGCTATTAAAGCCCATTCCCTACAAATGTGAGGCTGCCAAAAGAAAAGAAGAGTTAGGAATCAGTCATCTGTGACACTGCTTTGAGAACTCTGCTCTCAGGTTTGCATTTGAAATCCCAAGCAAAGCCACAACCACACATTTAAAGTGATCTTACACCACTTTACGGCTCCCCCCTCCCCCCTCCAAAAAAAAAGAATCATGAGAACAGTTGTATCAGGGTGCTAACCTCAGAGCTGGAATTCCCAGCATCCTTAATAAACTAGAGTTCCCAGGACTCTCCACAACTGTTCAAGTGGTATAAAAGTGCATTGAATGTATGGTGTGAATCCAAGTTGCTAGTCCTTAGGACATCATTAGAACGAAGTTCGAGAAACAGTGCAAGATGCAGTTCATAACAGCTCAGTACCCAGAAAGGGGCTTTGGAATTCCTCCACTAGTCTGGGCATTTATCCTAAACTGCTCTTTGCTGACCTCCTCTGCCTTGCACCATAACTGCCTTTTCTACTCTTACCTTCTTCTGGTGGCAGCACAGAGGCAGCCAGGTAGGGAAGAATCTGCAGTGCATTCATGGTATGCACTGTTGGGCTTCCTGCCTCAATCTTCCAATATTTTATTCTATCTCTGGCCAATATATCTCAGGGCAGGATCCGACAAAGCCATTGGCCATGGTGACTGTGACCGATTTCAGCTGCAGTCCAAAACATCTAGGGCTAGAGGTTGGTGAAGGCTGTAACAGACCAACAGCAGAAAGGAAGTGTCAACTGCAATCCACCAGCACAAAGCAGCTTCCTTGAAGAAGCAGGGCTTGACCGGCAAAGAGCTAGCTAAACATGTCTACAAAGAGAAGCATACCCCTGGGTGTCACCACAAAAAAGGCCAAGTTCTGTCAAGCCAAGGTAAATTATAAATTTAGGGCCAAGTCCATGCGTTTTAATAACAGCAATTAAATAAGTAAGCTCTGCACAGTCTAACACCTTTAAAATTCCCAAAGGCAGAATAATCAGAGGACTGTGAGCCGCTTTGCTGGGATGTATAACATTTAGAAGTTTCCAAATAAGGTTTGTTATCCTCTGCCAAGGGAATAAGCCAGCTTGTTCCAATATGTTTTGCAATAAAAATTTATAAACGTTTCACCAAGACAGAGGTAAATATTTTTGAAACCCACGAGTAAAAACAAACAAACACTGGGTAAAAGATTCAACTAAGACAGCTCTTTAAAGGTTTCTGAATAACCACAAGACTGTACAAGACTGCTTCTACGTTTGCTACCGTAGTTGTGGGAGCAGCACACCCTTAAACATTTTGAAAAAGGAAGCTGTATAACCATCTAGGCTAGGAGCCTTGCCTGATTTAAGATGCTTAATCGTTTCCAAAATCTCCTTTGTGGTTATGCAGTGCTCAAGAATGTTCCTGTTCACCTCCCTGAGCTGAGATATTTACACAGTATCCCCAAAAAATGTTGTCTTGGCTGGGGGAGGCAAACAGGAACCATACAAATTGTTATAAACGTTGGCAAACTCTTCAGTTTGCCAACTGTATTTCACTCCTATTTAAACAGAGTTATTGGCCAGATTTTCTCATTATCTTCAAAACTCCAGTTTTATGTTATTTTTTTGTAATTTATTTCCCATTAATATGAACATTCCATATTCATAAAATCTGTGTTTCTAGTGCAGCAGATCAACAAGTTTGATTCATCTCTAGTACTTCCTGTTCTTTCTGTTTACATTCAAGTTGTTTGTACATCTGTCAGGAGCCAGTGACTTTACAAAGTTGTTCAAGGTCCTGAATATTTCTTTTCCAGTGTTTTGTGTCTGACCCACAAACCACCCCCTTTTCAGAGTAAGTGAACCCTTCGTGCATGCCTAACGATAAACGGAAGCTGGTTCAGTGACTTGGCAACACTTTTTCAAGTTAAGAGACAGAGCGAGATTTGGAGAAACCAGATTTATTATTTTTAAGAGGCAAACTGTTGAGTCATAGGACTTCTCTTCAGGCTTAGGCGATGTTGGGAACTGGGTTGGGTGGTTGCCTCGTTAGGCTGTTTGCCTGGACAGATCTGCTTTACTCACAGCACAAAACAGCAGAAGTTAGGTAAAACAGACACCGTAAGATAACAAAGAATACATTCTGCCCAAATGGAAATCACACAAAGCCCCGTAAGTCCAAATCAGCAATATATAAATTATGGTACCCCTACCAAAAAAGGGAGGGGAGGAAGAGAGGAGGGAGAGAGAAAAACCTAGAATTGGATATATTTTAGCTCAGATCAGGCATCACACGCAACCACAGATTGTGCCAAGTCTAGTATAATATACAAACTATGGCTGAAACTTTGAAAGCATTCAATGAACAGTTGAGTTGCAGTTTCCTAAATTTACTCCCATCTCCATAGTACAGGAAGTTTGGGAGATGAAGGAACAGTCATAAATATGGCTTGTCAATTCGTTCCAAACCACTGTTAAGCTTCCCAAACCATGGTTGGCTTGTTTGTTTTATTTCATAAAATTTATATACCACTTGATTGTAGATAAAATCTCAAAGTGGTGTACAAAAAAGATAAAACAAAAAAATCATCACTAAAAAAATTACAACGATAATTTACAGAAGGTTAAAACCACAATAGAGGTTTGGTGTGATGTCTGAACAGAGTCATAGTTTATCCACCCTGATTATTATAAAATTCTGAAAATGGGATGCTTTCTTCCCTCGGTCCCTTAATACCAAGGACATAAACATCTGTCATATGATATGTCCAGGCCTTTTTGTCATTAGAACTCAGTTCCGGCACTTCTCAGGTGGGTGCTATTGCCATTGTAAGAAAACAAGGGAGGCGTTCGTGGTGATTTCCGGCACCTCTTTTTCTAGAAAAATAGCACTGCATATGACAGTAGCCAGACTATGTGGGAACAGATGGGGGATGTGATAGAACTGAAGGCTACCTCAGACTGCCACGGACTAGCAGGAATGGAGCTCTGGGTCATGTGACAAATATGGAAATGTAGAGGAAGTCATGTGACAAATATGGAAATGTAGAGGAAGGCCCCCTTTCCCTCGGTTTCTGAATCCTCATATTGGGAGAGGAGGAAGGGTTATTTTTGTCCATTTAATTATTCTAATTATCTAGAACTTTCTGATTAAATTCATTAGTTGCCCGGCAACCCAGGTTTTCTGACCAACCAATAAGTTAGAGCCACTAAAATCCAATAAATAAGGTGACTGCATATAGGAAGGGAAAAGTTTGTTAGTGATTTATTATTATTAAACACATGACCCATTTATTTTTCGTCAGAACAGAGTTGGTGACTGAGAATCTTACTTACCAGGTTCTTTTTATTTGGTCTGAATTTGTGTTTGGCATTTAACTCCCCTTTTCCCTGACAGTATTGGGCACTCTCTTCCCTTTCCTTTAATGCGTGTATCTTCCACTATCACGCTCCCCACTTGGGGAAAAGAGTTCTTAGTAACCTGAAAGTCTGCCCCATCCATGTCAAAGTGCACTGACTCGTCGACAGAAAGGGGCTTGATTTTACTCGCTGTGCGCTGCTACTGCTTCTGAGGGACCAAGACAGCCATGTCTAAGCCCCCTAGAGGAAGACTCAAGGCAGTTTTATATTGCCAACAGCAAAGCTGCCTTTTGCGGCACCCGACAAGATGCCCTCTGCTTAGGCCACATTCCTTTAAGCTTCCGAGAGTCCTGTGGCACTGTTGTGGGCTTCCAATATGTCTTCTAGATAAGCTACTGTCCCCCTTTTCTTCGGGCATCCTTCCAACAGCTCCTCGATACTTCGCACATGCTCAACAGCCCTTTCCAGGAATTTGCTCCTTTCGGGAAAATTCTCACCTAGCCCCACTTCCTCTTCGGAAACTCCAGATTTCAAATACTGCAACATGTAGGATCCAATTACTTCTCCATGCTCAGCCACCGCCTTCTCGATGGCCGGCAGGTCCACCTCGTCTGCCAGGCTCAGCAAATGAAGCAGAGCATGGCAGAGCTGTGTCCGCAGGCTGGCGCTGTACTTGAACTCCAGGAAGTCTTGGGCCTCCTCGCTTCTCTGCAAGGCCACGACCAACGCACTCCAGATCTGGGAGAACTGCTCAGGGGTCCCGTAGCGCTTCCTTTCGGCTGGCACTGAGAGGGCTGCGGCTGATTTGATGCGGACTTTGAAATTCTTGCAGGACTTGACAACAGAGGTTAGGGCGTTATAGGCTTGGGCAGTCCAAAGGGCTTCTCCTAAAAGAATTGGAACCAGGAAAAAGCAAGGGTCAGGAGATTGGTTAAGGTGCTTCACAGCCACAATCTGCCAAAAATCTAAGGCAGATGGGCTGTTTTTTGGGGGGTGGGGGTTACTCACAGAATACAGAATTGCTGTAATAAATGTCTAGCTATTGTTGCTAGATAAATGACAGCTGCGCTGGCTGCCAATCAGCTACCAGGCCATATTCAAGGTCCTGTTGTTAACATATAAAGGCCTGAACAACTCAGGACCAGATTACCTGAAAGACCACCTGCCCATGTTCACTTAGATCACCAGTCATCAACTGGTGGGTCAGGACCCACTAGTAGCTTGTGGCCTGATCCAACATGGGTTACGACAGGAGCACTACCACAACACAAAAATGTGGTAAAAGGTTGGAATGGGTCCCAAAATGCATTCTGGGGTTAAAAGTGGGTCCTGGGTCTGAAAAGTTTGAAGATACCAACTTATATCACTAGGGAGAAATTCTACTCATGGCGGCACTGCACGCTACAGAATATCATAGGGTGGTTACTGCCCCTGTACTGTGGAGTACCCTTATTTTCTGCCATATGTGAAGCAGCAAACGCCAGTTGCTTCAGATGTTTTGTGAAGACTTTACCATTTTTGCTGGGGCTTTCTCTGGCCTATAAGACCAGACCCTGATTTATTTGTGCAAATCTCCTGAACACCTGATTTACTTGCCTCCGTGGCGTTTATAAAAAGTTTTTTATTTTATTTTAATGTATAATGTTCTCATATTGTACATGGCTTAAGAGATTCTCATACTATTAAGTGGTTTTGAAATACTTTTAAGTAAAATAAAAATGCAATGGATAAATGGAGTTTCAGAGGCAGTGTGCCACTGAGTAGGGGCAACAGGAGTGGGGGTCCTTTTAGAAATACTTTGAGCCTTGATAATGGGTTTCAAAGAGGCATCCAATTGGCCACTGTGGGAAGCAGAACAAGATCCTCAGTATGATACAACAGGGTTTCCCTTGTATTCTTACACCATACTGCCTGTGATCTGTAGACCAGGTGCCTTGAAGAGACAAGAAGGGAAATCTTTGCCAATATCCACTCAAAGGACACATGACCCTAGGCCTCATTTTTGCACATCCATTTGGGATCAATAACATACAAGACAAATGAGGCACAGAAGCATTGAACCATTGTTTTGCACTCACCCAGCGGCAAGGCACGATTTTTGAAGACGTTCCCAAGTGCGTAGCAGGCGTTCCAGCAGACTTTCATTCTGTTTTCACTCTGCACTGTAGAGATCAAGGCATGTACAGATTCCTCAATGGGTTGGCTGAACCTGGGATTAGCAATCTGTGACGGCTGCAGAAAATGAAGGAGGTTTCCAAGGGCACGGACAGCATTGCTTTTCACCTGGAAGAGAAATTTTGAAATTCTGGTATGTGCAAGAAAATGGTTGCTGCCACTGCCTTCAGTCACAGATTTACCCAGGCTGTGTAAGATGATCAGCTTTGCCTTCTGTGTCACTGTCTTGGGCCTTTAGGTGACTGACCACAAGAAACAGGACCTTCTCGGTAGTAGCGCCGTAGGTCTGGAATACCCTCCATTCGAAAATCTATCCAGCTCCCTCTGTGGCTTCTTTTCATTGTGAGCTAAAAACGGGTTTTCCCACCCAACTACTGCTGGTATTTGTATTGTGTTTTAGATTGCTACTTTTAATTTACTTTTGTGTGCATTTTGAAGCGCTTTACTTTATTATATGTGTTTGCAAAGCCACGCCAAGTACCTATGAGCTGGGAGTAGAAAAATAGTTCCACACTCCATCTGGTGGATCTTGCAAAGTTTGGAAAGCAGCTTCATTCCATGTTCCTTAAACTGAGGGGTGCACATATTGAACCAGGTTCAAATTGCAATTCAGCCCCAGACCTTTTCAGAACAACCACTCCAAAGTGAAACTACCCCATATTGTTGCTAACTGTAAAGAGGAGTGAAATGTTTCAGAGGGACAGTCACATCAGTCTGCTGCAGCAAAACAAGAAGTCACATAGCATTTATTTTTGTAAACCTCTTTTTTCTGTAACAATCAAGCAGTATATATAAATGTTGATAAATAAAAATACATTTAAACACTAACAAATTTATTACGGCATAAGCTTTGTGAACTACAAGTCAGTTTGTTTATTTGGCAAGACTGATATACTGCTCAAACAACAAAAACATCTAAGCACCTAAGAACAGATGAAGTTGACTTTAACTCTGATGAAGTGAATTTTAAACTCATAAAAGTAAATTTGTATTTCAAGTGCCACAAAGGCTGGAAAGATGGGAAATAAAGAAGCCACAAAACCTGCCCCCTTGTGGCAAGAGGTCATGTGCAGAAGTGCAAAGAAGTGCAGCGCCAGACTTCACATTCCCCTGAAAAGAACCGATTTGGAGCTTGCTTACAATCATAGTTGCTTGCCTCTCCAACAATGCCAAATCCAAGCTGGAGGCAGGAAACATCTTGAGGAAATGTACATTTCCCAAAACACTCCAGCACTTAGTCTATGTGGGACAACAACTACAGGTCCTGCTTTCAACTGCAAAGTCTCACCACTTCAGCCAGCCAGAGTGACACCACTGCCATCTCCGAATCCACTGGTCATTCCAATGCACTCCTGTTCTGGTCCTGGCTGAATGGTTAGGTGGGTACCTCAATGTGTCTAAATAACGTAACACACTTTGGCCACCAACTCTGGAACTCTTGGCACTCCCAGTATTTCAAGTGTGTCTGAATCCAAGTCCACAGCACCACCAAATACAAAGGGACCGTCAATGTACTTGCCTTGTCTTTGTCCTTTGACGCATCAGTTGCTGACCGCAACATTTTCAGAAGCAGCAGGTCTGAGAATTCATCCTGGAAGCTTTGTCCCAACAACTCCCTGCATTCCCAAAACGGGAAGGGGGGGGGATCAAAAGAGGAGAGGTCATAATTAGAACAACTGCTGCAAGAAATGCACACATAATGCCCACCTGAGTAAAAGACGAAACTCAAAACTATGTCAAGTTAGCAGAAGACAAAACAGCAGTGCCCTTGGATTGAACATTTCAAATTGTGGGAAGGGAATCCATGATTAAATTAGGAATCTATCGATTGTTCTTCTACGCACTTCTACTTACTGCTTTTTTATTTTAAAAAAAGTCAAAAATAAGTGATGTACATTGTCTCAAAATCAGATTCATTATAGACTACCTGCCTAATCCCTGCAAGCACACACACACACACAGAGAGAATCTCATTAGGACAAAACAGCAGTATCAAAAACTAGGCTCTGGTATAGGCAGGTAGTAGAATTTTAAATGCCACTCGGGCAACAGCACACAAATAGGCTTGTGTACCAAAACCCATCTTGAAGGTTGGTATCTGGGTCAAACCACTAAAAGGAGAGGACAGGGCCTTCTCTGTGGTGACCCGTCAGCTTTAGAACTCCCCCCCCCCACCAAGGTGTTATCTTTTTGGCACTGAGTAGAACCTTCTCACTTTCCCAAACACTTGTTTCTTTTACATTTTAATTTTATGGGATTCAGTTGCTGTTTTTCCGAATGTCATTTAAATAATGATTTAATAAGATGTAAAAAAAAGGTCCCAACAGAGTTTGCTACATACATGTTGATGATCAGAGTGTCTGTCAGGTTGCCCAAGGCCCAAGCTGCTTTGGCGCGGACGTTTGGAGAACTGTCACAGAGGGAGTCCAGGATTGCGTTGGCTGTGTCCGCAACGAACATCACATCCTAAGGATAGATATTGACCAATTTTTTTGGTCCATTTGATTTCACCCTCTTCACCAGGAACCCTGCTGGGCTGATTTTATATATCACAACCCAGCAAGGGATTTTTGTAGGAGTGTCTAGCTCAGCTGCCACAGAAGGGTGTCTGGATACATTTGCAGCTTTTAAGAAAAAAAGGTAAGCAGGAGGCAACATGAGTGTACTGTATAAAATTAAGCATGGTGTGGAGAAAGTGAGTAATAACAACAACAAAAAGGTCTCCCTCTCTTAACACAAGAATTCAGGAGCATCCATTAAAAGCAGAATGCTGGAAGATACAGGACAGACAAAAGGAAGTAGAAAGAATTTGCTTCCACGTGAGGCAGTGATGGCCACCAACTTGGATAGCTTTTAAGAGAGAACTGGCCAAATTCGGGGAAGGCTATCAATGGCTACAAGCCACAATGGCTAAGTTCTGCCTCAATTGTCAGAGGCAGTAGGCTCGTGAATGCTAATGGCTGGAAACCACAGGCAGACAGAGTCCCTATAGGCATCTGGGGAGAACAGGATCCTGGACTAGATAGGCCACTGACTTGATCCACCAGGCTCCTCTTAAATTCTCCTGCTGGTTGTCACTGGCTGAGCATTCTTACCCTGCTTCTACCTACGACTGGCCAAGCTGCTCTTATGGTTACCCATGAGAGGGATGGGGCAATTAGAGAGAACTGAACAGGGTCTGGACCATGAGACAGGACAGGAAATGGGGGCAGAAGAAGAAAACTGAAGAGCAAATAAGCCAGCGGTGAAGCTCTAGCCCTACGGATGTTGGTCTAAAACACCCAAAAGCTTCAGATAGCATGTTAATGGTAAGGGATGGTGGGTGTTGTAGTCCACCAACATTCCATCTCAAAACAGCTGTCGGTTATGTGTTTTCAAGAAGCCTACAAGGGCAGGAAGGCTCTCTCTCCCTTGTTTATCCCCAGCATGTGGGAGTTATGCTGACTCTGGATATGGAGTTCATTTTATTCCTCTTGGCATGGTCACTACTCCTGTGGCAAAGTTGTTCTTCAGCTTTGTAGAGAAGCCTGCAGAAGTTACTAGCCTGCAAACTTTAATAAGCTGCTAAGAGGCTAATAGCCTGAATTTCCATGTCGGCCATGAAGGACAGGAAGCCCCCTGCTCCTTGGTAGGCATGGAATCACAGGCTACTGGCCTCTTAGCAGCAGGTTGGTGGAAGAAGAATGGAGTGGTTGCCTGCATGGAATTCCTGGTTGCCTATGACCACCAGGTGCCTCACTAAATGCAGAGTTGGGCTTCCTCTACACATTACGGGCACTGTATTACATTTTATCCAATATACCCCGTCACCTTGATTGAATGTTAATTACTGACGGGTTGTATGAGGTGCCCAAACTTCACTGGTCTCCTGATACTACAAGGGCCTCTGAGTACATTTTCATCTAATTGGTGCTCCAGCTATTAAATTCAAGTGCAATTACCCCAAACCGCTAATCTTATCCTTTCACTAATCACAACCTATCATTAAATTAATTGCTTCTCAGTACTCCCCAGTGACCTTACAACTCTAATCTGCTCTTCAGTGTCACGCTCCATTTGTCTTCCCCTTTCTTTGCCATTGTTATTATTCATTTAAAGAAAAAAGCCACACACTCTCTCTTTTTAGCTTCAGTTGTTTGGGTGTTTGCCTTAGCAGTGCTCTTTTAAAGAGCAGCCTGCTTACTAAAGGACAAGCAAGCATAGACTTGAGGTTTGAACAGAAATGTTGATCTCAAGCTGTGCTTTGAGAGCCCAAAGGATTGTCAAGTGAGTAGTTGTACTCAGTTATATACAAGAGAAATTTATAATATCCACGTCCCACCCACTGGTGAAGGGGGACATTTGTCCAGGACCCAAGTAGGGTGATGTGTAACTAGACCTGTATACTTGCTTCAGTCCCATGTTGAAGGAAGCTAAGAGCAAAAAGGTCCAAGATTCGAAGAGGCTGAAGATATTGCTGCAAATATAGCAGTGATTTTACGGGTGGCTTAATTAAGACTTGCAATCTGCCCTTTGTGGCAAAACTGAATTTGCATTTGTGTGTTGGTGGTGGAGAAAAAACAGAAGATTTTGAGGGCCTTTGAACCCCTTTCATTTTCTATGCAAGTCAGAAATTCAACATGGACATGAATGCATTTGAATATTTTCATGGCAGTGAAAAAGAACCATGAAGCATTATGAAGTGCATGAAATTTGCAGTTGTAAGGGTTAGTGTACAGTCGTATCTTGCTTCTCGAACAGCTTAGCTGCCAAAACAAATCGGCTCCCAAATGCTGCAAACCTGGAAGTAAGTGCTCTGGTTTGTGAATGCTTTTTGGAAGCCGAACATCCGACACGGTTTCCGCTTGAGTACAGGAAGCTCCTGCAGCCAATCGGAAGTCAAACGGACTCCCGGAACAGAGTAAGTTCGAGAACCAAGGTACCACTGTATATGGATTTTGTACGTGATACAATTTAAATGACCCACAGCGCATGTTTAACATTTTGTAAATTAAAATGCTGAAGACTGACTTATAATAGGACAGAGAACTACACTTGTCAATGCCACAGCAAAGTGAGAGACTGAACACACTAGCAGACCTCATCCTCTCATGGAACTCACTGTTAGATGTGATACTGGTCTCTTGTTCTGACAGCTTTAAAGGGGAATCAGCCCTCTTCTCATCCCTGAAGTTGCCTATCTAAAATCTATCTTCTACAGTGGTACCTCGCAAGACGAAATAAATTCATTCCGCGAGTTGTGTCGTATTGCGAAAACGTCGTCTTGCGAGGCACCGCTGTATTTCCACTGTATATCCACTAGGTGGTGCTGTGGCTTTAGAAAAAAAATCATCTTGCGAAGCGCGGTCGTCTTGCGAATCACCATAAAAATTGCAAGACGCTTTCGTCTTGCGAGTTTTTTGTTGCGTGAGGCATTCGTCTTGCGAGGTACCACTGTACTGTCAGAAAGCCTATGGCCCTGAATACCAATTGCTGGGAATCCCAGGTAGGGAGATCACTATTGTGCTCAGGTCCTTCTTGTGTGATTCCAAATAGGCATCTGGTTGGCCAATGTGAGAACAGGATGCTGAACTAGACAGCTCACTGGCCTGATCCAATGTGCTCTTTTTAAGCTGTTGTTGTTGGACTAGATGGGCCACTTGCCTGATCCAGCAGGGCTTTTGCTATGCTCCTATATTTCATAAATTATTATTCTTATGTTGAGTGAAGAATTACATATTGTCTGCCTTGGAATTCATTGGGTGACCCTGAATTTAGGAGTCTAGTGGCTCAAGGTTAGATGGTTTCATCTGCATGGAAAAAGCAGAACAACAAAAAAGCCCACAATTTCCCCCCCCCCCCAGCTAGTAAGTTTTGTGGGCTTATTTACAAGACTAGACTCAACAACAACACTGTTCCCATTTCATAACAAGATACAGAGCAAAACCAAAAGGAACAGAGGACACAGAGATCAAGCTATGACCTGCTGGAGAGACGGGAAGACAACGTAGACCCCAAGTGCACGAGCGGCAGCAGCTTTCACCAGTGGATTCTCACTGTGGTTGAGCCCAAGAAGAATAGTGATGCAGAGGATTTGCTTGTCGCCCTGCCCATCAGCAAAAGGAGAGAAGTCATCAGTCAAACATCACACAAGCCAAATACATTTTGATGAAAGGGATTTCAGCCCAGGGTTAAAATGGTTAAGTTAAACAGAAAACAGAAAATATGGAAGTCTAACAGACTGAAGGTACTGCGAAGGGATTTTAAACAAAGTCACAGTGAGCCACAGTAAAGGCATCGTGGCAAACCACATTGGAGGGTTTGTATCCTGGTGTCCAGCAGGGGTCAAGAACCTGGTGCCCAGGGGAACCTCACCCTGAGCCACACACCTCTGCGCAGCCACAACCTCCCACCCCAGGCCATCCCTTTCACCAGCCTTGAATCACACCCTCCTTGAATACTTTTTGCCAGGCTGGAATGTGTCTGTGGTCCCTGACAATGCTGCTTCTTGCTTGCTTGGATGACAGAGAGGTAGAAACCAGCCATCCTTACCGAGGCAACGTTTACATCCATTGCTCCACAAACTTTTTGCCTCTTTCATTCCCACAGGAATACTGACATGTAAAGCTTAGCAACATGCTTACCGGGAGACCACTGAAAGCTTCTGGTAAGATGGAAGAGAGAGCATTGCAAGAGCTAGTCTGAAGTGTTGGATGTTGGGCATTTTGGAGGGCGCCCAGTAAGGGTCCATTCAGCATTCTAGTCCAGAATGTTACAACCTACAGGGAAAGCAAAAGCCTGGTTGCATTTACCACCGCTAGGAGTCTTTCAGTAAATTGCTACACAGAATCACAGCACTGGAAGAAATCACTCAGTCAATGCAGGGTGCAATGAGAGCATCCCTAACAGGAGACTGTCCAGGCACTGTCTCTTAAATACATCCAATGAAAGGGAATCCTCCAGTTCTAGCTGTAAGGAGGCTTATGCTAAGACTTCACCAAATTCTGCTTCCCTGTAAGTTTTCATCCATTAAGTTCTAACCCTGCTGGTTAGAGTAACAGAGAATAATAAGTCTGTTCCTTCTGTGTGGCAGTCGCCTTAAACCACTAGGCATAATATCATGTCTCCCCTTAATCGTCTCTACTCCTGGCTAAAGATACCCAGTTTCTTGCCAACTACTCCTCACAAGAGGTGGTTTCCAGATCCCTCACCCATTCAGATACTATTTCAAAAGCCTGAAAAATGGAATCAACCACATGGATATTATACACACCAGGTCGACAGGCACCCGTTGATCTGCAGTGACAGCCACATCTGACTTGTGCTGCTGTATTATACCAACACCAAGCTCATCCAGGAGCTGACAAAAACACACACATACAAGGAAAATGAATAAACTGAAATACATCCACAAGTGTATGGAACAAAACATCATGTGGTCCCAGGTAACTTTCTTACTGATCTGTCTTACTGAACAATTCCCATTCTCCCCAATTTAGAAAATAAAAAATCTCCAGAAAATACGACAAGGCAGTCACAATACTGTATATATGTTGCTGTGGTGCCCTTTAAATGTTGTTTTTCAAGTTATAATATGGAAGCTGCCATTAGCTTAACTGGACGGCCTTTTCAACCATGGAATTTAACTTGTATAATGGCCCTCCACATAGATGCTCGTCTGACAATCACACAAGAGTGTTTTACCAGCCAGGTGAAGAATGCTCTTCTGTTCTTACAGGTCTCTTAAACACAATAAGTATAGTCATCTGGTACTTTTAGATGCTTGAACCATATTATTCCCCTTGCAGGTTTTTAGATTTTAGCTGCTCTTCTTATGCTAGGTTCCTACACACACACACACACACACACACACACACACAGTGTTATTTGTAATTTGGTGTTGCTGTCTTTATTGCCATTTCTTAAATTTTGATTTGTTATTACATGGGTTTGTAAACTGTTCAAAGAGCTAGGCTGCAAATATATGAATTTAACGAACAAAAAAAGTGCATTTATCTGGAACCAAAGAAGTTTGGACAGAAGCTATTTTTTTACCATACAACACCAACATTGGACAAACTCTACAAGCGCTTACTTTTGCCCCGTGGAGCTGGATGGATGGATCTGTTTCCTCCATGCACTTACAAGCCACTTCACCAAGCTCTAGCAGATAGCTCTTGGAGACTGAGAAATACTCCTTGACAAGTAGGGCTAGGACCTGTAATAGATAAAGATGGAGAGAAGAGCAACTGATTGTGTCAGATGAACATAGGCAGCTACATTCCTCCAGCAGTGGGAATCCTCTGGGTCATGGGCCAATCCTGGTCTGTCAGTAGGGCTGCATCTAAACAGCTATAAAAAAAACGCTCTAAAAACGCTCTGCAAAAAAACTGTTTTAAAGTTCACAATGGAAAATTTCATAGTGTTCCGACTTCAGCTCCACACCATCAATTGTCATAGTGTTATAACGCATTTATAACTTTTTTAAAAAAAAAAACTAATGTGGCTTAGTCCTGGGTCTAATTTGGTCCACGAGGCCATTTCCCCAAAACCACACCCACCTGCTTATCAGCTGATGTCACTTGAAATGTCACCTAATGGGCAGGAAGACAGGGATAATTCCTGTACTGGCTGCATGTGCCTGTTCTCAATGGGTACAGCCAGAGCACCAAAATGTAATAGCCCCCCAATTGAGCAGCTGATTAGTTGGGGCTGAAGCCTGATTCAGGAGGGGTTTTTGCGTGGAAACGCCTGCTAAAGCAGAGGGAGGAAACTTCATTTTGGCAGCACCTTGCAACCAACTTCCCTGTGACATCAGGTGATCAACAGGTGGGCTGGCATGTGCTTTCCGACTGAGCTATGGTCTTCAATGTGCCAGAGGACTCCCTTGTTTTAACTGTAGGGAAAAGGTGGCTACCATTCTGGACATCTAGCCTCATTGACTTACCTGCAAGGACTCCAGCCGAACTGGAGAGGGTTCGTATATGCTAGTGGCTGGCAGGCAGCCGGTGTCGCTATCTGAGTAGCTGTCTTCCTTGGGCAGCACAACCAGAGAGATGCAGAGATTTAGCAGCCAGCAGGGCTCTGCTGGTTCGTTCCCCACAGCAAGGGGCTCCTCTCCTGGAGCTGCTGGGGCTTCTTTGCGCCATTCAGGTACGCCAGAGCGTGTAGCTGAATGCGGTATGGCAGAGCGGCCATCACTGAGCCCTGAAGAGCTGGGCTGCTGCAAAAGGCGGTGAACCTCCGGCAAAGGAGCCTGAGCCGATACAATGGCTCCTATCAATGTGAGGCTTAACACTCGAACGTTAACATCTAAGTAGAAAGAAACAAAGAGTACCTGTGAGGCAGCTGCAGTAAGGCCAAGGTCAGGCCGCTCCCTTATATGCATTGTATACTCTGGCATCATGGTAAGTCTCTAAATGCAGGGATCAGCAACTGGAAGCCCTAAGGCAAAATGTGACTCTCCCTGGCTAGCCCCCTGTTGCCAACCCAAATTGGTGTGTGTGTGTGGGGGGGGGAAACGACTCCAATTTGTGGAGCAGAAATATTTGACACCCTTCCCCAGGGTTTCCGGCAGCAACTGACAAGTACAGTGCTGGGTTACAGGCCATAATGCAGCAGACAGTTTCTCAGAATGGAAGTTTAATACACAGAAGACCATTAGCATGCAAGACTGTGGCACAAACCACCCCCCACCCCCCAAGGAGAACTGGGACCTGCGCGTACCTTTGTGTCTGATGTATGGCTTTATCTGGTGCCATATTCTTGTCAGCAGCCCGGGCTTTAGACGGCTGTATGGCGCGTTCGATACCAGATTGGCAAGGCACTGGAAACGTGCAAGGAAAAGAGAAGGTGTTAGCTTCTGGGGGACAAGCCACAAGCCAGGCAAGCAAGTCACTTAAAAAGTAGACACCATGGGTGTTTCTTGTGCAGTAGTACCTGCAGAAGGACTGTCTTGGGCAAGGACTAGTAGCAGTAATAGGCTTAGTAGTCTTTATTTCTGGTTGTCTGCACATTAGCAACAAGAGCATAGCCATCATGGCTAATGGCCACTGATTATGAGAATCTGCACAACTGCTGGAGAAACAATACATGTTGCAAAAATTACATGGCGAGCAAACTAGTAGAACTGACAACATGAAGGGAATTCCTGCAGCCAAAGATTTACCTTGATTATTTGGGTGAGCGTCTGGGAAGAGGATTCAGCCACCAAGGCCAGCAGCAGACAGCGGTGGAGCTCTCGGATGCTGGATGCAATGGAAACCGAGAAGGGTGTGAAGGCTCTCCTGTGATCAACGGCATCTTCGGCAATGGAAAGGAACTGCTTGGAGCCTTCCAAGATGGCCGAGAGAACTTGGAGGGCACAGGCCCGTGTCTGGAAGAGGGAGGGATTCATTTCATGGGAAGGACAATAGCTCAGTGGTAAGGCAAAGACCCTACAGGCAGATGGTCCTGGGTTTGATCCCTACCATCTCCTAGTTAGAAGGGTTAGTTACAGGTAGGTAGCCGTGTTGGTCTGAGTCGAAGCAAAATAAAAGAAATCCTTCAGTAGCACCTTAAAGACCAACTAAGTTTTTATTTTGGTATGAGCTTTCATGTGCATGAAAACTCATACCAAAATAAAAACTTAGTTGGTCTTTAAGGTGCTACTGAAGGATTTTTTTTATTCTAGTTAGAAGGAACAGAGATCAGACAATGGGGAAAGACCCTGGAGACCATGGCTGGTCAAAAGTAGACAATGCTGGGCTAGAATGATAAAGAGTCTGACTTGGTATAAAACAGCTCCCTACAACTTAGTAATAATAATGATAATAAAATAATATCGCTTACACATCAAAATGGCTTCTAAGTGGTTTACAAGATTATGAAATCCATACATAATTAGAACACACAATAAAACAATCCTGTTTCAAAATGTTAATGGTTAAAAAAAAACCCCAATTAGATTAGGTAAGACTTTCCTTGAACTTGGGACTTCCCAAACAGGTTTGCCTTCAAGAGCCAGTGGAATGCCAATGCTGATGAGGCATCTTGTATTTCAGCAGGGAGGGTGTTCAGCCCTGTATACCTGAAGGAGCGCCTCCCCCCCCCCCAATTGTTCAGCCCAGACACCAAGGGTGTTCTGAAACCAGGCAGAGGGCCTTCTCAGTAGCGGTGCTTGCCCTCTAGAACGCCCTCCTGTTAGATTTTGACATTAGAGATGAACTATTATACAACTTTCCATAGACATCTGAAGGCAGCTCTGTACCGGGAAGCTTTTAATGTGTGGTTTGTGTGTGTGTTCTTTTATATTGTTGGAAGCCGCCCAGTGGCTGTGGAAACCCAGTCAGGTGGGCACGGTACAAGTAATAAATTATCATTATTACAACACTGAGGCCACCAGTGAAAAAGCCCACCTCTGTGTTACCACAAGGCGCAAGTACTAGTACCAAAGCTGGGTATTCAAGGTGTCACAGTGGCCGGAGTGGGCTACTTCAGAGTAACGACTCTACACAGCTCTGCATTTTATCTTTTTATTGGTGCTGCGTATTTACAGTGCTAAAGGCAGTGCTATTTACAGAGACACATCTTATCCGCTTGAATCAGAACCTCCGAATGGCGTTTGGCGCGTTTTTCTCCAACATAACAACTTGGGGAGACCCATCCTCTTCCCCCTACGTTTTCTGCGCAATTCCGGAGTTGGGGGGACAGGTCTGCCCCCCTTGCTTCCCCCTTCCTGTCCCACCTGGGACGCTGGCTCCGCTACCCTGTCTGAGCCTCGGACCCCACTTCCTGCTTCCCCACTTGAGACGGAACTCTCCCTGCTTTCCCCTGCGCTCGGGGATGGGCTGGAACTCAGGAGGGGAGGGACTTCGCGATATCCCCTGTCCCTCACACAAGGGATACAAAGGACAGGCAGTCTGACACGGACAGGTTGGATAAACTAAGAATGAAAGTCCGCCAGTGTAAGTCCACAACTGCCAGTGAACTTCTTACCTTCGGAGAAGGATCTTTTAAAGCAATAGTCATCAAGGATACAGACTGTGGGCTTCCTATTCCAGGCACATCGGGAACGAACGCTGACCAGTAACCATAGAGGACTTTCTTCTCTATCGATTTCACAGTGGAAAGGAAGCAAGTTAAAGCCCCTTGACGAACTTTAGCTTGGAAAGACCTTGCACAAAACAAGAGAATACATTTTTAGGTGCACAGAACAGATAATGGATTTAAAAACCTGGATTAAGATTTATTTATTTATAAAAAGGATTTATATACCGCTAAATTATAAAAGATATCAAAGTGGCTTACAACATCGAAAAGGTAAAAACCATGCAATAATAGCGTTAAAAATAATCTAAAAGTACGGTATACCTTATAGGCTTACACCCACCTTGTTTTACTCTGCATCCCCCCTTCAGCATCAGAATACTCCGAGTCACTGCTGCTAATTCTTTTCCAGCCCAAAGCACTCAGAGGTAAATGGTCATTCCCAAATGACGATTGTATGTCACTGGAAGCTCGATTCCAGACCTCTGAATCAGGATCTGGCAGTGCATCTCCACGTATCTTCTGCTTGTCTAGTTTACCTCCTCTGTCACTTTCTGGCTGCACTTTCAGCTCTTCTTCCAACTTTCCCTTCTGCTTCCCTTTGGGCTTTTTCTTCCTGCTCTGTTGTTTGAGAAGATAATCATGTACAGAAAAGGATAATCAGAGTTTTGGTTTTATATAATGAAACAAGAACAATAATCTGCATCAGCAGCCAGAGCACATCAACCTCCCCTAACCTCTTCGGCACAATTTAAGGTTTTATTCCTGCATGCCTAAGAAAACATCTTGTTAGAAATGTCATTCGTATACAAAATTTGATCACCGATATGTATGTGAGTAATGCTTTTCCTGAGTGCTCAAAGAGCTTAACACTTTTGCCCGGAAATCATGATGACTCTGCAAGGGAGATCGACTTTATTAACTCCAGACATAATGGAAAATATAAAATGCAATGTCACTTTGAATTTGGCAACAATCTGACTAAACACAGTCAGATACACAAGGCATCAAAGAGAAA